>NC_060251.1:95929110-96533513 GCF_921293095.1 Ischnura elegans | reverse complement strand
TTTAGATTGAATGAAAGGAAATTGACCTTAATGTGAATTTAAGATGGAAGTCCATGAAGGGATTGGAGACTGACAGAATACTTCGTAAATACTCAAAGGAAATCTGCTTCAATCGGCAGAATGCTTTAGTATTTATATTTAACACGGCATATTTGTAATGCCTGGTGTTAAATTTGGCTAAGGAATCCAGCTACCGTGTTATTGACTTCAGTGGCGCAGCGAGGGGTGTTTTGGGGGATAACCCCCCCCCCCCCCGAGCTCAGAGAAATTTTAAGTTTAATCCATTTTACTTAATTGGATTGATATTACTAATAAAATAGGGTAAGGATTAATAAAATACACCTCAGAAAACCGTAAAACTCACCATTTTGGACCATTAATCTTAAAATTCCGCAGCAATTTATTAATCTCGTACCTACCGCTTATCCTGGTGAGTATTCCATACCCCCACACACCCCGGTATTAGTTGCACCTAAACCCCTCCAGCCTTGATTCTTAGCTGCGCCCCTGATTGACTTTACTTATCATTTTAAGGCCATGATTTTGACTGGAAAATGTATTCCAAGAAGTCATATCGTCGTATTTTTATGTTGGTACCAATGGCGGGAACAGTGTCGCCTCTCAGCCCTGCAAGCGATCGTTGGGAAGGCAGAGGAATGTGTGCCAAGTGGTGGCGCGTCCAAAATTCCCGCTCGCCTGTCCAAAATTCCCGCTCACATTTTCCTCGGGTTTCGCGCGAAGTTGAGTGAGTCGGCTATACTTAGTCATTGCTGCGTGGCGTCCCCAGGCTCTGCTGAATATCGTCGCGGAATTCTCTCGACTCGGAGGGTGATGTCCGCAAGTGCGCCATCCCCAAGTGTTGCGGGCTGTATAATTGTGTCAAGTGGCTGCGAACGGGACTTTCGCGTCGGATTCTCTCGGCGTCTTTGTTCGCGGGGTATAGCTGGCCGACTCGAATTAGTATGTGCAAGATGGGTTTTATTTCCCGCGCCAAAGGATTCGTTCATTTCTGATAGATATAAGACCGCTAGGTAAAGTTTTTATTAAAGTATTCTACCGATTAAGGTAGGTTTGTATGGAGTACTAAAGAAGTGATCTGGGAGCCTCCCTTTCCTTCCAGCGCTACCTTCTTCAATTCACTGTAAGGCCTACTACTTACTTTCAATCTATCTAAAAATCCTATTCTTTTCCGTCCCCTCCCTCGTTTCCCTAACATTCAACCCTCTAACACCATTTTCTACACCCCCTCCCCGCTAAGTATTCGCTCCATCCATACATTCTGTCTCCTCCGTACCTCATCTAAAACCTGCCTCTCCTCGCCAACCATAAACTTATAAAATCGTTTCAGGGTTACTTTTGTGGAATAATGCTATATCCATGATTAAAACACAAATGGTAATTTCCACACTATTTTATTTTACACTTAATGACCGACCATGGTTTCCACACTTTGTGTCATTTTCAAGGATTTTTCCCTGAAAATGACATACTTAATGCTTAACTTGCTATACTTCCGTTGTTGCTTTATTACTAAGCTACCGTTGTTATGTTTATTGTTTTTACATATGTGTGAGAGGATGCTATATATGCACTAGTATTTATGTATCATTTTTCTATTTTTCCATTGAGTGTTTTTGTAGGAAGTTTTATATGACTTTCTTTTGGATGACTTAGCTCTTAATACAATTTTAACCACTGTTCTCAGAATTTTTCTTTTTTTTTTCAAAAAACAAATTGAATATTCTGTAACTGAGTAATTTAACCCGTAAGTAAACTTTATTATTATTATTATTATTATTACTTATGCATAAGGTAAAGATTCTTGTGTTTGGGATCGCAAAAAATGAGAATAATTTCATAGGCCTCCGACGTTAATCGTGCTGATAAACTTACTTTGGAATCCATAAAATTATTTTCATATTTTATGTTGGACAACTTCTTTCAATCCCGGAGGAAAGTACTTCTGTACTTCCACTTTCATTGATCGTACTAACAGGAGAGAATTTGACCAGGGATTAATTCAATACGGATTATGAATTAAATATGAATGTATAGCATTTGATTATTCTATCTGCAGCAAAAAAAGTATTCAACTCTCGATTGTCTGTGCTTCTCATAAGATTGTATTTGAATAGAATGGAGTTTCTAGTCTGGTTTGAGTGGGGACCAAGGGGTGTGTGGCCAGGTCGGCGATCGCCGAGGGCCCCGAGCCACCCCCCCCGCACGCTCGCGTCAAACGTGAAACGTATACGAAAGGTGCAATTAAAAAATAATCAGATTTATTGAACAAAAGGTTTCCCGCAATTATAAAATTCTATGTTTTCATAAGTTGTTTTACTACAATATACTAAGTGTAAAAATATTGCATAAAAATAAATAAAAATAAGATGTTGGAAGATAAAAGAGAAACTGACGCTTTTTTGAAAGGGTTATTCCAAAAGATAGTTTTTTTTAAGATTACAGCGCATTTAACTGTAGCAAATTCATTAAATAGATGATAGACCAATTATATATTATCATATTTTTATAAGCTGTGAAATTCTCACTTTTTACAGTATTTTTTTTCTTATATTTTATCAAGTTAATAAGAGTCAGAATAGCATCGAAATGCAATTTTCCGGGGAAGGACTCCCCTATCATCTGGGAAAGAAGGCCATAGCCGAGGGCCTCCGATCAATCCAGACCGCCCGTGGTGGAGATACACTTCAATTACAGATGCATTCACTCCTAATTAAAGGTCCTCTGGTTGGAAGCAATTTAAGAATAATATAAGGAAGCCTTTAAAAGCAAAAATTATAAAATTCCCGTTTTGAGGAAAGCCAATTGATAAATGATATTCGCTAATTGTAAGTCTTAAAATGAAGCATCAGTCAAACGTTAGCACTGATTCATCGAAGAAGTTTCCAGAACTATCAAGGAATTTTAATCACTAAATTGGTCTTAACTTTGCGGAATCACGTCAATTCCGCTAAGTTAAGACTATTTGTCCGTCACATACTAATTAATGCCGTCACATCAAAATAATACTTTTTAATATTTCACAAATTGTATCTTTACACATTCTCTAGAGAACCGTACCCTGTTAATTCCGTGGAGAGCTGAAATTGTTTTGGTTAAAATAAAATTTGTAGAATATTGCAGCTAAAAAGTTGTTCAGTGAATTCAGTGAGGTAATCAGTTCGACGAGGCGAACCTAACCTGAAAACTTTCTAATGATGAGTTGGTCGAATCGCATTTCAGCGAAGGATGTGATCAAGCGGACTTTCGGATGAATGAACTTACTACGGCATGATTTCCTCGTGCGATTACGCTGCAGGTTGAACGAGGAAGAGCGTAAATGCATTTCGTGAGCATTGTATTCCGAGAATGTGAACAAGGAAGTAAGTTTTCGGGGTTTTATATACTAGGATAAAGGCGTAAAATAACTTTTAGATATTAGGTGAAACCTTGTGGATATTCACCTAGGATTCCAAGAAAACTTAAATTATTTTATTAAGTATCTAAGTATCACAATTCATTAAGTATAATGTTGGTTGTTCACAAGATAAAGTATGTAGGATGAATTGCTTTAATGTCATTCTATGCAATGTATGTATTCACTTTTAATTCAAATACTGGACCTAAAAATATGCGCATGACCTTTTACTAAACGATATTAGCTACATATAAAATTGGCGCTCCTTAATGGCTACCTAAAGTTGCTCCAGCATGCATGTAATCAAGTTCGTGAAATTTACATTTATTTTTTTATAATAAATAAACAATTACATTAAATTATAATATTTTACTATCTTTATTAATTTTAATACTTAAAAATGTTTTTTATGCAACTATTGATGGACGAACAAAATAGTTGGTGGGAAATCTATCTTAATGGCGCAAATATGTTTAAAAAATAGAAGAATGTTAAAATAAGGAAGACCTCAAAGATTCAGGACGTTGAATAAAAAACATCGTATAAAGTATTTCCCGTAAAGTATTTCTGTGCGCTAGTCAATTGTTCAGGCTCTTCGTTTTGAAATCATTTTGGTCTCTGCAAATATACTTTCTTTCCATACCCCAGCAGTTAAATGTAGAGCATGAATATGTACTAACTAAAGTGGTATCGAAACTATAATATTATCATAATATAAAACCCGCATCCGGCCATTGACTGACTGACTGACGGAACGATTCCGACAACTTTTTGGGTGGACGAGACGAGGTACGACAAAAAGTCAGAGGACTGACCCCCTCCAAAGTCATCTGTAACCATTGAAAAATTTTCGAAAAACTAAATTTCTGTCTGTAAAAATCTGCCTCTATATATGCTTCTTGAGCGGTGTTTGGGAGAAAAATGTTTTTTTTTAACTGTAATTTTTCTAATCTGGAACTCGTAAAAACTTAAACATCGAGGTACAAATCGTCTGACCTATCGGAGTACTTGTCAACTTGTGAAATTGACTACTTAAGCATATTTCATTATTTATTAAACCAAAATTGACAGGAAACCATGAACCTTGGTTACCATAAATAAACATTGCAAAAAGATACGTAAAATTCTATAGAATTAGACTATGACCTCTTCTTTTTTGTTAATTTACAAGTGAATGTTTCTTTTTTATTATATTACTATAATAAGAAACGTTGATGTAACTCTTTAATATGCCTATGTATCAAAATTATATGCTCAATTTCATTTTAAGCCCTGATATTGGTTTGTAAATAAACGGAAACGTTGGCAAAATTTCCATTTCCATTTAAAGACCTACACTCCAAGATTCACATTTCAAATTAAATAAATATGAGGTCAAGAAAAGGAAATAAATTTTATTCCAAATCCCTCGTTGGGAACTCTATTAGCACCATGCACATTCTTTAAAAAATGGATGCTGAGGGTAAATCATTAAATAAAATATTTTTATAATGTGAATAAATCCATAAAAGTCGTAAGGGATACCTTAGTAAGCTATATCATTGACCGATTGCGGTATTCATCGGAAATTCTCAGCTTGCCCGGGAGTCTCGACCGGTGTCGAGAAATCTCGAAGGGGCGAGACTTCTTGACTCTCGTCAAGACTCTCGAACCAGCGAGACTCTCGCCGCGCCGAGAGTCTCGTCCCGACAATGCCGATAAATGAAATTCTCGTCTCGACCGCCGAGACGAAACACTCGCACAGCACTTATAGTGAGGAGGCGAGGGCTGAGGAAGGTAGCGGTGTTGGAGAAGAAAGAGAGGATTAGCGGATTACAATGAGTTATCCAGGTCATCTTCCTTCCTTAATATCCAACATGGAGAGGTTTCACAAAGTCAAGCCTGAAGTTATCAGTTGTAAAAATTGTAAGAACTTGCAGAGTGACCAGAAGAGGCCGCAGGCATTTTCCGGGTAGCTCCAGGGGGACAAAGCCCTTCGTCCAACGAACGGATACGAGTCTATAATGTATACATATTATTATAACGCCGCCTGTGGTCTGTAAAATATAACAGAGGCTCGTTCCCATGTTCGCATTCATCAGCAAAAAGTGAACCATGCGCAGTAAATAATGGCTTCAATAGTTTTCTTAACGGTTTTGCTGCCGTTTCCGGCGCACAGGACATTTATATTCCATTGTAAGCTGTCGCGGCTCGGGTATTGAAGTCCCCGATAAGGGATGCGATGGTTATTTATTGAACACATTCGCATGAATTAATTAAAATAACGGGTTTACTGAGGTTTAAGAGGCATTTTAATTCACGGGTATTATACGATGTTGGCATAAAATGGTCGATATAATTATTATGTAAGTATTATCAGCCACTTTTTTAAAATCCACAATGTTATTTCTGGTCAGTAAAGGAGAATTATTTGCTTCTGAATTACGCCAACGTTTCCTTAAATTTATTCAACTTAATCAGGGCTAATGGCAAGACACATAGGGCAATACCACAGTTAATATCATCATTAAAAATTTTTTGTTGGTTATATCTATTAAGTTTTTTGCATGCCACCAACGTAAAACTGTCAATGAGGCCCTATTACCGGTAGCTTTGTCCTCATTTTTCCGTTATTAGCCCTGATGAAGGTGCATTTATTCTTCAAAATCTCGGTGTAGCTCTGGAATAAAGTTAATATTTTAACCGGCCGAAAATCCTGAGGGGATATAACTGATAATAAATGCTATTTTATAGGGCTCTTTAAAATTACGGATGCCGTAATAAAATCCAACAATGTAATGCCATTAGCGTTTAACGGTTCACTCGTGTGTGCATATCGCGGATATAGTGTTATTGAAATGTCTGTATTTGAACGAAAATGGAAGATTTGTACCTGACTTCAATGTTTACTGTATGCTATATAATAAACGCACTGTGACCTCCCAAATAACCAAAGAATGATTGTCATGGAGTAGGATTTCAAAAACATCTTTGCGATTTTCGCTACATTTTTTAAAAGCATAAAAAAAGCGTGAGCGGAAATTCAGTGGTGCTCAACTGCTGCCGCATTCTAAAACCTTTGTTGGTAAATAATAAGTATGGTGCGATAAAGACTAGTTATACAAAAATATCGATGAACTGTAATGTATGTTACCATTTACTTCTCTGTGAGCTATCAATGCTGCAATTCAATGCAATGGAGTCTAATATCCAGTATTTTAGTGAAACCGTATCGGTTTCAGTTAAATTTCTGCTAAGGGAAGGTTCCTTATGTTGCTAATGACGAGGAAGTCGAAATGAAGTTATGGATCAAATATTTAGGTTATTTTTATTTCTAAGAAACCTGATGCAATTGTAAGAAGTCAGAATACACGTATTATAGGTCAAAGAAAAAAGAAAAAAAAAATTAATTCTCGCTGTAAATCTCCTGTCACTAATTATTGGCATCCAGGTGGCAGCACTAAATTACGCGTGATGGCCGAATAGAGGTGATCGGTTGCATTAGTACGTTTGTTCGTGTGAAACGATAGCCAGCCAGCACAATGCCAGTATACTCTCTTACCCGAATATCAATAGAATTATGATGGAAAACAATGAAGGAGAAGTTCATGAGCAAAAACATATGCGGCGTTTAAAATTACACCAACCAGTGTGAGACAAAAGCTATCTCTTAACATATAAGATTCCTCAAACCCCCTAATTTGAGGAAGAAGTGGGAGCACGTCTTGAGAATGGGCAAGAGTTAGCTAGCTTACTTGAGAAAAAATTCGGATGTGTCATTCAGAAATATATCAAGGGCATGACGACGTCAATGTATTATTTAATGCCCACTTAAAAGATGTTCGCGTAAGTATGGGAATGCCAGAGGAGGGGATGCAGATTAAAGGAAGTTTGATCAAATTTGTAATAACTATAAATGAATTTTTAACTATCCAATAAAAGCCAGGAAAGATGTGGTTGGGAAAATAATTAGAACAGTGACAACTGAGAATGATGTGAAGCGGCTAGGATCAAGAAATAACTCGTAGTAGTATTCCAAAACCCAGCATGCATACTATGCTCAAGTACCACGAATCCATCCACGAAAAAAACATCCATGCCCTGGATGAGGGTAACTTACCCAGGCGGGACTCGAACCCGTGACTTTTGGTTTTGCAGGCGAGGACTTTACACCCGCCACTACATGAAATTTCTGCAAAAGATTTGAATAAAAGTTTTCTATTCGATCGGTCATTTTCCCCATTCTAAATTCCTAATTAATTAAGTTACACTACTATTTCTTTCGTGATAATTTTTAACAAATCTTGCTGTTCGTCTGTGTATTCTATCTATATCCGAAACCGTTCCTGTCCGAGTTCAGGGCTGGAGCCACCTCTACATGGTCAACGTGAATACTAAAATCGCTTTCGAAAGTTTCTCTGACTAATTTTGAACCTGCTAAGCAGGGAGGTCTTAAATGTACTGGAGGGGGCATAACTGGTTCCGAGCGTTGAGCGCAGTGTGGCAGGAATGGGGGTGCTTGGGTAGGATAGCTTACTTTGAACAATGCATTGATAATCCCATAAGAGTCAATGCTAACTATTTGGTGAAATATTCGGTCATGATTGTTGTTACGTTAAAATAAAGTATTATCTCAAACGAACACAGTAAACCTTTTTTCTATCATCATGGAAAGGTTTCGTGGAAATATGTCTGGAATATCTTTTCCCAAGGAAAATTATTGCCAATAACCACGGTTTGGCTGTGCAACTAGCTTAGCCTAAAATAACATTTGACAGGTGGAAAATATCCATTCCCCTGCATTTCTGCTGGTAAGTAATAAGATTACAGCCAATGTAAATCTTACGATAACGGACCGGTCGCAATAATAGTCCGAAAGTATGTTCACGACGATATATTATCACCATGATATGACTATATAACATACAATATACACATTAGTATGACGAACGATCGGAAAACTCCGACGACTATCAAGAAGTAATTGTTGTATTTTCATTTTATATATCAGTGGCAATACAAGGAATTGAATACTTGATTATATACGTACACTGATTGCTTTTTAAATAACGATAGAGATTTTGAAATAACGATGAATCAAACAAAGGTGCTTCCAAGTTTTTTTACCGCAATAATCTCGCATTCCTTACTCTTGCCAAACGCGGTTCCCCTATTTTTTTTATTTATTTTTTGTTACCCGTGCGTGGTATTCGGTAAGGCAAATTAATAAATCCTTCCACGAAAACGTAATATCTGAGCTTTTCTAACTCTCATTGTCAATATTAAACTGTTGATGTTCATTTTCTCACTCTGTATGTACTTGATTGTACACTTACCGACTTATTTAAGCTGATTCCATGTCATACGGTTGCTTACCGTCATTTATTTTTCCCACGTCAGAGTTATGAAAAACGTCAAATCAAACGCCAAATCATTTATTCTGATAATCTCGGTTTTTTTAAACTGAGATAAAACATCGTTGGTGGAACACGATCCTCACATTTCTGAGATAATAATTTTAAAAGAGTTTTTGAAAACTGAGATAATAGAGAATATTATCCGTGTTGGTGAAACTGGGCCTAAGTCCGAAAATGGTCAAACCAAGATGGCGGAATTCTAACCACGCGAATGCAGCGCCTCCAGTGTATTTACAACCCCCTTGCTGCTACGTAAAAAAACAAAAGTGAGAGACATTTTTCAAACCAAAGGTACACCGTGAGAAACTATTCCATCTTTTCCCGGAAGGACGTATAGGTAGGGAGTGAGAAGTCATCGGAGGACTCTTTGCCTTTCGGGGGTCCTCGACCTTTGGCGCTGCACCCTCCCCCAACCGACTCAAGCGAGTCAAACAAAAACAAACCCCATTGTGCCCTCACACTTCAAGCGCTTCCCTCACCCCTGCCAATTTTTACACCCTCCGTGTTTCCATACTGCTCTCGGCCGAAGATCCCCCACGCTTTTGTGCATATCCCGGACCTCCCTTCTGGCCACAGGCTGGCCAAGGCGGAAGACACACTCGGGGTTGTAAATCAAGTTTTTTTCCCGCACTCTCCGTGCGGGTGGCTCTTAATTTACGACGCCTTTTTCGGAATTTTTTTTGCACGAGTTCGGGGACCATAATGGCCGAAATTCCTGCACGTATGTTTACTTTTTAAGAGAGTGTAAGGTTGAGAATATTTACGGGGAAAAACTAACTCTAGGGTTTGGTTGAGGCGTTGCTCATTCTCGATTAAGCCTGTTTCTATATATTTTCAGTATCTTTCCTTCTACGTACAACTGCCTACTAGAAATCATTTTTCTTTAAGGCGTCTAAATTTTGGAATTATATCCCTGAGGGGTTACAGCAGAAGGGCTCCATTCTTGCGTTCAAACCTGAATGATACATGGACCTACTCAAAACAGAGCAAACTTTGTGTTAAATAAGGCACTGTGTAATAATTAAAAATCCTTGTTTCTCCGTTATTCTGTTCTTAATTTGGTATCATACAGTTATATCTGTTTATTTACTGCTATAAGTATTTTTGTTTTTGTCAACAGCTGTTTCCGTTTCATTTTTCATTACATTTTGGTGACACAAGTATTATAGTAAATTGTGTTTTGCACCAATGTTCATACCCAGACCATAATAAATACATGCACTCTATTCTATTATTAAAATAGCAAGCTTGGATTTTTGACAGGAATAAAATCAGGGTATGTATTACGTTCAAGTATTTTTAAAGATTTGTTAATGGGTTTTCTTATTTACAGTGGACGAGAATTTTGGAGTTATCGATGCCATTGGGTGACTTTGAAAATGTGTGATGAAACCCCATTTGCTAAAATAAGTGCGGGTTGATCGGGAATGAAGAGGTTAAAGAATTCCTTTATTTTTAAGAACAATGAGAGAACATATACTTTTCATCAATATTTTAAGAATGTTCTTCTGTCTGGAAATGACGCCATCCTGCATTGAGAATATATAAATGAGATCTCTTCTGCCCAACGTTGTGAAAACAACATTATTTTTGGATTTTTCCCCAGCATTATTAATTTTATCTTTTCACAAGCAATCTTTAAGTGAATGGAACCTTTTTCAATTGCCAAATATTTTTCATTCAGCTTATCTAGTGTCATGGAAACAATTGAATGCCGTTTTCATGTTGACATGTTGACTCTCGGGTCTCTTTTGGTAGTCCCTAAAGACATCATTTCAATCATATTAAAGTTCTATTAATATACAGGGTATTACAAAGAGAATATACGTATTGCGAATGCATATATTTTTTAAACTTTAAGACATACGAATGTGAAACTTACACAAAAATTTACGAACCACTTAAGTTTAGATTATAGATCTTCAATATGTCCTCCATCGGCGCAACGAACAATATCACGTCGCTACTAAAATTTCTCTCATAATCGGGCAAGCATGTCCTTTGCCACTGATTTTATGGCAGTACGGATTCGGTTTTTCACCTCTTCCAGTTTCTGGGCAGTGGCGGTACATAAACGTTGTCTTTAACGAAAGCCCACAGGAAGAAGTCACAGGATGTTGTTGTAAAACAGTTCTAACTCCCGACTGGCACGACGAGTTAATTTTGAAGGACTACATTGGAAAGCAGTTTGAATCCGAGCAACAATTTCTTAAAAAACACAAGCGCGGCCAGGACTAATTCCTTTTCATACACTTCCTGCATCCACAAGCTGTCGATACTATCTGCGAATGGTCCACCCATTCGGAGGATCATTTTGGTACTTCAATCTGAAAAGTCTCTGCACTATAAACGCGTAATTGCACTTCCGCAAACTCGATGACACAAATTGATCACCGCTGCAGAGTAGCTATTTCAAACATATGACGATTACCAAGCAAAACAGAAGGCAATTAAATAACATCTAGTGGCTTTAAATATAAAGTAGACTATGTATTCGTTTCTCCATCATCCGAGCCGGAGTGCAACGATTGATAGTTTGGACAAAATAATACTTTGTAATTAGGGTTGTGCGAGCAATCGAAAAATCGAGTCGATTCGGGTAGTTAGTGTTCGAATCGAATGATTCGAGTAGCATTACGAATGCCGAGTCAAGTCGTTTCGGTTACAGAGTTGTCGACGTCAGTAGGTTCAGAAATCTGCCGACAGGGAGGGCTGTAGGGTGTTGTTTATTTTGTTAGTTTTTCTCGGATTTTTTATTTCTATCTCTTAAAATATGCTATGGGGTTCAGAATGGATACCTATCCTAAAAATTCCAGGCCAATTGTTTAACATTTAGAGGTCGCTCAAAGAGCATAAATGCAATAATATTAGATTTTCCCGATTTTTTGAAGTAACATCATTTTCAGGGGTAACGCACAATTTTGCAGTGCTCTAGGACCGAAATTCGCTCCATTTTAACGTCCGCTCAACAGTTTTCCAGGAATACAATACTTTACCGCGAGCTACAGCCGCGCGTCACACCCCTGACGGCGAGCTGGTCGCTCGCGGGCCGCATTCACGGTCAACTGATCACGGCATTACGCCCCCCTCGCGCCTTCTCTAAAGAGAGTCGGTGGAAGAAAGGAGAAGTTACCTAAAAACCTGTATGGTTTTACATTGTTATAAATTCTGGAGACTTTTTCGTTGAGATGAATTCGTAGAATAGATGGAACCATTAAGAATGATGTTTAGAGACAACTGTGTATGTTTTCTTACCCAAGTTTGCGTGTTTTACATTTTCTTTAACCTCATCGCAGTCGGATTTCGAATGGCGTAGAGTAAATTTTCGAAGTCGAAACGCTATTGATAAATACAATGTGGTTTATCGCGCGCAAGTCTAGTGAAGTATTCCTCATCGGCGTCCCTATAACAGCTATCGCTGCTTGTTTCGTGAAAAATAAGCTGACTTTGATTCGCGAAGTGCTGCAGTTCTATCACCACCACTTAACCCTGAAACAAGGAGGAAATACGAGACTAACGATGAGGTCTGGGGTCCCTTTCCGGACTATTATTTCGAGAATTCAAATAATTCAAGAAATACGTGAAATATTTTTGTGAAGAATTTTAGTGAAGAATTTTTTATAAAATAGAGGGAGTGTGCAATGAGCTGTTAAAATTCGAGATTTACTTTTGACGGCAAGCTACGCAACAGCTAAAGAATGACATGAAATTGAATGAAAAATTAGATCAGTTGTTTGATATTGCCGCGGTAAATGCTTTGGAAGTTATTCAAAATGATGTGCTTAAAGTGCTCTTGAAAATACAGAGGCGACCGGTACACCTACTTTAAAAGATCCTAAGCTAGCACTTATAGAGAGAGAGAGTTTTCAAAATATTTTTATTTCTGAAAAACTTCCATAAATTATTAGTTTTAAGTTTATGCTAGCACTAACAAAAGTAATCATCCAAATCATAGACGAATGCGCATAATATGAAATGCATTGTAAACTGGCTGGTTTGGGTGAACTTGGTTCACCGGGAGAGCTATAACGCGCCTTCGGCTTGACAAATAATAAGATCCTTAATCTTGCACTTCATAGAGAGAGAGGAGTCAGAGAAATCGACGCGTCGAGTGGAGAGGAAAAAAAGATATGACGAGTATCGCAGCAAATCTGAATTAAAGAGTACACTGAAAACGAAGTAGGCCTTGTAAAACTAAATCCCTATCGATTCCCTTTTCATGTAATGATATTGTTGTTAATGATACATTATTCTTTGAAGAAATGGTGATATTTTAATCTTAAGCAGTGAGGATGTTTCTGAAACGGATTATATTGATGATAAGCCAACCGAGTCATCAAAAAAAGATAGATTGGTAGGAAAATCCTCATTACACCCCAAATTGCACTGATCTTTGATGCATTGGGCATTAGCGCGAGAGGAGCGGCAACGGTTCTTATTGCTACTCTGTTGTAGTAACAGGAGTCACTGTCTACTAAAGGGAATATTTACTAATTCGTTGACTCAAGAAAGTAAATATTATTTTGAATATTACGTCATCAAATGGTTCTATCAATCTCATGGCCGATTGATGAAATAAAAACAGCATTAAAGATTCCATAACTCACCGGAACTGCCAGTGGCCGGGCCACTGCTGAGATTGTTCACGACTGCGTTAATGAGTGGAGATTAGCGAACATAATAAAGCATTTCAATTGATTCGACAAGCGTAAGAAGAGGCAACTAAATGTTTTCATATCTTAGGTTCTCAGTATATCATATTGTTTTGGATTCTCAACAAGAAAATTTCTTTTTTCGTATGAAGATTTTCACAGCTTCTTTTATCAATGTTGGTGGTGGTTCTCGGGAATTGCTGCGACGGTAACATTTTCACACTTAACGTTTCACTCCTCCTACTGGGAGCGTTATCAAGGGAATGTTATCAAGAGAACGTTAGAAAATTTCTTTTTTATCATTAATTAGGTTCGAAGAACAGGGATGTAATTGTTTTAAAGGATAAACTACAGCAAACACCCGGTATGAAAAATGCGAACATAGTAATCGGCTCCCCCTTTCTTCCGCCGACTTTCGCAAGGGAAGGCGCGAGGGGCGCAAGGTAATGACGGTCGCTGACCGTAAATGCGGCCTGCGAGCTGCCAGTTCGCCGTCAGGGGTGTGATGCGCGGCTGTAGCTCGCGGAAAAGTATTGTATTCCTGGAAAACTGTTGGAGCTGGAACATACGAGTATTTTCAACTCGACTCGAGATCAAATAGTGATACTCGCACATCCCGGTTTGTAATACGTATATTCTTTTTGAAGCACCATGCATGTTGGAGGATTCATCAAAATATAAAGCAGCAATAATGATGTACATATGGAAATAATTCCAAAGTTTTCCCTCTTTAAATTGCATCGTTTTTGTTAAATAAGATATGAGAGATAGGTGTTGTACCCTCATACGTTTCTTTCCCTCTAGCCCTGAAGATAAAATTCATGACTTCTAAACGAAGGAAAAAAATAATTATTTTAATCACCCAACCTGACGACCTACACTTGATATTTGTAATGGATATATGAGTCAATACGTCAATAAGGTAGATACTGTATTGCTTAGATTTAGATTAATGGAGATATATGTATCTCTACGATATCTTTGCGATCATCTGGAATATCTGGTTCACAGTTTACTACCTCTATGACGTGTTTGGCTGATAATTATTTGTAACTTCACTATATTTCCACACTCGTTGTTAAGCACGTGAGACGTAGTGGATGGATGTCATATGATTGGAACTGATTATCGAGGGATATGCCAGCGTTTGATTCAGAATTCATGGAGGTGCAGTGGTTCCATGATCGGAATTTTTAGGCTGCAGTAAACAGTGGGGTTCCCTGGGTCCTTTTTGTGAATAAATGCAGTCTCATCTGAAGAAGACTCGAATAACCTATGAAAATCTCTTCCGCTATTATCCGTCTCTTCTGTTTCTATTCCGCTTCTCAAAACATTCGAGTGCTTGGCATAGGCTATTCTTCATTTATAGGATATATTTTTGTGTCTATCCCCTTATGTGAGTCCATTTTTGTCCTCTAAATTCTACCGACTTATTTCTCGCCAACACTGATCTGTTTTAGATGCGTTTCGTTGAATATAAAAAAAATGATGGATTTGGGTTGTGGAATTGGTTCAGAGAAGTTTGTACCGACCATCAACAGAATTATCGCATTATTTGGAAGCTCACCTGCTGAGAACTGTGCCCTTCATTTTCTGAATGATGTAGAATGCATGATTTAATTAAAATATATCAGTCCTTCGGTCATGATTGGTTATCGAATACTTGAAAAATGACATTTGATTCGATATGAATAAATATTTCTAATATGATTTCCAACCTCAAATGAATATCATCCATTATATGGCAGGCTATGTGGCATGTTTAGAATAATGAGTGGGGAAAAAGCATGGAAAGAATTTGGGAAGGGCATTTCAAAACCCAGCTTTGTTGGAAAAAATGATCACCAGTTCAAGATAAAGTGCCGATCACAAAGGACAAATGCGAAGCAGTTCTCATTCTTGAATAGGACCATAAGAGACTGGAACGACCTACCAGCAAAACTATTTGAGTCCTTCCCGAAAAATTTACTTAGTTTTAAAAAGCGGTTGAAGAAGTAGGGACCAAGGACTTTTTATAATGTTTTCTATCGTTTTTTCAAATGTTTTCTATTGTTTTTCAATGTTTTCTATTGTTTTTTCATCATATGTACATGTTACCACCAGGCCAATGGCCTCCTTGTAACAATTTCAATAATTATAATAATAATATTGTTGGGCTGATTTATAAATCCGGTACATCTATAAATTTTCATGTAAATTTCCCCATTATATGATAGTCATGTAAGTAATTCTAAGTAATTTAGCCCTTTAAAATGCGTTTGTTGTTGTCCGGGAGAAATGCAAGGGAGGCATTCATGGCCATGATACAGCTGGTGAGAGGATTGTTGTGTCAGATTTTAGAACGAAATTCCGAAACATTTACCGGTAGAATACTTTAATAAAATTATCCACTAATGTTTTAATTTTTAATTTATGGAAAATATTTTATCGTAGCTATATTTATAATATCTTGGTGCAGTTTCTTGCATATATTGACCCAGTCCATGATGTACTTAACCTATGCCCATACAGTGATGAATCCTAAAACGCCCAGCATTCTTCAAATGAGACCTCATGTGGGTGAAGGTGCCGAACATTTCTTTATTTTCTCACTTCTCACAAAATCTTCTAAAAAGTAACCTTGCGGTAAACCAGACCAGTTGTGTCACAAAAATGTTTGATGCTTCCATTCCCTTATTCCATTCCTATTTTGTTTGAATGGCTGAAGCTTAAATATATATTTATGAAGTTTTTTGCTTAAAATAGAAATATTACAATTTGATACAGATAAATAAGATACGTGCCGCAAAAAAGGGGTTAGTTTTTCAGGGGAAACTTGCTGAATGATAACTTTGCTTATATCATGCAAGTGTCACTAAATTAGTATCTTTTTTTTATCTTCACCCAATCTTCTTAATCGTATAGTTTCAGTGTATGGGTTTTGATGACCAAAATGGACATTTTACGCTCTTTTTACTTGCATGTGGCCATTTCTATGCCTTTAGCTGCATTTTGAAATGTAACTCTTGGGGTTACCAATTGATTTCATTTTGATGTTTACTCCTCGATTTAAGGTAGAACCTCTACTACAAGGACCTTCGAAAACATGCCGTGATATTTTCATACATTGAAGAGAAATGATGCCTTAGTCGATCTGTGAAAAAATAATTGGAAGTCATCGGCCATTTAGCGCTAATAACTTGATTTGAAAATCGTGATATTCAGCCTAATTACATTGCTCTTATGGCGGAACGAAGTCGTCCCTCATTTCAACATTTTATATCTCAAGATTTTCCCCGATAAGGCTACCTCAAAAACAACTATATGATGATCAAATAATCAGCAAATATAATGTATTTTTTTCAGGTTACCTTATCGACCATTTAATACAGATATTTATGATTGAAAAACGATGATCCACACTTCCGTTTTACAGCCGCCACATTGCAACAGACTTAGCAACTATGCTCGAGGAGTAAACAAAAACATTACCTCAAGTTAAGATTACCGTTACCTCAAGTTAAGTTACCTAAAGTCGTCATCATGACACCAGTAGTGAGCACCAAACTCGTAGATAGTGAAAAATTGTTTAAGTATTTAATTAATTATGCCAAAATACTTCGGTATCGGTCCTATTACAATCACCCCATGTTTTGATGAAATTTTAGAAATGACACTGAAGCTACTTGATTCCCCCTCTCATCAGTCATCTCTGATGTCATGAATACCAAAACGTTTTTTCTCTCCTTCGTCGAAGTATCAACTTTACGACTACTGCGCGAAAAAGTTGGCTATTTATAGATTCATAGCAGAAAAATGCCGTACGCCCAACTTTTAACGCATTTAGAACTTGAGAATTTTTTTCCTTCTTCTGCATGCATCAAGTGCTGTCAGTGCGTGAAAATATCTTAGCAGTAGGCTTGAATTGTATGGCTAGATTAGATTTTGTTCAGAAGACCTATAATTTTCGAAAATGTTACTACCCGTCTAAGATGCATTGGGTCGTCACCATTCATGTCAATTAAATTCTTCTACAAGATCCATCCAACATAATATACCATGCCCCAAATGGATCGTTTCCTCTGCTTGAAATAATATACCAAGTAGGCGACATGAATGTCGTCTACTTTGCACGATTCATTTTGTACTTTAATCTCAGGGTGTGCATTGACAGAGACTATGAGGGTTCTAGGTGAACCCTCTTAAGGGTGAAACGCACCGGGGCCGGGACCCAAGCCCGTGGCTTATACGCCCGATCACCCGGGGAGGGGCTGGAGAGGCAGGAAAAAGGAAAGAGGCGCCGCCGCGATGGGAGCCCGCCGAAGCCTCTGGGAAAGGATAGGAGCGGAAGGGAGGGGACGAGGGAACCACCACTACGCTATAGAAGCGAAGGGGGCCCTACTATCAGCGAAACCAAGAATACGCAATTAATTTTCTACCAATCCTAGAGGATTTTCCTATATGAGGAAGAAAAATCCATCGATCGAATCGGTAGATGGTGTACATTGACAAATACTTTATTAATTATAATGGTATAGATGAATAAGTCTTTCTTGGTGGCGGCGGGTAAGATATTCGCTCGCCAAACGAGAGGTCGCGGGTTCGAACCCCGTGATTTGTTGCCCCTATCTAGGGCATAATTGTTCGTGCACGTATGATTGTTCACTTATGGAAAAAAACCCGCTGTAAAAGGCCAAATTGTTTTTGGTGGTGTGCGAATAAATAAATAAGATTTACCGTGGCGTAAATAAGGAAAACGTGACAATTCCATTTGCGTTCGTCCCGTGAGGGAGGCAATATGGGACGGGGAGATGACCTGGGTCCTTGGAATGGCCTGCATTGCCGCTGTGAAATAAATTCCTACTAACGCGCACGTCATTCATTTCTTCTTAAAAATGGCACGTGGATGTATTTCCTATCAAAAGGTAGATAGGTGCCCTAAAGGGCGCATTCACTTTTAATTGAATCTCGGTCAAGCCTGAATCACACGCTTATTTTTTTCCGTCCCTTCCGAGGGATAGCTCCAGCGATCGCTCCAATGATAGCGAAAAAATGACGTGTAATTTTCCGCGATGGTTCCAGGGATGGAAATCGCATCTATCGCTCACCTACGATTAAGAGCCGGCGTGTGATTACAAAAATTCAGGGTAGATGGTCCTAAGAGTCCATCACCTCAATCATCAGGAATTTAGTGCATTAACATTTGAGGTTGCATTAAAGCTCCAACCGAGATATGAACTCATGACCCTACGGGAATTAGTTCAACGCTGTACCCATAGGCGGATCTTGGTGGGTCACGGGGATACGTGCCCCCTCCAGATGCTTAAAAAATAGAAAATATTTTTAATACGGTTTTGATTAAGTTCGTTTTATTTTGTGTATTACGGAGCATCAATCATCTAATTTAATATTTATACTTTCATATCAAAATGTAGAGAATATTTTCTACATTAATTGTTTTATTTTTTTAAATCTCAGATATGAGAAGATCTGTCAGAACCTTTGACCCACCCCAGAAAAAATCCTGGATCCACCCCTGACTGAACCCAATGACATATCCACGTTTCCCTGACGATAGGAAGCCTACATTGTATTATGAACAAATTGAGTATGACGGTACGAGTTCAGTATAGGTATACCGAAACTGTGAAAATACGAAAGAAAACCAAATGCAGCTTAAGAAAAAAATTATGTACTCCCTTGCTAGAAAAGTGATTAATTCATTTCGTTCAGAGACTGCTGCTCTCTTTGATCGTACGGGAGAGGGAATGGGTCTCACATCTTTCTGATCTGCGGTATATTTCTTTATCTTAATTTCGTATTCTTTCGTGTTGTCGCGCGATGATCTGTAAGATATACTGTGCGTCATCTGAAAAGGAGCTTCTTTCCTATTTGCTTATTAAGTGCAACCTTTATTTAACCTTTTCTTGGGTGATAATTCCATCTTATTCATTCGATAGCTTGAAAACGCTTTTGTGTATACCATGGTCTCTGCCCACATTCGAATAAACTAACAATCCTGTTCTAGGTATTGCGTAACAATAGGGTGGTTTCCTATTATTTTTTTATTGCCTAAATCGAAAGATTATTACTCCTGGAGTACGTATTTCACGCTTTTAGATTTATACATGACGATATCTATTTTTCGCGATTAAATGAAAAGTGAACATTTTCAAGCGCGCGAAAACGCGACGCGTAAGTATGAATGCCAGGAAATCTCTCCGTGTGACGTATTTCTGGTTCCCGCTGCCGCCTAGTGAGGTGACCTTGGGGCGAGGTTGGAGCGTTGATACGACGCAGGCTGCTAGCAGGTAGCTGAGTACCCTGCTTGCTGGTAAAGCTTGGCTTGAATAAGGATTATTAATACCTTATCAAATGAAGAAAACTTTCCGACCTTAGCCAGTTTTAATAAGTGATTATTAAGACATGTTTCCCTGAGCTCTGCGCCTCATGCATGCATTGGTAACCTCAGACGATGTATAACTCCTATCTTCTCGTATAGAAACTAGGTCCCTGTGACGTCACGTGGAGTGGCATCGCATGGGCGCCAATCTGGCCCTTTTCAAATGAGGATAAAAATGGACCATTGCCATTCGTCTAAACCGGTATTTCTAAAACGAAATAATTTGGATATTATGAATACAGTAATGGTGGGTAACGAATCGCAATCAATGTAAAAATAAAATTAGGTTATGAATTTATATTTTTTTGCTTCACTTTAACGTAGCCGATTGCAGAATCGCCGTAGTTCTCTCGGACCGTCCTAATGAGTGATTTTCAAGTAGAAAATGAATACTATTCCTTACAATCTAATTAAACTAGCAATGAATATTATATTCCTTCATATTACAAAGTTAAAATATTTATAGGTGAAACTTTGCAGTATGCAGTAAGATATTCATTTCGGGAGAATGAACTTACCTCTTCATTTTTGTACCTCTGACCTCATCGGCTTTGAAGCGATCATCTCTTAAGAGATGATCGCATGTATAGAATTCTTATAAATTCGTGAAGAGTAAAAATGTCCAAGACGGGAACATTGTTAGAATCAGCTTTAACGAATTCTTCCTGATCCATGATATAAATTTATTATAGTACACAACGAAGGACACAGTATAAAGCGTCTCACTCAATGAATCAGCAGCAATCAGCAGTTCGAGTTCTGGCCATGCGGGATATGACTTGTGACGTCATCCGTCCTTCGGCCAATGAAATGTTGTTTCGTGGCGCATAAGATTTTATGTTAGACTTTATACTTTATTTTTAATACAGTAATTTAATACTTCAATTTATTTGAAACTTCCAATGATTTATATCATCTGCAGCTTATAAACTATCGCTTGAGTTAAATGATTTAGCAATATAATTTTTAGTACAGAACCCCATTCAGTAGTCATTTTATAGGATTTGTCATTGATAATGTTACTGTTTAATGACACAGGTGTGCAGCTACGGAAAAAAGGCTGTGGGGGGGTTTAGGTGCAACTAATACGAGGGCCTGGGGATGTGGAATACCCGCCAGGGTAAGCGGGGGGTGTGAGTTTATTTTTATTTTTATTTTATTCTCGAACCACCGGATACAGCTCTTATTGGCCATTTTACACCGGGGTGTTCAACAAATGTAACAAGTAAACGTACACAAACGACCATGCCCTGGACTGAGGAAACCTACCCAGGCGGGACTTGAACCCGCGACCTCTTGTTTGGCAGGCGAGAACGTTACCCCGCCGCCACTGAGGCCGGCAAACAATATATTGCAGAATTTTAAGATAAATGGTTCAAGATGGCGGGTTTTACGGCTTTCTGAGGGATATTTTATAAATCTTTCCGCTATTCTTTAAACAATATTAATCCAATTAAGTAGAATGGATTAAACTTGAAAATTTCTCTGAGGTCTGGGGGGGGATTATCCCCCGAAACCCCCCATCGCTGTGCCACTGTAATGACGTATTTGTGGTGAAATAACTGCCGATATTCGAAGAAAGACCTTCATTGTGGATGTTATAGGTTTTTTTTTCCTATTTTGCATGCCTACCAGGATAAAAGTTTTTGTTTTAAAATATTTGCCTTCGATATCCAAGGCCAAAATTTGCATTTTATGGTGTCATATTTAGAAATGAGTTTTTAAATACAGGAATTTTTTCAGTGCTACGGCTCAGGTTTGACAAATCTCAATTTTTTAAGAGTTTCGCGTTCACTGAAAATTTCGTTGTAGCCTCATAACGACGTCATTATAGTGAATAGAAACTTAAAAATTAGCAAGAATAGGGATTAATTTAAACCTTGAATAGAACCCCTTAGCGAAAAATCCACTGAGGAAAAAATCATTCGCCTTGACCGCGATCGCAATTTTTCGCGACCTGGATCGGGATTTTTCACACAATTTGTGCATTGCGGGTGACTGCGTTAAGTTATCACCGTGGCTTCAAGACCCGGCATACATTTATTAGACAAGAGCGACCACAGTTCGGGCTTTGCTCTCCGGCTGTGGCGCTGTGCGCACGATTTGGGCTGCTTGTGGCGTCATATGCTCAGCAGTCAATGTACCTTGTCAATGTACCTTGTCGGGTATAGTCCTCTAATTTCCAAAGGTTTTCATATTTCGGTAGCTTAACTCGCTGAAGCACCCGACTAGAATTCGGGGGATCCGGGTTCGTATCCCGGTCAAGGTGAATGATTTTTTTGTATGGATTTTTCTCATTAAGGGTGACACAGTAAAGTTATTACCGTGGATACTCCCTGTATACTTTAATTTTTCCCTTAGCGGACTTATTTTTCCTTGATAAACTTGCTGACAGATCTTTCGGCAAAGTGTTCTCTAGGTACGGGGAAAAGAGCAAACATAAGCCTCGGTTTTCCTTCTCCGTCGCCACAAATTACATTAGGTCAAGGCTGTTATGTGTTCCCTCAAACCCGCCATTTTGAATCCACGTGATATCGGGTCTGCACTCGTTGAATGACGGCCCTAGTTTCGGGCGGAGTGCAAAGTAGCGGGCAAACATTTGTCTGCCGGAGGATTGGGTCGGGCGCGGAAGTCCGTTTCGGAGAGCCTGGCCTAATTAATCCTCTCGGTGGATGCTGTCGAGAGTAAGGCCGACACAAATGACTTTATCGCGAACGACGCGAGCGTTTGCCGATCTAATTGTCCGACGGAACGTCGCCGCCATCGTCTTTGTTCCCAAGCATTTACTCAATCATCCTAAGACAAGGTTAAACTCAGCATGCGTCTTAAAATACGTAACCAAGATTGTGAAGTAATGAAAACCAGGACCTGGGTAAATACTTCATCTACATCTACATAGTACCCTGCGAGCCACCTCTAGGGTGTTTGGCAGGGGGTGATCAATCACCAGCATGCAGCATGCAATAGGACTCCCACAGGCACACCGCACGGTCCAAAAAGCGTCTCGTATACTAACAAATTATACTACCATATGCTGTTAGAAATAATAATAATAAAATTAAGAAACTGCATTAAGTTTTACATAGGTTAGTAGGCTACACTACAAGTCATCTAATCTATTTATGAGTTTTATCGCTGCCGTTATAATTTATTATTGATCGTGGAAAAAAAGACATTCCGAACCTGTCTGTTCTACAATCTATCTCTCTTATTTTATTTATATGATCTGATCTTCCGTATTATGTTGGCGTCCGTAAGATATGGTTAACTTCGTTAGAAAAGACACTGCTCTTGAATTTATCTAAAAGGTTTAGTCAATTTTTCAATCTACGGTCCGACAGAGATTCCCATCCGAGTTTATCTAAGAGGTCAGTTACACTAGCAAGACTGTCGTAACGACCTTTCACATACCTGGCAGCTCTTCTTTGCACGCGTTCTAACTCTGTTATTAAGCCTTTTTCATAAGGGTCCCAAACACTGGCAGCGTTCGTGGAGATCAGGCCAGGGGGAAGCTTTGGTGGCTTTAGCTCCCCTCGTAACTTTTTTTTCTTGTAGCGACTGCCCGCCATAAATCCATCCAACGATTTGATGGATTTTTCTCTTAAATAGGAGAATCCTCCAAAATCGTTGGCACATTAATGGCTGATGCCGGGTTTCGCTAGAGTGTGGGCCCTTTCTGCTTCTATAGCGTTAAGGTGTTTACTCCGATCCTTCCCTTCCAACCCTATCCCTATCCCAGAGGCGTCGTCGGGCTCCTTATCGCGGCGGCGCCTCTTTCCTTTGTCCTTCCTTTCCAATCCCCTCCCCGGGTGATCGGGCGAATCAGCACGATTGCTGGGTCCCGGCCCCGGTGCGTTATATCCTCGCAGGGCAGCTCCCCTGAGCCCTCATCACTCTCACTCTACCCGCCATAAATCCCCCGAGGAAAAAACTAGCCTTGATGCACTTATCTTCTGACTCTCCCTCAACTAATAAAACCCTTAACCAGTGACGTGATTTTCTTGTTACACTACCAGTGACGTGCGGTCTGGGAGACCGCAATAAAACATACATTCATAAAACGTTGAAAAGTCATTTTTATTTTTTAGTTTAATGTTTCATTGTCTTCTCAGCTATTATAAAACTTATATTTAATATTATGCATTCCCAATACGAACCAACTATTTCAGTAAAAATTGTTACTTGAAACAGGATCAAAAACTGATATCAAAAACACTTTACTGAGTTATTATTTTTATTATGACTTTTATTATGATTTTGATTATGATTTTTATTATGACAAAACTGAGTTATTATTTTTATTATGATTTTGATTATGATTTTTATTATGACAAAACTGAGTTATTATTTTTATTATGACTTTGATTATGATTTTTATTATGACAAAACTGAGTTATTATTTTTATTATGGTACTTTTTTAATTAAGCACTTAATTATCCACGTTATGTAACTTAAAATGCTTCCTTAAAAATTATTAATTATTATTATCATTATTGAAAAGTCACTAGGAATTGTTTTTAATAACTTTTTGAATCATTTCCACCAACATTATGTTTATCGGTTTTTCCAATTTAGTGACGTGAGGCCTCATAGACCGCCACTCAAATCCAAATTTTCAGGAATAAATAATAAGAACGTTAAATTTTAAGAGTGCTATGTCCTTATTTTACAATATTAAGACGCTCCCGAGGATTATAGATGTTTTGAAATATTAATTTTGAAAATATTCATAATTTTAGAAACGCAATGGTCTCTCAGACCGCACGTCACCGGTTGAGGGTTAAAGCGTTTTGGACTGAGATCAGAGTCGCAGTGCGAAGGTTGATTTGGTCAGGCTAGGATATGGTTACCCCAAACTAGCCCAAAGGCGTGTGAATTCCACTCAATCATGGGATAGGGACCCATTCCTCTTTCTGGACTATCGAGCACTTTTTGCAAGATTTTGCTTGGGAGTGTCCGAAGACTCCAACCAGGATTTGAACCCGCGTCCCATCGAACACCAGCCAAATGCTCCACCCGCCAGGCTACCACGCTACCCTCAGATCAGGAGCTCAGAACAGAAATTTTCTAAAAATAAGATTGTATCAACCGTAACAGCAAGCAAAGTTAAAAATTTTAATGAAAATAATGCGGATTTTTGGAAACGAACGCCTTCGGAGGCCAAGTCATACGCAATTTTCGGTGAAAAACAACTATGACGATACATTTTAGCACCGTGCCAACGATATGAAAAGATAATAAGCCAAGTATGACTGCCATGGGAACACGTTCGGGTTTTTTTTGCGTCTTGGAGGTGCGGTCAAATTCCAGAGAGTATTTTAAAAAGAATTATCAGCTATTGCTCATCTGCGGCAGCCATATTGGTCCAGTTGATTGAGTTTTAACGCGTGAACTGTGAGTTGTGTGAATTTTACCTGTTGTTTTCTAACTTCGGAAGATTTTGTATCGATGATAAGTCATATTTAAGTATTTAAATCACAGTAATTATTAATGAGCGATTGAAGTACCTCTAATTATCGCTAGTTTCCTATAAGTACTTGAATGTCTGACTAAACGTTGTTTTCGGGTGTCAGTTCCTAGGTATACTTAAACGTGGTCTTGGAGCAGAACGGGTGGACCGGAACGGGAAAGTATGAAAATATGGAAAAAAGAATGATGGGGTAAAGAGACAACTCTATGTTTATGCAGCAGCGATTTGCATTCGAAATCAGTTAAAGGCTGGGTCGTTTGTTCCATGCGCAAGAAATTGGCTCACAATTCGTGTGCAGGAGTGGAGAGTGAAGCAGATAATTCTGTACTTTTATGTGAACGTTGCGATTAGGCTTCAAAAAAGACAAAATAAAAGTGTACTGCATCTAAAAATTCATTCATATCAAAAGACAAGGACATACAAGTTGAGTTTTCCTTTTGTTTCTATCAGTAGATTTTTTTGTAATTAATTTTCATACTACCCCATTCCGCCCCATACCTGGGGCAGAAGGGGACAAATGACATAATTTTTTGCTTTTGAGAAAAAATAAATAATCAACATTTTTTGTATTGATTATATATTTAATATATTTTTAAAAAGCTGTACATCCTCACCATTTACAGCCTCATTGTATTTCGCAGCATTTTGCACATAAGTCAAAACATACACCACCCGTTCCCCCATCCAATCTCATGACATTGGGGCTACAAAAAACCTGAATATTAATTGCTACAGCAGAAATCCTGTACGTACGTTGGACGTATTGGTGTATTCTCTAGACCATTCAAATTGTTGCTATGGTTGTTTGTGGTGGAGTGTTTGAATGATTAAAGCAGTAGTCTACTGTGTCGGGTGAAGATAATAATGAAAGGTTAGAAATTATGAAAGGAACACGTGATGCGATAAGGCGGATAAACACTTTGGTGTGCTGAAAGTAAGAGAAGTGGGACATAGGGACGAACACGAAGGGAACGAGAAGAGGATATGGTTGCGTCAGCGATGTCCTCAGACTGCGATTCCTCGTGTCTGGGCGGATGTTTTTATGCGAATATCTAAAACACGTGCTGACGGACAATGTCCCCTCTTGCGGGTGTGCTGGCGAGTTTTTCCACTGCATAGGGTTAATGTACCAAAGCGATTATATAAAAGAAAAACTTCAATATCACTTGACACTATTTTATCTTTCTTTATACTTCGCATATCGATATGGCTTCTCCCACAACAATCCCTTATTTTTTCTCTCTATAATTAAGGCGCCAGCACAAAACAAAACAATAAAAAATCAAATAAAATAAACAAAAAATATACTTCAGAATTTGAAACATACAAAAAATAGAAACGTGTATACATACATGAAAGTTATGTCGTTCATTCAAAGTACATGCATAAGGGTATCGATGCAAATCTCGGCGGAGTGGCGGTGTGCATTAGTATTAAAAATGGAATTTTTAATACTAATGCCCACCTTCACCACCATGTAAATCTTCGAACTTGAACATTTCGTTTGATTTCAGCAGCATAGCAACCAGCCTATGATAACGTCATCCGCCTAATGTTGAAGACTTTACTCTAAGACCGGTGAAATTGAAAAGACACGCCCTCCATCATCGAGAAAGAATCTCCATGAGTTGATCATTCCTAAAAATTGTTGTGAAGCAGAATAGTTCCAAGCGGTGATCCCAAAACTTTTATGTGCTTGCGTTTTTAAATTTTTACTGCTATAAATTCTAAGCAGATTATTTTCTACAGCTTAAATGTGTATTATGAGTATTTTTCGAATGAATAATGAACATATTTTCGTACGTACTGCATTTTTTAAAAAGTAGAACCGTCGGTTTTATCGATCGTTCGATCTTTTCTTTCAAATAGCCATTTTAATTGAGCATTTCATTTCGATTAAAAATCGATTGCCCGAAAAATCGATTATGCCCGAGAGTTTTCCATCATTACTCTGATTATGTAAGTATTCAAGGATTAGCTAATGGTAGAATCGAGTGGAGATCCATTTCAAAACAATCTTAGAATATACGAATGATGATAGTGATAAGAGTGATTCATTCGACGATGATGCAGCGGTTGATGCAATAGACCCTTATGACGCTTTGCAGATTACCATAACGACCTCAAATGCACCGGCCCATCTTCCCTGCACGCGCTCCAAACCACGTAGCGTGGTTTGGGTCCTCGCATTTTTGTTTTCGGGCATTCTCCGCCCGACTTTCACCCCGTTCGTTACCCTCAGAGTGGGACCATGGATTTCGCCGTCCCTCTTATGTTAATCGACGTAACACGTGGTTAAGAATTGCATAAACTTTCGAATTTCTAACACGGAAGAGGAGTTACGTGCGTAATCTCCGGTGGATAACCGGTTTTTTTCGCAAAGCATCTGTTGGAAAGTCTAGGTTTTGATTAATAGAGAATAAAATGAAGATTACGCCCTCGCAGAGTTCACAATATTTCAGAAGTTTCAATACGCAACCCTAAGAGTGAGCAATCCATCCTTAATGATAGTTTAGCCTAACCAGTGCAGTGCTTAAGTAAATTTTTCATGGTGAAGCAAAAACCCAGTACTGTTCCACAACCTTTTATTTGCTGTCGACTTGTTTCGTCGGCTATAGCGTCATTATCAAGACAAACATAAGGAACACTTACATAGTCCGATCAAATTAGCCCAAAAAATAAAGGTACCCTTGCATAAATTCTCAACAAGCTGAAAATTTGAATGAACTTTAAGAATAACACTAATGAAATCCTTAAAAGTCCCCATCGATCCCGTGTGTGCCAATAGTTTTATTCAAGGTCAAAGATCATAAAAATGAGTTTTTTCAATTTTTTGGGCAAACTATTAGTTTTACGATAAAATTTGCTCAGACCAAAATTGTAGATCAGGAAGTTATCTACACAATTGTCATTATACTTTTTCTCTAAGTTTTATCACCTCTGAGAAAAAAGCCATTCGAAAGTTAGCTGTCTAATAATGTTCGGAGAGCGCAACAATACAGTCATGCTCATTATGGAGAATACATCTCCAGCTAACTTTCGTATGCTTTTTCTCAGAAATGTTAAATCTTAGAGAAAAAAGAACAGTCACAATTTTGTAGATAACTTCCTGATCTACAATTTTTATATGAGCAATTTTATCGTAAAACTAGCCGTTTGGCCAAAAAATGCAAAAAACTTATTTTTGTGGCCTTTAACCTTGAACAAAATTTTTTGCATTCACGGGAACGATGAGGACTCTTCAGGATTTCATAAGAGTGGTATCCCTAACGTCCGTGTAAATATTTAGCTTGTTAAGAATTTATGCAAGGGATTATTTTGACCGGGCGATACAATGTTGAGCCTTATATAGCCGACAACAATGGGGGGGAAGGAATACCATACGAGGGAAGGGGGGGCAGGTTGGCGGAAGGGTCAAAACATTAAAGTGTATATAAAATCTGAGGAGTGAAAGGCGGATAGAAGGTCAGGTGGCGATGAGGTTCATGGGGGACAAAGGGGGGATTGGTAAGGAAGAAGTCAGGTTTTAAAACAGTTGGCAAGAAATGGGAACACTTGAATTCAGTCATATCATTTAAAATTGTGGTATTAGGTGACGTGTGTATATGGTGAATGTAATAGAAAACCCTCAATAACTCCACATATAAGTTGTCATGGAAAATAACCAATAATGGGTTGTTGTTTATGTTTAGGGGACGAAAGAGATAGAACACGGAAGTTCAATCTCTTTCGTCCCCTAAACATACTCTAAAGAGCTCTACCCTCACCTATTTAAACTAACCTTTTTTGGTTCAATCCCTGAGTAAGTATTAATTGCATGTTTTCTAAGGCCACGCACATGAAAGAGGTTAACATGGTAACAAATGCATTTGTTTACTTTATAAGTAGAAAATAGTACTACGTAGAATAAGTCTCTTTAATTACCAGAACAAGTCTCTTTAATTAATGACCCTGTTTTAAAGAAATTATAACTTTGTAAACTTTCTTTTTGCTTCCTGTTTTTTCTTGAATTGTATAATAACTCTCCGTGAAGAGCAAGAACATGTAGAAAGAAAATCACTATAAATTATCTTTAAGTGCAAGGCTAGCATTCAAAAATAGAGAAAGTTAAATTCTACGAGAATTAGTGGTGCAACGTCAATTGTTTGGGAAAACTTTTTAACAAAAAACTTGTGCGTTTCTGCATGGGATTGCACTAAAAGTCTTTGTGTTGATAAATGCATAGTAATGTACTATAATCTGATTAATTATTATATTTTGTTTAGTATTTACATAGTAAGGTTAATAAGTACCCACCGCCTGAAGTACACCCTGGAATACTTTTTAAAGGGAGCGAATAGACGTGAAAACAGACCACGGTGGTATTATCCAAGGATTACTATACTTATGCAACCTTTGGTTGTTCCTTCGCTATTCTCGTGGATTCCTTACTCCCATCTGACCACATTTGGAGAAGATTAACACGTCTCTCTTTTAGTAAGATGAAACACTACAGACCTTTTTTCAGGCTGAGAATTATATTGTTCTCTATATCGTATCCCGATTCCCGATTACTAGCTATCATAATGAATAATGTGCTTCATCAAGTTGCCTGAAGTCTTTGAAATGCTTTTGCAATGGTTAGTTATTAAGTGACTTTATTTTGTTTTTCTCAGTACCCCGTCAGTTTTTCAGAATCTTCCTACAAACAGATTTCGTCGAACGGTGAAATTTTTCTTAGGAAACTCAACGGGAACTTCTTTCTTTCTCGATAGCTATAGAGTTCATACGAGGGTAATGAAGGATGAGAATCGGAAAATACATCGAAAAATAAATTATCAAATTTTAGGTAGGGAAGAGAGGAGTTGTGAGAAGAATTTTTCGTTCAGAATCACCAGAGGGCGCGGGTATGGAACAACTCGTCAGTTTATTTATTTGTTTATTCCACACCTCCGAAAACAGCACTATTAGTCATTTATATCGGGGCTTTTGATAATATTCTTTAACAATTGAACAGGCATTAACACCCTTGCCCTGGATAAAGGTAACTTACTCTGGCGGGACTCGAACCCGCCAGGGTAACCTTTGGTTTGGCAGGCGAGGACTTCACACCGCCACCACCGAGGCCGGCAACGCCGGACTTTATTGGACTACTGCATAGGCACTAGCATGATGACCTTCATGCAAGTCCATGTTTATAGATATGGATTCGCGATATCTAATAACTTTCATTTCGAAGAAAGACATCCATAACTTTTCTTATCGAATAATTGTTCTAATTGTCACCAAGTCATGTGCCATTTATTTAAGTTATAAGTATATGATGATCGTTCTGCGTTGTTGTGATAAACAATTCAGTGTATTTGAGATATTGGACGAGTCAGGCTGGGAATAATTTCATCATAGTGGAGATGCTGCGACACTTTACGTGGCCATAGGTTCATTGATATATGTCGGCGAAAACTCACAAGCTGCCATATAAGTACCCTTAAGGTATCTCCCATGGTATCATGTCGATATTGCAATATAAATTTCACGTTAAAATGCTTTGTCGTATTCATTCAGTCAATGCTTCGACCCAAAGTTTGGTTGGGATGGGTTTGGGTACAACTCACCCTGGAGGAAGCGATTGGTGATGAATTATCACAAAAACGCACTCAGGTTATTTGTTTTTAGATTTTACTAATAGAATTGAAGGTAATAGGCGAACTTGTATACTAAAGAGGGAAACCGAATATGGAAGATGGGAATCATTAGGGTACTTCGTAAAATTATTCGTGAAAATCTACCTTTACCAGAAGAATACTTTTAAGACGAATAAATGCCACTACGTTCCCTTCAAGTCGGGGTAACAAGAGATTTCGGGGGATGTCGGGTAAACTTACCCCTTTCCAAGCACCTGTGGGGTTGCTAGGCATGAACCGTTTGTATTCGGATGCATATTTTTAATATCTGCCTTTTCATTGGTCCAACTACCTAATCGTAAAGCCGATGTCCCACGGTCAAATTTGCGTCAAAATATTTTGATCAAAATTTGATGCAACTGACGCGCACCCTGTCCCACGGTCAAAATTTTGTCCAACTGGCTTTTGGTCCTATCGTTTGTACAAATCACCGATTTGTACAAATGGATAGGACAGGTTCTAAATTTTCATCCAATTGGATGAAACCAACCAATCACAGGGCCTTTGACAAAAAAGCATCGCCAAGCGCTGACACACAGGCCAAATACGTTAAACTTATTTATCGTCTGCATGAGTATTTTAATTAATAATCATGTATATTATGGACACAAAAATAAACTTTGTTGTATTCCACACAGTATGCATTAAAAACCCAACCGGTTTCCACTTTTTCAGGTCGTTATCTTAATCGTAAACCTCTAGATAAGGACCTGAAAAGATCGAAACCGGTTGAGTTTTTTCATTAGTATTGTATGGAATACTAAAAGGTTTAGTTTTAAATTTATAATATCACCATACCACGAAGTGAATTCACAAAACATTATTTCAAATATGTATATACGTTCGTGATCGTCTATTTCATCGCCTGGTGTGGCCCTAAAGGTAAATATGAACAAATATTCGTCTCAGTGATAGGCGATGGAAGCTCTCAACTAGGAAATCCGTAATAATCAGTTGATCTTATATAGAAAGGAAGCAATCTTTAGAATCGCAATACCAGGAGGGATGTTTTGGAAATAATAAAAGATTTACTTAAGGTATCGAGGCCGAATTTTACGCTTTATGGAAGGCATACAATGCGAGCGAGCAGCTGGAGAAATGACTAATATGAACTGACGATTGTACCTGTGAAACACTACAGCTGCCCGTTTCTATTACTATGATTATAGGATAAGGACCTTATTTTAGAAACTGCTAGATTAGGAGAGAAAAATGTGATTTAAATGCACGCTTACAGCACTAATCATAATATCTCCTCAACCACAATGTCCATCATTTATTAATAACATTTTCCTCGCGGGAATAAACTGCCTCACGTTTGTATCCTGGCGTTTTATTCTGCCCTCAACCTTGCTGATAAGGGACATGAAAATATCCTGACTTGTCGTCAATTATTATCGATAATAAACGGGAACATCGGCGACCAACTCCTCCAACATGTTTAGCATGCTTATTCCAACGCATTCATACCCCTTTTCCAGCCAAGGCCAAGTTCAACATTCCTTCTGTTTTCTTTTTTTCGCATCTTTAATGTTCAAGAGGCCTGTTCAAACAATTTCGCCTGCTTAAAAAGAAAGAATCCTCCACCTCCACAAGTTTCCTAGTTGTTTACATAAATATCGTCTATCGTTTGTTTTTGATCAAAATGAGATGCATCGTGGGACACCCCCAGTCCAGTTGTATCAAAATATTTGCATCAAAATTTTTGGACAAAAATTTTGATCAAAATATTTTGACGCAAATTTGACCGTGGGACATCGGCTTAAGAATATATATGAACCTTCTTTTTCAGTGGCGTAACTAGGAATATGCTTTTGGGGGGTGTCAAGGGTCTTGGGGGCGACCCTACCCCAAACTGACATGTCTGGAAATACATTTTACACCATTTTGGCACTTAAAATTTGCGTTTCACTGGTAATTCTGCGGTAAATCATTACAGCACGGAAAACATTAGTATGTATGCTGTACTTACATTTTCTGAGGCTCTGGGGGGGATCTATTATCCTCCCCTCCTCATCCTCCCCCATTGTTATGCCACCGCTTCTTTTATTTACACTACCTTAAATGGTAAGCATCGTTCCTCTGAAATACTCACATTATTTTCACTTCATATTCTCCCCCGCGCCTTTCATATCAACCACCTACTGTACCGAGCTTACTTCTGTATTTGTCTCTCCCAGAGATCTTTTTTTTAACGGATTTCTCACCTTGTTCAACACCATATTGTCTATCTACTCTTCCCTGTATCTCTCCCAGCACTTCGGAACATTCAAGAGACAAGTTCGAAAAGCCTTCTTATCTTGAATCTTAACTTTTTATTCTTTTCAAGTAAATTTTATTTTTATTTTTTTAGAGCTGCAGATTATAAGTTTTATATTGAATGTAATTGCTAAGTCGGCTACATTTGAATAAATGAATACGTAAAAGAGCGTAGGCCTTCCCGGCGAATACAATTGATAAAATCTTCTCGGTTTTGGCACCGTGTAAGGCTGTTTATGGCCAAAGTTTCGATGAGAAACGCCCTCATCGTCATCATGGCTAAGACTGACCGACTAATATTCCTAGCCATTCTTAGCCCTGTTTACGATGAGGGAGTTTCTCATCAAACTTTGGCATTAAACATCCTTAGGCGGTGCCAAAACCGAGAAGATTTTTTCAAATGAAAAAATAATAAATCTTTTCTCTCGGACCTTGTTGAGTAACGAGCGGGAGACAGATGGTGTGATTTCGGATCTGAAGAGATTCCAGCGGCCTTTTACTGTTCCCCCCACCCTCCTCAACATCCCGTTCGCCTCCACCCCCACCCCCTTCCACCCACCCGACGATAAAACGAGACATAGACGGGGAAAAAGTGTGCATCGGGGAAACAAACCCGTTCCACTCTCCTGAAGACGCGCCGCAGCCGTTGTCAAGGTTAAGGTTATTCCCGGTCATCGTGCCAGTTACCTACAGAGAGGGAGTCTCGCCTTCTATATCAGAGCGACGTTGCCGCGTCTCCACGACGACGCAATGACGATGACGCGGTGGTGAGGTTGCGGTGGGGGTTGGGGGAGCATTTGACCGTCGAATCGAGTAACTGTCTCCCACCCCTCTCCTACCCTGCTTGCCCGGCCATTTTTATTTCCCCCCACTCCGTCTCGTGCTTCTTTCACTCGTAATTGCAAACTCGTTACTTCACTCTTTCGTGCGTTCATCGAGGTTGCTGTTGAGCAAAAAAACCCATTGGTCTAACTACCTACGTTGGTGGTTTCCTTTTATTTCTTTACTTGATCTACATTTGGTCACGATTGAATTATTAGTATGAGAAATTTCAATACTTCCACAGGATTTATTGTAGCACGACGAGTATCTTTATTATAACATGTTCAGGTGATTTTAAATGGATAAAAGCTATCGGTAATGGGTAAAAGTTATCGACTGGTTCCGCTATCAATGGCCACTCGAATGCCTACAGCTTTTGTGCGTCGATCTTCAGGTATTTATCGATTGTAGATGACTGTGAACAATCATTATATGAGATCGAAGTAAATAGCTTGGTGTAAATTATGTACTATAAAGCATTAGACATAATACTGACCGTGGATAAAGTGTACCTTCGACCATTGAATCGAGATCCAAGATCTGTCGGTCAACAATGAATTTAACGACTTGAAGTATCAAAATATCATGAGATTTTTGATTGTGCCCATGAGTGACGTCATGTGGGAGATAAATTGGAGACACTACCCCTCTTCCTGAAGCGAACATAAAAATAAATTTATCCGAAAAATTGGATAAAATAAGAAAAATCCCTACAAAAGAAAATATTTCTTGGAGATTGAGAAATATGTGAAAATAGAGGTTGAAGAAGAGCCTCCGTCAATGTGTTTAAACTTAACATAAGAAGAAAATTGAATACACGTTTTAGTTTATGAGAGGGATCTAAATGTGTATTCAATTTTCTTCTTAAGTTAAGTTCAGTGCTGTGGTTGGGCCGGTACGGCGTACCCCCTAAAATCCAAACTCGTTATAAGCGTACCGGTTAGAATACCTTCGCGGCCGGATGTATAATACATGTTCAGCTGTTGGAATTTTTGGTGAGTACCGCCTAAATATTATCAATTAAAGGGACATAATTCGCCGCAGTTACACAAGGAGAAAATCTAAAAATCTTTTTCTGGAGTATAAAAAACCGAGAAATTAATTAATTAATGAATTAGTTAATCAATTCAAAATGAAAATGTTTGTTTATTTACTCGAAAAATAAGATTGTAATTAAAATACTGTAATATATTTGTCATTAATACTGTTAAATTGTATTTTCACTTTTTCTATGTTGTTCACTGCAGAGACTTAACTGTAAAATTTGATATGTTCCATAGGACAAGGTCCTAGAACAATAAATTTATTATTATTATTATTATTATTAAATATTTTTCCAACTACATCACTGGTTAAGTTTAAACACGTCGACGGAGGCTCTTCTTCAATTTCATCTCTATTCTCACATATTCCTCAATCTCTAAGCAATATTTTATTTTGTATTGATATTTTACGTTTAATTCACAGCTTTTTAAAACTCGTTTAACCCTTCCGTGACTGTGCCTAGAAAACTTACGCGAACGACTTTATAGGGTATCTCCAGTACCCCATTTAAAATTCTTAAATTATGCTGTTGAAATGACACATTGCAATATTTCCACTCATATATTTATTTTACACTACGCGTTTCGTCGTTACAACGACATTTTCGTTGTAACGACGAAACGCGTAGTGTAAAATAAATATATGAGTGGAAATATTGCAATGTGTCATTTCAACAATATTACGAACTTCCACCACATCGTGCCTAACATCATACAAGATATTCTTAAATTATGTGTTGTATTTTAGTATTTTCTGTAATTCAACACCATGGCTCTTTTTTAATAATATAATATCTTGCTTTGCATAATTTATAGATACATTGAAGACTACATTCATTTTTTCACATTGATTTTGTGCGAAATGGCAAGAATATTTCATATTTTGCTACTGTAAGTATACATTGACCACGAAAAACCAAGTGCAAAAGGTGCCATCTTGTAGAATACTGTCGTTATTGAAGTTATAATATAATAAAATTTATTGCATTCAACTTTTATCCCGACACTCATACAAGTTTTTTTCTTCCCTCCAACAGCTGTGCGGATTGACTCAGTTACCCCACCGATGAAAATGGAAGTTTTCAAAAACAATTTAAATGCAAAAAAATAATTCGTCACCTAAATGACAAGGTGGTTTACCTCAAATACAAAAAAATATTAAAGGGCCAAAGAATACAACATTAACAAAATTTTGGGGTAACTGAGTTACTTAGCACTGTCACAGAAGGGTTGATTGGTTTTTTTGATTGTTAAATCATTTTGTCTGAATATTGCGCTCATAGAACTGTGCTTTAAAAAATGTTTTGAGTTAATTTCACCTTTGGCTTTGGAACTGACTTTGGCTTTTTTGTATCTCTTCTGTTTGTCCAAATTATTATTCCTAAGCTTTATCATGCCTTATAGTTAATCTATTAGGGAAAAAGTTTAAGGACTTCTTCACTATTTTAATAATTAGCAAAATTATTTATTACGATTACATGCAATTATTTCCTTATGATATTTAACTTAAGGATTTTTTTTAAATTTTACTCTACATTTGTAGTCGTTTCACTTTGCGATATTTAATGTGCGGATGTGTAAAATTTAGGTATTATCTAATTTTGCAGTTCACTATGGGACTCGGAAACCCTCTCCCTCGCGTAGCGGACGTTCAAAACAGATGCGGATGTTTTCCCAGGGTTACGGATCATTCATCTCGCCGAAGTAATGGTAGGTGTGGAGATTCCTTTTCTATAGCTGGCGAACTATTTTGGATGGAAAAAAAACTTCGGTGATTGATGAGAGGAAGAGAAATGAGAGTAGAACTTCAAAGCCGATGAATATTAATTTCTGAGGATGAAAAAATTAAATGAACTTTAGTAATAGCTTCCCGAGCCTTTAGCCTGGAAATATTTTTCTCATATTTTCGAGAACAATACGCTTTCACTCTATACCTAAGCGTTATAATTCCTTCGGAGGGTGGCTTTTTCGTAAAAAAATGGAATTAATATAATCGGCATTCGATAATGAATATTGTCCATTTATCTTTGACTATAGCAGCTTGCAAAACTTCATTAATGAATGATGAAATACTAATGCATGGACCGTAAGATTACAAGTTTTTGTATGCACTATGTGTAGTAATTAATGCATTCATAGAATTTTTAAGGGATCTGGTTGATGTGATGGCTGGAGAGTTAGCCTCCCACCATTTCGTTCCGCGTTCAAATTCCGACAGTGGTAGAGATTTTTCATAGGCTGCCCGATCCCTGTTTGTGTGCCGACTGCCATGAGGAGGGAATTCAAAGTTTAGTCCGTCGGATGGGATGTTAACCGTGGTCCCCGAGGCACCTTCCATTAGGTGGAGGCTAATCTCGATGGCGGGTTTTTCTCTTGTTGAGCGACTAAGGTCGCATGAAATAAAATTGTTTGATAACATAAAAAATTAATAATGAAAAACACTTTGTTACTTCCACAAAATTCACAGTTTCTATTCACATACGTATGTATTTGAAAATGGTGTAATATCCGAAACCGGCATTAAAATAAAAACTGTGAATTTTGTGGAAGTAACAAAGTGTTTTTCATTATTAATATGGAGCCCTTCCACCACGTAAAAGCTTCAAGTTTCGATTTAATATAAAAAACATTTTGAGACGACAAAATTGAAAAATGAAAGCACAAACTGTAAGTTATTCTGTATTAATTAAAACCATGTTCAAAACAGCACCATTCTTTTATGATAACCCTGTATATCAGTTTCAGCCTTTGGTCTAAACGGGCATTGAATGAAATAATGGAAGCTTCAAACACGTTTTTGGTACTCTTCATTCCCAAAACCTTCCATCATGGTGCAAATGACCTCACCAGTCGGCCCTCTTCTCCAAATACTACATCCATGTTTACATTTGTTCAGATTTTCGTAGGTTTTTATCGCAGCGTCTTCAGTCTATTTCGCTAATCTTCTACATTACATATCCCCCTTTCTAGTGTGGGCGTTTTCCTGCAGATGGTTTTTTGCATTAAGGACGAAAGTCAGTATCCTTTGGATTTCCCACCAGTGGCGTAACTATGAATATGCTTGGGATGGGGGGAAAGAGAAGGCTTTAGGGGGATGAAGGGGTTATTGGGGACTACCCCCCAGGAAACGGGGAGTTCAGAGAATATATTGGAAAATAAAATGCCTTAAAATGCTTTTTACATCATTTTGGCACTTAAAATTTAACTTTAAGCAGATGCAGTTATTATGTATCAAATCCAGACAAGATTTTAAAATAATTTTTTGGTTTCTTTGAGGCTTTGGGGGGGGGGGGGGAGGGATACATCCCCTCATAGAATACATACCCCCTCCCATAGTTACGCCACTGTTTCTCACGTGAGTTTTTACGCTTGGTAAATGTAACTTTGTTCACTTAGTATTTTCTAGTAGTATTTTTACTGTATGCTTATACGTCCCTTTTGTTATATTTTGAATGCATTCAATTTAAATAGTATCTTTACGATACATTCCTCAACAAATATTCATTAAATGACGACGGGTTAAATGTAAAATGGAACTTTCTAGCCCTAATCTCTCCCAATAAAGACAAATTACTGTTATATGTATAATTATGATAACACCTACCTTCATCATCCCTGGTCAACAATCCTAGGGTTGGTTTGACGCAGCTCTCCACTCAGTTCTCCTATCAGCTAATCTTTTCACACCTACGTATTTCTTCTCTTTCACATCCTTTACTTGTTCCATATATTTTGTTCGAGGTCTTCCTTTTCCGTTCTTGCCTTCCACTTGTCCTTCGACGATTGTCTTCATCAGGCCATCATGTCTCAAGATGTGGCCAATAAGGTTGTTCCGTCTTCTTATTAAGGTTTTCATGAGGCTTCTCTTCTCTCCTATCCTTCTTAGGACTTCCTCGTTACAAACTCGGTCGATCCATTTGATTTTCATCATTCTTCTGCAGCACCACATTTCAAAGGCCTCTATCCTTGCTTTCTCCGCTGCGGTCATTGTCCATGCTTCACTTCCGTATAGGAGCATACTCCAAATATAGGTTCTTATAAATTGTTTCTTTACTACCACATTTAAAACCTAAAGGCATTTTTATAAATAACCAAATATAACCACGTGGGGACTTTATTGGACCTCAGCCGTCTATACAAGGCATTTAAGGGAAAGAATGTGAAGGCATAACTAGTAACGAATGACGGTACATTTCACGCTCGGTGTGTTCTTTTATATTTTTTTCGTATCCTCCCTCATTTCTGCGTATATCCCCTCTTGACCTTTACATCATTGAATATAATGCACCATTTACGCAAGGGAGAGGGGTGGGGATGTACGACCTCGGTGCTTCGCTCGGTGATTCTCACCGAGAACGAGTAATACACGGATCTGAGGGTAAAAAAAGCGATGCGATTGAATCCTCGTCCCAGGTCGGTTCACCGGACCTTGCTCTCTCTCGCATGGTGAGAATCCTAAACCGTGGTTTTCCTCTCTGCCGCCGCTTTGGTGAGTGAGAGGAAGGGACTTCGCCATGTCGCGGAGATCCGGGTTCACATCCCGCTACCGGTTGCGGCACGTAAATTACAGGCGAGCCGGTTGCTTCGCGGCCGCGTGGTCATGCGTATCTCGTGCGCTTACTCGCATGCTGGACGATGCAAGGGGGAGGCCTCTTCGATTACGGGACCCGTGGTTGTCCGAGCGGCACTGCCTGAGGTGTTTTATTACCCACCAGGGATTGGATGGGTGAAGGAACATAGGATGCAAAGCGGCCATTTAATTTACTCCGCGGTGGGAAACTTAAAACTTCCAAAATAACACCGTGGATATACTTTTATTTTGCTTGGAATTGCGACCGGAATTGACGATATAAGCGTTACCTAGATTTTTAAGGAACAGGGCTGGAAGCTGCAAGAGACTTGGACAGGGGGAAGATCCGGGGGCTCCGGACCCCCCCGAAACAAAAAGACATTCATTTTCCTTCATAAAAGAAAACATAATATTGAAAAATCATGAATTTACAAAATATTTCTTGAACAAATGATGTTTTTTGATTATGAAAAGTGTTAAAATTAGTTTAAAACCCATTATTTAGTGCCCTGTTTTTTTTTAATTTCCTCCCTCGTTTTGGACCCTGCTCCCCATAATGTAATTCCTGGCTACGCCACTGGACTCCTAAGCTGCGTGCTAAGCTTATTGTCAGATTTTTTGAGCAATTGCAAATGATATCTTTCAGAGCGGTATGGAAAACATCCAAATAGAACCCCATTATTCCCAAGAGAGAATAAATTAAGAGAGATGTTTTGCGGAGAGCTTAAGTATGGAAATTAGTTTCCCCCCGAACCACGAATACTACAGTGAAGGATCCTCAAGTTGACCTCTAAATGTGTTGTCACCCACCGCGCATTTAAATGGGTTTACGAAAGTCGCCGCTCGTGTCGCTAACGGACAAATTGATTTGAGTTTCGCGGGAAAATAAGGTATAATTAGGGGATATTAACCAAAATTTACACGCATGATGATGTGATCTATGAAATTCATAACTTGTCACTGCTATTCCTCGCAATTACAAACATTGTGCTGCAAAATATTGGCATAAAGTGGATCGCATTACACTCATCACCGCGCCGCGGACATTTTTGTAAACCGATTAAAATGCGACCGAAGTGGCAACAGAAATCAACCTTCTGTAGGATGGGATTGGATCTCCTCTATGGAGTCCCGTTGCCCTGAGCAATGACTTAAACAAATACCAGGTGTTGAAAAATCTTCTCGGGATACCGCGCGGGTAAGATTATAATAGGGCGCCGACGTTTCGGGTACCGACTCGCTACCCATTCTCTCGGTAGCCGGTCGGTACCCGAAACGTCGGCGCTCTATTATTATCTTACCCGCGCGGTATCCCGAGAAGATTTTCAAAAGTTGTTCGCCGGGAAAGTGATAAATCATATATAAATACCAGGTGGATACCGTACCTTTAGTTAAAATGAAAAAAATGCATCGTGGAGAAATTGAAATACCATTTTTTTCTTGTAACAATAATATAATAAATTTTCCGAACGTGACTGATCAAGAATTTAGTGATCTGTGGGAATGGCATAATTTTTTTATCTGTTCCAAAATTTTGAATTGAGTGTACTTATAGCTGTTGGTAAGTGGTATTTTGTGCCATGTTTCCCAAATTTCTAAATTTGCACGCTATTAATCTTCATCTAAACACCATACCCCGCTATCCGTCTCAGTGTAGCATCACATCCTACGTCGCACTTATACTATATGGTATTTGCTTAATTAATTTTCGTACAACAACTAAATGTATTATTTACACACCTTGTGTACTGCAGAGGTAAAAGAAAATTTCTTACAGAACGGAATTTTTTAATGTTCTTGAAGGAATATATTATTATATATGTATTTCATAAGTAGCTGACCTCTTTATGATGTATCTATATAATTTGCCAAACATTAGAATGCCTTAATGTGTGCACATGTCTTCAATATTTGTGTCTATTTTAGCATACAAGACTTTCTTTAATTTATAATATTTTGATATACTAACAATTATAACTTTTATAACATTAGTAATCAGTGGTGTAACTAGGAATATGCTTTGGGGGGGGGGGATGAGATGGCCTGGGGTGGCGAATCCCCCCTCATCCCTGGGGGGGTTCGCGATATTAAAAAAAATGACATGCCAGGAAATACATTTTACATCATTTTGGCACTATAGAAATAACTTTAAGCAGATGCAGTTATTATAAGTCAAAACTAGACAATGGTTTTGAATATTTCTTTTATTTCTCTGAGGCTTTAGGGGGTTATCTATCCCCCTCATTCCCCCCCATAGTTACGTCACTGATAGTAATGATGATGCCGTTGTGTTCAGCCTCAGAAAATATTGGCAGTTCTTCGATATATCACCATTTTAACCATGCGGTAGCCCAGGGTAGGTACGCTTGCGTGGGAGTAGGTATTGTTATGGCATCGCTGGCGCGCTCCGTCCTTGGATCTTCGAACAAGCGAGATGCGCGGCGCGCCATGCGGGCGGAGGCCATGTTTGCCCCATCCCAACCGCTCGCGGGCGCAAACACGGCAAACTGGGGCGGAAGAGAGGGACTGAAGGGGGGAGGTTTGTTACCGTGGCAACCGATGACATGAACTACAAGCTCTGCCAAACCACGTGTGGAGAAAAAGGATCAGACTTTGGATCTTTAGAGTTTTATCATGCGAGAGTTAAAAAATATGCTGTGAAGGAGGTATATTAGGATCATCTTCACAAGGATTTCAAAATTAAATATTCTAACGATACTCCATCGACTGACGTTCACGGTCACAAAGTAAAATTTCCTGGCTACATTTTAAGGAATTTAAATTTACATTTAAAAAAATCAACATTTTCATTCAGGCTCTTCATTTCGCGAGTGAGGTCGCCTCTTTCCTTATACCTTCCCATCCAAACCCCTCTCCGAGTGCACGGGCGTATAAGTCTCTGACTTTGTTCCCGGCCCCGGTGCGTTGTAACACTTAAAGGACCCTCCTTGGGCCCTGATCTCATTTCGGTCGCTTTTTAATCGGCTTTAACAAATATCCGTGGCGCGGTAATGGGTGCATTGCGATCCACTTTTTTCCAATATTTTGCAGTATGGCCTTTGCAAATACGAGGAATAACATTGAAGAGTTATTAATTTGATAAATAACATCATCATGAATGTAAATTTCGGTTTTTAGCCATAATCATACCTTATTTCCCGGTGATACTCGGATCACTTTGTCCGTCAGCGACGCGAGTGGCGACTTTTGCAAACCCATTTACATGCGTCGTGGGTGATAACGCATTTAGAGGCCAAATTGAGGATCCTCTACTGTAATATTCTTGGATGGTATCAGCGATGGTTTCAGTGACAGGAAAAGGGACGTGTCGGGCAGGGGCGCAGCTAGGAATTAAAGCTAGGAGGGTTTTAGGGTAACTAATACTTACGGGTGTGGGGTATTGCATACCCACCAGGGTAAGCAGGAGTTGCGGGGCCTTCCTCCAGAAAAAAATTAAGATTAATGGTTCAAAATGGTGAGTTTTACGGCTTTCTAAGGGATATTTGATAAATCCTGACACTTTTCTACAAGTAATACTGATCCAAATAAGTAATATGGATTAAACTTAAAAATTTCTCTGAGCTCTGGGGGGGAGGGGTTTATCCCCCAAAACCCCCCCTCGCTGCGCCACTGGTGTCGGGTGATGGAAATAAAGGGATGAGATTCCCATCCCTCGAGCCATCGCGGAAAATGATAGCGTGCAAATGTCATTAGTCCTCCATCATTGGAGCGATCACTGTAGCTATTCATGAAAGGGACAGAAAAAATGAAATAGTGATTCAGGATGAAGGCGCAGGATTCATGCGTAGAGCCTTTCATCCATCGGATGGGGACGGTGAATCGTGGTCAACGCCTTACGCAAGGGGCAGGCATATTCCGACGCCAGGATCCGAGTTTCTGTATTTCATTATTTCTCTCGCCTTGCATAATGGCGCAAATGACTGCGGCCACGAGGATCCTCAAGTCGTCCTTCAAATGTGCTGTCACCCTCCGCGCATTTAAATGGGTTTACAAAACTCACCACTCGTGTCGCTGACGGACAAATTGATCCGAGTTTCATGGGGAAATAGGGTAAAATGAGGACTCTCAACCGATATTTACATTCATGGTGATGTGATGTATCAAATTTATAAAATATCAATGATATTCCTCGCAATTACAAACGTTGTACTACAAAATATTGGAAAAAAGTGGATCATATTTCAATCATCACCGCGCCGCGGACATTTTTGAAAACCGATTAAATAGCGACCGATGTGACAATGGAGTCCCCTTGGCTACGGCTATAGGTCACCTTCTCCAAACACCGAAACCGCATCACCATGGTGGTTAAAATTGGGCAAGAGCAAAGAGGAAAAGAACATGCATCGAGGAGGAAATTAAGTTATGCCAAACTGATTGTAGGAATCGAGTATTGGGTAGAATTATCCGTATAAGATGAGCTTCGCCCTGGCATAAATGTGCAAGGAGTCAAATAAGTTTCCCAACAAATAGACAGGCACCAATTATGTTCTCAGGTGGGTTGGTGAGGTGGCTGTATTGTTGACTTCTCACCCGGCGGGCCATGGTTCAAATCCTGGCGGTGGCAGAGATTTTTCACAGACTGCCCGATCCCGGCTTGCGTGCTTTTTCGAGGGCACTTCACAAGGGCGCACCCAGCGAGGGGCAGGAGGGGGCAGCTGCCCCTCCCTTGAAGCAAAAGTTGCAAAAGCCTTAAAGGAAAATCAGGACTGGGTTGAAGCTAAAGTTTTTATCAAATTTTCTTTAAACCCACGAAAAATGATATTACGAGTGTCGTTAAATAAGTCCTAGAAACAGAAAATGTTCTTCCTTCAACAAGAAAATGTACGGTTGCATACCCTTTAAGTTGCAATAGCCAAAATTAAGGCATTAAAGTTTCAATATTAACCAGATTTGGAGCCTGGTGACTTTTTGACTTTCACAACTTGAAGAAATGGCTTTGTGGACAAAGGTTTACGTCTAAGGAGGAGGTAATCGTCCAAACCAATTCGTATTTTGAGGAGACTCCGAAATTCTACTTTTTTACGACTTAAAAATGCTTGGAAAAGTGCTTAAACAAATTTTGTGGCTGAAAGAAGGAGGTTATGATGAAAAGTATAAAAAAATTGACCCGAAATAATTTGCTTTAATACCTTTTCATAAAGACTTATCGATCGATCCTCGAAGTATAAGATATGTACTTAACTATAATTATTTTCTTAAAGGGATTAATATAAAAACTGTTTATGCGCTGTTATAGTCTTCTTAAAATGTTGGTTTCACTCACCTTTTTCTTGCTTAAATGTTATTCTATTATAGTATTCTACCGATTAAGGTAGGTTTACATGGAGTGTTCAAGAAGTGATCTGGAAGACTCCCTTTCCTTCCAGCACTACCACTTGAAAATCCATGACTTCCCCCCCTCTCTAGTTTTGATCCTGGGTACGCCCTTGGCACTTAAAGAACTTTACTCCGTTCTTAGTATGGGGCAGTGGTTTCGTTTTCGCCTTTCGTTGATTGCAGTCTAATGCCGACGCCAGGTTTCTCTTCAACCTTCTTTCCTAAACCGAAATGACCTTAGCTGTCGGTTGCCTTCTCTAGCTACCATACCTCAACTAATTAATTTGTTTTATTTTCAATCGGAAAATTGACTTGCGAACAATATGTCTTTTCAAATACTGTGCTCCATCGCCAAGTAGAAATGAATTCATAATTATGTTAATTTTATCGTTCTCCATGCTTTTTCTCATGCTCCATAAAACATCCTAAGATGTTAATAACATCGTAGTTGTTAAGCACAACTTATTATTTCTATATTCATAAAAATAATAATTGGACATTAATGTGAAACTAAAACAGTGGTGATGGCGACCTGAAAACTGGGAAATGACACTAGCTGCTCGAAATCCGCGCGCTGATATTTCCACGTTGCCCGTTCCTCCTTTCCGGCTCAACACGTGTATCGCCTGCCAATCGTGGCCGGCATTCTTTTTCTCCATTCGACTTCCTTCGTCTCCCACGTGACACAGCGCCGTCCCCGGCAGAATCGCGAACTTTCCTCATCCCCAACACGGCCGATTCCAAGCCGCCACTCGCCTCGCAGCCTTCTTTTTTTTATTTCATCCCCTCTCTCCGGATTGCGAAAGACTCTCCGTTTTACGAAAATGCGGTCGCTTGGTCGTCTCGGCAGAAGAAGCGGCGATTCCCTCGAGGTCAATGAACTTTTGGATGGAAACACAGGCGCCCGAGTGCTACTATGAGCGCGCTTCCTTTTTTATCCGTCTCTTGTTTTACATTTTTTCGGCGTTTTTTGCATTTCTTGTAATTATTCAGGTAAACCTCTCTCAATTATTTTTGCTATCTTGAATTCTATCTATAATAAATTTGCATTTTACTTTTATACTATTAGCCATTTGTGTGAATATAATTTATTTTCGTTTGTTTCGGAGGTTGGGGACCTGACGATTGTAAGGTTAGGTAATTTAAATTTAACTTATCCCAAGTTATTTTATAAGGAAAAAGAAATGTGAAAGTTAAAAAAATAGGGCTGTCGGTTAAGTTATTTCAAACAAGCTTAATCCATTATATGGCATGTTAAAAATAATTTTCAAATTTTTAATAAATTCATCGTTTTTCGCATTTCGTGTAATACTCCCGATAAACCACTGCATATTATTTTCATAAACTGAATTTTAACTCATCAAATTAGTGATTTAATTTTTACTGGTTGCTAGTATTAGAAATTGAATTTATTTTTTTAGTTAGAGCATTGCAAAGTTAGGTCAAGCAGTTTCAAATGAGCACACCCCAAGATATTTATATTTAAAAAAATGAAGAGTATAAAAATATAATGTAGGGTAATTTATTTTGAGAAATGAAGAATAATGATATTTTTATCAAAAATCAATGTAAAATAAAAACATGCGATTTTTGTGGTAGATGGATACGATTTAGGATGTCAGGCAGTCGACAGCAAAACATGGTCACCAGTAAAAACGTCCTCTTGCTGCAAGGTACCCTATGGAAAGGACCTACCAGTTCTATCCCCAAAAATAAGGACTACCTACTAAAGTTATGGTACATTTTCTTGCGCCTAGTTTTTATAGTCCCCTTGCCCTGAATATATGGAATTGTCAGTACTAACTGTGGCGTAGCCACGGGGTGGTTTGCGGGTTATAAACCCCCCTTAGGCCTTTAAAAGAGGCGCCGAATACGAGTAAGATGGCCTCAATAAATAACTTTCAATAAGTACTCGTAGAAAATTACTGTCTTTGAGACCTAAAAATCACGTTTAAAACATCTAAAATACCGAGGTAGGACCCCTCCATTTGCTTTTAGGTGTTTTCCATACACCCCGAAAGAGCCCCGAAACCTATCGTAAGCACCCTCCTTTTCAAAATCCTGAGTACGCCACTTAGTACTATGTATAATTTTTAGTCTCATTTGAGCTCTTTAAACCAACCGTCTGGTTGAAACTTAAGCGTTTTTGCGAAGTGATCTATGAAAATGATAAGTCATCATCATGGGCGGGATAAGTATCTATGTGGACACTCAAACTTCAAAAAATCTTTGGCCCTGCCAACAGCTGCTCTCCGTCCGTCGCTTGGTCCTACATCAGCACCTGTGTTACGTTGAGCCTTTGCATATTTTTCAGCTCTTGATTAAGAGCGTACCCAGGATCAAAACTAGGAGGGGGCAAGCCATGGTTGTTCAACTTGTAGGTAAGATTAAAGCATGGAAAACGTTAATGAAATCATCATTTTAAGGAAACCGTAACAGCTCTATATTAGTTTTAAACATAATTTGGTTGAAATATATTATTTTCCTTAAAAACATTTGCGAGTTTTGCTTCAAGGGGGGGGGGGGCAGCTGCCCCCTCCTGCCCCTCGCTGGTACACGCCCATGCTCTTGATCTCTCCACCGTAGTCTTGAGCGCCCCAGTGGTCGTCTGCCTCGTGCAAGATTTTCTGCCAACATCCTCAGTGTGGAGTCCAGCTTCCAATTGTTCACATGGTCAGCTTATCATAATCTTCTGTTGTTAATTTGGGCAATGATGTCGGAATCTTGGTAGCGGACTCTTAGTATCCAGATGCCTTGTTAGTCACATTATCGGTCAAGAGTTGTATTAATAATTTATTTTTGAAGACTATGAGCTTCTTTTCTGATTTTTTTCCCAGTGTCTCGATTTCAGATCAATTCAATACGATAGTAACATCAAAAAGCACAAACGTAAGACTATTATAAGAGCCTTTATTTTGAGTTTTTTGAGAGGATTTTTTTCTTTGTCAGTTTTTGTAGTGCCCATTAAAATCTATTTCCCTGCAGGACTCTAATTTTAATTTCTGCCTCTTCTTTGTCACTCATGTCCATTGTGACAGTGGAGTAATTAAAGTCTTGGCACCTTTGGAATTTATAGCTATTTACTTTCAAAGAAATTCTAAAAAATGTCTGTGTATCTGTCTACTACTAGATACCTAATTGTTTCCTCTTCGCTCACTCTAAGTCCGGGTACCCAGGGCGGAACAACTACATACATCTCAATCGTATTCGTCGCCCTCTTCGCTGTGCAAGGTGATTATAGTGTCTTTATCGTGAATTATGACGAAAAATAATAAATGGATCAGCGCGTCGAAGAGCCAAAAGAGTCAATTTAAATGCCAGCATGTCATTGCTGACTATTATGCTACATCATTCATTATTTTTATGATAATATAATTTTTTCCTCGTAAAAACTATTCATTCAGTCAATTGCTGGATGTGAAGAAATAAGTATAAAATGCTTCGCTTTCAAAAACAAATTCTAATGCCATTTTCGCAACATAAAATTTGATTCCCTAGATTGCCTTTCGTGATCATATATTAACTTAGTCACTATAGTATTGATAACAGTATTCATATGTAGTCACGTAAATATAATTTATTGCATCAGGTTTGTATGCAGAAAGTACTGAGGTAATCAATTACCCCATTAAATATCGATATATTAATAAAATTATCTATAATAATGTAATGTTCCCGGAATAAAAACTGAATGCGGTTTGGAATCTGTTTGATTTCGAGGAATCAATGGCCATGAAGGTTCTTTTCGATCCCGGAAGGTGAAATAAGTTCGGGTCCCATTTCGTTACATTTTTTGATTCGCATTTAATCTGTCCTTTGTTTTTTTTCTTCCTTCCTTTCCGCACTCACGCACACAACCGTAAGTGGCGCGCTTGGAGGCGGCACCTGCCCCCAGGGAGGGTAGATGTAAGAGAAATGAGGAGGCCTTCGAAGGAAACGGGCTGATGACTCTTGGGACGGGAAGGTATTATTAAATCTTTCTATCTATTAACGGCGATTTGGCGATCTAACTTTGGAAACCGTCGCAAAAAAAGTAATGGTCCTCGGACCGTTTTATTACATCCTGATTCGTGATGGGGGAAGAGCAAGACTACCGTTTTGAGAGAATGGCATGGTGATGACGATGAAAGGGCGCTGCGAAGGAATGAAAGGAGAGCTGGGAGGAAAGATGAGCGAGGGAGGAATTTCAATCCCCTCCATTTGCGAAACGAAATGGTTTCCAATTTTTACACGATTTTTCATCAATTGCTTCTTCTGTTTGACTGTTTCATTGATGGAATATACATGGACGCACCCAGCGAGGAGGAGAAGGGAGCATCTGCCCCCGTCAGAAGTCCAAAGTTTGGTTTGACGCAGCTCTCCACTCAATTCTCCTATCAGCTAATTATTATTACCTTGATAATTCTACCGCTTCAAGTCATTCATCTCCTGCTGTATTTCTTTCATGTGTGACCTATCTCTGCCATTTTTCCATTCCACCTGTCCTTCAACGATAATTTTCATTATTCCATCTAGTCTTACAATGTGACCAATTAAATTTCCCCATCTTCTACACAAGGTTTACGAAAGACTCCTCTCCTACTCTTCAAAGAGCTTCCGCCTTACTCACACCATCTACCCATTTGATATCATTCTTCTATAATACTACATTACAAAAGGCTCCTAGCCTAGATTACTCCACTGCGATCATCTTCCACGCCTTTCTATCATAAAAAAGTATCCTCCATACATGGGCGTACCCAGCGAGGGGCAGGAGGGGGCAGCTGCCCCCCCCAGAAGCAAAAATCGCAAATGTAGTTAAGGAAAATAATATATTTCAACCAAATAATTTTTAAAACTAATAAAGAGCTGTTACAGTTTCCTTAAACTGTTGATTTCATTCCATGCTTAAATCTTATCTACAACTTAAAAAACCATGGACCCCCCCCCAGTTTTTATCCTGGGTACGCCCTTGGGAATAGCCATTCATTTTCGACCCACTTCCCATTGTTGGGTCGGGGTGAAATTCTGAAAACTTGCTTGCTTCTAATGACTATACGATATTCAATAATCAGACATTTTGAAATTTCCTACCGAAGAAATGAACAGCAGCTTTAACCCCTTCAATTTCAATTTATTATCTGAATATCGTGTTTCTATCTCCTATTTATTTTTTCAGTGTTTTTTAAAAAAATAATTAGGTAATGAAATGATATTTTGCAGTTTGTAATCTATGTAGAACAGTGAAATGAAAAAGTAATTAATAAACATCGAGAACACAGCTATCTGTTACTCGTATTGAATAATTTTATTCCTTTAAAATGCATCATATTTCATGAAATATAAATTATTTATACACATTACGTATGTTTTAACATTGTTAAAATGCTACATATGGAGTATGTTTCCCTATGGAAGCGAGGCTTGGACGTTGACAGCAGCAGAGAAGTCAAGAGTGGAAGCATTCGAAATGTGATGCTACCGAAGAATGATGAAGATAAAATGGATTGACCGTGTAAGTAACGAATAAGTGTTTAGAAGAGTGGGAGAAGCCTCCTAAAAACCTTAAGCAGAAGACGGCACAGCTTAGTCACGGCCGTCTTTAAACAGGCCGGAGGGATGATATTTGGCAACAACGCGGAGGAGGCCTGTTTATTATTTGTTTATCATTCTACAACAGTGGACTCGTGGTGAATAAGATACTCGACATGACTCGTTTGAAGTTAATTTTCTTCCTCTAAACACTATTTTTGCAGGAGATGACGTTAGAAGATTCATTTTTTAACCTATCATCTTAGCTGTAGTCGAAGGTAAGTTATTTATTTGAAAGTTGAAGCGTTGGAAGATGATGAGCTCATACTCAATCAGTTCGACCTCCTGGAAATTATGAGCAAACCAATAATATTAATCACTGCCGAGGAATATTCGGGTCTCAATTACGTTTGTGGGTATGCTGTCAGGAAGGCATTGCAGCACTTAACCATTGATATATGTACATGTTCATGTATTTCAAATGAGGGTAGTGAAGATGCCTATTTCAAAGACTTTACACGGCACACAGAATTGCGCAATCTGACGTACGTGCGAAGGCGCAATCAAAATTGCGTCGTGTAAAGCGGTGAGTTGCTGGAACACATGCGAGAATGCGTTCACGCGAGACGGCAAAATAGCTCCTGTTCTAACGAAAATAGAACGTGGGCTATTTTGCCGTCTCTACTTAATACTTCCTTGGCATCACAGCCCGGTATGGGCTTTGGCCTCCGTCAAGACGCCTGTCCATTCTCTCCTGTTCTGCACTTTCTCCCACCATCTGACAATCCTCATATCCTTTATGTCTTCTTCCACATCCTGCATCCATCTTTTCCTCGGTCTTCCTCTTTTTCTCTTTCCATCCATATTTCCATGTAGAATCTTCTTAGGCATCCTTTCTTCACTCATTCTTTTTACATGACCTAGCCAAACTAGCCGTTGGGTCTACACAAACCTCACTATGTCTTCGCCTCGGATAATATTTTCTATTTCCTTGTCTGTTCTTATCCTCCAAGTTACCCCATCTGTCCCGGGACCATATATCTTTCGCAAAACCTTCCGTTCAAATATCCGCAGAGCTTGCTCGTTTCCAGAGAAGATGCTACACGTTTCTGCTACATATTTCACGACTGGTCTGATAAGTGTCTTATAGATCTTGAATTTCATCTCCTTAGATAGAAGAGTTGACTTCAGGAGCTTAAAATGAGCAAAGTAAGCCCTATTTCCAGCCATTATCCTCTTGTTGATCTCTTCTGTCATTGAGTTCTTACAGTTTAAATTAGTACCGAGGTAGCTGAAATATTTTACATTTTCAAAGTTGTACTGCCCAAATGTAACGTTTTGAGTCCATCTTCTGTCTTCCGTGGTCGACATTTTCATGTATTTCGTTTTTCTCTCATTGATTCTGAGCCCTATATTCTTACTCTTCTGTTCTAAGATTTTGAATATTTCTTTCAGAGAATCCATATTCCGTGCCATTAGAACTATGTCGTCGGCATATGCATATGCCTGAGTAGATTTATGCACAATATTCCCCTCTAACCCCAGTTCTTTCATGGCTTCATGTAGACACAGATTAAATAGTACTGCTGATAGAGAATCTCCTTGTCTTACTCCAGTTGTTATCTTAAAGGCTTCACTAGTCCTGCCCCCGATATAGGCCTTAGCTTGAGATCCTTCCATGGTCATATTTACCAGCTTAATTAGTTTTTTTTGGTATTCCAAATCCCTCCAATGCCTTCAACATTTTTCTTCTATTGACACTATCAAAAGCTTGCTGGAAATCAATGAAAAGCATATGTAGGTCAATGTTGTACTCATAACATTTCTCCATGCATGCATGTCTCATTACAAAGATTTGGTCGGTGGTCCCTCTTCCCGGCCTCAAGCCACATTGGTATTCACAAGGATTACTTCATCATACGTGTTAAGTCTCCTCTGCAGTATACAATAAAGTATCTTATAAGTGACATTTAGTAATGTGATTCCCCTATAGTTGCTGCATTGCAATTTTTCTCCCTTCTTGAATATAGGGAAAATTAAACCAATCTTCCATTTCTCAGGCATCTCTTCTTTCTCCCATACTTCACATATCAGTCTATGTAGGTTCTTTGGTAATTTTCTTCCTCCATGCTTGATTAACTCCGGTACAATTTGATCTTCCCCTGGAGCTCTCCCATTCCGCTGCCGTTTTAACTACTCCTCCACCTCCTCAATTGATGGTCTACTAATACTGGTGTCCACCCTCATGTCCAACATTTCTCCATCCTCCTCATCTATCTCATTGACATTCAGCAATTCCTGAAAGTACTCGGCCCATCTTCCCATTACTTCTTCCTCTGTTCCAACCAACCTCCCATTCTTATCCTTACATGCGTTTGTTCTTGGTTGAAATTTATTTGTCATCTGTTTGATTGCCTGGTATAACTTTCTACTTTCATTTTGTGTGTTCAGTTCCTCAATCTTTTCCACATACCCTTTTAAGTACTGTATTTTTCTTTATTCGCAGTATTTTATTTGCTTGTCTTCTGCTTTCTTTATATCTTTCGACATTTTGTCTTGTCTCTTTCTGGATGGTGTTTCTTCGATCCATATTCTTCCTTTCTATAGCTTTTCTGCATTCATTATCAAACGATTCTTCATTCCTTGTTCTCTTTCTTTCTCTTATGGTCTCCTTTGCAGCCTCTTCCATAGCCTTCTTTATATTAAGCCATTTTCTCTCTACCGAGTCATTTTCACTCAGGTTCTCTGCTCCTTCTTCTAGTTTCTTACCCAGGATTTCCTGGTATTGGGCTACAATTTTGCCGTCTCGCATCTGTTCTAGCAATTCACCGCTTTACACGACGCAATTTTGATTGCGCCTTCGCACGTACGTCAGATTGCGCAATTCCGTGTACCGTGTAAAACGGACTTATTTCTCCTATGTCTGTAATAAGTGTTGGTCTTCATGCATTGGCCATTATGACTCTAGCAGAACCCAAGTATGAGGCTACATTTCTTAAAATTATCTTCCTTGACGATAATTTAAGAGGAATTTATGAAGACAGCTGTTTTCAGTGCAATGTACCGAACAGTTATTTTTTGCAAGATTTATTAAAACTCTGACAAATGTATTTCTAAATAATTATACTAAAGTGAGGAATAACAGACTGGATGTCGCTAGACACACTTCCAATAAGAGAAACTACTCGACAATTATGCGACTGCTTTCAATTCGGTGACTATATATTTCAATAAAATCATCTGTTTTATACATGACTAATTTGTATCATTCCTGTCTGCTCCTGCTTCACAATCAGCAATGGATGCACGATTATCCCGTGGTAAGTAAAACAGCAGTTCTTTAGTGGATTTCCTTGCCGCAAAGCAATTTCTTTTGCCAATATTCTACGCCGAAACAATAGACTTGGTCGCAGGTGAGACCAATCCCGCAGGCCTCCTAAATGACGGGCGCGCGACGTTGCCACATCGGTCACTCCGGCCTGTTTAAAGACGGCCGTGGCTTAGTTCGCCACATTTTGAGGCAAGATGGCATGATGAAGTCTACCGTAGAAGGACAGGTGAAAGGGAAGAAGGGCAAGGGACGGCCCCGAATGAGTTACATAGGACAGGTTATAAAGGAGGTAAAAGAGAAGAATTACGTAGCAATAAAAAGATTTGCGGATAGGAGTGAGATAATGATGATGAAACTTTCGAAAATTTATATTTTTCCCCTAAATAGTACTAAAAGTATGAAAATCTGACGACAAGATACACTCATCATTGTGCATCGGAAGTTCATGACGAGCTAGATTCGTCTTTTCAGCGCAAGTGGTTAAAACGCTCATTAAAACCAACTTACGGAAAGTTATGCGGAAGGTAAGTAAAAGCTTTTGTTTTGAATCACTTTTTATTGTTATATAGCTTTAGGTATTATAGGAAGGAATTCCATGGATTTGTGGATTTGAAAAAATAAGGGCTTATTTGGTAGTTCTATGGGCGGGGCAATATAATGAAGATGGTGCACTCCTGGTTTAAAAAACTCTGGACTACGGTTGATTTACAACCATGTTGATTAGGTATTGAGGTCCAGAAAAGGTGAATAATTATAGAAGAAATTCGCATGCAGCAAAGAGTTACTATTTTGTAAAACCGTTCTCTTTACATAAAGCTGTGACAAAGAAGAAATTAATGAATATATGATAGCAATAAAAATACGCTAACTTAAAGGCAAATGTTGTCTCTAATTCCGAATACGTGCCTACATACTCATGTCATATCAACTGTGATACACCTTAGCGGTTTATTTAAGTCTGGAATTTCTTTAAACATTCATAGCGATCGCGCACCGATGCGGGCATCGAGGATATCAACTTACAAAACAGAGTGTTATTCGCTGTTTAGTGGAAAAGTTTTTCCTTACCGGTCGTGTAGTTTATGAATTAGCGTTATCGGTAACTATCCTTAAATTCATGTTTGCCGGCCCTGCCCGTATAGTTAAGCAGTAATCCGAGAAATGGATTTGAAGGGTGATTGGAAAGTTGAAGGATGAAAATCGTATTTCACCGTAATTAAATAAAAAAAAAGTTGAATTTAACAATAATTGAAATATACGGGGTGCTTTCCAAGGAATCTGCAATTCTTCATGTGGTGGTATTGGAGAAAATTTTAAGCATTTTTTTGTCATAGGAACATGAAGTTGCAACTCCATAGTTACTGAGCTATGGCAAAGTAAACATTTTGTTGGATGCACTCTGTAGTTACCATGAACGCAGAATAATGTAATGTGTAGAGATTGAAGGGATCTGAAGCTTCTGCTGATTTGAGATTGAGATGTGTTTCGTTCATATTATGCCATCCAAAAAAGATAGGTATATAATTTTTACAATGGACTCCAAGTAATCGTACACATTTCAATTTTCTAATGCGTGTTTTTACAATAAAACCTTGAATTTCAGTAATAACATAAAAAATGTTCATAACTAATTTTTGAGAAAATTTATATAATCTATTGCAGTATACATCAATTATCATTTGCACAGATGATATAGATATCTGAGTGATGTCATGGCCGCTATGCAGCATTCTTCGGATGGGGAGAGAGTTGTAATTTTCTCCATTTACCGAGGCGATTAGCTGCAACAATAGCAGCTTGACTTGAAATTTGGGAAAGCATGGTTACCAAAGAAAATCTTCGCCTTTTTTCGGATTCTGCAAAACGCTTCAAGAGGTATTATTCATCCCCAAAACGAATTTTCGCAGTATCTTTTGTTACAATCTGAAAGTTCGATTGTTAACTGCAGTCCGAGCTGACGTAGAATGACTCGTGTATTAAAATACATTTCATAATTCAATCAGCGGCGCATTCAGGATTGGAGACTTCAACTCTCGCGGCCGGCCAATTATAGCACTCCGTCCGTCGTATGGGACGTTAAACCGTGGTCCCCTCGGCGCCTTTTGCTAAAAGCAGGCTGATTCCGACACCGGATTTCTCTCCACCCTTCTTTCTCTACCCTTACCTCATGGTGCAAAAAACCTTTGCTATAGGTCGCCTCCTCCAAATACCATACCAGCTACGGGAACGTCGGAGCAGTAAGAAATGTTTCTTGTCACCAAAATTTTCTTATTATTTAATTTTTCATGGAAAAATTGAATGCATACAAACTCCACACGTCTCTGCGCATATGCTTCAGCAAAGTCCGCCATCGGTGAGGCGCCAAACAATGGTGGGACTTATTAGGCAACCTAGAGGTCTCTGCTCACCATTTCTCAAAATCCAAGCTCAAAACTGAAATCCTCTAGGAGCAATTCAAAAGGTTAACGAATTAATCACCTATGTATAGATTGAATAGGGTAGTTTCCTTCATCAAAGAAAACGAAAGGCATTGATTGCGATTCGTTACCCACCATCAGTGTATTCATAATATAAAAATTATTTGGTTTTAGAAGTACCGGTTTAGTTGAATGGCAATGGTCAATTTTAACCGCATTTGAAATAGGCCAGATTGGCACCCATGCGATGCCACTCCACGTGACGTCACAGGGACCTAATTTCTATACGAGTATACAGGAGATTTAATCGCCTGAGATTACCAATGCATGCATGAGGCACAGAGCTCAGGGAAACATGTCTTAATGGTCACCTATTAAAAATGGCTAAGGTCGGAAAGTTTTCTTCGTTTGATAAGGTATTAATAATCCTTATTTAAGCCAAGCGCAACTAGCTAGCAGGGCACTCTGCTACCTGCTAGCATCCTGCGTCGTATCAGCGCTCAAAGCCTCGCCCCAAGGTCACCTCACTTGCGGCAGCGGGAACCAGAACGACGTCACACGGAGTTTTCCCAGCATTCATACTTGCCCTTCGCGTTTTCGTGTGCTTGTAAATTTTCACTTTTCATTTAATCGCGAAAAATAGATATCGTCATTTAAAACTCTAAAAGCGTGAAATACGTACTCCAGGAGTAATAATCTTTCGATTTAGGCAATAAAAAATAATAGGAAGCCACCCTATTGAGTGGGTTGGAAGCCAAGTTGTATAAGTGATTTCTTTTTTCTATACTGAGTTAGGCACAGAAATTAGGTACTTACAGAAAAAAAACGAGATCAATTTGATGTTTAGTTGTGGATTTGATTTTCCACTGGATGTCAGCACAGAACAGAGACTCACTCGTTTCCCTTGGCAACCAGGTTTCTGTGTATTTATTCTAACAATTAACTTTACCTAACTCTGTTGAGAAAAAATTACTTGTACCCCTTGGCTTCCAACGCACTCCATTATAATCCTAATACTTCTCCTTACTCGTGAGAATTAAATTTCATGGAAATAAATTCTCCATATAGAATAACCAACACATCAACGTCATTGGAGTCAGCCATCAGACCAATTGTGGATCATATGATTAAGTGTTTTGCCATTTCAATGGTAGTCGCATGCATAGACCCCGAAAGCTGCTGTCATTCTTGTTTATTCTGGAACTTTTCGTAAAGTCTGCGTGACTATTGCTCCTTTGGTTGCGGTAATAGAATATACTCTCCGGATTTCTGAAGTTTTTTTTTACCGAAGTACCTCAGTGACAACCCCGGGACAAAACGTTCTCTTACCTTAAAGCTCTTATTTTAACGTCGTGAGCAATGCCTGAAGAAGGCCGGCCGTCTGAATAGGAGTAATATAAAAGGTATTGTAACAAGAAAGGGAACTCGTAATGGACTTTTTTCTAGTGCAGTACCGGGTACACTGTCAAAAAAGATAGGAGTTTGGCCTAGCCTTGAGAAATTTCGGAGTTGCGTTGACCTTTTAAACCACCGCGACCAGCCAAAACTCGAGTTCCTGGTTCGTTATCCGAGGACGGCGTGGTTTATGAGAGGGGGCAATACACTCTTGCCATGCCGTGATCCTTTGTCCTGTGAGAGACGGGTGTAAAAATGTCACAGGTTCAAGTATTTTTCACGAGTTCAGTAAAAAACGGTCCGTGAATTGGCATGGAATCCTATTCGAAGGTCACCTATTACTCCTTGAGATGACGCTGCACGCCCACTCCGCTTTTTCCCCCGGGCAATGCTTGCCTGAAAATTACGATATCACTTTATACTGTTACGTTCTCATTATGGGGAGCATGGTAGCCTAGTGGCTAGAGCGCTGGGGTGCTTATCGAGGGATTTCGGGTACAAGTCTCGGGTTCAAATTCATCGGAAACCCAAAAAAAAAAAAAAAAATCCTCGAAGTTCAAGGTGGACCAGGGAAAGGAACTGACCCCCGAACCCTGCATGTATAAAATTTACATGCCTCTGCCTTAGTCCGGGGTGAGCTCTACTCCCACTCATCTAAACCTACCTTTGAGTTGAATCACTGGATGAGGACTTATAATGGAGTAGACTCGTGCCATTGATATGCACATTCACAGGCTTTAAAAATTATAAATTCTCTTAGATTCAGTAGTTCAAGGATGACATGAGATAAAGATTTACAAAATTTGTTTCTTTCTCAGAACAGATCAAGTTCAGTGAAATATTTGCTATATTCCTCACGTAATAGATTTAACAGTAAATTCCATGGCTAAATAACAATTTAAAATTTAAAAAAATTAAATACATGGGCCTCAAATGATAATTCATGCAGACAAAATTGGCACTCATCAAATTTAAAGGCGTCGAATATGAAAATGCTGCATCAAAATTTTCTCCGAGTTAAACTTTTTATATTTAAGAGGAAAAAACAAGTTTACAAGAATCTACAATGTACACCCTGAAAATTTAATAAAGGTAACATTACCTACTTTTGCACGACTGAATCGTCTAGAAAATGATCGTCACCTGATCTGGGATTACGAGTCTTCTCAGGACTTGAAGGGTTCCAATGCAAATATGATTCATGATGGAGTACTGTTAAAGCTGTATTATTTGCTCAATACCTTTATCAAAATTTTTCTACTAAATTCGAAAGATTCAAGAGTTACTATGAAACACATATTCAGTTTTGTAACGATCTAAAATTCACTAAAAAGAATAATCAGGTAGGTAATTAAAAACCAATTCGTATATTGGCCCAAAAAACACCGTAAGTAGGAGTTTTATGTTTAATTAAGATTTTACTACATTGAATATTCATTTTTGGAATGGGGAAAATTTACTTCTACATGTCGTTTATCCTTGTTATTCTGTTATATGAAAATGTTATTGCATCAAATTCCCTTACGAATGCGGCTTCTCCTCATGACTTACTGTCAAAAAAGGAAATACTAAAATTTATCGACGTTAAGTGAACCTTCCTTTAACACTTCAGCTGGTTTCTCTAACCAATTTTACTTTTTAAATATGGAACTTCATTTCCAGCATCGATTTTGGTAACTGTTCCATCGGAAAAATTGTTAGTGTTCGCTGTTTTTCCTCTCTAAATTCATTGTCCGTTATTTCATTTTCCGTTATAGTCTTAATCATTCACCATCTTCTATATTTATTCGTTTAAATTAAATTTAAATCGAACATTTATAGAAGCGACCGGTGCGAGGTCCTAGATAGATACGTTGTCTTCTAAATAGTGGGTAGGCTATAACTGTTCTGCTAGGTACACAGACGAATTCTTTCAAGACGCGGTGCCCCGTTGTCCTTGGCAGCCGATAAACGGAACCCGAGGCATTGGTAAACAAAGCTAGGAGCCAATATATGTGGAACGGAAGAAAAAAAAAACACGGGAGCCGAAAGGAAAGGCGATCGTCCAACCCTCGCCCTTCCTTTTCCGATCGGACCCTAAAGTTTTACGGCCTACCATTGTGTCACGTAACTGGCAGATAGCTTCATGGAACATTCACAAAATGACCCTTTTCTAAACACTATTAGGCGGCAGCTTCCGTTTCTTTTTTAACATCCTCCTGTAAATATTTCCGTCGCAATATGCGTGAGCAGTTGCTTTTTTTCAGATTTTTCCTGATGTTTAGGAGTGTCGGTGTGATTTGTCTGTCCCATCATAAAGTGAGAGAATAAGAAAAATTTAACCTTCCTTGAACTTACCCGCCATTATGCCCTTGAAACAGAGAATATGCATGGAAATGGTCTAAGGCAAGGAAGTTACGCGGGAAGAAGAAAGTATTCCCTCTTCCTTATTTCTTACCTTTGCGTCCACAGAAAAAAACTCCAACTTATCGCTCAGGTATTGCTGGCTTTAATGGGATTTGAGGCGAATTATATTTTAATTCTTAAAAAGGTTGTTAAAAAAACTAAGGAATTAGTTTACTTAAGATTGATGCTCGGTATTCAAACATAACGCAGAGCCTGACCCAGTCTTTAGCCAGAGAAAGATTCATCGTAAATGTTTATTTTGAAGGAAACTACCGATTAATTTTTAAAATTTTTATTCAATCATTCAGTTAGTCCCCGAGTTCATTTCAAATTATGGGATAAAATTTACGAGAGTGTTGAGAGGTCGAGTAATCGAATTTTTGGTCAAGCACTTAATTTCGGGTAAAGTTAGAGGGGCCTCTGTGTAGTATTTGGGCATACCATTCTAGCAAATTTTTGAATAAGTGTTTGGAAAGGGATGGTGGACTAAAATGTTTAAAGCCAAGATGGCTAGTTTTTCTTCAAATTTCGACGATTACAATGCTAAAGAAAATGACTCTGCATGCATTAATTGCAGAATACATTTTTCCAGCGATTATTTTATCTGAGAGAAGTTGAAAACTTATTTTTTCCCTTTCCACCAACTATTTCGTACTCACTGATGTAACGTATGGGTTGGTTTTGGATAGGTGGGGGTAGACCTCACCACAGACTATTTTACACGGATGTGTGAATATATCAGATGCAGGGTAGGGGGCGGGGCAGTTTCTTTCCCAGGGCTACCTCGCACTTCGAGGATTTTGTTATGGGGTCGAAGTCTTCAACCTGGATATGAACCCGGAACCCCTGGATGAGCGCCGATTGGTCTACCCACTGGGCTACCGCGCTCCCCATCTACAAATAACTGAACGTGATTCCTGCACCACCATTGGTATCGTATTTCACCTGGCCAAAAACTCGTAGCTGAGAAAAAAGTGGCAGCGTTTCCAGCAAAATACTATAATGCTCACTTATAATTCAACAAATCAAATAAACACACATCAAAAACACAATTTTCCTGCAGGTTATTATTCACAAAGAAATTCGGGATTGACGACACACACCTTACTTGGCAAATCAAATTAAACACAAATAGCAAACAGTCAAATTACATATTAACACAAATCGTAGACACAATAGGGTGGTTTCCTATCATTTTTTTATTGCCTAAATCGAAAGATTATTACTCCTGGAGTACGCATTTCACGCTCTTAGATTTTCGAATGACGATATCTATTTTTCGCGATTAAACGAAAAGTGAAAATATTCAAGCGCGCGAAAACGCGACGGCTAAGTAGGAATGCTGGGAAAAGTCCGTGTGACGCATTTCTGTTTCCCGCTGCCGCCCTGTGAGGTGACCTTGAGGCGAGGCTTGAGCGGTGACACGACGCAGGCTGCTAGCAGGTAGCAGAGTACCCTGCTAGCAGGTAGCGCTTGGCTTAAATATGGATTATTATTCCCCTATCAAACGAAGGAAATTTTCCGAACTTAGGTATTTTTAATGTGTGATTATTAAGAGATGTTTCCCTGAGCTCTGTGCCTCATGCATGCATTGGTAATCTCAGACGATGTAAAACTCTTATCTACTCGTGTAGAAACTAGGTCCCTGTGACGCCACGTGGAGTGGCATCGCATGGGCGCCAATCTGGCCTATTTCAAATGCGGTTTAAATTGACCATTACCATTCGTCTAAATAGGGATTTCTAAAACCAAATAATTTAATGGTGGGTAACGAATCGCAATCAATGCATTTCGTTTTCTTTGATGAAGGAAACTACCCTATTGTTCGGGGTAATTACATACGGAGAAATAACGTGAGTGACGATGAGTACCATTACTTCATAAATAAAACTACACACGTTTTTGGAACGCAATTACTAAAAATATCGGGAGCGACGACGACCTAACGCCATTATTGCCATTACAAAACTCCCTTTTTCTTTATTTTCACGTCATCGAAAAGAATTGTTGTCCATTATTATTTCACTCCGATTGTTTTTCTCTCGTCGTCACGAAGAATTGTTACAGTTAAGGGGATTGCCTAGAGAAGGCCCAATTCCATCCCTAGGAAGACTGATTTCTGTCACCGCTTCGGTCGCATTCATATCAGTTTTCAAAAATGTCCGCGACGTGGTGATGAGTGCAATGCGATCCATTTTTTTCCAGCATTTAGAATTATGACGTTTGTAATTGCGAGGAATAGCATTGGTAAGTAATGGATTTGATAGATCACATGATTATGTATATAAATATCCGTTAAAATAGCTAATTATACTTTATTTCTCCGTGAAACTCGGATCAATTTGTCTGTTAGCGACGCGAGTGGCGAATTTTGTAAACCCATTTATATTCGCGCTGGTTGACAACACATTTAGAGGCCGGCTTGAGGATCCTCTATTGTAACTTTCGTGGTAACAGTACATACATAAATTGCGCGAATTACGATGCTCGCTGAACTTCAAGAGCAGTTTGTGTAAAATAATTTCGGATGACGATTCATATGGGGTTTTTCTTTTTTGAAGCCCGTTCTTTTTCAAATCGAGATTCTCAGGGATTGTTAAGTTTTCCCTGCGCGCGGAGATGGATCTCCCCGCGTTACCGTTCGGCCACCTTTCCTCCTTTTCCCGTTGCTTGCCCGTGATTACTCGACGTGGGCAAGGCCAGTGCTTTTCTTTCGGGTTCATTCACACCGTGGCGTGTGCTCCCAGCGAAAAGAGAGTTTGTTTTTCTCTCTCTTTCTTTTCGCCTTCGCATTGAAAGGGAGATACGTCGGTGGCAGAACCGTGTCTTGAAATCGAGACAGTTGAACGAGTTTATTTTCATCTCGTTCGTTTCGTTTCGCCATTATTACCAGCTCAACTGGTCCCTACTTCCCTACGGATAGTAAGGACTTGATTTTCTATACACAAGCTTTGATAGAGTCGTACAACTAAATTTATCCGAATATAACTACAATAATGACACTGAAAATATGGCTTCATTTCACTCATTTACATAATTCATAGCATACCGTCAGCATCGGCCGTAATAGAATGAAATTAGTCTTCCCATGAGAGCTCTCATTTGATGGAGTTGCCATGCAATACATGTTACAGCGCAGACAAACAAAAATATCCCAGCATCAAGGCAAGTTTATGTATAGAAAAGTGTTCATTATTACAAAAATGTCAAAATCGGCGCACAATGGCAAAAAAATGGAAGTTATTAAAAGAAAAAAATTTTATGTGTACTTATATATACTCATAAATTTGACGAGAATTTATGCGCAAAACTTTACCTCTCTGGGCCAGAAATTATACTCAATGGTTCAGAAATTCATTGATTATCATTCCAATTTCAAGGAAGTTTTTCGCACTTATTGTTGTAGTATATCGTGGTCTATTTAGAAATAGGTACCTACTTCTATATTGGTGACATTAGATGAGTACCTTAAAATATTTATGCTATTGTGTCTGAATACTGCTGACGTCGTTTATGTCCTAAATATGCATTTATGTCCTTAATATCGGCTAATTTTAAAAGGAGGCTATCATATGAACCATATGCAATATCCTTTTTTGTATTTTATGAATGCTATTATAATAATAAGAAACGTTTATTGCTTTGGATCTTCAATGGCTTTCAAACATACAGTACATTTTTTCTTTTCATTATACAATAAAAACTATAATCCACTCATAATATATACTTAATTTTGCATTATAAAAGAAACAATCAAAATTCACCCTCAGTGCCCAAATCTTCTTTTTTCTCTCTCTCAATCATAGCTTCACTTTGGAAATTATTTTAACTTAATAATAAAAATGTAAATACTATGTAACATGAGAAGTTGAGTAACGCATTAATTACAGAAAACGCAGCACTAAGGGTAATCTTTCAAATATTATTTTAAAAATTGTAATGGGACACTTTTCTGTACAAAACACCGTGGCTCGTTTTTATGCGGAAACAATTACATTTCTTTGCTTTTTTCGAGGAATTAATTTGAAAGTTAAACAATAAAATGTATCCTGCGAGATCTGCAATCCGTCATTCGATTTCTTCCTTCCTGCGGGTCAGCATAACTCCTTTATCTCTCTTTACCCCCTCCACTATTTTTTCTCTCCCATTTTCCCCTTGCCAGCTTGCCGACTATGTTTCCTAATGTTGCATGCTATTCTTCTATCCCTTTATATTTCTATCACGTGCTATTTATTTTCCTTCTATGAGGAAAGAAAACTTGCCGAAAAAGTTTTACAATTTTCATCAACTATGTTTCTCTTCGTTTCTTTTTCTCTTCGCAAATATCCAACTTCTAATTTATCCTCCATGGCCTCATCGTAAGTTTTCGCAACTTGATGTCATAACTAAACTAAAGATTCTATCGTAACACATAGTAGGCCTTGTAAAAGGCATATAGCTAATACAGCATGACGGATTTTTGTGTGGATATCTTTTCATCCTTATCCGATGAATATTCCTGGTCATTGAGCAATATCTCTTAAAATATGCGTGTTATATATCACATTGAAACCTTGAATGCTCGAGGGATATCATTACTGAAAGTAGTACTACTCCACGACTGCGTAATTTTGACTGATTTCACCACTAGAACTACAGCAGGTAGCCTAAATTATAGATTCACTTACTTCTAATTTACAAATTAGATTTAATAGTAGATTTTACGTTTTTCTAAAAGGGCACTTGAACTGTGAACACAGCTAGTTGAACTACATCAGGTAGCCTTAGTGGTAGGTGCCACTTTATGCCGCTGTAGAGAATGAAATTTCTTTGCCAGTAGCTTTTCTGTTTTTTCCGAACGGTTATATAGGGCCCGTATAATTACACATTCGCGTTACCCGATTACGTCAGGCTCCGAAGAAAGGTCTTTATTCCATTCTGCGTGTCGTGGGCGTCCATCTCAACCAATCCTGGATCACTCTCTCTCTCCCACAACCTTTTCCTTTCGCGGGCCGTTTTTCGACTGTTTATTTTTTTTCGATACGGGTGCAGCTGCGTCCTGGAGGATGTCGGGGAGGAATGCTCCGTTATAGAGTGGGGGCGCTGCTGTTATTCAACTCCCCGCTATCTCTACACACCTCTTCCCACCAGACCTCCGGGTACCGAACAGATCGAAACAAGCCACTCCATCGCTTAACGGAATAGGTGGGGAGTAGTGGTTATGTACCCCTCTCATCCGAAGGGGACCCGTTATACTTTTCCGTTCTAACCCCCCTCCCCCGGTCGCTCCGACAAAGATAGGCGGTGGTACCCATGGCGTCCGCCCACGGCTTGTGAACCTCAACCTTTCTCCCCTGGCAACGGGCGCAGAGAGCGAAAGCATTATTATATCGCCCTGCGTTCGTACGGGATTCATTGTTGTGCGGTGGGGTCTCACCTCCATTGTTGTTTTCGCACGTAATCCGATCTCTCTCACCTTCCGCATAGCGTTACTATGCGTTTTTGATTAATATGCACGCAACTGTAATTTATTTTTGTTTCATTTTTATTCTCTCAAAGGTCTTAACGGGTTGTAACATGTGGGATAATCGTGGGTGAAGTAAGGTCATTATTATTTTTGTCATGAGACTACGGTAGATTCTACAGCTATTTTTAACCGACTTAACGGTTTTTACTCGCTGAAATCGACTGCGGAATATTGATAGGAATATTTTATCGTTTACGATCATGATGAAATTCCACTCTCATTGACAGGAAGCTGATTATTGCGTATCAATTCATCTTAAACTAGACTGATATATTTGAAGAAAACAACTGTAACAGCTGGGATTAAACTCGGATTGAAAGCATGGTGGATAATTCCTGCTGATGTAGCAGAATTTCACTTGGGATACAAATCTATGTGTAGGTAGGTAATTAGCATGGATGAAGTATGACTCTTAGTGCGCAGGATAGAGAAGTGATGATGTATTTGTTAAATATTCACTGGTTATGTGAATTTCTATATTTTTCCTCTCACAAGGACTATGGGATTATGGTGTGTGTCGTATTTGTTCTTGAGTGAAAAGTACGGTCATGATAACTTCGTCCTGAACTTGTGTTCAACCTGAAGGATTCTTCATTAGTAGTTTAGGATATTTTTTTTGGCGGAGACATAGGCTCATTGCTTATCGGAAGCTTCTTTTTTATGCAACAACAATCTTCAGGATAACTGTAGTTCTTCATAATCTCCCTTATTAATACATCATAACTATACGAGTTAATGCGATAATTTTATAGGTATCCATTAGGGTTAGACACGCCACCCTATACCATTAAATCAAAGACGAAGATGCAAAAGTTTTCACTACATCATATCATATGCGGTAGACATTTTTTGTTGCTTGTAGAAAAATGTGCTCTTTTAATGGCAAGGATTGGATCCAACAATAATTATTATTTATCCCTATAAAAACAAATGGAGTCAAGCAATATTTGTGAACATGTTTGGAAATTAGTTTCTCTACTAGGCAAAAGACCTATTCTTAGGGTGTCAAATATTTTTTCACGGAGAGATTCATCCTTTGGTGTATGTACCATTAGGTTTTCTTTATACACATTGCTCGAAAGATGTAAAGCTATTTCATTATATAGGAGAATATTTCGACAGAAAAAAAAACAAAATTTCTATAACATACAACTTGACAGAAAAACAGAAGTAATTACACAAAAATAGAAGTAATTGATGATTGGAATCTATGATTGTGAATTAAAAAGAGGACGTATTTCAGTAATTCTGTATCATAAAAAATTGCGTAAAATTAACGAAAAATTTATTTTAAATTTGCTGTAATACGAGAGAACCAGGCAGCCTTGTTATGTAAATGGGAGTGCATCAAATCCACGGTGGAGTACAAACACTGCTCTGCATTTACATGTAACTTGGCTTATCTCGCCCTTCTCACCAATTGAAGTTGATTTCCTTACATCGCTTCTCCAATTAAGGGAAGGTACCTTGTTACGAAGATTTGATAAGCGTTCACGGTAGCAATTACATGCGTCCTTTGTATGGGTTAACGGATTTTGATGCTAGGAAAAGAAGTCACCATCACTTGTATCATTAAAACCTTGCTTAGATATTACTTCTTGGTTCACTTAGGCTATTTTGTTGGTTAAGTGGCACGGGTCAAGTATAACAGTATCAGATTGTGCTACTAATTATTTCCGAGCAGTTTTCTTGACGATGGAACCCTCGAGGCTTTCATTTTGCATAACGGTCACTCCTCATGTCGCCTTCCTTTGTGTTGGAGTTCCCAGATTGTAGCGATGCATCCTTCGGATGTTAATGGCCTATCTTCTGTTTATTTTTCTGGCTTTCGCCATCTCTCTTTATGGCTTCGGTCTTCGTACGTGTAGCCATTAAAACCGTATTAGCTGATCGATGTACGTAACTCACATCTAAAGGGCCACTTAGCCGTCGTAAGCATAGGAATTCAATTTTTACCTAGGTCAGTCATGTGGGTTGCTAGAAAATTTCTAAACTTCTCTAGAATCAATTAATGTTCTGCAATAAAATTTTAAAAAATGCATGTAACGCGTTAGGCTGCCTATTGCGTCTCGTGATCCCAAGTATCTTCCAATAAAACCCTAAGGATACCGCATAATTGCCATAAAAAGGATGAAGTTTGCTAGGGCTTTCTCTTTTAATTAGATCCAGGTATAGGTTTTACACTTTTATATTTATTAGTAGCAATTATTTTTATTGCATGTTCATCAATTACGTTTAATAACCGATTTATAGATGATTCACGTTATGTTAGTTATATGCCTATTCCATTCCTTTCTCCCTTTCTGATTGGTAGGTTTACACATAAATTTTATAATGAATATTAGCATCCGAAATTTATTTTCCAATTTAAAATTATTACTTGTGCGGAAAAATGTTTTCAATTGGATCATTTATTGCGATTTTTCACTTGGATTTTCCCCAAATATATAAGAAAGCATATATTCTCTTGTATGCAAGCTGCCCATTTAAAATTATTACATATGCGAAGTAATGTTTTCACTTGTTTAAAGTGTCACATTCTTACACTTGAATATTCCCTTGCGCTAATAAAATTACGCAAGGGAATGCCAGGATAGGTTTTACCCCTCACAGTGCGTGGGTGTTTGTGATGATCCAACGCTGTTATTCCTTAGATTCCTCCTTTTTAATAACCTTTAATACGCTGTTTTAGGGCGGCGAATATAAAGAAAATAATAAGTAGAAGAATAAATGGAAATGATTTATTGCGGTTTGGTCTTCAGAGCACCAGGGGCGTATCTAGGGACTGAGGCTAGGGGGAGTTTTAGGTGCGACTAATACAGGGGGGTATAATGGGTTAGGGATACCCACCATGGTTAGCGGGAGATGCCAACCCAACCCAGGAATATTTTAAGATAAATGGTTCAAAATGGTGAGTTTTACGGCTTTCCGATGGATGTTTTGTTAATACTTACACTATTCTATAAGTAATATTAATGCAATTAGGTAAAATGGATTAAACATAAAAATTTCTCCGAGCTCTCGGAGGGGGGGGGGGGTTTATCCCCCAAAACCCCCCTCGCTGCGCCACTTCAGAGCACTGCATGAAACAAGTGATTTTGTATGCAGTCACGCGCAGGGGTGCAAATTTATGTACACGTAGAATGAAGTTCACCATTAAAAAACATTTGACAAATGATTGCCTTCAAAAGGGTGAAGGTTGCTACAGCCTTCTCCTTTAATTAGATCTAGGTATAGGTTGTATACCTTTTGCATTTATTATTAGCATTTTATTTTATATTGTCATATATCCTGGCTTATTGTAAGTCAAATATTTTTTCATGGTGAATTTCTTCCCTGGTCTTCAGATTACATTATTCATCAACTTTACCCACCAGCCTCTTGGTCTTGTGTTCGATTATCCTCAGGTTTAAGTACAACAACATTGAAATGGGGTAACAGCTATGACATTACATTACATGTAATAGTGGAATAACAATTTTTTTCCCACCTTAAGTACACGCTCCAATCGTTTTGGAAGCAAAGATTTGATGCTAGTTTCTAAGCTGATATCCTGCCACGTAAGAGGTGAAGTGCGCTATGGCCATGACAATCTCACGGTAATTGGAGTCCCGATCTCTCTGTCTCCATGCAGTAATCTAGAGGATGCAATGCATCTGTTAGGGTGAGAGGGATGTGCGCATGCTCGAGGTACATACAGTGGGCGGATGGAAGGTGGCACTTGGCAGGCGATAGGGGGCGCGGTGTATTGTATATGTATACTAATGGGGAAGTGAAGTGGGGGCGAGACACATGGTCGGCCAGAGGCTGAGATAAAGGTGGGCGTGGATGGGGAAAGGGTGGGTGTCGGTCGGGTTTACGGGACCTGGACGTGGCGCCCCCCGGGCGACTGCGGCCTCATCCTCCGCCCACGCAAAGCAGAGCCGACGCGCTCTTCACTCCGGATTGCTAGCTACTTCACATCTACTACCATGGGTCAAGACGATCCTCTGGGTATAAAATAATCTCAGTTACCCCGGACAACATCACAATGGGAGCTTCATAATGGGGTTGAAGAGCTAATGTGAACATTGATGCATAAAGTGTGCATGTCACTGATGTACAGAGCGTGTGGGACACTTACGAGGTAGGACTAATAGCTGAAATCAATCGAGTACAGCGCATGGCGGCCAGATTTGTGATGAGTTGCTACGACAAAATGTGCAGCGTTTCCAGTATGTTACACGAGTTAGGATGGGAATATTTACAGGAGCGTAGATCGAAGTATAGGCTTAACTTACTTAGGAAATTCGAAGAAGATATTTTCTCAGACGACGTGAATCATATCCTTCGTTGGCCATCGTACTATAGTAGACGTGAACATGAGAATAAAGTAAAAGAAATAGACTGCAAAACAGAGAGATTTAAAATGTCATTCTTCCCTCATACTATTAAGGATAGCGACGTTGTCTCAATTGATAGGATCAATGGCGTCGCTCGCTAGGATCACTCATTGCATGTTTTCTCATAGTTCTAACCTCGCATGTATTTGCACTAGGAATTACTAACCATTAGCAATTTTTTTATGAAAAAGCGTGTATATTTTTCTAGTGTGCGTAATATTTCTATGACCGTGCGGTGTGCATGTGGCGGTCCTCTTGCATGCTGCATGTTGGTGATTGGTCACCCCCCTGCCAAACACCCTAGAGGTGGCTCGCAGGGTACTAAATAGATGTAGATGTAGGTAAAAATACAAGAATATTTTAAGCAGTAGGTAACTGGTATGAGGAAATAATGAGCAGTAGGAGGTTAATATTGATACTTGCCTACGAAGGCGCTAAAATACTTGGCAGGTGCTAAAGGCGGGACGTGCTAGAACACCAGCCGTTCACCTGTAAGAGCAAATTTAAGGGTAGAGGCCGGGGCACAATCAACGTGAATGTGTGTGACGGAAACGTAGGCCGTGAGTGACGTGTGATTGGACAGTCCCTCCATGGACACAATCGACGTAGCGGCGCGCCTCGTGGAATAATTGACTGTCGTTTAGCGCATCGCTGAATCTATGCAACAGCGTACGTAAACCGGGATGAACTTGCCATCTTTTACATCGGTTGATAAATATTATTCCCGGAGAAATGGAAATCTAGGTGCGCGTAGCGAGAGATTTGAATGCCTGAAATAACCTTGAATGGCCTTGATTAACCAAAATTGATATTGCATATAATTAAGTCCGTCATTGCTTCATCAGGAGAAACACGAATTCTTATTCCCAAACGTTCGTAAAAATGTCTCTTTCAAGTGATATTTTCTATTGCACCTAAAAATATAGTGCGGAGGGGATCTACATAATACCTCGCAATCCGCCTAAAAGGCGTGTGGTAGGGGGATTTAGGACACCATCCGTTTACAGATTAAAACAATGAAAAGCTCTAACGAAGTTGGGACTAGCGTTTATTAAAGTCCTCAATGGTTCTGGGGAAAAACGAGTTACCATATCTATCCGTTCGGCAAAAAATCGGGATCATGTTAGTATGATGACTAGGGTGCTGGCTTCCCATCCTGTGGGATTGGGTTCAAATCCCGGCGGTGCGGACATTTTTTTGAAGGCTGCCCGATCCCTGCTTGGGTGCTTTGTAGGGGGCACTTCAAGTACAGCTCTCCGTCCGTCGGATGGGACGCTAAGCCGTGGTCCCCTTGACGCCTTTCATTAAGAACAGGCCAATGTCAACGCTAGAGTTCTCTCCACCCTTCCTTCATGGCGCAAATAAACTTAGGTACCGGTGGTTTCCTCCAAAAACAATGCTAGGAATGGATGACTAATGAGCCTGGATATAGATAATCAAAACTGGGCATTTATGAAAAATTTCTGCAGCGTAAAAATTGCAGTAAAATTAAGTTATTTACAAACTAAATGGTTATAGGTTATAGAACATATTGTATGCATACAAAAGAAAAATGTATGAGCTACATGAGATTATATATTTAATGCTCGACAGTTTATTACTGAAGGATATATGCAGAGGGATCCTCAATGGTTCTCCGTGAACGAGAAACGTAAAGAGACGCAGTTGGCCATCTCTCAAACTTTGCTAGTTTAGACTGACCACTGTGAGTTTTTTATATTTTTTCTTTTTTAATCTTGTGTGAATATTGATAGCAGCTGAAATATAGTAGTAAAGGAAAAGATTTATCATAATTATCACTAGTAATTTGTTCAAGCAAAGAGTAAATACAACTGCAATCGTAGTTATTTTCCATTAAAAGAAATCTAAAGTCATAGAAAGGAGAGACAACAATGGTAATGTTCTTCAATTTTTTAGTATATTTATTAAATATGTCGTCTTTCTATGATTTATGATGAGTTTCCGCGAGGTAGACAATCGATATTACATTTAAAGTTGCTCCGTATCAAGTTCCAGCGAATGATTTTTCGACCGCCCAGCAGAAGGAATGAAAAGGCAGGTTGGATTTCCTCTCTATTTCTCCATCTTGAGAAGGGAATATGAGTATCAGGTTGGAGGAAAGGGTTGGAAGCCACCTTGCGGTTGTGTGTGTGATAAGATTGGATCGGGACCGTTATGAGCGCCGCCAAGGAAAGGGGTGGATGCGGAGGGAAGTGGGTGAATAACCCGTCCAACGAGCGACTGCGGAGACCCCGAGTGGAAAACACTAGTCGACTCACTCACGGAACATCCGATTCATTTCTCCCTCTATCCTCACATGCCACCGGCGAGTAATATCCGCGTGCTGCGCGAGAACCTGAATATCGAGTTGCGGTGTGAACCTAATACTTATCGCAAACCGTGCCAGTGGGGATTTATGAGAATAATGTCGGTTTAGAATACATCTGCTAACATTTTCTATATTTTCTGTATCATCTTTGCTCTTATTAATGTAGCAAAGTTGTATTTTGTGACAGGAAAACATCAGGATACGTACTATGTCGTCATCATCATTAGTCAACAATCCTAAGATTGGTTTGACGCAGCTCTCCATTCCTCTCTTATATCCGCAAACCTTTTCATAGTTGAATATTTTTTCCCTTTTACATCCTTTATAACCTGTCCTAAGTATATAACTAATCTAGGGCCGTCCCTTGCCCTTTTTCCCTTCCACCTGTCCTTCAACGATTGTCTTCATCAGGCCATCGTGCCTCAAAATGTGGCCAACTAGGTTGTCCCGTCTTCTGCTTAAGGTTTGTTATGTATCAATTATTATTAAAGATCTCATCTTCAACCACGAGTTATCGTCGGAGCCACTACCAGGGTGTGTGGCGCGGGGTGATTCTACACCAGGCATGCAGTACTCATTCTGGCCTTAATGAGACACGCGCTAGTTCTCCGGACAAAGCTCATGCCCTCAGGACAACGATACAAAGTAGGACCGGAAAATAGGAGGGTGCCAAGGACACGAACATACTGCCGTGCAAATGAAATACTAGTTAGTAATAAAAATTGTCCCTTACTCAGCGACCATAACTGATCGTCGCTTCTGGATAATAGCTTGAGTTTGAAATCTGATAACAAAGATGATGAGAACAATGGAAGTATATATGTTATTGACAACAGAACGTCCGAATTTTTTGTGTGTTTTTTGGGATTATGTTCTTTCAAAAGAAAGAGTTTATTTTTAAAAATCAGCGCCGTTGTTTGTAGGCATTTGCGGGGTTAGTAATTCTCACGACGCTGGGAAAAAGTGAATCGACAGTTATGTTCCGGGGAGCGTGACTCAGTATCATGCATGCTCACTTGTGTAAGTTTACCGTTTCCTTGATGACGGCTCAACCAACATTCAAAAGAGTGCGTGTTTCAGTGAATACACGATCATTCGCATCCATCCCTCGTTTCATGCCTTTTGCGATGCCCTACTGGCGGTCGTTCACTTTAAAGAGGAAATCTCGCTCGGTTTTGATCATGACTTAAATACGCTCACTTAATTTAAAAGATTTTGGTGGCAATGGTATATTTAACACCCGCAAATGATCCTAAATCTACAAAAATTCTGAAATTAGCAACGGAATATTGCCTAAAATTGAATGTTTTTTAATCATCATCATTAGTTGAAAATCCGAAGATTGGTCTGACGTAGCTTACCCATTCATTTATCCAATCCAGTGGCGCAGCGAGGGGGGGGGGGGTTTGGAGGATAAACCCCCCCCCCGAGGCTCAGAGAAATTTTTAAGTTTTATCCATTTTACTTTTTTGGATCAGTATTTCTTATAGAATAGTGCACAAAGGTTAAGAAAAGACTTAGCTGTTCCACAAAATAGTGAATCTGGGAAAAAGTGAATCAAAAAATGTTCTGTGCTATTTTGTGGAACAGCTAAGTCTTTTCTTAACCTTTGTGCATCATGAAGGAGTTTCACCATGTTACGCCAACCACCATCGCATTTATAGAATAGTGATAAGTTTTATCAAATATCCCTCAGGAAGCCATAAAACTCGCCATTTTGAACCATTTTTCTTCAAATTTTCCTGGAGAAGGACCCCCGCAACTCCTGCTTACCCTGGTGGGTATGCAATACCCCACACCCGTAAGTATTAGTTGCGCCTTCATTCCTAGCTGCGCCCCTGATCTAATCAGCTAATCTGTCAACACGTACAACAGTCTTTTATGAAGCATCTCTCATCATTGACTCCCATTGTCTCATCCGTGGCTACCCTCTGCTGTTTATCCCTTCCACCTGCCCTTCAACTATACCTTTTTGGAAGGTGTGGTGTGCATGTGGGACTTCAAATGCATGCTGCATGCTGGTGATCGATCACCCCCTGCCAAACACCCTAGAGGTGGCTCGCAGGGTATTATGTAGATGTAGATGTATACCGGGTGTTTCAAAATGAATATCGGGGTTTTAAGGCTTAATAACATTAATTATACTTAACTTACAACGACAAATGATGCATCACATTAAAGAGCAACTAAAAACGTTTTGTTTGTTGGCAACAATGGGCATGTGAATCAAAAGTTTTCGTCTCCATCCATTACAGAGCCCTAATAGCAAATATGGTAACTTGTGAACAGAAAACTTTTGTGTGTGTGTTTTACTGTTTGCAAAGACAGAATCTGTAGTTACTGTGCGACATGTGTTCTGTGTTAAATTCGATTGTGTTACTCTAGGTGATAATAACATCCTTTCCTACACCACCAGCTGATTTTTGCGGATTAAGAAACAGGGTTGAAACAGCTGTCACAACAATTTTCGAGAGACACTATCAACGTTTGGGAAGAGCTCGCATATCATCATTACGTGTGTTGTGTGACGAATGATGAACGCATTGAATATTCATACGTTTATATGCAAAACCGCTGGAGTTGCTCTTTCATTTGATGCATTATTTATATCTCTAAGTTTAGTGCAATAAATATAAGAAAGCGTTAAAACTCCGCTATTCATTTCGAAACACCCTATCTTTTTCATTGGACCATCCTGTCTTATGACCGACTAAATTGTCACGTCTTCTACCCAAGGTTTTCAAAAGACTCCTTTTTTCTCCTAATCTTCTTACACTTCCACATTACTCATACAATTTATCCATTTGATCTTCATCATGAAAATAAATATATTTATAGTAATGAAATAATAATTTACTTTTGCATGGTTCAGAGATTTTGTATTGACCAACCCAATTTCGACAAAAGTATGCCATTAATAGGTGTAACAAGTCGAATATAAAACCTTGACAATGACGTAATTTAAATATGGGTCGGTCAATAAAATTTGTATGCATAGATAGGCAGAAGTAGTCGGGATCAGGCAGTCAGTTAAAGATATCCTCACTGGGATTTGAACCCGATCCCTTAGGGTGGAAATTCGGCACTCTAGCCACTACTACAATCCTATTCTCTCCGTATAATATTTCCAGATTCAATTGATCAATAAAGTCTTTGGACCATTCAATATGGAAGCGTAATGTCGCTACCTGTCAGACAGTTCCACAAAATATCAGCATCCAACTTTGAGTTAAAAATTTATTGTGTTTCAGTAAGGATGTTGAAGAAGTGTTGGAGGAAAGTGTGTTAGGCAAGCAGGGAAGTAGGCGAAAGAGATTTTATAAATAAATGTGTAATAAGATAGGAGTTATTGTGAATTAAAGCGGAAATTTGGAAGCAGGAGTGGAAAAGACGGGGTAATCCATAAAATGTTTTATTTAAACTTGCCATAGCCGGCTGATTTGGATAAGTGAGGGTAGAGCTAACCTCAGACTGAGCCACAGGCGTGTGAATTTCACACATCCAGGATAGGAGGGGCTTATTCCTTTCCAAAGGCCACCTCGCATTTCGAGGATTTTGTCATGGGCTTTGAGAAGGTTTCATCCTAGATCTGACCCTGGAGCCTATCGATCAGCAGCTACTAGGCTATCACGCTTCTCCAATCAAACCAGTGAAATCCAAACCAATCTTCGGGTTGATTCACTGAGTGAGAGAGTTAACCTAGCCGGTTAAATAATAAATAAATTTTCATAATGTTTCAATGTAATTAATCGGTATTTACGAATCACTGTTCGATATAGAAATATTTAAGGTTCTGATAATGGCATGTAGGTTCATTTAGGTGATTTTTTCCGTGGGGTTTTGGAATCCTGTATATGTGTGAACCGTCCAAGGACCTTAAAAGCTTCGAAGACCAACATCCAGGAAGTAAATTTCAACATAACCCCTGCCATGTTGGCAAAAATGCGAGAAATCGGTTTACTTAGTGTATCGAGAATGCGGGACGCAAACTACCTGATTTGATCTCTAGAACTGTGTAAAATAGAAGTTTAGATATTTGATCACATTATAGAAAACAAATAATATCATTGTGATTCATATAATGGGTTTTATGAAGTTTGAAAAAAGAAAGTTATGCCGTTTTTGAAACAATGCATGAATTTGGAGACTTGAACGATCGATTGGGAATTAAAGCTATTTTTACGTGAACCTTAGAAGTTCATCCCTGCGTTCAAATTAACCGTTGTAGCCATGATTATTTCATCGCAAGTAATACAATTACTTGAACTAGTAACCTATCTTCTTACAACATATATTAAAGCTTCGTATGGAATATTAAATTCAAAAGGCCATCCCACAAATAGTGACAATCCAAAATACAAGGAGAAACTCAAACCCAATACTCCTAGGCGGAAAATCAAGATATGCAGTGACGTAATTGACTTTTCACCGCTCTAAGTTATGTTTATCAAGATGTTGCTGTCACTCAATGGTATTGTGTTCGATCGATTATTGTTAATTACTTAATATTAACTTTCGTGCGTGCCACAATATGCCGCCTAGTAGAAAATAACATGCTTCAAAACTAGATAAATTTTAAATTAATCTGCCATTATTACTTAGGTTTATATTGGAAGAAGGCATGTCAGTAAACGTACTTACGGCCGCAATTTTTTACCCTTTTTACTTAATCAGCATGGATCCTTCCTTCTTCCTTGCGCATTCTTCTCTATTGAGATTTCTTTGTTTTCACTGACGAAGAGGCAAAACTTATGTGTCACTCATTGAAATTTATCGATTAACTGTATCAATTTTTTTATGCTTAGTTTCATTCTGTGGAAATTGCCACTTGAGTAAGATGTGAGACAGTGCCCTCCCCATTTCTACATTAACCTATAATTTTCCTCCTTCAGTAAAGTTACATTCTTCTTGATCAGACCTCAACGAGCAATCTCTTTTCAATATCTAATCTAACTCAGTGAAAATCTCAACATATCTTCCATAGACTTTTTTCTAACACCTCATTGCTTATCTATGCCACCAACTTGTGTATTTACGTGTTATCATTTTTAAGTTTTCTTGACAACCATGAACCGCACCTGGAAAGGATTTTACGACTTGTTGGTTATTAGGTCCCCTCCTGCCAAACACCCTGGAGGTGGCTGGCAGGGTAAATTGTTAATATAGGAGTTATTTGCTCTCTGATTCAATTACTTCTATCCATTCCCCTCCATTCTCTCCCTTTAGAGAGTTGAGAGTCTTCAAAAGTCCATGTTTCCGTCTCGCACAAGGTAATACATCTTAATAAGCTCCTTTTTTTGGGTTTTATAACGCATCAAATCAGATTAACAGAGGATAAGACGGGACAGGTGAATGTAAAAAGCAAATAGCCGGAAAAAGTGTCATGATTTCATGCTATGTTGTTAATACAAGTAGATTAGTGGTATACTTAAAAGGTCAATCGGCTAATTTAAAATAAATCGGTTTAACGATTTATCAGTAATCATTCATACTTAACCCTTTTTTTGATTAACCCCTTTTTTAATATAATTTTTCTATATGTCGATGAAAATAACTTTTTTGGTTATTTAGCGTTAATTATGGTCTCCTAAGCAGTTAAGCCAAAAAGTTGGCTATTTTTTGCACGTAAATTTTTGCAGTCTCTGTTCATAATTATGGACGGATTACACGCATTAGGCTATTAAAATTCCATAGAGATACTGTCCACTTATTTAATTTTATATAGATAATAATAATATGTGATTATATTTCTTTCTATCATAACATACAATAGGCATCAGTTATATTAGAATGAAACTAAGCACCCCAAATCTTTCGGTGGGGTCCGATACATATGGCAGCTCAGGCAAACAAAAATTTAAGCATCGAGGCAAGTTTATGTACAGAAAAATCTTCATTGCTGCAAAAATATAAAAAAAGAGTGCAAAATTACAAAAAATGTAATGGATTCTTTAATTGATTATGAATCAATCTTTAGCTAAGAGTTTTAAAAACAGTTTCAGCACTATCCTGCAAAAATAGTCAGGCTCCTCATTTTCCAAGAAAATTGGATACATATCCAAGTTCTGTTTCTGGAGTTTCATATAAATTTTAGTGCTATTACGTTCATGTGAGTGTTTAATGACTTCAACATTAGGTTTGGAGCGATGATCCCGGGAGTTGTTCTTAACTTACTTCCACCAGGGCTTTATTTGTATGACCTCCCCAATATGAAATATTCTTAACACCTTGAATAGATGTAAATGTCTCCGAGGTAAGGTTTTACGTCTTATGAACTGAACTGGATGAACCACTTGAATTAATTGTGTAGGTTTTCCATGAGCAACACAATATCAGAAGAGGAAGAAGCAAACTTCATTCTCGCATTCAAAGCTGAATAGCTGAATATCTAATTCGACGCAGATCTTAAATTTATCACATGCTATTTTGGTTAACTACCATCAATCTTGTCATCGCTGGAGTCAATAGTACCACTCCTTCAATGGCTACAGAGAAAATCTGATTTTTGGAGAGTTACCTTTTTGATGTAATTATTCATCCTTGCTTTATATGCACCCGCCCCTTCCACCAAATGACTACCTTAGTCCACCCCTGAGAGGTTTGGGATAACTTTACAGCTTTGATTTTTTTTCGTCGTAATAAATTACCCAATACTCTATTTGTGTCATACCCATTTGAAAGGACGTCATGACGGAAAGGGTTGAAGTCTCCACATGGATGTTGCACGTCACTTTCTTATCTCCTACTGTCGGGCATGTCCCTTTACAAGCCACGTCCTACGACGACAGGCCGCTTTGCCAACTATAACGCCTTTCTGCACACAGCAACCTCCCCTTCCTTCCCTTGCCGTTGGAGCGCGCCACCGCTGGCAAACCTCAAGACCCACTTTTCGTTACGTCACGCGAAATTGCGTCAAGCGCTTTTTCAACTTCCTGCCGCGCGAAAAGAGGGGCGGGAGGGGAAGGGGGCTGTGACCGTGAATGAGGGGAGGGGGAGAGTGAGAGGGAGTGAGTGTGGCAATGACCGTGAGTAACCTCTCTCTCCGAGCGCACGGCAAGCGGCGAGGAAGAAGGCACGCCTCACTCTCTCTCTCCCGCCGTCTTCCCGCCGTGCCGTAGACTCACCCCGCCGCCGACAGGAGGCGACACCGTGGACTTTTCCTCGTCTCGACGGGCGCGGGAATCAAGAATACGGTAAATGTCTCTAGGGTGGCCACTGTTGGTTCCAGAAAGAAAATGGTCCCATGAAGGGGTGGCCGCTTTTTAGCGGATTTCGGGATAGATTCCAAAATACTAATGAGCATTTGTAAACTGAAGGTTTAACCTTATGTTCAGCAGGACATAAAGTTAAGATAATTTGCACTTTCCCACGCAAATATTTATTTAAAAAATGAGCCAACATGCTTCACTGCACTGCAGCATCATCCGGACTCAATTTATTTGTAGCAACCTTTGATGACACATTCGGTTAACAATTACATTTCTATCAATATAACTATCTATGTGGCCACTGAAACCAGGGGCGGATTCAGTGGTCATGGCCCCCTTAAAATTTTATAAAAACTTTTCAATTTTTATTTATTTTATGGTTTTTATATCCCAATAAAGGAGTAAAGGGTTTTTAGCTAATACGCAATTATTGCTTATTATAGCATGTGCATTATAGTGCATATATTTTAATATGCAATACAATGGCTACAAGTCCCAAAGGTGAGAGAATTTTGAGTTTTACCGTAAAGCGTAGCACTCCCCAATGTAACAATGCCCCTCCCTACTGTAACAATGAAAATAACAGAAATTTTAGTTTTTTGAAAAAATATTTATTTTTTCATCTACATTAGCGTTGATACCTTCAAAATATTCACCATTACATGTTATACACCTGTGCCAGCGCATCTACCAATCCTCGAAACACTTCTCAAATTCGAACTTTGGGAAGCCTTTGCCTCTGCGCTCGAAGTGGTGACAAAATATCAAACTAAAACAGTGCCGCCTAAATGAGGTCCCTATAGTGGTACAATTGGAACCACATTGTAGAATTTCCACTCCGTGCTGAGGACACTACTATGCTTTGACGATATGTATATATTTATGTGGCCACTGAAGTCCCAAAAGGTTTTCCACCTCACCAACAGCTATTCTCCAGCAGTCTTAGGCCTGCATTAGCTCTGGTGTTACTTCGAGCCTTTGCTCATCGTTCTGCACTTGATCTCCCCCTCCTAGTCTCGGGCGCGTTATTACAGTGAAATGTGTAACATTTCAAACCCTGCCGCGTGAACGGCGGTGAAATATACAAGAATTGCCATGAGAAAAAAATTTCCCTGGACCGGGAATCGAACCACGGACCTTTGGCTTTCCGGGCCAATGCGCAGAGCACTACGCTACCCAGGTTCTTTAACACCTAGTTCCATGAGCCTCGGTATAATTGCCATGGGAATTAAAGAACCTGGGTAGCGTAGTGGTCTGCGCATTGGCCTGGAAAGCCGAAGGTACGTGGTTCGATTCCCGGTCCAGCGGAGTTTTTAAAAATTTTTTTCTCATTTCAATTCTTGTATAGTACAGTGAAATGTCTTTGTAACGAAATCCTACGGACCGCCGAAATACGTTCGTTAAATTGAAATTTCGTTGTACGGGAAATACGTTGTACGGGAAATTTAGTTATACGGGAAATTTAGTTATACGGGACGTAAAATAATTTCGTTATACTTAATGTTTCGTTACACTGGCGTTAGTTATGAATGCATTTCACTGTAGTTGCCTGCCCTGTGGATGATTTTACACCACCATCCTCAGTGCGCAGTCCAGTTTTACGCGTTTTCGTGGCCATCCTATTTTAATATTCTTCTTTTAATTTGGTCAATGATGTGGAGGAAAACTTAATTCTCTGTTGATCCATATGCTCCAGTTTCCTTAGTCACATACTGTGTCAAGAATGGTACGTAGAATTTTGTTTTCGAAGACCACAAGCTTCTTTCCCTAATTTTTGCTGAATGACCTGATTTCAAATGTATTCAATACAGTAGGTAATATCATGCTCTTATAGAGCCTTACTTCTGCGCCTTTTTTGAGGGGATTTTACTCCTTGTGGTTTTTGAAAGTTTTATTATTTCTAAATTATATTTACTTTTTAAAAAATTAATTTTTCTTAATCGCCTGAATTTCCTATTCATTGAATTATTTTCTATGCAACCTTGAAGCTTTTCGTAGGATTCCATCGTAATTTTATCCAGCTCCTTATATTTTTTTTGAAAAAAAAAAAGATTCTCATTTTAGAAGTGAATCAAGCCCTTCCTTAGCGCCCAATTGGATGTTTCAATACGAGATTAATTTACTTCTCTCTCGCATTCAACTACATAATAGTGTATTTTAGTTTTTACTTCCCTATTCACTGCGTACATGGATTTTTAAAAATTTTTACATTTAGTGGAGATGGCCATTCGGAGATGTTAAAGTTTGGCGTCGGACGGGAAGATGGGGGTAGCTGCCGAATAGACGTCCGATGACCCTTTTACGTCCATTGCTGTCTCTATACATATCTCAGAAATAGGTGTGTACATCAACATCTACATAATACCCCGCAAGCCGCCTAAAAGGCGTGTGGCAGGGGGTGTTAGGACACCAGCCATGTGCACATAAAAAATGAAGTGCTCTAACGAAGTTAGGACCAGCGTTTATAAAAGTCATTTATGGTTCGGGGGAAAAACGAATCCCCATACCTATCAGTTCGGCAAAACAACTAGTAACTATTTTTGTTAGTAGCAACTATTTTTGCAGAAATCGAGTTAATATAACCGGTATTTTTGCTATGTAATGATAATTGTAACATACACATGTTGATTGTGCTCATCTATAGTTTATTTTTTCATGAACGAGCATTTAGCTGCCGTGAAACCAATAAAACTCTCTCCATCCATAATGGTTATTAAAGTATTCTACCGTTCAATGTAGGTTTCCATAGAGTACTTTAGATGAATTCTGACATCCAACCCTTACTTCATGCACTACATTATTCAATTCACAATGACCTCTACTCCCTTTCATTTCTTCTAAATATTTATTTCTTTACCTTTCTCTCTCTCGTTTACCCAACATTGAACCCCCCGAAACTGTTTGCAGCATATTATCCATGCCAGTGGCGGATCCAGGATAGGGAAAAAGGGGGGGGGGGGGCTAGGTGGGGATCGGAAAAATTACCTTTCTATCTAGTGTAAATTGGATCCGTATTGGTTGGATATAAATATAAATTGGACATTGGGGGCTATAGCCCCCTTAGCCTCCCCCATAGATCCGCCACTAGAGGGAGTCCCCGCTAAGTACTCCCTCCATCCATACCTTCTCCATATCCCATCCAGAATGTATGTATCCACAAAATATGTCCTGTTTTGTGACCCCACTCAAAAATCATCGTGATATAACGGTCAAGGTAGGTTACTCGCATTGTTTCCCACAGTATGAAAGCTCACCGCTACACGTCGAACAATGCTATCGATGGAATCAGAGAACCTCGCGGGGAATTTGTTGGGTTAGGGGTCGGTCACGTGTATTCTGAATGTTTAAATTTTGGCCGCATGAGCAGGGGGACTATTCTATATTTCCGAATTTCAACGACCTCCTCAGGAGAGCTGTTGGATTTTCTATTGAATCGTTCAATGAGTCATTCGTTGGTCGAGGCAATAAAGATGACACGATTGAAATGAACCGTTTCCATGGAATTGAGTTGTTGGCAGTTGGCAGTAGGGATTGCTAACCCGACCCAGTGGCGCTGGGTTAACAATCCCTACTGCCAACAAAGAGGTTGCGGGTTTGAATCCCGCTTGGGTGGGTTCAGTGGCGCAGCGAGGGGGGCTTTGGAGGATAACCCCCCCCCCCCCCAGAGCTCAGAAATTTTTTAAGGTTAATCCATTTTACTTAATATGATTAATATTAGTAATAGAATAGTTTAAGGATGAATAGAGCCCTCAGAAAGCCGTAAAAGTCACCATTTTGAACCATTTATCTTTAAAATTCTGCAATTTATTAATCTCGCACCCACCGCTTATCCTGGGGGTATTCCATACCCCACACACCCCGGTATTAGTTGCACCTAACCCCCCCCCCCCCCAGCCTTAATTCTTAGCGGCGCCCCTGGGTGGGTTAACCATCATCTAGGGCATGGATGTATGTGATTGATAAATAAGTAAACTGTAAGAAAGGACTAAATAGTCCTAAATTCGCTTGAAATAAAAACCACATTATTATTATTACCCCATATTTTCTCTTGTGCTATTTTTTGCATGTAGAGTCACGTTCCCCAACTTCGAGCGATCGTTTTTCCATAGTTGTAGTTCCCACTACTTATATAAATCCGAGGTTTTGTGCAGGCTAACATCAGAGTGTGTGACTAGGGGTGATTCCACACCGGGCATGCAGAATTTACCGTATCCTAACCCCTTCCGTGACTGCGCGGGGTAACTCAGTTAACCCAAATTATAATGTTTTATAATTTTTTATTTTGTCCGTTCGATATTTTTTCTATTTGAGCTCAACCACTCTGTCGTTATTTAGGCGACGAATAATTTATTTTTACATTTAAATAGTTTTCGAAAACTTCAATTTTTATCGGTGGGGTAACTGAGTTACCCCGCACAGCTGTTGGAGGGAAAAAAAATTGTTTACTATTTGAGTTAAGATAAAAGGTGAATGCAATTAATTTTATGATATCATAACTTCAATAGCGTCAATATTTTACATGATGGCACTCTTTGTACATGTTTTCACATAACATGTTAGTCAGTGTACGATTAAAATAGCAAAATATAAAATATTCCTCCCATTTTGCACAAAATCAATGTTTAAACCTAAATGTAGCCCACAATGTATTTTTAGACCATACAAAACAAGATAATATATCATTGAAAAGGACAGCCATGGTGTTGAATTTCAGGAAAGACTAAAGGGGGTACCTGAGATACCCCGCACAGTGGTTCGCGTAAGTTTTCTTGGCACATTCACGGAAGGGTTCAACTTCAACGCGATCGTTCGCCGAACACAGACCAAACATTCATGACAACGATAAGGGACGATTCAGGTCAGAAAATCGGAGAGTGAGGAACAAACCCACGAATATTTTATTTATTTTCAACTTCGCCGTACACAGCGCATAGGTGCCTTTACTACGAGGAGAATTAACAAATCACGACACAAACATCCATGCCCTAGATAGGGACCCCCTATCCAGGCGGGATTCGAACCCGCGACCTACGGTTTGGTAGGCGAGGACTTTACCCCACCGCCACCGAGGCGACCATTAACTCGTTAAATTGTGTACATAGCGATGGCACTTGCCTATGCATAATTATGACCTTTAAGTTTCATTTCCTAACTCGGAATATACGAAAAATATAAAAATTACATTCACTCAATGAACATGTGTAACGTGAAAAGTTATCAGGAGCATTTATTTATGATAACTGTCTGTCAAACAGATTGGTCCAGCCATGTTATCTAAATAGCATCAACTGAGCAGATAATGAGGGCATAATCATAAATATAATATAAGTTGGCATTTAAACGGCCGTAGTCACCAGCTAATGCTAGTGCTACCATGCTAATAGCATTATTAGATCGTGATAGAATAAGAAAAAATATCGTAGTAACTGATTCATGCATGAGTCATAACATGCAAAGAAATGTCCACAAATAGTAGTATTGACAGTTATAGTAAGTTATTAAGTATACATGCAGAGCCTTTTTCACCTAGCCCGAGTTCCGAGCTATTCTAGAGCTAAAATTTCGTGTATAGTATTGGGGTCCCTTAAAAAACGGCATCTCAAATCTATCAGTTTTGCAGTCCGATGCAGTCAGTAATGGCGATGACGAGAGAATATTGTATTTAATAAAAATTTGCTTGTATTTAATAAAAATTTTACACCCCGCTCCTTCCGCTCTTTCCCCAATCCCTTCAAGAGTATATATGTTTGCTTAAAATTCGAAATCTTTGTACTTGATAATGACCTCTATGGTCGAAACATGTCGTACGGACGAAATTAAATCTGTGGAAAGCAACGAAGTCTCCTTTTCATTTTCGTGTATTAATTTCCACAAAGTTGAGCCGAAAACCATTGAATGTAATAATAAAAATTTAGCTGAGGGAAGTTCCTATTTCTTTGCGCTGGCAAAGGAGGTGAGATAAACATAGAACGAAATGTGTACTATGGGGTTAACGACTGATGGTGCGGAGGTTCATGGGAAAATCGCAATCCAGCTCCTCTCTCTATGACTTCCTTTACCTCTCAAAACGCCGATTCGCACCATTTGCGGTTCTTTGCCTGGAGAGAGAGAGTTGTTCCATTTTTTTCTCACACTTGCATTTCTCTTCCGTCCTTTTTTCCATGTCTTTTTCCTCTTTATTCCTCTCTCCGTTTTGCGGCTGGAGATTCGCATCTTACGGAGAATCGTACGCGTAAGTTTTATTGTTCCTCGAAGTTCCGTGTGAACCGTCCCGCGTTCAAAAAGTAGCGGTCTCCATTCAAATCCGAGAAGGCTTAGCGGTCTCGTTTTATGGCCGTTAAAATACACGCAAAGCGCTCGTCAGCACATTTCGTGAAGATCTATTTGCGGTGATAAACGCTTTTAAGTGCTCGCTTGTTTCTTTTAACATCTCGTAATTTACCATCATGTGAGTGAATTAATGAACGGAATTCCTTTGGTGACTTCTTTTGATTAGCTTCTATGAGAATAAAAATTCTTTTAGAAAAAGTAAACATCAATCTGTATATTTGAGGGAAATGTTTTCATCATGTTTTTGTCGTAATAGGTTGATACGGGAAGCGAAAAGGTGCCTTCATAGCTCTACGTTGCGAAAAAAATGAAAGGTGAGAAGCGTTGGCTTCCAAAAATCGACCCGGCATCGTTTGATTTCGAGCTAAGTGCAAAATACTTAAGTCGTTTTTGTGCATTTTTGCGCAATTTCATTTCTTAAATTATTCTTCTTAACTATTAATTGCATTGGAAGTTAATATGGTGACCTTAGAGTCGCCAATAATGTAAATAGTGATGGCACTTGCCTATGCATTATTATGACCTTTAAGTTTTATTTCCTAACTCGCAATATACGAAAAGTAGAAAATTATATACACTCAATGAAAATGAGTATCATGAAAAGTTATCAGTAACATTTATTTATGATAACTGTCGGTCAAAGAGATTGACACAGTCATGCTATCTAAATACGAGGGTGGTTTGAAAAGTTCTCGGAATGGAATAGAAAAAAAGTTCTTACATAACTGAAACTTATTTTATTTTTCAATATAGTTTCCTTGTAGATTATTACATTTGGTCCGACGATATTCTAGTGCCTTGATCTCATCTAGAAAATGAGATTTCTCTAGGCCTGAAAAATAGTTGTCAACTCCGGCTATTGGTTCTTCTTTTGAAGTAAATCATTTTATCCACCAGGTCCACCATCAAGAAATTTCAATTTTGGGAAGAGATGGAAGTCTGACGGAGGCACATCAGGTGAATAAAGCGGAAGTGGCAGCAATTAATACCATAATTCGTGTTATTTTGCCATGGTGACAGCACATGTGTGCAGGCGCGCATTGTACTGATGAACGATGACATTCCTCCTTGCTAAACCTGGCCTTTTTTCGCGTATATTTTGTTGAAATTAGTCCAAGAGGTTAGCATAGTATTGTATAGTAATTGATTGCGTAGTGGGGGAGACAATCTATAAATAGAATCCCCTTCGCATCCCAGAACACTGATGCCATGACCTCTTCTGTCGAAATAATTGTCTTTCCTTTCTTTGGTGGTGGATAATCATCATGTTTCCACAGCTTTGGCTGTGTTTTTGTCTCTGGGGAATAGTAATGAATAGAAGTTTCATCTTTGGTCACAAACCAGTGCTAAAAAAACTTGTTTGTTTTCCCTAAAACGGGTCAAGCATTGTTCCGATATGTCCATTCTCATGCGTTTTTGATCCAGCGTCAAGAGTCGCGGCACTCATCTTGCAGATAATTTTTTCATTTCTAATTTTTCCGTTAAAATATAATATACCCTTTTATATGACATCTGGCAAGCAAGAGAAATTTCATTCACTTTCAATGGACGATCCTCCATTCCGGGTATATTTTGTGCACTTTTGCAATGATTTCTGGAGTGGTAACACTTCTTGGCCGATCTTTGCGCGGACCACATCTAAGCTCCCCCGACCAAATTTCAATTATTTTGTCCTCTTGGCAACAGTTGACTATGAAGGAGGAGAGTCCCCTAGTGTATTCTGGAAATCGTCATGAATGTCCTTTGCTGTCATACCTATTTTGACGAAGTACTTAATCACTGCACGAATCTCGATTTTTTTCATCTTCGCAAATCACTATGCGGGAACAACAAAAAAGCCACGTCACCGCCGCAGTTCTTTTCCAGAAGCATTGACGTGCCATGTGTTTACAGCGAACAGTCCTATGGATATCACGTGAAAAGTTCGTTGCACTAGCGCTGGCAACTCGTGGTGATTCCGAAAACTTTTCAAACCACCCTCGTAGCATTAACTGAGCATATCATGGGGGCCCAATTATACAGATAATATAAGTTGTCATTTAAACGACCGTAGTCACCAGCAAGCAGCTCTCATCCTATATTTAGCTGGTGATACAATTTACGGGTGTGTGCTACGCTAATCTATGCTCATCAGTGATTGTAATCTAATGTAGTGCAAAAATTTGTCTGATGTTTAGGGAAGATACGAAATATCTATGCTTAAAAATTCAAAATAATAGTAAATAATGAAATTAATAGCATTCGTCACCACTCCAGCCACTCCAGCCACTCCAGCATATTTGCATACCTAAGCTTCCCATAAGCAAACATCAATTCGAAATCTCAGCCGCCACGCAGAGAAATTCTGACACGATCAGATTTTTCTGCGACGACGCAGCGAGGTGACGACATGACGTCATCAATTGTCAAAGACGGGATCTGATTGACACGCGAGCCGCGGCGTCAACGCAATGGCAAACTGTGAAGGCCCCCTTAGGGTTAACAGGCATCACATAAATTGCCATCTGGTGAAAGATGTGGCTTTAAAGATGACAATTCTTTAGCGGTATTGAATTGTAATAGAAATATCTTTGACTCCTATTCCAAGTTTAAGGGATAATTTAAAATTTTTATATTTAATTGAAAATTCTTGAATTTGAATCAAAATAAATCTATCTTAGTGACTATGCTGTTGAAGCCATATACTGTTTTTTAGGAGTGCTATTCGTGCTTGCAGTAAACAATTACTGGACGTTTTAGCGAACAAGTTTGCTTCTAATATCGATATAATTACCTTGGTGTTGGCTGGTTACGAGCTATTGATTACTTAAAACATGATTGATTTCTCCGTACAATAGTACAGCTAGCTATATAGGTTTTACTTTCTTAGGGTTAGCAATGGGAGAAGCATTTCATTGCTATATCCGGAGTATAAACCCTTATAAATTCATGAGAATAAACTAAAATGGTAAACTTACACACAATTTTATTTACTTAAGTACCGACCCGGCTTCGACACGTAGTGTCATTATCAAGGTCATTGCCATTATCGAAACCGGGTCGGTACTTAAGTAAATAAAATTGTGTGGAAGTTTATCATTTTAGTTTATTCTCATGGATATAAAATATTTCCACCAGATATCGCCGGACACTGTGAATTATGCCCTTATCAATTCTTGGGCATGGAAAAATACACCGCAGGTCGTACTTTCAACGTTGCAACCTGTAACCATTGGGCCCATGAAAAGTCTTCTTGTACACTTGTTACATACGTATAAAATGTTTATCTTTGAATAAATTTATGAATATTTCCTCGCGCGATAAATCTTACAATAACTTAGCAATACAGAGGTTTTAGATCTGCAATCATTCAGACATCCTTGATGATGATATATTCCTTTTATTGCTTTCAAAAATAAGCTTAGAACTAACGTTGTTATTTTGTAGTTTTGCAGGAAGCAGAGGAATTGATTTATTCATCGTAACATTTCCTCTTATTATTTTGAATTATACTCAATTCTAAATAATGAAATATTCCTTCTATTGGTATCAAAAATCAGCATATTAGATAAGTTATTATTAGAAAGACTTTTGAAACTTAAGGCTGCAACAAATGTTGTCGAAGGGACAGTTGCACTTTAAAGTAAGATTCAATTTGTTTAGGAGAGCAGGAGATGACTCTGCGTCTAAGTAATTGGGCAGTTTAGTTTCTCATTAACGTATTGCTCTTAACAGCTCAAGCATTCATCGCAGTTATCACTTCTTTTCGAAAATCTAATAGCATTTAAAACTGCTTTGATAAATGTAGTGCATATATTTCTTCCTTTATCTCCTACGATGATACAAATGTGCGCTAAAAATTTCTTCTCGAAGTCTAAAATAATTCGTAAGGCATTTTCTGGTGGCATTTATGTTTGCTTTTTACTTTCCTTTCAGGTAGTTTTGTAACTTCAGACTGTAGCGTTTGCTGTCTTGGAGACATATGCCTTGAAAGGTAAGATTCAAAACTTAAGTTGAGAAGAAGACGGCTAAGTGCCCAAGTAATTAGGTAGTTAAGTTTTCTATCAACTGAGAGATCCCAACCGCTCAAAGGTTCTTCACAGATATGATTTTTCTTAGTGGATTGAACTCCTTATAAAAATGCTCAGCGATTATTCTCCTCGATCCTGGCGTATTGTATACTATTATTCATACGTTTGAAAATTTTCGGCTTGGCTAAGCGAAATGTCGTTATTTCAGCTAGTTCAGTTCTTCCTGACAAAAGACAGAACCATACAGAAGAATCATTCACATAAATTGCTAATGTTGTTTTTTAACATCTAATTAACTAGGAAACATGAAATTCAAACAAAAAATAGCGGTAAATATGTCCCAGAACTGAGTAGGTCATATTCCTCTTCGAAAATTTGTTTCATAAATCTTCTACAATGATCCAAATAAGTAGTCGAAATTTCTTAAATCTTCTACAATGATTCAAACAAGTAGTCGAAATTTCTTATGGCATCCGAAAACTGTTGAGTGGGTTTTCCTGGTCTCTGGTGGCATTCTCCTTGCTTTTTACTCCATTTCGTTGAGTTCCGCTTCCTTTCTAAGCTTCGCAGGATGACGAAGAATCGATTTTTATCGTCGCCATTTTTTTCTGCTCAGGCACGTTGAGCGGAGTCAATGAAAGTTCGCGAGGGGTGTGTTTGGCGTGGGGAGTCGTTGACCGTGGTGCAGTCATCCGAATTGGGCGATCGTTCATCCGCCTCGCGGATCATTCACCTCTCCATTCCATCTCTTGCCCGTGCGCGAGATTTCGGGAATGCGAAGGAAGTGAGATGTAATAGCGTGCTTCTGACAATGCAAACTTTGAAACGATTGGAACCAATGCTTCAAGAATATTACAAAAGAGGATCCTCCAGTCGGCCTCTAAATTTGTTGTCATCCGACGCACATTTTAAAGGGTTTACAAGAGTCGCCACTTGCGTCGCTGACGGACAAATTGATCCGAGTTTCACGGGGAAGTAAGGTATAACTCGTGGAGTTAACCGAAATTTATTTCTATAAAGATGCAATCTATCAGTTGCGTAATTTTTCTATGCTATTCCTCGCAATTACATATATTATGCTGTAAAATATTTGCAAAAATTGGATTGTATTGCGGGGGATCGGGTTGGTGTGGTGGCTAGACTGTTGGCTTCCCATCCCGTGGGCTTGGGTTCAAATCCCGGCGGCGGCAGAGAATTTGCAGAGACTGCCCGATCCCTGCTTGAATGTTGAATAGAGGACATTTCAAACCAAAACACTCCGTCCGTCGGATGGGACGTTAAGCCGTGGTCCCCTTGGCGCCTTTCGTTAAGAGCAGGCTAATACCGACGCCGGGTTTCTCTCCATCCTTCCCTCATAGCGCAAATGACCTCAGCTGTCGGTCGCCTCCTTCAAATACAATACCATACGGATTGAACGACAGTTGTAAATATGGAAAGTTACTGAATAAGCGATAGAATGATGAATATTGGGAATGATCACGTGTTTCAGGTGTTAGACGGAAGTAAGGCAGAGATGTCCAACCAATGACTCATAGAGCAAGTGATGTAAACAAGATTTATGTAGGTGTTACATGATAGGCCGATAGGAGAACTGAGTAGTGTGCAGAGTCGAACCACTATTAGGATTGATTACCGTGGATGATCATGACTTTTGCAAGTATACTTAATGCTGCTGTGGTTGCGCCTCTGTTTTACCACGAGAATTCGCGCGTCATCTGCAAGATGAAATGAGTGCTCTTCAACTTTTAGAGTATCGTTTCATCGGCTTCATGATACAGTATCTTCCTTCCCGACCTCTTGATTCACATATCCATTAAAATATCGAATGTTAGTCACCGGTTTAGGCAATTAAAAAGTTATTTTTTGCCAGATGATTTCCTACAGACATTTTGGTAATGTTATTTAAAGTTCTATTATTATATTAATTCCACTTAATATAAGTACTGGAGGCTTTATTCAGGTATGGGGTAGTAATTATGACGTACCTACATAACAAATTCTAAGTCAATTATCCCTCTTAAAATGACATATATGGGCACCGGTAAGAGTTTGCAGACAAGCAATACGGAAGCTGCCACGGTCGTACGATACAATGCTTAAATATCTTCTTCTGGTTATCAAAATACGGTATCATGGTCAGTTTGGTTGAAAAAAGTGTTCACCGATTATGGAATAATTCACAATGGAGAACCGTATCATCACAGGGAAGTAGAGGATATAATTCTTCGAGTTCAGTGGCGGAGGTAATGACTCAATTAGAAAGTTTGACGGTATCTTCCTGTGATTCCCAAACTTGCATCGTTCATACGTTCTAGGAAGCTATGACGTATGTGCTCCTAAGGAAGTGTCGGGAGGGATTTTTTCCGTTATTGCTGAACGTGTTGGTAAAGTTTCAACTTGAATGTATTTGGTTTTTCATGAACTCGGTAATATATTTATAATTTTCTTCCTCGATGGCTCATAGCTGGCATAAATGCTGTGAGTTTCTGAAATCAAGTTAGTTATCATGTGTGTTTGTTTTCTATGTATGAATAAAAAATAGATATTTAAAAGGGAATGCACAAACGATAAGAAAATGAAAATAATCACTGAATTGAATTAATGAAAACTTTCTTCCATATATTGATAGCACCAGTTATGTTGGAACAATGTATGATGGTAGCCCCAAAACAGGTTCATATGGGATGGCTACGATTTTTGTAAAGGGCAGGTATACTGCAATTGTGTGTGAGTGGAATAAAGTTTTATTATTATTATCATTGTTGAAAAATAAATTTCAAGTCATCAGTCGTAGATAGACTCTTTGAAGCGGTTTGCGGTTAACTTCTTCTTCTGCTATAAAAAAGGTTATGCTTCTCAACACCCTCAGTTAATTATTCAGCTGGAGCCTAGAAAAAAGTACCTATTTCTTATATAGCGATATTAATTGTATGTAGTTGTGATGGGAACCGATTAAATGTGTTTGCGATGAAGTTGAGGCAAGGATGAGCTAAGCAGATAAATTACTTCAACAGAGATGTTTTATTGACTACTAAACTGTCATTTGTACTCAACCATAATACAAGGGTATCAGACAATTGTTAGGAGTCAGTCAAAATTTATCACTTTTTACTTGAAAATAGAGTTTAAAAATTTAAAATATAGTCCCTAGGAAGGGTTTTCGGGTATTTCCAGGATTAAGTGTTGGTATATATTTTCAGGTGTTTCACTTTGTCATATCCCTTTGAGACCACAGTTATTTAATCGCTATATTAGTTCTTTTGACGGCGTAAGTCTCATTACGAAGACGCGGTGACATCCTAGAAATTTGGAATCAATACAGTTTATTTTAGGTACCAATAAATTTCCAAACAAGTAGATTTCCGTATTTTTATAGGGCTCAGTTGTTATACATACGTAGTCTTTATCAATATTGTAAAGTTACCGCTTGCAATGCTAGAAAGTCAAATTCATCCAAGCCTTAAGTGGTGAAGTACCCATTTCGGGTGGATTCAAACCAGAGACTCCTAGATTGATGAAGGAGGCCAGAGTTATGTTGACTTGGCGGAAATATCTTCCACAAAGTTTTACCGGGTGGATCAGAAATCACTTTGATGAAGATCAAGCAAGGCAAGTTCATGCAAGAAAGCTGATACCGCATGATTAGTGGGAGAACCAAGCTGAAAAGTATTTTTCTTACTAAGTGCTCGAAGTGTTGAACTTGGTATGCGAATTCAGTTGCTCCAGTGAGCGTACAGAACCTTTCCGCTGGCGTATACCAACGGTTACTCGTCCGAAAGTCGATGGAAGAAATAAGGAATCTGGGAGGTCATATTCTCACACCGATGGCGAGTCAATCTTTTCCCAGGCTCCTCGCCGTTCGCTTGCCTCTGGCTCGAACTGATCGCACGTTTTGCAGCGGAAAGCGATTCTCAACTTCTTCCCCTCTCTCTCTCGTCTTCACTCTCCTCCAATTTTCCATCTCAATCACCACCTGCCGCGATGGAGTCGATCGAAGTTTCAATCGCGATAGCTCTTCTATCAGTTCGCCTGTCTTGAGCCTTTAGCTCTCGGGGGGAACTTGGAAGAAAAAATTGGCGTTCTTTGGTGAATAATTGGCCGGTATTATATCAGGATGCTGACGCAGATGAGATCCAGCAGGATCAGTGTTGATGAGCAGGAGGTGTTACCAATTGATATTCATTAGTTTTCATTTATCATGGTTGTTTTTTTTGTGGCGACTGGTCCCTAAAATGCTCGCGTAGTGCTGCTGAGTGCAACTCATCCTGCGCGTGTACAACTCAGTCATTGTATCTATAAGTATTCATATAATCCTCGCGTATTGAAATCCAATAATAATTACAGTTTTGAGCACGCGAAGGGTTTAATACTTGGCTGTTTTGGGTGAGATGTGTTGTAACCGTTCCATGATAAATGGTAGAGATTTTTCTGATTTTAGAAAAAAAAAGTTTTATTGCGACGCACGTATATTATCTTTCGCTTGAGATATTATTTTATAGTTATTTTTTGCTTCAATACGTTGTAGGTTTTGTCCTACTTATCCACCAACAATGTTTTTTTTTCATATTTCTTGGATTCACCTATCGGCGCCATATTCTTAGTATGAAAGTCGTGTCCTAGTAATTAGTATAAAAATTATGAAGTTCCATTGAAAATTCATGCAAACAAAAATCTGATTGCATTATACCGATCGGAATTATTGCAATCGTATGGTAAGATATTTGAAGTTGGCGACCGTCAGCTAAGTTTATTTCAGCCGTAGGGTGGAGTGAAACCCAGTGTCGGCTTTATCCTGCTTTAAAAGAAAGGCGCCAAGAAAACCACGGCTTAACGTCCTGTCCGACGGACGGATTGCTGTATTATAATTGTTGCTTTGGACGAGTGTCAACAACACGATAGCACAATCTCATCGATTCTGAGATAAATTTTTTTTAACATTTATAATCGCACATTTTCGTCCAAAGTAATTAATTCAATGACCTTAAAAATCCCAAGTATTAAAGAAACTGTTGAAAAGGCTGGATACCCAAGAAAAACTGTTTTCATTGAACTGCATAGTACATCGAAAAAAATATTTGCGTTGCCACAGCTCAGTAACTAAGGAGTTGCGGCCCCACGTTTATGTAAAAAAAAGGCTTAATATTGTTTCCCCTACCACCTCCTAAAGTACATCTACATCTAAATAATACCCCTTCAAGCCACGTAAAAGGCGTCTGGCAGGAGGTATTAGGAACCCAGCCGTTTACAAATAAAAAGGAAGTGCTCTAAGGAAATTGCGACTAGCATTTGGTGAAGTCCTTTATGGTTCGGGGAAAAAATAATTCCCATATCTATCCGTTCGGATAAATATCTCTCCCAATTTATCACGTCTGTCGGGCAAGGAAATATTGTGGAGTTATAAGACAATGTTCTCCGTGTCGCTCTTAAAGATTATTATTATTTTAATATATTTCCACAGCATTTTTGCTGGTTTTAGGCGAGGCATGGGTATCACCAAGTACTCTCGTCTTTTTGCTCTGTGTTGAAAAAACTTCTGACCATCCGGCAAGTATTTAAAATTGCTGCTTTTTGTATTCTAATAAACAAGGTTTTCGGCAGTTCAATAGTTTGAAGACCTTGATGGTTTGAATGAGGCGCTACTCCTGTGGCAGAGATTATGATAGGTATAATGTGTACTTTATCTGATTTCCACAATCTCTTAATTTCATTTTTAAGTTCTTCTTACTTTTCCATTTTGTTGGTGTAGGCTGTAGTGATATCATGCGAATTAGGTACGGCAATGTCTATCAAGTACGTTTCATTGTGAGTTTTATCTTGCACTACTAGATCAGGTCTATTGCTATGCACTGTTTTATCGGTAATGATTGAACGGTCATAATAAATCTTACAGTGGTCGTTTTCAAGGATGGTTTTAGGTGTGTAATTATAATAAGGAACTCCATTTTCTATGAGTTTATACTTTAGAGCTAATTTCTGGTGGATGATGTTGAATATTTGATTGTGACGGTGCAGATAGTCTTTTTGGGATAAGTTAGTGCATCCACTTGTGATGTGCTGTATCGTCTCAGAGGCATTATCACATTTTCTGCATCTGTCATCCAATAAATTTGGGTTTTTAATTAAATATTTTTCATAATTTCAATATTATATATACTTATGATATATTTTATTATTTTATATTATTATTATCACTATCATTCCCAATTGTTCCAGTAATCTAAGCCTAGCGCGCAGCCTCCGTGTCTCCAGCGGCCTGCAGCCTAATAGGTAATGCAGATTCCTCCTGAAACTCCATGTATTAGTGTATCTGTGATTACCATTACTCTAACCACCATTCTAACCCGATCTCCAATTATTCCGCACAGTGTTAACCACACCCTCTCACGTTTTCTATGTTCTCATAGAGAATATTCGAACAGATTATCGCTTGACAAGTCGCGGTCATCCCTTCTCTCCCCTCATTCCCCCTTCCATTTCCCCCAGCCCACAGCCCTATTCCTCCCTCCCCTATTCGCTCCGCCATTTTGGCACACTAACACCGATCGGTCTTCGAGTCGAATGGGGCACTCCGAAAAGGCGCTCAAAGGAAGAGAGTCTAATGTAAGAGTGCCCGCGTGTGTCTCGGAATGGTATCCACGAGTGCATTGTGGATGTGCACAAAAACCGGAGGAAGAGCGTCTATTTCTTTCCCTGCTATGTTAGCTGCATGCTCCACCCCCGCCCAACGATTTAATGCTCGCTTTAGGAAATTGGGCATGTCCACGTGAGCATCGAATTACGACAATTGAATGCGGAGAATACCGAGAATTTTTTACGGCCTAGCTCTATTTACTCACCACGACTTATCTTGAGAATGATCGTTCGAATGGTCATGAAAATGAAGGTAATGTGTCATGCATTATGGAAATTAATGTGGATAAGAAATTATTGGGAGAATAATTTCGCGAATATTATTATTATTTTTACTTAAGTACTCTCCTGATTAGGTTAGGTTTCCATGCAGATTTTGAGAAGTATTCTGGCTGCCTCTCCTCCCTTCGTGGACTTCCCTCTCCAATTTACAATAAGGAAACATTGATAGGTATTCAAATTGTCAAAAATATTTTGAGAAACCTAGTTTAACGCCTAATTCAGAACAAATTTAACTATTTTCGAAATTTGGGAGAGGAAGAGGAAGGGGAAATGACTTGAGAGGTAGAGGGATACCTTAATAAAACTGCTTGTGAACATTAATTGGGTACGAAGGTACCTTGAATGATTTTATGAATTTTTTAGAGACCTGCTGTAGCTTCATAATGACTATGTGGTGAAACCAAATTACGAATTGACAATAGGTGTTAATGGAAACATTTTATAATTTTAAGTGATTATTTTATTTTAATAATTTAATTTTATCATTATTATTCCTCTCCGTTGCCCTCAAGAATTTCCACCAAATAAAATCTCAAAATGGCAGCTCGTAATGTATATTAATTAATTGCTACTGCTTTTTGCTTTTTTATTACCATGAACACCGAGGTTCTTGAATGATGTTGTTGGTTTAGCACATGAGTTATAAGGGGAATCCCCCCACTTTTGAAAGTTTTTTTCACTTGTGGTGACTGACCTTCATGCATCCACTTGAGAGACAACTTGCCCAGGGACGGATATCCTCTGACTTTCCTCAACTATTAAATTTTCCGACTGATATTAGGGTCCAAGATCCTAAATTTGCTCACTATCGGATAATATTAGCATAGAGTAAGTATATACTTACTCTATGATATTAGCTACTGCCGTCATAGCCATAAAGATCAAATTGTTTTGAGAAATCAAGTGGACTTCGGAAAACAATTCTTGTAAGACCAACCCTTGACAACTAGGTACGTCTTTTCCGCTGGCAACCAACGACGACTTTAAATTATAGCATTGTTCAAACAATATTTATAGATTTTTTTAAACGAAATTCATGGTTTTCCGATGCGAAGGATTCAACGAAACATTCCATCAAAGGCAACCCACATACCATCCAGAAACTCTCCGAAGCAAAGTTCTGGGTACGTGGCTGTTATACATTATCATATTACCTGCGTACTGGTCTGCTTGATAAAAATATTTGTAAACGTAATAACGCTTGAATAATTAAATGATTCAAGAATACTTAGATAGAATAAAAAACACTCGGGTACCACATTGAATGCTACGGAATAAGCGTCTCTGAAATTAATGCATGTAAGTATGAGTAAGTAGTTGCCCCTGGGAATTCATGAATTATTCCGAGTATTAATGTAATAATGCAAGTAATCATAAATTTCCCCCCTAAAATCCTGATCCCCTGGCTACGTGCCTGATGCATACTTGAAGATAATGTGAAGGCATTGGGCTCATAAATCGATGAAATGTATCAATTGATGTAAGAGAGGCAGTTGCCAATGTTTAATTTCAGCAATCAATATTCCTTTGAGTTTTTGATCAAAAACGAATGATATAATTAATAATTGTTTTTCGGGTTATTGAGGCGTCCACCAAAAATGAGTCGACGCGGCATTAACTGGACAAACAATAGGGTGGTTTCCTATTTTTTTATTGCCTAAGTCGAGAGATTATTACTCCTGGAGTACGCATTTCACGCTTTTATATTTTTAAATTACGATATCTATTTTTCGCGATTAAATGAAAAGTGAAAATTTCAAGCTCGCGCAAACGCGTCAGCTAAGTATGAATGCTGGGAATAGCCCGTGCGACGTCATTCTGGTTCGGGCTGCCGCTGTGTTAGGCCACCTTGGTGCGAGGCTATGAGCACCGCTACGATGCATGCTGATATCAGGTAGCAGAGTAGCGCTTGGCTTAAATGAGGATTATTAATACCCTATCAAACGAGGGAAATTTTCCGACCATAGGCAATTATACTTAATAGGTGATTATTAAGAGATGCCTCCCTGAGCTCTGTTCCTCATGCATGCATCGGTAATCTCAGAGGATGTAAAACTCCTGACTACTAGTATACCATCTAGGTCCCTGTAACGTCACGTGGAGTGGCATCGCATGGCAGACAATCTGGCCTTTTTTAAATGAGGTTAAAATTAACCATTAACATTCGTCTAAACTGGGATTTCTAAAACCAAATAATTTGTCTATTAAGAATACACTAATGGTGGGTAACGAATCGCAATCATTGCCTTTCGTTTTCTTAGATGAAGGAAACTATCCTATTATCAACTTAATGAACGCGTAAGCCGCAGTAAGAATGAATGATATAAAGTTGGCACTGGCCTGTATGATATGCTTTCGTGCATACGCGCGGCTTGTTCTTAGACTAGAGTATCTCGGATGGAGTGTAGTAGCGCTTCGAGCGTTTCGCTTTAAAATTTCTCCGGGTCACCGGACAGCGGCGTTGCTAGATTTAATCGCCTCTCCCATTTTCCTTCGACCGCTGTCCATCAACGTCCATTTTCGTTTTCGCCAGTCTTTCCAGAAAGGGAATTTTGGGTCGGCGAACTCCGAGTCGACACAGCAACTCCAGTGAGGTGACAAAAGAATCATTATTTTAATTTTTCGCGCGAGAGACCTCGACTTGGGTCGAAGAAAGCAAATTCCTTCTTCCTCATCTGCCCACGTTCGGGGGGAGAGGAGCGATGATGGGTTGAAAATGAAGTCGAAGGGCCGTTGACTTGAAATTAGCGCCTCAGCTCATGGCCCGAACGAACCCACCTTTCCTTGCTCGTTTGGCCCAAGTGGGACGGACATAACGCCATCGTGTCTGTCGGGTTCCTTGACTTCCGACTGCGGGTGTACCTCGGTGATCCATTTCTGCTCATTAGCGACTGTTTCTCACTTTCTGTTCGAACGGTTTCTTCGCAAATACGATTTGGGGAAATCTCAATTTTTTTTTCGCGAAGGAGTATGAGTCATTGTACCCATAAGGACATGACACCTTTGGGTGTACCGGGAGGGGGGGGGGGGCAAAACTCTCACTCGTTAACCGTTAAAATAGGTAGGGGGCGTGCAAATTTTACAGGAAGTTTGTCACTATGGAATGAGCCAGCAGTTTGCGGAAGGCTGTAAAGTAAATAAGAGCTTAATATGGAGTTTGATCTGTGCGTATTCGAGAACCTTTTGATTGCTTAAGAAATTCAGAGCAGACTTGATCTTTTTATGTCACAGAGAATATGCCGTACTACGGTTCCGACTGATAGTCTTGAAATCTAAAAGCTCAGTTGGGTAAGAATGTTTTTTTGACAGAACAATTTCACGTACTTAATTGTATTTCATGGACGCCTTAAAAGTTTCAATTTAGAAACTTAAGCTACTGTGAAGCTCAAGCTATTTTTTAAAATTGAGTTTTGACGGTATAAGTAGTGAAATAGTGAACGAAACATTACGTTACTGTTTGTTACAAAGTTTTATTAGATATTGTAGTTATATTTGGTTGAGTGTACGTGAGTTCTTGACCGTTGAATTTTCTTGTTCTTACGTCTTGGAATACATTTTAAGAGCAGCTGTTTATTTGATGGCATATCATGGTAGTGAGGTAGCGTAAATCTTGCGAATCTGGGTAAATAGAAATTCGCCGCCTTTCCTTCACGTGAGATGTTCACATTTTATTTCGTGCATGTGCTTGCTTCGAAAGTCTCTGGTGCTATAGGCATATATTGGCGCAGCATATTTAACTGCGCATATTTTTTGCACCCAGCATACATAACCAGCATATATGCGGAAATAAATTACTTGAAGGCAGGAGAAAAAGTTTTTTTTTCTCGTACACCAACGTGTGAGTCACAACACTATCGCTACCCGCACTTGGTGTCAGATGCGTAAGAAAGTACGGAAGAACGCATTGCATTCATTTGGGTTTTGCATATTTTCATAAAAATCGGGGTGTGATTGATCTTAAAGCAAATGAAATGTTCATGAACACGCACGTGTGCCTTTCCAATAAAAAAGAATCAATTCATGGCAATGGAATATAGTATGCTTCAATTTCATGAATGAATAAATATTGATTAAACATGAAATCTCCTCTCTGTTCACTTTTGTTTACTAACACTACTCGTATGCTGTTAGCGTATCCAATTATGATAGTGAGAAATTAAAATATTTCGTTAACGTTCATGATTTATTTAACACTTTAAAGCGTTTCATAAATTAGGTTACATCCATCTGCAAACATTTTGGTAGTGTATATAAGACAAATAATGCGTCAACATGACCATTCATCTATTATTTCAAACTTAACTATTTGATTGGTTTACTATTATCCCTAGGTGTATTTGGTAATGGATTTTTGTATAGATAGATATTTTAAATTATACCATGACCTAAAAACATAGAATTGAACGTATAATCAACGAATGAAAAAGATATACTGCATCAAAATTTGGAGAAGCAACTGCTGCACAAAAAGCATAAAATGACCATGTCAAATGCAATGGTTGTTTATGAAATACTAGCCGTTGGATTTCAGCGATTATTATATAATTATTAAATGATTATATCACGAGCCATTGCAGAATATTCGTACATTGAAAACAAGGGGTACTTACAGAAATAATGAAAATAAATAATTGCTGCGTTCGAAAGTAGTTTTGACTAACAGTTTCTTCATAACGAGATGGAGATTAGATCCAATAAACTATCAGTTGTTGCAGCTTTGTATGAATAGAGAAACGTCTTTCTTCATAACTATTTTCACACAATAGTCATAAAAAGTAGCCAAAATTTCAATCTCGATAGTCATAGAAAATAAAGGTGACATTGAACTCTTCGAATAAATTCATTCTGATTAAATCATTATGTCCCATAATAGTCTCAGGCGATAATGTTTGGGCATTATTTTCATCTTCTCAAAGATTCTAATGTATTTTGCTACATTGGACTTCTCTGCTAATGACAAACATCATGATTGTGTTTATGAGTTAGTAGGGAGCTAAATCGAGATTCGGTTGTTATCATATTGTACCTATAGGGAGAATTTTAAATAATATTTTCTACAGGAATGCTAAATGGTCACTTTGGGGTTATTAATTAAACGCATTAAATAATTTTTACAATTCATTAACTCAAAAATATTGAGTTTTTCGGTGGCTATTTCTCGGTTTACAATATCACCTTTGGCGAAACTCCATTTCAGAGTTTTTCCGTGCTTGTTAATGTTTACTCATATCTATTAGTAATTTTATTATCATTATTGCCGTTTGGTTATCTCTACGTCATCAAAAATAAAATAGTTGTTGATATCTTCAAAAGAAAATGAACTTTGCTCTCAAACAAACTTTCATAAATGATATTTCTTGACGGTGACAATTTTCCGTATTATATACTCGTGTTTTTATTTTAAAAACTTCTGCGCGCAAATTATGACATATGCTTACCATACCTATCCTTGTTAAACCATGCGGTGCAGTGCGTTCAAAGATACTTTCTGAAATAATTAGTAACTCGTATTATACCTTTTCACTGGCAACTATCTTGTAGTAATATTAGAATTTGAGCCTATCACGAGCAATGAGCAAAATATAAAATATTACATTGGTTACAAGTGGTAAAACGCTGTGAATAGTTTCAACTGGAAAAAGTGGTTGCGCTGGTCTGGATTTCAATCCAAAATAAAAATAAAATTACTTATAATTTTAAAAATTGAAAATTAATCAGAGGTAAAATATAAAAATTTATTGTTAGCATTATAGTATCTACCGGTTGAGATAGGTTTACATGGAGTATTTTAAATATTTACCTGCCCTGTCTCCATTCCAACTTAGTCTTCCCTCTTAAATTCAAGTGAAGGTCCACTACCTTTTATTTTATCTATTAAACCTATTCTCTTCCTTCCCCTCCCTCACTTACCTACCATTTTTCCTCTAACACGGTTTTTAACATTCCCTTACCGCTCAGTACTCGTTTATATGACTCAAAATTAATCATTTGGTGTATAATTTACGAAAACGTGGATATATTATTATTATTATTAACAAATTGTTAGCAGTCAACCCTGTGGTCAGATGGTCACATCATGCCAAAAATATATTAAGTCTAAATCATAAATTTTAAAATGATAAATAAAAGAGTAAAAAAGGCCCTCATAGTTCAATTTTTCTGCCTCGTCAATAAAATCCAAGTCTTACTTTCAAAGTGCTCAAAAAATTCCTCCGGTAAACCATTCCAAAACCAGAGATTACTTTATTCGTCTTTTATTTGCCGATATAGGAAGGAAAATTTTAGCGTATTTTAGAGCTGTCTCGGAGGCTTTATCTTAAAAATGTGATCCTACCTCACCGAATTACTAGGTCCTTTCAACCTGTTTGATAGACTCCGCCACGCAGGATCACCAATGTATTCACTATTGATACCCTTACTTCGTATGTGTCCACGGTCCCATTTCGCTTGTGAAAAGTTTCCATTGGCATTTATTTTTTCGCTGTTTGCTGAGTTTTAGAAAGTAACCTCAGGAAAATATTTGAGATGAATGATCCCTTTGTTTTAGATTTCGGCACCTCAACGAGTAAATAGTGTCTTTGAAGCCCTCAGTGTAGTGGCACCTGTTTGTGGAGACTAATTTGTGAATGAACCGTTATTATCACGGAATCCGGAGACCAAGAGAAAGTGAATCAGGAATATCGGCGTGAAAAACCCTCTCAAATCTCGGGACCGTATGAGATGTGCCCTACCCGTCTTCTCGCCTTCTTCAAGTCATTTGGATCAATTTAAACTAAATTGATTAGCATTGTGGCAAATGATGGCAGACCAGAGGACTGAAAACATAAATTTCGAGTTATGTACACTAAGGATTAAATTTTCTATGAAAAAAGTCAATTAGCTTCGCCGGAATACGAGCCCGAATCACTTGATTCACCGAAGTTCGAGTCCTGGCTATGGTAAATGATTTTTTCATGACGATTTCACCCCTGGTGTATATAACTTTGCACCTGTGCCCGTGACTACGTACTAAGTTACTTGAAGAATGATCGCAGGCTGTCCCGGCGTATAGAATCATGGAAGGTTACTCGGGAATTCCACCGGGTCAGGTTCTCCAACTCCATCTTGGCCGACGTTTCGATGTATGAGTTGTCCATCGTCATCAGGGCATGTCGAATCTTGGAAATCGTCCACCTTATATACGGATGACGACGGTAACAACCAGGGCAGGAGTTACCATACCGCCGTCATCCGTATACAGGGTGTCCTTTATCTTGACCACCCGAAATAACTTTTTGTCCAGATGTAAATTCAAAAATGTGTCAAGCAAATGTCCATTAGCCGTCAGGGGGACATTAATTAGCATGATTTCCTTCCTTGTAGCTTTGTTATTTACAAATATATGAACAGCGGTATTTCTTTCATAAATGGCACCATTTATTTTTTATTCGGCAATTCATTTCCTCCATTTAAAAAAGACATACCGCTGTTCATGTCTTTGTAAATAACAAAATTACAAGGAAGGAAATCATGCTAATTAATGTTCCCCTGACGGCTTAAGAAACATTTGTTTGACACATTTTTGAATTTGCATCTGGACATAAAGTTACTTCGGGTGGTCAAGATAAATGGGATACCCTGTATAAGGAGTACAATTTCCAAGATTCTATTCGGCCGTTCTTTGATAAATTTCGAGGCCATATTCGAAAAATATTTCCTCTCAATGCGGATATATTTGTATTAATTCACTAATTATGTGGTAAATGGTGTTGCTTAGTGACATAAAATAGTTAGAAACACTAGCATTCTGTATGGTGCGATATTGATTTGAAAATAACTTCCATCTCCGTGGTACGCAATCGCTTAGCTGGTATTCCGCGGATGTATAAAATGGTGTTTTTTCGCTATGCTTGTTAGGCTTAGAGTGAATAAGAACAATCCCGAGGAAACTTTTATTTAATCAACATGAACAATTATTCGTGAAAATAATAATTTTGAGATATCAAGAAATTACAGTAGGTAAAATATGTCATCATGGAATTTAGTTTTTGAAGGAATGTACTGGAAATGCTCGAAATTGTAGACCTGCATTTGTGCCTTTTTCTAAGGCTTGAACAAAATAGAAGTAAATTGAAATTTGCGCTAGAGGTACTTATAAACTAAATAGCCTCTTTCGAAGTAGTCTGAATATGATTGGAATATTAGTATGTACATCTATTTTTAAAAAATGTACGAAACATGGGAGAAATCTGACTTATCCGGCTTTGAAGCTGGGACGCACGGGGACACACATGTTTGGGGAATATCAGGGAATTTATTTCCGGAAAATATAATTTATAACGAGCTCAAGTTAATGCGGCAAAATTCCTTTCTCTCGGGTTGATATATCAACTTTTCTATGCCGAATTTTAATAGCGTCATTAATTGAATTATATTATTAAAAAAACAACAACGCATACACTTAATTTGAAAAAATGGACACTAAAAATAGGTATCGCCTTCAATAAATTTATTTTAGCTTCACTGATTTTGATCTGCGTATTTATCGGTGATTTCAAGATCAAATTCTATGTGTGAAGGATCTAAGGTTTTCCCGGCGAATAGACTGGAGGAAGAGTTCTCGGGTTTCCAGCCGGGTCCAACGGTTTTTCTGCACCGACGTTTCGAAGGCTGTCTGCCATCGTCTGACGATGGCAGACTTAGCCTTCGAAATGTCGGTGCAGAAAAACCCTTGGACCCGGCTGGAAACCCGAGAACTCTTCCTCCAGTATATGTGTGAAGCTTTTTTATAGCAGTGTGATGATTAAATTCTATATTTGAAACTATTTTAGAGTATTATGGTGGCATGGTGGGTCGAGTATTGGGCTACTACCGCTGTGTTTGGTTCAAATCTCTGGTGGAACCTAGATATATAGAACACGAGTATATAATACGGCAAATTGTCACCGTCAAGAAATATCATTTATTAAAGTTTGTTTGAGAGCAAAGTTCATTTTCTTTTGAAGATATCAACAACTATTTTATTTTTGATGGCGTAGAGATAACCAAACGGCAATAATGATAATAAAATTACTAATAGATATGAGTAAACATTAGCAAGCACGGAAAAACTCTGAAATGGAGTTTCGCCAAAGGTGATATCGTAAACGGATAAATAGTCACCGAAAAACTCAATTGAGCTAATAAATTGTTCCACCAGAGATTTGAACCTTTGGAATCCCATAAATACTCACGAAGTGAGGTTGTTTAGTGAAAGGGACTGATCTCCCTATCCTGGGTGAGTGAACCTGCAATACCTCTGGCAAAGTTTAAGGTGACCTCTACTTTCACCTATCCTAACCAATTTCGGGTGGAATAAATTAGCGACTGGAGCCTTGAATACGAGTATACGCACATACACTCAAAAGAATTAAGATTACCTAACGATGAAGTTGTATAAAAATCATGCCGAATGGAAAAAAATTGTACTTGAATTTGAATTTTATATGCGGTAAACCGTAGTATGAACTTGTTGTCATAATCCTCTACAATAGATTCAAAAATTAAGTTTAATCTCAAAATTACCGATTATTACACCGATTGAAATCATTGTAGCTAAAATATACTCATCGAAGGCGGTACCTATTTTTAGTGTCTATATTTTTTCAATTTAAGTGTACGTGTCAGTGTTGCACATTTTTTTTAGAATTTATCGCGGGCTCAAGTTAAATTTAATGAATTTATATAGGCATGAATTAACTTCTATTGGGTTTATGCCAATGATAGTGTATATACTACATAGTATCCCGCCAGCATTTCAACAGTTATGTTGCCATCCCCAGGGGTAGGACATACACCATACCGTCGAAGATAATTATAAAACAATAGTGTGTCAACACGTGAACTGAAAACAATTAACAAATGCTAAATTATTGAGTTGTAAGGAACTATAAAATCGTTTCAAGCTTGATTTCATGGGAGTTCGCTATAGCCATGATGAAGAACACAAATGGTAATTTCCACAGTTTTTAATTCAAAACTCAACAACCGACCATGGTTTCAACACATTGCGTCTTTTTTTAGTGAACACTCAACAACCGACCACGGATTCAACACATTGAGTCATCGTCAAGGAAAAATGACACAATATGTTGAAACCGAAGTCGATTTTTTAGCCTCTTGTATGATGTTGGGCACGATATGGTGGAAGTCCTTAATATTATTAACATAAGAAATTTCAATAATTCCACTGAGTTTTATTATTACATAACGCGTTTCGTCGCTACAAACAACTTGGCACACTTGATAACGTTTGTAACGACGAAACGCGTTGTGTAATAATAAAACTCAGAGGAATATTGCAATGTCTTATTTTAATAATATCGATTGTATAGCTTTGAATTAAAAAGTGTGGAAATTACCATTTCTGTTCTTTCGCCATGGTTATAATGAACTACCGTTGTACCGGGTTCAAATCCCAGGTGGAACCTTTGGAACGTCATTGATACTCAGGAAGCGAGGTTATTTAGTGAAACGGACTGATCTCCCCATCCTGGGTGAGTGAACCAGCCATACCTCTGGCTAACTTTGGGGTGAGCTCTACTCTCACCTATCACCTACCCCACACATTTGTCTCCAAGTTCCATAGTTGAATTACAATGTATGATATCATTGTGAAAAATTTTTGCTTGCAAAGAATAAAGAATCAATTTGATGCGATACGGCTTTGTGTTTATAATATAGTTATTTATTAATTTAGCGAGAAACTTGATTGTCTTTCATTGACCAGCGCTCAAGAAAAACCAATTCATTCCCACGGTATTTGTTGCATTGACCCTGAAAAAAACAGGAGCTAAATGAACAAATCATCGTAATTTGAACTCTTTTTTCGGTACATTTACTCGAGCTTTCTTTTTTCCTTCGTTTGCATAGCAAGTATGCAATCTTTTTATGGAGTTGATCTCTTAACTCTTAGTTTCAGAAGTAGTTTCGCTTCCGTAAGAAGATCACCGTGCGCTCTGGCATTGGATACAGTCCATATGGCAGGAGGAAGAGAAAGGAAATATGAAATCAAGTTTATATTTTCGCCTGGAAGCGTGGGAAATTGGCATGTTGCCGGAAAATATGTAGTCGGTCTGACAAGTTCTTGTGTGACGTTTTCTGGACAGGATTTGCTTCGCAACCTTCCTTTACGACTTTAATCGTTTTTTACTCCGGTATGCCTGGAGATACATGTCTGTAAATCATTACGGTAACATAATCAACTTATTAAATAATGAAAAAAGGAGATATTTCTAACCAATAAGTCGGCATAAATCACAATTACGTATATATGAGCCAATTCGTAATTTTTTGTCATTTTTTTCTAATATTCTATATCTAAATGAAAATGGTTTTCAATAGATGCTCGACATCAAGTTTTCCCACGGTAAGTTTGAGTTAGATATCATGTGGACAACTGGTTTTACCGCATAAAGAATTGAAATTCAAGCATAAAATGTTTTTTTCTACCTGCCATGATTTTAGTGGAAATTAATCTTCACGTAATCTTGTTAAATTTGCTTGAGTATGCGAGGGTATATTTTTATTCGCTGTACGTTCCCTGATAATAAATGCATTTGTTAAAAATATTCTTATTTTATATTACCCTCATCAGCCATTTCGTATTCATGAACTACTCCTTTTCTAGCACAATACTGTTCATGATGCCCTCGTTTACTGTTTCCGTTTTTTTCTTTTGTTTTTCCCAAATACTTGAACTGCTGCACCTGCTCAAGTTTGTGTCCAATCACTGTAATATTGAGCTTCACGTTACTAGCTCGCGATGCTTTATAAAACCGCATGTTCTTGTCCTTCTTATGATTAATATTCCACAAACAATAAAGGATTTTAATGAACACTGGGACAGAGTAGGTAGTACGTTAAATATCACCAATGCGCAACTTATTTTTCTGTTAACGGCTGGTGTCCTGAAACCCTCCACTGTACGCCTATTGAGACGACTCTAGGTGTTGTATGTAAATGTAATCATAATGCCGTAATCCTCGCTTTATCTAGCTGAATAATATTGTGAATTTCGCCAGCTGATATAATCAAAGGAAAGAGCATAAAAATAAATCATACGTCCTCATTGATACAGTGATATTCGGTATTGATAAATCTTGAATTGTGCGATCATGTTTTCGTCCCTCAGAATGATAGCTCCATCGATAGGTTTTCAGGGATCAAAAGAAGGACCACTCGATCATTTTCTAAATTACACGGTCATTCCGACCGTCCTTTTTTCCATCGCTTCTTTATTCTATCCATTCCCATCATTTTCTGAATCCTTCATTCCATCCATATCCATCATCCATTTCCATAATTTTCTGAATCATTCGGCCATTCCCACCGTCCCTTTTGCCATCGCTTATTGCGTCAATTTCCGTATTTACGATAGTCATTCAATTAAAAGCCAATCGTGGCATTATTATCGCCGTTAGAAACAGTGTGTTCTGATTATCTGAACACGAATATTATGATATAGGATCCTCAAGCCGGCCTCTAAATGTGTTGTCACCCACCGCGTATTATAAGGTTTACAAAGTCGCCACTCGTGTAGCTGAAGGACCAATTCCGACTTTCACGGGGAAGTAATGTTAATCAGGAATAGTGCGAAAAATCCACAGAGGAAAAATCATTCGCCTTGACCGGGATTCGAACCCGGATCCCTCGATTTCCGGCCGAGTGCTTTAGCCAGTTAAGCTACCGAGGCGTCAATCTCCTCTGTGGAAATTTGTGGACTATACCGGACAAGGTGGTATGGACTGCTGAGCATATGATGCGACTAGCAGTCCAGGTCGTGCGCATGGCGCCACAGCCGGAGAGCAAAGTCCGAACTTTGAACACTAGAGGTGTTCGCTCTGGACTTATGAAAGTATACCGGGAATAGCCACGGTGATAACTTTTTACGGAGTCACCCGCAATGCACAAATAGTGCGAAAAATCCACAGAGGAAAAATCATTCGCCTTGACCGGGATTCGAACCCGGATCCCTCGATTTCCGGCCGAGTGCTTTAGCCAGTTAAGCTACCGAGGCGTCAATCTCCTCTGTGGAAATTTGTGAAAAACCTTTCATTAATAAGGAATTTTAACACCGAAAATTACATTCATAATGATATTACACATCATATTCATAACTATTCAGCGCTATTCCTAGCAATTACAAACATTACACTGCAAAATATTGAAAAAAAATGGATCGCATTGCACTCATCACCGCGCCGCGGACATTTTTGAAAACCGATTAAAATGCGACCGAAGTGGCAGCAGAAATCAGCCTCCTATGGGATGGAATTTGGCCTCCTTTATGCATTCCCCTTGTAGCTGAAGAACGGTGCTATCGATGGTTTCAGCGACGGATAAAGGGACGTGCCTAGTGTTGGACAATGTTATGCGATTTCCATCCCTGGAGAAATCGCGGAAAATTATTGCGTGAAGCAGTGGCGCAGCGAGGAGGATAAAATCCTCCCAGAGCTCAGAAAATGTTTTAAGTTTTATCCATTTTACTCAATTGGATTGATATAACTAATAGAATAGTGTGAGGATAAATAAAAATATCCCTCAGAAAGCCGTAAAACTCACCATTTTGAACCATTTATCTTAAAATTCCGCAATTTATTAATCTCGCACCTACCACTTATCCTGGTGGGTATTCCATAGCCCCACACACCCCGGTATTAGTTGCACCTAAACCCCCCCCCCCATCCTTAATTCCTAGCTGCGCCCCTGGCGTGAAGCGGTCACAGTCTTGCCATCAGTGGAGCGATCTCTGGTGGTATAAATCGGTAGGGGTGGAAAAATTGATCGTGTGATTCAGGATCAACAGATTTAGAACTGAAACTATATTAAAAATATCAATGAGTTGTTTTTTTTTTCCTGGTCTCTATTTTTAACGCTGATTAGTGTCTCACTGCCAAAAAACAAAGCCAATTCACTGCAAAACAACCCTCATCTACATCTACATCTACACAATGCCCCGCAAGCCGCCTAAAAGGAGTGTGGCAGGGGGTGTCAGGACACCAGCCGTTTACAGCTAAAAAAAATGAAGTGCTCTAACGAAGTAGGGATATTTAAGTCCTTTATGGTTCAGGTAAAAAACATATTCCCATATCTATCCGTTTGGCAAAATATCTCTCTTAATTTATCGCTTCTATCGGACCTGGAAATATAGTGTGGTTCTAATATTACGTTCTCTGTGTCGCTCTTAAAGATATCCATTCTCAATGTAAGCAATCTAATTTGTATATACCTACCTTTAACCTTGATGAGGTTGATACAAATATACCGAAATGTAAGTAGTAAATAATTGTAAATATACCGAAACGTTGGCAAAAATTTGCATTTAAATTATTCAGCACCTACAGTCCAAGGCACTTATCAACATTAAAAGTGTCTCCTTTTTACGGGATCATAGTTACCCTCACTTATGTAGTTCTTGACGTGGACCTCATCTCCATGGTTACATCCCCTCCCCCCTTCGATTGTGGAGCCGTGCAACCCCCACTCCCTCCCCTCCACCTCGCTCCCCCTCCCCTCATCATCCCCCACCCCCTTCCCTTCCCCTCCCACGTCTTCACTCTTCCTTCGGTCACGGCAAACAGACCATAGAAGGGGTCAATGACCAACCTTCATCCACTACAGGCATAAACACCGCTATAAGGCTGTCCGCGTTGCCGGATCTACTCACGTCTTTGTCCCTGGCCCAAGTAAGGCCAATTCCCATTGGGAATCAGTCAGGAATGTTCGAATATCGATATGAATAATCCACTTGAACCAAATTTACTTCCTTTCCTCTCCATGGGGTCTACTCTGTATCCCCTAATATGGGCTAAAACTGGGATGACGTCACAGATTTAACCTAATAGACGTTGCTTGGAAGTTCAATGAGTGACCGCCTTCAGGCGTGCGAGTAACGGCTCACTTTGAAGCGCTCTCTTCCGCTGGAATTAGTTCGTTTCCCTCGTATCATTTTTGTTGCCTATAGTAATGAATGGCTCATTGAATTGTTCATTTGAAGAGCCAACAGCTCTCCAAATGTGCCGTAGTCATTCGGAAATATCGGATAATCCCCGAGTATGAACAATCCCCATTGAAATCGTTCAGGAATATTTTAATATCCGAATTAAGGCTCGATATATCCGCATTAGGAATCTATATTTTCGAATTTGGGCTAAGAATTGGATGACGTCATATGATTAGCCCAATATGTTTAGCCCAATTGCTTGGAAGTGACCACCTAGCGCGAGTAGCCGTTCAATGAAAGGGCTCCCTTCCACGTGAACGGATCATTTCAATCATGGAATCTTTGAATCATTGTTTCGTTCAATATTGAACGATTCATGTGAAGATCCAACAATTCTCTGAATGTGGTAATTCTCATTCGGAAACTCAGGGTAACACCCAGCTTGACTCTCTCATTCAGCCGATTTATCGAAGCTGTAATGAATTGTTCAATTTACTATCCAAATGAGTATTGATATCATTTTTTTAGCAATTGCATCACTGGTTATGTGATAGCCACATTTTAAATCCATTAAAACCAAAGTATCTATTTAGTTCGTCGTCGGACAGTGTATAGTACCACGTGTCAAAACATTATTGATAAATTTAATCGCCGAAAATAAGAGATTGGAACTCTTTATGACCACTATTGGTCTAAGCCGAAGAGAATAAATAATTCCATGTACCATAGATACATTCGATTTCAGTATTGCTAATATGATGGTTGCATAAATTTATTTGCACTTTTCCCAAATTGTGAGTGGATTCTCCGCCATGGATTGATGGAAATGATTATTTCACTGAGTGGAATAAAAACTTAACACAATTCCACAAGAATATATTAATAGACCTAATTTCCCCCAGCAAGAGGTGGGTAGCATGGATTTCCTATGTAACATGTAGAATATGCAGTCATTGCCTCGGTGGCGCCGTGGTACGGATTGTAATAGACAAACTTTGGTCCAAAAGACCTCCCTACTTTTTCGTTTTTCATACTGATAGTGCTTTTCCAGACTTAAAAACAAATATACAGAATCACTGTACTGACTAATGGCGATTTGGAAGCGGGTTTCTGCTAGTGAAATAAGTAGAATATTAACCCTCGAATAAAATCCATTTCAATCATTTTTAAGAGAGGAAAAACATATTTTATTTATTAGCTGTATGATTCACCTTGATGGAAATAATTGCCCTCCTTCTCTTCGGAGGGAGAAGAAAAATTGAAATCTTATTATACATTAAACAAATAAGATTTCAACTTGAGAACTTCGTATAAAAGCATTTTCCTTCTCGATATATTTATTAATACGAGGCATTTTCATAAAATAAGGGCTGTTGGGTCACAGGGAAAAAAATACACTCATATGAAACACATTTTATTGGCACTGTTAGTTGGCTACAAACCTACTTCACTTCTCTATATAAACGCCGTTCACTTTTAAGCATTTTTCGTGCTGTTGTACCAGCTTCTTTAACCCTTCTCCATAGAAGCTCTTCGCCTGGGAGTTGTACCGATAGGATGGTTTCCTATTATTTTTTTATTGCCTAAATCGAAAGATTATTACTCCTGGAGTAAGCATTTTACGCTTTCAGATTTTTTAATGACGATGTCTATTTTTCGCCATTAAAGGAAAAACGAAAATTTTCAAGCGCGCGAAAACGCGACGGCTAAGTATGAATGCCGGGAAAACTCCGTGTGACGTCGTTCTGGTTCCCGCTGCCGCAAGTGAGGTGACCTTGGGGCGAGGCTTTTAGCACTGATACGATGCAGGATGCTTGCAGGTAGCAGAGTACCCTGCTAGCTGGTAGCGCTTGGCTTAAATAAAGATTATTAATACCTTATCAAACGAAAGAAACTTTCCGACCTTAGCCAGGTTTAATAGGTGATTATTGCGACATGTTTCCCTGAGCTCTGTGCCTCATGCATGCATTGGTAACCTCAGACGATGTATAACTCCTATCCTCTCGTGTAGAAACTAGGTCCCTGTGACGTCACGTGGAGTGGCATCGCATGGGCGCCAGTCTGGCCTTTTTCAAATGGGGATAAAATTGACCATTGCCATTCGTCTAAACCGGTATTTCTAAAACCAAATAATTTGTGCATTATGAATACACTAATGGTGGGTATGGCAATCAATGCCTTTCGTTTTCTTTGATGAAGGAAACTACCCTATTGGACTAAGCCACATGCTCACACTGATGTCAAAACCAATAATAAAATTCAAGATTTTCTCTGGGAATTCTTTGACCACCAAACCACCAACAGTAAAGTACTTACCTTGCACCTAGCGACTCCTTCCTCTTCTTGCACGCGAAACAGTGGAACGGTTGACAACATTTCGAAACCAAAGTGGAACTCAACAGGGCGCTTTTAATAGTGTAGTTTCCTTCATCAAAGAAAACGAAAGGCAGTGATTGCGATTTGTTACCCACCAGTAGTGTATTCATATAATACAATTTATTTGGTTATAGAAATCCTAGTATAGACGAATGTTAATGGTCAATTTTAACCTCATTTGAAAAAAGCCAGATTGTCTGCCATGCGATGCCACTCCACGTGACGTCACAGGGACCTAATTTCTATACGAGTAGATAGGAGTTTTACATCGTCTGAGATTACCAATCCATGCATGAGGCACAGAGCTCAGGGAAACATGTCTTAATAATCACCTACTAAGTATAATTGCCTATGGTCGGAAAATTTCCCCTATTTGATAGGGTATTAATAATCCTTATTAAAGCCAAGCGCTACCTGCTAGCAGGGTACTCTGATACCTGCTAGTAGTCTGCATCGTAACGGCGTTCATAGCCTCGCACCAAGGTGGGGTCACAAAGTGGCAGCCGGAACCAGAATGACGTCATACGGGCTTTTCCCAGCATTAATACTTAGCCGTCGCGTTTTCGCGCTCTTGAAAATTTTCACTTTTCATTTAATCGCGAAAAATAGATATCGTCATTTAAAAATCTAAAATCGTGAAATAAGTACTCCAATAATAATTTTCTTTCGATTTAGGCAATAAAAAAATAGGAAGCCACCATATTGGTTCAACTCTCAGGCGGCTAGCTTCTATACAGAGGGGTTAAAGAAGCTGGTACAACAGCATGAAAAATGCTTAGAAGTGAACGGCGATTATGCAGAGAAGTGAAGTAGGTTTGTGGCCAACTAACAGTGCCAATAAAATGCATTTCGTATGAGTTAATCTTTTCCTGTGACCAAACAGCCCTTAATTTATGAAAATGCCACTTATATCCATTAAAAATATTAAGTGAAGGTCGTCATTTTGGTTGATTAAAATAATCATTCTTTTCCAACTTTTCGGATTTTAATAGATTTCATCTTCAGGACTTAGAATTTGCTATTTTGGTACATCATTACTGCTAATCATTATTTGGATGAATTTTTCATAACTTACATAACTGCAGTAAGTGGAATAAATACAGCAATAGAAATTGAAAATCATCAGCATGATGACTCCAGGATCCACCACAGGAGACCTCTCTTGAACTTACACAGCTTACTTGGTAACTCGCTTGAATTTACTTAAACCTTTTAATGTATGTGTCGGAAGATTCATCCAAATATGAAGCAGCAATAATGGCGTATACATTTATCAAAATCTAAGCACTGGGAATGGAATTTATTGGATTCGGAAAAGTTTCCAAAGAATGAATATTAATCACTCCAACTGAGGACCTTAACTTTATATTTTCAATGAATATACATACTACCTGTAACATTTGAAAGACAATTATCTGATTATTTTGCCGCACAATTTGGTACAATTAAAATATTTATTATTGTCCTACGTGGTAGTTGGTTGGTGGTCAATGATCTCCTCTTCTGAAAAAAAAACTTCGTCGTGTAATGAAATTGTGCCGTCATTGCCACGTTTATTTCGTGGTAGAATTTACCGCGTGTACGCATTATCCTATGTATGTTTATTTTATTGACTGTTTATCTATTAAATCCGTTTTCATTAGTCCAATAAATGTCCAGTTACTTTTATGACTCTCTGAGTGGTACTTGTGGGTTGAACCCTACGCTCTATCCTTATACTGAGTAGTGTAAAGTGACATTCAGTGCAGTCCATGAAGACCATGACTCGCATTGCTAGTTGAGCTGGGCGTATGTCAAAAATGCTTCACTTCGTCTCGGGCTCGTGTATGTCTCTCTTGTAGCTTCATTACGATGCCACCTGCCGTAACTCTCCATGTCACTTCGTCGTGCTCCTCGACTCGCTTTTAGGCACACTGCCAGTGCTCTGCTTAGGACGGCTCACTGAAGAGCATCCCGGTGGAATACGCCGACCTCTTACCATTCTGAAAATGAAAGAATTAAATTATTAAATTCACTAATACATTTAAAAGGCACGATCCGGGTTTCGTAGCATGGTAACATCTTCAGGTTCATCTATCAGTGGCGGATCTATGGGATAAGGGGGCTCTAGCCCCCCTTGAATATCCAATTTACACTAGATAGAAAGGTAATTTTTCTCGGACCCGCAATACCGCTGGGAGGTTACCCCCTAATAAGCCCACTCCCCCTCTTGTCCCTGTCCTGAATCCTCCGCCACTGACATCGATCATGCATCCTTAAATATCAAGTTTTTATCAAGCGATATTTTGGAGGGATAAAATTTCAACTTTGTTTTTCCACGGAATTTTTATCAAAACACGACCACGGTTTTCACGCTTAGCGTCGTCTTCTAGTTAGAAATACGCTTCCCATGTTTGTGCCCTAATAAAAATCCTGTGGAAAAACGAATTTTAAATTTTATTCATCCGAAATGTTTAGCAAATTCCACAAAGTATTGATGCAAACCACCGACTTCGGTGCGATAGCTTAAATATCAAGTCCTATTTAAGGAGACGCATGTATGATAGGTGCATCCGAAGATTTAACCATGGTACGAAACCCTGGTCATGCTTTTTAAATATACCAGTGGACCTTATAAAGCTTATTCTTTCATTTTCAGAATGGAAAGTTTTCACAAAGTTGAGCCTGAAATCATCAGGTATATATTTTACCATTCATTTCACTTCTTTAGAACTAGACAATTATTACAATCGGCAAAAAAAGATTGCAAACGTGCAAATGCGCAAATCGGCATTTGATCAATACTTAAGAAAGGGGAAATTTTAATTGGTAAAACCCTTAAAAAGGATGGTGGCTGATGGTGACAGTATTGATTCATTTTATATTCCCTTTAAGAACTGGTGTTAAATCGCTATTGCAAGAACAAAACATGTATTCGCTTACATATTGTCAACGTGTAATCGCGTTAAAACGGGAATAATGGAGGTATTTTGATATTTGGTGGATTTAATACCAAATTACTATCTCCCTCAGTGCTTCAACCTTAATGTTGCTGTGTTTTGGTGAGAATAGAGCTCATCCCAGACGAACACTGTTTATTTGCGTGACACCGTCACGTGGCCTACCTTTCGTTTGGCTCCTACTCTTCGAATTCTCTGGCATGGGTGGGCCTCGCGGGAGTAATTTAGAATTTAGGGGGTGAGAAGGCAAGGGGTACAAGTGATTTGCTTTTCTCAGCAGAGTTAGGAACAGAAAACAGATAAAGAAAACAAGCGAGATCGACTAGATATTTAGTAGTGCATTTCAGTGGCGTAACTATAGGGGGGTAGGGTAATAGATCCCCCCATAGCTTCACAGAATAAAAAAATATATTTAAAACTATTGTCTAGTTTTGACGTATAATAATTGCACCTCCTTAAAGTTAATTTTTTAGTGCCAAAATTATGTATAATGTATTTCCAGGTTTTATTTTTCAAAATTTCTCTCGTATCCGCCACCCCATGCCATTCCATCCCCCCAAACCATATTCCTAGTTACGCAACAGGTGCATTTGATTCTCCAATAGCATAGAACAGAGACTCACTCGTAAACTTTGGCCACCAAGTTGTAGCATATTTCTTTTATCAATTTCTCCACATAACACTGTTTAGGAAGAAAATCACATGTGCTCCTTGGCTTTTCACCCCCTCAATTAATCCCGCCACGAGAAGACTAAGATAATGCGGCTTTGTTAAGTATCGCAAGCGAGGAATGTAAGACTCAAGATAAAAGTAGGTGGGGAATAACTTGAGCAGGTAGAGCAGTTCAACTCATCACAATAGAGGAAAACAGACACAGTAGCAAGGACATCAGGAAGCGAATTGCACTAGCAAAGGAGGCTTTCATGAACAGGAAGGAGCTTCTGAGAGGATCGTTATGTTAGAGTTTAAAGAAAAGGTTAGTGAAGAGTTTGATCTTGAGGGTAGCTCTCTACGATGAGGGAACGAGGACACTGAGGAAAGAAGACTAGAGAAGGCATTCGAGATGAATGTATGTAGTGTGGAGAAGAATGGAGAAGGTGAAATGGACAGAGAGGAAAAGGAACGACGAAGTGCTGGATATGGTTGGCGAGGAGAGGCAGCTTTTAGATGAGATACGGAGGAGACAGAAGGTATGGATGGAAGGAGTACTCAGAGGGGAGGGGATGTTGAAAACGGTGTTAGAGGGTAGAGTGTTAGGTAAACGAAGGAGGGGAAGGAAGAGAATAGGATTTTTAGATAGATTGAAACGGAGTAGGCCTTACAGTGAATTGAAGAAGGCAGTGCTGGACCGCAAGGGAGGCTCCCAGATCACTTCTTTAGCACTCCATGGAAACCTACCTTAATTGGTAGAATACTATAATAATAATAATAATAATAAAAATGCGGCTCTAGGGGTCATAGTACCGCGCAAGCCTTTCAAGGTTGTAGCCCAAGGAAGGAGAACTCTAAGGGGGGTCAAAAAATATTTCTTACATTTTGCCAATTTTATTTTCAACTTTCTTAGGAAAATTCGCCATTTGTTTTGAAATGAACGAGTCAATATTCGGTGATTACTCAGTGCAAGGCGCGGCCAATGGATGTCGCTCCGTACACACCCCTGACGATTTCCGGAATGGCCGACCCACATTCCTTCATGATTCACTCTCATTCCAGAGCTTCTTCCGCTAGCAAATATTCCATCTTCATCACGTTTGGCTAAACTCCAACTACTATGTAACATTGGGCACGCATTAATTTCTTTGGATAATTTGGAAACAGGTGTATGCAATTTGATTCATCGTTATCCGCTTTATAGTCCGCAAGTACAATATGAAGTGTTCGATATCAGCGATGTAAGTCACCAAAGGAGATGAAAAAATTCTCGAATAAAAATTTACCATCACTTACCACAAAATCAAATTATATAATAACGCAATGAAGCATGCTTTTCTAGATTATTACGCAGCCTTTGAGATAGTTTTTCTATCGCAGAAATGCGTAATTCATAAACGCCATACGAACTAAGATGGATAAAGCCAACGAGAAGGTTTACCTTGTTCAATTGCGCTTGAAAAACGTGTTTAAAAATGACGTCAACATGGGTTATCTAATGCGATGAGCAATGAATATCACAGCTGAAATTATGGCTTCCATTAGAATAACGAATTGGTTGAATACATTCAAAATATGAGCTAATCCTAGGTATATATAGAAATATACTTTATATATTTGCATTGAGTGGCTCTTCAGCTTTGCCATAGAAACATCGCCAAAACCTTCTTCAGAATGCAGACGTAACCAGAGAAATGAACAATGCCTCGTAAGGGCTGCAAAAAGTCATGCATTCCTTATATTATACAGAAAAAACGTCAAGTGCTCAATGGCAGGTTACAAAACGGGAAATCGCGATTGCCTGATTTTCGACACGGTAGCGAGCCGATTCATTTTCGCTCCCAGTGTCTCCGAATGATGATATCGTGCTTCCCTTTATACGTATTTTTCCTGGTTTCGACCGCGCCAGCAGGCCATGTTCAAGTGGGTGCGTTATTACCTCCCGTATTGTCTAGTAGTTAGGATACCCGGCTCTCACCCGGGAGGTCCGGGTACGATTCCCAGTATTTCTGTGCGGGCGTTTTCCAATCGAGTGGGTCATTTCCAATAAGGATGACAGTGAATATCCTTTGGTTTTTTTAGCGCTTGTCCTCATATTTTTACACTTGGTGAATGTCACTTTATTCACTTTGCATTATTTTGTTTTTAAAACCTAATTTAATGTTCATTTTGTTGTAATTTGTCTGCATTTAATGTCAATAGTAAATTTACTATGCATTCCACTGTAAATATCCAATGTATGACGAGGGGTTAGATGGAAGATGAGACAATCTAGTCCCAATCTCGCCCATTAAAGACGAATTTTTATTTTTATAACTCGGTAAGCAAACGCGCTTTGAGGGCTACCACGGCACGGACCTCGGTTTCGACCGAGGTTGCGTTAACTGAGCATTAAGCTTTTCCCACTTTCTGGCGATATTTTCCCAAAGTGTCCCCAATAGTCCGGTGCATCGATAGTTCTGGCCGGGTGGCGTTGAGGACGCCCGTGACCAACTTGCCTATTTCCCCCTCCACACACCTTCCCTCCCGATCCCCCCCTCTTCTACACCCCCTTCACATGCTACGTAATAATTGTCTTCACGTGAAGCGCATTAGTATTTCAACTACGACTTGAACAATTTGCTTGCACAATGTGGATTGCACATAGCACTCTGATAGATTCCTTAACTCAATACAATATTGAATATTAACTGAAGGTACTTTGTACTTTTCCACTCACCAGCTCTGATGCAGTGCAGTGAAATATTTTGAGTCATTTTAAAATAAATATTAAAAGGTAACCCGTGCGAAGATTTCGCACTTTCGCTCAATCAAGTTATAAGTATGTTAAGAAAACGGTGCGATTTGGTTTTAATTAAAGAAGATGGTGTATCATAGAGTACTTTTTTATACTTTTTTTCTTGCAAAACAATATAAACATATGAAGACAATGCAGGGAAGAAAGTTTGGTGCCAGTAGAAACAATCATTACCTCTGTTACTGAATAATTACACGCAATTTACAAAACTTCTTCAGAGACAATATAAGAAGCATCAATGTTGTTGCTTGTAACTTTTTCGTTATGAGTTACTTTAACACGAACATAAATATTACGGAAAGTGCGTAGGTGCGAAAGATCTTTCTGTAATGATATATGAGGGGATGGGAAGCCAAGGGGTAAAAGTGATTTTCTTCTCAGCAGAGTTAGATGAAGTTAATTGTTAGAAGAAATACACAAAAAATTGGTTGCCAAGGGATACGAGTGAGTCTCTCTTTTGTGCTGACATCGATTGGAAAATAAAATGCACTCCCAATTATCTATTCGATCTCGTTTGTTTTATATAACTAATACCTGTATCTAAGTCTTTTTAGAAAAAAGAAATCACTTGTACCCATTTGCTTCTCACCCACTCATACATGATGTGGAAAAGTGCCAAGTGTTTTTACTGCATATCCAACAATTGATTTTCACAAAGCATCAGCCTCCATCATTCATCTCATCAATACAATATCGGCCATGAAATTAGTCTCCATCACGGCCCTTCCTTCTTGCTAAATTCATTTCCGATTAATAAAGGATAAAAATATTTCACTGCACTGCAGTATCATCAGAGCTGGTGAGTGGAAAAGTACCAAGTACCTTCAGTTTATATTCGATATTGTATTGAGTTAAGGAATCTATAAGTTTTTTTTGCCCTTAAATTCATCAATCAATCTCGCCATGGCCCATTCCCCAGGGAGGTATTAAGTCCTCATCTGTCCTGATGACAATGCGCAAGTCGAGCGTCGAAACGTTCTCTATGTAAACCTGATCAGATGGAGAATTCCCGCGTACTATGAATTATTGGCAATGAAAGAGAACCGTGCAGTTAAAGTAATTGCCGGCCTCAGTGGCGGCGGGGAAAATTCTTTTCCTGCCACACAAGAGGACGCGGGTTCGAGTCCCGCATGGATAAGTTGCCCTTATCCAGGGCGTGTATGTTTAATCCTGTTGTTAAATGCCAAATTATTTTCCGGTGGAATAGTAATAAAAAAATAAAGAAAATAATTACATTTTATGCATTGCCTTGGAGGTGCAATTGTGGTAAAACAATAGCGAGCAATAAAGAAAGAAGGTCCTAGAGACAATAATATGTTACGTCACGACTTGAATATCAACAGTAAATCAATGCAGTCATGGCGAGACGTTTCCAATAGATGTACTGCAGGGCCATATAACTTTAAAGACTTCTTATAACCCCTTTTACGAACACTAAATGAAGGAAAGTGTCCCTTCAGGATAACACGGAGGGTAGCTCTCAAAGTGAAGGAGAGGATGGATTGAAATACTAATACTGAAATATAAACTTATTTCAGCAGGGCATTTCACTTTATCTTTTATCTAGCATGCATGGTAACGCATGCGCTGTTGCTTCAAATTCTATTAAATGGAGGCCGTCCTCGTATTTCGTCGGCTTTTTTAAGAGTCGAGATAGTTTGTAAACATATTAGTTGGAAATCCCAGATGGTAAATTCGCTTGCCTCCAATAGTTTGAATTCCGGAATCCATAAATTAATGCAGTCTCCTAATCCTCTGTCAGGTCTTTATTTGACTTGATATATGCATCGCTAGTCAAGTTAATAATTTGTTTAATGATTCGTTGCAATGACAATGCATCAATAAATGCGCGATTATTAGGAAAATGCTTCCATATTTTTTCTCATAAATAAATAATTAATATACATTAATTTTCAATGTTGGTGCTAATGCCTGGAAATGTAGGGAGTTTTGTATATAATTCATGGTTTAATAAAATCAGAGAAACTCGTTCACTGAGTTGAATGGTATGTCTATTCAAGTCAAAAAGAGTTACGGTGAATTAAATATTTGTTAAATTAAGTTTGCAGTTGAAAACGCCAAAAAGTGCATGATGTAGTTTATTCCATCAATTTGCAGACAACTTTGTACCATTGGCGAATGAGATAATGCCATAGGTTAGTAAATTCCCAAACAACCTTTTTTGGCGTATTTTCAAAAATTATGGAACGAGTGAAGAAAAAATGATCAATTATTGGTTATAAAGGCTATAGCGGGATAAGATGGTAAAATCTGCACTAGGCTGGATTCTTATTTGGGATTATGCACTCGAAAGTAAATATTTAGAAACCCCTTTAGCGAAATTTTTAGATGCCTAGGTGGTCCCACGGTCCTTTTATCGTAAAAAACGTGTTTTTTCGAAAAACATTTTTCCTGAGCGATTCTTTGCTTTAAAAAATCTGAAAAAATTCATGAAGGTATATTTTTGTGTCCGAATACATCCTGATTTTTTTCATACTTTTTGGGTCAAAATTGAGTTTATGAAAAATATTTTAATTTTTTCATGAATTTTTAGGTTATGTTAGTAATATTTGGCAAACTTTTAAAAAATCATTTTTTGTGTATTTTTTATTATTCTTTTGAATGGTCGTGTTAGATTTGCCATTTTTACTCCGCAAAATCCTCAAAATTTGAAAAAAACCCAATTTTTGGTGTTTTTCCCCATACTTTTTAGCAGATAAACTCTACCGCATGTCAATTAATAACGTTTTTTTAATTATATTTTCTTTTTTTACATGGTGGGATCAGGTTTGCCGTTTGAGCTTTAAAGAAAATATAGCCCTGCGTCTTAGTGAGCTCCCTGAATACATGCTGCACGGTATACAACTGCTATGTAAAATCTCTAAAATGATAAAAGGGAAAATATTAAAAATTAAATATTAACTATGCTTAATTAGCATCATTTTATTGGATTTTGAAATTTTATCGAATTCGTATTACAATTGTGGTAGATGCCGCATACTTTAACAGCCAGTTAATGCGTATTTCCGCATTTTAAAGGGGGACTTGGAGTCTTTGTAAAGATTATTTTGTTAAGATTATTTGAATGTGTTTGGGAGGATAATACAGAACTATTGGGGAATTGATGAGATATATTGTTGTAATGGCACGCTGGGGATATTGTTTAATTATGTGCGCGGGATTGTTGTGAGGAGTGTGCAGTTTGGCTGAGGGAAATGTATTGTTGACAGTCGGTCGTCACTCGAGAAATGAACTGATCGGTGTTATTTTCGGTGCGCGCGAGTGTACTGAATACGGCGAGTCATAACTGTGAGTGTGTGGAATTCTGAGAGAACTGAATTCTGTGTGAACCTGAATGTGTGACTGCATCGTCAAATAATCTTATTTCATCTGTTTTTGGATTAGAAATTGAAACAAAAGTGTCAGATTTTTGTGAATCAGTGATCAACCCATACTCAATAATCAATTCTTAATAGTGAGCACCAACTGCTTCAGTTTTGCCTTCATGGACTCCCACTAATAATTTTCCTCCGGTTGGGTTGGTAAAATTATGTCTTGCCAACAATGGCATTAGTTGGAAATCACAGTTCGTAAACTCGTTCGGCTCTTTCAAATGTTAGGTCGAATCCCGGAATCCATAAAGTGCTGCAGTTTCTTACTCTTCTCTGTCACCTCTTCATTCGACTCCACACATACACTTAAGAGTGCGTGGCTGTCTATATAATCTTGGTCTCCACCCTTTTCTTCGCGCTCCGCCCAGTTCGTATATGCGCGTTGCGGGGCCATATTTCAATCCAACCCCTCTTCCAATTCAACCCTCTCCGCTTCTCATCCCGATGCAACGCCTTGACTTCTTTTAGTGTCCGTAAACGAGGTTGTATAAAGTCTCTCAAACTATATGACACTATAAGATGTCGGTAGGAAACCTCCGCCATCGACTGTAGGTAATAAATTACTGTTGATATTCAATTAGTGGCGTAGATATTTCTCTTTAGGGCCTCCTCCCTTTATTGCACACCATGCTGTTGCTACACAACTTCCAGACAGCGTGGAAGCATTCTATTTGCATTGATTATCGACACGTAAGGGGCGGACGGTAAACGGAAAATTACGGTTCTCTTTATTTTTAAAACCATATCAAAGCCAACCAGCATGGCAACCTAGTGAGTAGAGAACTTAGCTATGGAGGGGTCCTGCGTTTAAATCCAAAGTAGAGACTTAAGGCATCCTAATCAACACTATCGAAGGTGTCCCAGGGAGGGGAACTGATCCCCCTATCTTAATGCATGAAAGTCACATTCCAGCAGCATAGTCAGAGGCGAGCTCTACCCTGACGTATGAAAACTAACCTTCTGGTTGTATCACTTAGTGAGTGGGTGAGTAGTCAGGTGCTAAAACATCAATTCTCAAAATACCAGCAAAAAAATCCCATTTTAATGAATTTACAAGCTGATAATATGTAAGCGAAACCATTATTCATATTGTCATTAAGATTTCATACCTTTTCAATCTTCAAATATAAAGTAAATCACTTCACTCACGGAAAGCCACTACCCTTGCAAGGGTTGAAAAAAATAAAATAACTATTTTACTATTATCATACGGCTGCGGCTTAGTCAGAGCCCTACCCTCACATATAAAAACCAACCTTTAGGTCATATTACTGGTTGAAAGAGTAGTCAGGCATTAAATCTCAAAATGTCTATAAAAATCTACGAATTAAATGCAATTACACCCATGATAAAAAGGAAGCCGAACCATTTTTATTCTTGACATAGCGATTTCACACCATCTCCTCCTTCGAATATGAAATGAATTACTACGGTCACGTACCATTGCCATCCTTTTTAAGGGTCAAATAAATAAAAGTTTCTGCCTGTGGCAAAGGCAGCCTGTGGTTAAGTCACTTAGAGGTGATCTGTACCATCAACTATCAAAAGTAAGTTTCTGGTTATAGCACTGAGTGAATGAGTAGTCTGACAATAAATCCATTAATTCTTAAAATGTCTGCAAAATTCCCCACCTGTATATAAGCCATTTTTATTGTTGCCATAGCAAATTCCACATCTCTTTCCCCTTCGAGTATAAAATGAATCACTTCCGTTCCATACGTACACCACCTTTTTCAAGGGTTTTAAAAGTGAAAATTTCTCTTTTCCTTATGTCACGTGCCTTTGGATCAGACACAGATGAGCTTTACTATCACCCATCAAAAGCGACCTTTCGGTTGAAGCACTGAGTGAGTGATTCCAATTGACACTAAAATGAATATCGTGAGCGAGCCCATTAATATTATCAAAAGGACTGCATAGAGAAAGCCCAATAGGGTAGTTTCCTTCATCAAAGAAAACGAAAAATATTGATTGCGATTCGTTATCCACCATTGGGGTTTTCATAATATACAAATTATTTGGTTTTAGAAATCCCAGTTTAAACTAATGGCAATGGTAATTTTTAACCTCATTTGAAAAAGGCCAGGTTGGCGCCCATGCGAATCCACTCCACGTGACGTCACAGGGACATAGTTTATACACGAGAGAATAGGAGTTTTATATCGTCTAAGATTACCAATGCATGCATGAGTCACAGAGCTCAGGGAGACATCTCTTAATAACCACTTATTAAAATTGTCTAAGGTCGGAAAGTTTCCTTCGTTTGATAAGGTAGTAATAATCCAAATTTAAGCCAAGCGCTACCTGCTAGCAGCCTGCGTCGTACCAGCGTTCAAGCCTGGCCTCAAGGTCACCTCACAGGGCGGCAGCGGGAACCAGAAATACGTCACACGGACTTTTCCCATCATTCCTACCTAGCCGTCGCGTTTTCGCGCGCTTGAAAATTTTCACTTTTCGTTTAATCGCGAAAAATAGATATCGTCATTCGAAAATCTAAGAGCGTGAAGTGCGTACTCCAGGAGTAATAATCTTTCGATTTAGGCAATAAAAAATAATAGGAAACCACCCTATTCCATCCCATAAAAGGCTGATTTCCGTTGCCACTTCGCTAGCATTTACATCGACTTTCAAAAATATCCGCGATGCGGTGATGCGATCCACTTTTTTTCTATTATTTTGAATTATTACGTTAGTAATTTCGATTAATAGCATTTTAGATTTGTGAAATTGATACATCACATCATCATTTTCTTAAATTTCCGTAAACACCCCTGATTGTACCTTATATTCCCGTGAAACTCGGGTTACTTTCTGTGGCGGATCCAGGATAGGGACAAGGGGGGTATAGTGGGGTTAAATATTGCTGTAGTTATGGGGTCGGAAAAAATTACCATTCTGTATAGTGTAAATTGGATACCCAATGGGAGGGGGGGGGCTATAGCTCCTTTATCCCCCATAAATCCGCCACTGGTCACTTTATGCGTCAGCGACGCGAGTGGCGACTTTTGTAAACCCATTTAAATGCGTGCAGGGAGATAACGCATTTAGAGGCCAAATTGATGATCCTCTTTTGTGATATTCGTGATCATAATTATCGTATTCCAAAAGTTTTGAGGGGATCGGGTTGGTGTCGTGGCTAGAGTGTTAGCTTCCCACCCGGTGGGCCCGGGTTGAAATCCCGGCAGCGGCAGAGAATTTTCAGAGACTGCCCGATCCCTGCTTGAATGTTGTGTGGAGGACATTTCAAGCGCAACACTTCGTCCGTCGGATGGGACGTTAAGCCGTGGTCCCCTTGGTGCCTTTCGTTAAGAGTAGGCTAATGCCGACGCCAGGTTTCTCTCCACCCTTCCTTACCTACCCTTCCCTCATGGCGGAAATGACCTCAGCTGTCGGTCGCCTCCTCCAAATACCATACCTTCTAATAGTTTCGAGCCTTCGTCGATTGAGATGTAGTATTATTATGCACAACAGTCGCGTCTACCGCGCATCGTTACTTCCGAGAGCGGAGCCTGGTACCTGTTACGCCGATAATCATTGCCGTTTGCGTCCGGATCCAAGGTTCCGCCGGGAAGTGAGACCTCTTTCATTATGCAATTATAAGTCCTTCCCCAGGCGTTTCGCCATACGTGCTGTGGAGAAGTAAATATCTCTCCTATTCTCCCCCTCCACCGCACCCCCAGTTGACCTTGAGGTGAGACTGGTGACATTTTTAACGAGTTTTGCCTTGTGGAGTGATTACTTAAGGTATTACGAAAGTAAAAGTCTTGCGTTCCGAGTTAGCGTGCTGGAGGTTACACGCGACGACGCCGGTGAGAGTATATCACGCTATTACATGATGTTCTTTGAATTCACTTTCAGTATGCTTTATCCATGGGTTATATCTTTTGTACTCGCTCGACGCCTGTGCATACAGATTTCTATTTATAACTTTATCTCACTATCACGAAGAAAATGATGATTGTAACAATCCATAAAATAACCAGGAATATGCTTTGGGGGTATGTGTGGGTTTTGAGGGGGATTAGTGGGGGCTACCCCCCCTGAGGGCTGAGGAATTGGGAGGTTCAGGAAAAATTTTGAAAAATAACATGCCTGAAAATGCATTTTACATAATTTTGGCCCTTAAAATTTAACTTTAAGCAGATGCAGTTATTATATATCAAATCCAGACTAGATTTTTAAATATTTTTCTGAGGCTTTGGGTTGCATAAATGCCTTCACCCCCTCCCATAGTTACGCCACTGAGCCATGCTTTACTTACTGTCTCCCTAAGCATCTCTTCATTCATGAAATATTTCCGGTTTTTTTAAACAAACTTACCGTGTTATTTGAGTGGAGAATGAAGTTATTCCCATGGGAAAAATTATCATCAACAATTGCAAATTTCCGTAATTTTAAAATTTATTACGACCTACGTTTCAATATTACTATATACCGAGGTCGTAATAAATTTTATGATCCTGGAAAACTGCAAGTATTTACATCAATATGAAAAAATATCACTCCATCACGCTTTAATCTTCGGATATTATTCTTATTGTAAAATTTTAATGCTTATAGTGTGTGTTTCAGGAAATAATTTTGCGCCTATTTTTTGCTGAAATAATCATAGGATGATGTAGCATTTGATAAATTACCCGTGCAACTTTAGATGATTACATGATTCTCTGTAAAAGGTGTTAGGTGGTGAAAAATCTCCAATATCACCGAAATTTCCCGTCATTACAGGTAATTTTTAATATGGCTCGTCTTCTGTATAGAATAGTATTTCATCTACTGTAAAAATTGCATAGGATAGCAATTATTTTCGTAAAAAGGCCTCATTAGTGATCCATTTATTCCAAATGGAATCGACGACCCGCATTGTAACTAGAGACACCTACTCTAATTTTCGAAATTAGCCTTGAATTATAAAATCAATCATTTTTTTCCTCATCCCTCCATGGCAGTGGAAAAAATGAGGTAATTATCTGCTCTTATTTTCTCTAGCTGCCTTTTCGAAGGATGTTTTTTCCAATGACTTATTTCAATTGTTATCATTAGAAGCTCAAAGTCATTTCATCAATACCCTCTGCAAAAAGCGACAAAATTACTCATGAGCTAGTTAGTCTCAAGGCTAGTTGTCTTGTTAATTGACTTGTATTCGTTTTCTTTGTAATTAAGTCTTTAAAAGATAATAACGTTTGTATATTTTAAGTAAAAAATTATATTCATTATAGGCATTCTATATTCCTCGTATTATTCTGAACACCAAAGGAATTGATAATTGGAGCTTGATAATTTTGGCTATTATCAAAATCGACCTGAAATTCTTCATATTCTTCAGGGTCTCGTAGTATGCTGATGGTATTACAATTGTTTTGCATTTATGTTATTTTTTCAAATTCTTTGAGCATATTTGACATCATCCATTTTTTGAGTTAATGAAGGTATTTGACACGCCTCTGATTTTGAGGATTATTTTCTTTTTTATCGGCATGGGCTTTATTTCAATAATTTAAAAGATTAATATATATAAACCTGTCAAATCTCCTGGCAATCTCCTTAGTACGTGCCGACTTCACACATTCTTTATATACTTGCTAATTTCTCACATTTGATTTAAGTTCTCCGAGTTACTCTGTCTTTACTTCTACAAGTGTTCACTGACATCTTGCTCTTCGGCTAACACTTACTTACTCTAAATATCTCTTGAATATAGCAAACATTGGATACGTCACAATTTTTATGACCTGGCATGAGAATGATTTAAAACTGGAGTAGCTGCAACTTCTCGGGATGATCATGTGTTGGTTTCCCTTCCCTTCCACAACGCAGTACTATATCCGTTAAAGTGAATGTTACCACATGAAAAAAATAAAGTAAATGTTGATGAAGTGGACGAAGAAGAGGAGGAACTACGAAGTACAGGACATGGTGGGTGTGGAGAGGCAGCTTTTAGATGGGATACAAACGAGACGGAAGGTTTGGATGGAGCGAGTACTACGCGGGCAGGAGGTATTGAAAACTGTGTTAGAGGGAAGAATGTTAGGTAAACAAGAGAGAGGAAGGGAAAGAATAGTATTTTTTTAGATAGAATGAAAGGGAGTAGGCCTTACTGTGAGTTTAAGAGGGAAGTGCATGGAAGGAGGGTAGACTGCCTGAATACTTCATTAATACTCCATGGAAAACCTCCTGAATGGTTAGAATTCTTCAATAAATATTATAAGCTATGAATTCAAAAAACTTCAAAATATTCCAGTCTGTAAAAAGTCCATTTTACCATTGTCTGTGAACTTCAAAACACGTACAATCCGACACTTCGACTTTCCGTCATGTATGTGTATTATAATGTATTTAGCATCCATAACGGGAGAAATCGAAGCAATAGTTCAAATGACTATTAACAATAATAATAATATAATAGTTTTATAATAATATGTGAAAAAAATTGTTCATCTCACATTCCTTCCAAGTTAATTGCACCGTTGTTGTAATCCATGGCTTCAGTTGCCCTATTGTTCTACATACTTAATCTGTAAAAATTTAAATGCTCATTTGTAAAAAAACGATCAAATCACTCTATCCAATTCATTCTAATAAGCTCATTTCGAATGTCACATGAGTTTAATTTACATTCCAATCCCTGGAATTTAGATATGAATGCTAATTCCTTATCTCCGCTGAAATTTCTAGCGTGGGTCGCCTGCATCTACCAGGAGGTGCAATTCAATATGACCACACGTCCATCCCGCATGATTTGCAGCCACTTGGAGAGTTTGCATGCACAATAAACGAGCGGTATATCTTCTTCCCATCGGGATCCACGGCCTCTCAATCCTTTCCCCGCTTTCCTAAGCGTCTCGCCCGCCATAAAAAAAGTCATTCTTCCCCGCGCCCTTGGATACCAAGTAAAGGGCGTTCACTCTTAAGTGCCTTATGCACTCCTCGCGTAATAAAAGCAAGGCCAAAAGGAGTTTCCTCGAACTGACCACTGGGAGACCCAAAATTCGTTCAAACTGGACAAAGTGGACACTCACCCGCAACCGTTGCTGTCCAAACATTTTCTACAGCGGAGCTGCTCAACCCAAAACACGAGGGCTGAAAGGAGCTCAGCTGAGGACCGAAGCAGAGGTCACGCACTTCTCGTCCGCCCGGGGCTCTGGGGCCACAAACCCTGGGCCTCTGGAGTATTTTGAGTGAAGAAGGTTACAGAGGACAGTCGGGCCGAAATATCGAAACTAGAGTGAAAGAACATAGACGTTGCATAAACCCTTCTAGTGTGTATACCGTAAGTTCATTAATGATCATTAATCATTAGAGATCATTAATGTATACAATGAACAACAGGGGGCCGATTACGCTTCCTTGTGGAACACCTGATGTAACTTTTAAATTATCAGAGCTAATTCCATCAAGAACTACTTTTTGCTCACGATCACTGAGAAGTCGCGTATCCAGTGTACAACTGTTTCGTTTAATCCGTATAAATCCGCATTCGATACCGATGGCTTAGTTCTAACAACACGTATCTCAAATTCGGCCGGTTTGAGATATCTATCTTTAACAAAGTGTAATAACATTAAAAAATAAAATATAAGAAAAAACAACCCTTTGCTTGCAAATGAATGCTTCTTTTTCAGTTTTATGAACTTTTGGTTTTTAATTTCAGTGTGCAAGTAAAAGAGATTAATCGTTTTTTAGCTCTCCGGAAAAGTTGCTATTTTTGAGATTCGTGTTGTTAAAACTTAGCCATCGATATGGGTGTTTGTGATCGTCCTAAGTTGTTTTTTTGGGGATTCTCCGGCCTTAGATGCCTGCTTTTGGTGACTTAAATGCGCTGATTTTGGGGCGTAGAAGCGAATGGAAAATTTTAAAATACTAAATTAGTGTGTCGAAGAAAATAAATTATATTTAATTCCTCCCTTCGACTTAGGGACAAAGCATTATTGTATGAATAAAGAACAATAAAATGCTCTTGCGAAATTCTTTCTTGTTTTGTATATAGGAGTAGATAGGCCTAGAAAAACATGGGATGTCAAATTTTACGATCCACGCGTGTCGAAATGGAAGCACCACTTTTAGGGTACCTTGTTACGCGCAGTAAAAGTCATGCCTGTTGGGACTTCGCAGAACTGACCACTGACGGACTCAAAACTCGCTCAAACTGGACACATTCGCAACAATTGTTGTCCGTCTAACCCTCTCCATAGCGGAGCCGCTCAACCCAAAACACGAAATACTTTCTCTCATTGTCGCATTTATATATATTGCCATGTCGCTGACCGTTGAGATCTGCTGAAGGTCTCTTGCTCATGCCCCAACAGCCGCTACCGTTTCGGGGCCTGACATAATTGTACCTCCCTCAATCGCCAAGAGATAGTTTCGGCAACCAGACGTTGAGGCATGTGACTTTTCGTACCGTAGGGTTTTTAGCATATTGTGTTCGACCGGGAAGAGAGTTATAACGGCGTGGGCCATAACGGTCGCGCAAAAGGCGTGCATAGGAGAGTAGCGGGATAAGTCAGGCCGTAGTCCCTGGGGAATGCCGAGGCCGTGGACACAATATCGTGGCGGATTTGTCTGGTGACTAAAATCCGAATATTAAAGCGTGGCGGAGTAAACATTTACCATATCGACATAAATGTTTGCACTTTTACACAATTATAAAATTTATTACGACCTGGGTGTCAATGTTGCTACATTGAAAAAGAAAAAGGTGAATGTACACCTTGTACACGCAGTTGCATTGAAGCCTAGATGGTAAATGGAAATTTGGAAGTATTTATTTCAATTTCCCATATGTCGGCTCACCTTTGTTAATACTGTTACGGTTAAGGTCTGATCCCTTGAATAAAGTCCAATGTATCTGTACAATCAGTGGCAAATATAACCCCTGAAGTCTTGTTCTCAACAACTCAACATGACGTTGCTACAGAATTGAAAACTCAAGGTTTTTGGTTTATCTGATATTACACCTAGTGCAGTTATCTGATAATTAGTTTTAACTTAATTTTCTTGATGACATTATTTAATTGTCTTCCATCATTAGATTGCTCTGATTTAATACCTTATGGCAGAGTAAAATTATATGTGTTTCCTTGGTCGTGCTTTGAGTAAATAAAATTATTATTTATTCAGTTGGTCTATAATATTGAAGACCCTAGCTAAAAGGAGGCTCAGTAAAAAGATTCTATATTGTCTGCGTAGAGTTCTTAATGAAATAAACCAAATTTTTGTCTAACTGTATCTCGTCTGTTGCGTTGGCTAAAAGTTTTCAATCTTGAATTCATACATGGTGAATTAATTTGACCTAAACTTCTATTATATTGATTCCTACTTCATGGAGGACGTAAATGAACTAATCATAGTTGCTGCGATATTTAAATTTAATTTTAAAATTAGCGGGTAAAGATGATCATCACCCACGCGGTATATGTGGTATTATATCTTGTGACGTAGACTTGAGAAAATACTGATTGTGAGATTAATTTTTCAAACTTTAGATTCAGATAAATGTCGGAAAGAGTCTCCTCTATTTATGCCCTGATATCCTTTATGTGATATTGTAAACTCCAATCAAGCTTATGTCCAGAACCGAGGCAAAATTCTTCCAACCGAGCGGTAGTAATACGTTGCGTTAACGTGGGTGCCTTCCTGAATCCTGTTTTTTATTTCACCGGACGATGTCGCACAGCGAGGAAACTGGTAATCATTAAAATAATTTATGTAAAATACACAAGGTTATTTATTCAAAGAAATTTTTGCGTTGACTAATATTTAAAAAAAAATGTGAAAATTGTTTATATACAATGAATGTGATTATCTTTTCTTCAGGCTATGCCTTGTGATTAAATATATATTCTTGCTCAGTGGAATTATTTTTTCCAGGTCGAGCCTTTCAAACTGCGTTTCAAAGAGCGTTTCTAGAAATGGTAGTGAACTGAAATCAGTGGCCAACCAAATCTCTACAGCTTTGCTCTTCTAAAAGTCATGGAATTCGTTCTTCCACGGAGATATTTTAGAGGTATGTTGAAATTATTCCTATTTCAAATTAGTTACAGCCTCGATTTGTGTAAGAGTATGTGTTTACTTTCCTCTAAGCGGGTTTATTTGATTAGGAAAAATTAAGTATGAAATAAGATAAAAAGTAAGTGTTGTAAGAAGAAGTTAAACCCCGGTATTTTTAGAATAAAACAGTTCTGCACATGGAAAAACTTTATTACACCAGCATATTTCGTATTATGTTTGATTAGCTATGCCCCTGAATTCTCCATAAGAATTACAGCGATAAAATTTCTCCTCGAAAATGTCGATGGAAGACAGTTGTCGAGCAACATTTTACTTATTTTTTTTTCAAAGATAACTTCCTCAGAGCTGAGTATTTCTTGAAGCGCAGTCTGAAAAGGATGTCGGAATCTACTAACGATATTTTCACGAACCTCTAATCTCTTCTGGCCTTCTTCGGGCTATGTTGCACCACTCAGGGCTGCGCTATCAGGCGACGTCTGGCCTAGCTCTCTGCCCGTGAGGGTTGAAACAGCACCACCACCCTGACCTTCACGCTTATCCTGGCTGCCTCCCCACCAAATGGACTCGGTGGCGGACACTTCGCCGCGTCGCCTTCTTTTGTCTAACCCCCTGAAGACCTCTCTCTCGTGGAAATGTTTTGGGACCATTTTCTCCGAGTGAAATTTGTTACCTCCTTCGTTTCAGAGGGTGTGCTGGTGCCGTGACGTGGCTCCAGAGGTTGAATAATTTAAAACGGTTCTCTTGTTATGCCTCATTACGCAGTTCCAGGCTGCGTCTTCATCGCTCTCCTTGCTTTACTGTTATGTTTTTCTTCCTGGCGAGCGCACGCACGGTGTGTTTGTACATTCATAAGTGTCGTATTTTGTCTCACATAACATTCAAACGCTCGCTCCGACCGTTAGCTTTTATTGGTGTATTTTTCACTCCGCTTATGCCCCTTTAAGTGAATTTTTCTCCCTTTTCAAATACAGCTAACTTTTGTTTGAGCGACGCTCTACTTCAGTATCCTCTTTGAATATGGAAAGCCTTTTTTCCATCCACTAATTATTTCAAATTATTCTGAAACGAAAATGCGCATGATGTAAATTGGCCTCATTTTAGTGGACCTTTAATTCCAAACAACTCTGTACTAATGGTGAATGCTAATTGTATGCCTTACCCGAGTCCTAAGTTACAAAAACAGCATGAGAAAATCACCATAAATGTCCAAACAAGGTACTTTTTACCATATAACAATCCAACAATATTCGACTAATCCAAAATTATTTTTATCAAAGACATTTAATACATTGTGGCCTGCGGCGTGGTGCCATGATAGCATAATATTTCAGACATTATTTTTTAGAAACATGTGGTATAGGTAAATTTTACTCCCTGCAATTATTGCACTTATCCTTGAAATAAATTAGGAAGACAACTGTAATGGAATCCATCATAGATTCTGAATATACAATTTATTTCATGGGTTACATACCATGAAGGGTGGGCTTAGCTTAGATAGGTCCAGGGATTTTTTATCTTTCTTAGCAAACGTTGATATTTTCCTCTAATTCAAAAGAAAACTGATAATTTACTACGTTTATGTGAAATTATTCCTGTGACATGATTGCAGGAGTTCAAGGAACTATGTGCTTCAACCAGTGTGTGAATTAATTTCTTAAGGAAGTGAATAATAACGCACTTCTGTCTAGAATCCTTTGCGTAGGGTATGGTGATAGTTAGTAGTTATCTAAAGTAAAAAAAATGAATGTAAATTGCTAAGCGTTTACTGTGACATTAAACCTGTGATGGGAAGAATTTTTATGTAAAATTTAGCCGGACAGGTATTCAGTTTCATAATATTCTCAGTAGATTACATACGAAAGAGGTAAGTGGTAGAAATATTATTATTAAGCATATAGAGCAATTTCACATTATTATATAATATTATTTAGAGAAAAATTAATTTTCAGTCAAGACAGTTAATGTGGCTCAAAGTGTAAATCAAGAAGATCAATATCATACAAAATAATTCATCTACTGTTATTCCTCAAGATATACCTTGCGGAAGAGTGGATCTTTTGCGAAAAATGTTAAACATGATCTTCAGGCCCAGAATATGGGGTCCCGGATTATGACACGATAAACTTTTTTTTTGCGATAGAATATTCTCAAGTGTTTCATTGGCAATAAATTGTACCCTGGTGTCCCACTACTCGTAACAGATATGAAAAGAAGGTGAGCGGAGAAGATGCAGCACCTGTGAAGATAGACAAGACTGAGAAGAGAAAGGAAAATTGAAAGGTAGACGAAAATAAAGTTGGATTACTTGTAAGGAAAAAGCGGTATGCCGGAGACGAATGATAAAGAAGGAGGAAGGTTGTGATAAAGGAAGAGTTTTGAGACTGAAACTTAAAAAAGTCCGGTTAAATTAGGGAATTTGGATGGTTTAACGGACCGTAGGAAATGGATTGTATGGCACTTGAGGAGTTGACCGACAGCTGAGGTCATTTTCGCTGTGAGGGAAACGTAAGGAAGAAAGCGTGGAGAGAAACCCGGCGTCGAAATTAACGAAAGGCGCCAACGGGACCACAGCTTAGCGTCGCGTCCGACGGAAAGAGTGCTTCATTTGAAGTGCCCTCCTGAAGGCACTCATGCAGGGATCGGGCAGCCTCTGAAAAATCTCTGCCGCTGCCGGGAGTTGAACCCGAACCGACTTTAAGTGCCCTCTACAAAGCACTAAACAGGGGTAGGGGTATTTCTGAAATACCTTCATAGTTGCCGGGACTTTGGCCTAAACACACAGGGTAAGAAGCCAACATTCTGATAGTAAGAGTCAAGTTTTATCCGGAAAATATCATGCATCTTCTAAAGATAGGTAAGCTGTGAAGCGGAGGCACAGAAGTGGATGATATCTATGTTTGAGATTTGATTATATACATGCAACAAATGTTCGCGTTGTAATAGTTGTAACAATTGCCTTCCTATTTAAATATTTCCATATCTATTTGTGATAATTGATTAAATATATGTGACAAGTGTTGGCGTTGTAACGCCTACCTTCCTATTAAAATTTTCGTTACAAATTTTGAAGCTAAGCGCTGAACCTTTGTCAGCTGTTTGATCTCCTTTTTCAGGTGAGGATCCCAAACTGGCGCAATGTATTACAAAATAGTTCTAGCAAGCGTTTTTTCCCTGTAGTCTTTAGTTTTTCTGCTGCTCTTCCCGAGGGATTTCATCAAAGCATGTAATACTCTGATAGTTTTGTTCGTAGTCCTTTTGATATGAGGTCCCAATTGCAAAGCCCTGCTTCATATCACCGTAAATCCTCAGAAGGGGTTAAATCGGGGAAGGATTAAAGCAAAAAAGCTCCGCGCGACAAAAACCCTAGGGTAAGGATGGGTTTGAAAGGATTTGACACGGAAGAATCTCTTGCTATCATTGAACCGACGCGTGCTATATCACCAGCAAAACCTTTGATTAAATCTTCCTAAAGAAAGCAAAGGCCACCCTATGGAAGACTTGGCCAAGAGATTTTTATCTAAATAAGAACTTAGGCAGTGAAATCTCCCAAAATCAGCACCCATTTCTACCATGTTTTTATGTATCCACTTTTTTCTCTTCGATTGTTTGTTTGTTTGTCTGTCTGTACTTTAGGGCAAAATCATGAAAATAGACTGTAATCTTTTTCCCGATTAGCTATCAACTTAAAATCTTCGATGGAGATCAAAGCCAATGATGACTACGATATTTCTAGTTCTTCAGAAGCAGTGTGAGAAGCAATTTTTTTTTACTATTAACAATTAACAGTTTTTCTTGCGTTTGCTCACATCTTTTTACACTTGGTAAATAGTAACTTTGCTAACTTATAATTTTGTTTGTTGATTGAAATCCGTAGTTCTATGTCTCTTCTGCCATAATTGACTACGTGTAATTCCAAGTGCATCTTTACAATGTATTTAACTGCAATAATTTAATGGTTGACGATGGTTTAGTTGGAAGATGAGGCATTCCAGTCCCAATCTCGCCCAATAGGACTTATTATTATTAATGATGTCATCCATTAGATTCTGAACACATTTTAAAGATTTAATTCTCGATTTAGGAGCGATGGTAACGGATAACGCGTGTGACTACGTATCACAAGATTCTAGGCTCGAACCCTAGCGGAATTTTTGATTTTTCGTGGATCTTAAAAAATATGTATTTTTTATCCCAATAGTTTCTTATAAATAATACAAATTAAAACTTCAGTATTTTATTTTCATTTTTTTGATATAATTTTACATTATTTTTAGTATTCTTCTTGTTCAGGCTCACGAATAGTGCCCCAACATGCACCACGCTTATCAAAGGGGGTTGCGGGGTAGTGAATACATTGAATTCCTCAGTTGAATATGATTTAAAGATGGCAAATTATACTTGCAAGGAGAAGATGGAGCTGCAACAAATATAAATACTACAACCTCTTAGTACTTGCTTCATCCAAATTCTTTATATTCTCTGTATCTCTAGAAGCTTCCTCTCGTCGTATACATAGCACTCATGTGTGAAAAAATTGGGGTATTTTTTCATCAGAATCCGGTTTTAATAGTTTACTCTCCTGGTGTTATGAGCCGACATATCGGCTTTGAGATGTGTTCAAATTAACAATAAAAGAGATATTTTTCCGAATGGGTAGATATGGGAAATCGTTTTTTCCCAGAACCATAAAGGACTTTAATAAATGCTAGTAGTAATTTTTTTAAAGCATTTGCTTTTTATGTGTAAATGGCTGGTGTCCTAACACCCCCTGCCACACGCCTTTTTAGGCGGCTTATGAGGTAGTGTGTAGATGTACCTCTCCAATTAGGTGGCGCCAAGAAATTTAAAGAATTTTGTCAGTGTCATTAATCACTCATGCAATAATAAGAGTCACGTTTGCCTCCTCGGTGAACTTCCCTATTGTAATAATATAATTTACGGAGGATGTAATTTTTCGCCTCACCTTTCGCAGGTGGCGCCTCGTCCTCTCCCACGGTGGCCCACTTGCTCTCCTCGCTCCTCTCCAAGGTAGCGAAGAAATTATTTCCGGGAAGAGGGGGGAGGATGTCCCCCTCAGCAGAAGGCACTCCAATTTCGCCCGCGAACTCGGGGGAAGGACCATGGCATGTGGGGCGTGGCATGGTTATTTTTTTCGCTATGCCGATTGGCTCGCTGTCGGCGCGTGAGGCTCTTTAGTCGGGCCCGAGCTATTTCGAGGCGATAGCGGCAAAGGAGCGTCTTAAGAGGACGAATCAGTCCCCCTCGACTGATCTCTTTTCGTCACATACCACTCGCTGGAAACTCAAAGCTAACCTCTTCTCAATTACACATTCGTACTTTTCCACCAAAACTTTAATATTTGCACAACACGTTTCATCGCTAAGCGGCATCATCAAGTATATTTTAATGACAGTTTCTTTTAAAGGCAGGCAATATCTTGTTTGTCTATTTTATATTACTTTGTGATACTAGGTCAATTTTTAAAATGGGTAAATGAAAGTTACAGTAACGTGTATAAATACATCATAGAAAATGCTTAAAATATAGATATAATAAAAAAATCGTTAAGAATCAGCCCTGAAAATTTTGACATGCTGTCAACGTGCGAGACAGTTTGATTGCGGTCGAGCTAAATTTAGAGATTACCTGTAGAATTCTTCAAGAAGACGCTTCATTCCTACCCGATTGTTATTTAGTTACATACCATGAAGTTAAAACTAACGTTACGATCTTGAAATCATATGGGTACAATAATTTGAATTCCGCCAACTTATGATTGTCATTAAAATTTGAAAAATTTCCCTCCAAGTTTTCAAAGAAGCATTTTTCTAGTATTCGACATGTAGGTACAGTATTGAAAAATATTTGCTTCGGCCCTGTGACACTCTCCTACCCCATCAATTCCAGCTTATGTCGCCTTTATTTGTCCCTTTTAAATGTTTCTCCACCGAGGTGGCAGTGCTGAAGCTCCACTTCGTTTGATAATTCCTAGAAGTACTAAGCTTGTATGAGAATAAAAAAGTAATGTAAGCGTAAACATACAAACATGAGTAGCGAGCATATTAAAATGCGAGCAGGTGATGCATATTTAATTAAAGTCGTTCCTGAAGTTTTTTTCCGTGGTATTAATGGACGATTCGGCTTATAATGAAATATAATTTATTATCCTCTTAACCTGATGGCATTATCCCGAATAGTTGCATGAGATATTTAATGCTAAAATAAAATTTGAGCGATGCTCATTTACAAAACAAACGCCATTACTAAGGACCACATGTAAATTCTTAGGGATCACCCTGACACAAAGGTATTAACTGAACCCCATTTATTAAGGAATAGAAATTCGGTAAAAAATCATTTTTTCGAAAACCCTTTGCGTAGATTTAAAGTAATATTCTGCCTGGAATCGCATTAGTTCATTTCTTAAGCATTTCTTATTATTTAGGTATCCGGAAAAATTGTACCTTTCCGGTGATACTGTCCCGGATTGCATCCAGAGGCCATGCATCCTTAAAACTCTTCTACGTCATGAATCACGCCAATTTACCAGGAAAACAAACGTTATTCAACATGCAGTAACGTGCTTGGCTTGGTAGATCTGGGGCCATCTATGCGAATTGTTAAACCTTTGCAACAGTACTGGTGAAAGACGCATAATAAGTGTTCAGTCCAGAATAATCCAAGTCAATGGTTTACCTTTGTGACGGAAGTTTAAGGAACATAATTTATCATGTTTTGTACTTGTTGCCAAGATTGAATATGACCAAAAATATACGTTTGGGTTCCCTTAAAAATGCCCCTATTATGGAGAATGGAGAGGGATGGTATTTATTTGGTGATGCTATTAGCTTATACAAGCTGTAAAACATTTTTGATGAAAGTAATTTATATTAATTGATTCATCTATAAATTGGAAGATAAGCTTCCATCCCTAAATGGAAAAAATAAGATTGCAATCAAATTTTGCATTTTTAGGAATATTTTAACGCACACCTTAACTTAATTTACATACACATAAACGGATAGTGTTGAAATGCCTCTCTCTAGGCGTCTATTGAGGTGACGTGAGGAGTAGAATGTATATATAGATGAAATGTATTTTTTTCACTCCCATTTACAGGTTAATCCGGGGTGAAAGATCATCAGATATGAAAAAACAGTTTTTGGGCATATGTGACTTTATGCGACATTTTTTTGTTTCCAATATTTGCCACATTTAATCCCATGTGTCAATTAATGGTCCAAGAATGCGCGGTGATTAACCACAAGTGTTTAAAAAAATATCTGTGTTCTACGGAATGAGTGACGGAGTTCTTGCTTTAATCAACTATTTTTACAATGAGATAAGTGAAATATGTAATTATACGTATGCAGAGAAGCTCACTTGCAAGAACATAACTTATTTCCGGAGAATTTTTTGTGAGATGGAGTATTTAGCCGGCGTCGTTAACTATAACGAACTCTGGTTTGGTTAATATTATTTATTTTTTGTGCCACTATTTACAGTGCTGGCGGTTGTTCTCTTTAAATACTAATTTTCCTTCCTGTCTAGGAAGTCGATCCTGGTGGACCGACTTCGTTAATAATGCAAAAAGGAAAATTGATAGGTATTAAATATCCATCATGCCATAAAATAGGCTATTTGTTTTAAGTTATGATACGCTGTGGACTACTTTCGTTTTGTGCCAGCTCTTTTTCTTCAATGCTGGGCGGAAAGTGTGCCTGTACTTATATACATTGAATTGTTCCATTGACCCTCTTAGTCCTTGAGGGTCCGTGATTAATGATCGTTCAACTCGAAGATAGTATTGCCGGAGATTTCAATGGCTGTCAACGGATTTCTCTCTTTTTAGTTATAAAGAACCATTGTCTTAATGAACTGTCATCGAATGAAAAACTCTTCATGAAGATAATATTCCCATTCACTTTGCTTTTCATGTCATGACAAGGATCACATAAATATTTTCCCTCCATGTGCCCGTTTTATTTCGCAGCGAAGGAAGCGTTGTCGATATCATTTTCATTTTATCGTATTATCTATTGCTGCATTCACTTCTCTTGCGTATGCATAGAATATGGAATTAGGGAATACGTCTTGAAGTTTCATACTGTTCTGATTGTTTTCCCATACAGAATAGAATAACCTTTTATGATTGCAAACATATTTATAACTGAATCTGAAGAATTAGATTCTTTTACTTTCTCTTTTACTTCTTTAGACTAGACATATTGAGTTTTCTCATTTTTCATTTTCCTTTTTTTACCAAGCTAGTGTTACTGCCCCTATTAATGTTTTCATACTTTTTTCTGAAAGTATTTTACCAATGAAATTCGTATACATTTCAGACTTTTGTTAAAAGGCCTCTTCACCTTAAGATGTGCATTTCAATATATTTGCTGATGCGAGGTATGACACTGTACCTTGTAAGGTGACAAACTTCGACAACGAATGCATGAACGCATGGACCGAAAAATTATCCCTTCTCTTATGTTTTCTCATGCACGCTGGAACGCAGAAATAACTACTTGCATGAGAGTATGAAATTAGATAAGCAAGTGCCTAAGTGTAAAACAGCCGTTAAGAGGACGTATCACTCCTGCTTGATCGAACTATTTTGTGACCTATCGCATATGGAAAACTTATGATTTCATCTATAAATTGTTAGTGTTTATTAAAACAGACTTTATTAACGTGTTCCGAAGTTTTAAAATATTTACAAATGAATTTGGCTGCTCTTGAATCTTTTAATTGGGAATTACCACGGATGAAAATTTTTGACATTTGAGAAAAAGACAAATGAAAACATAACATATAGCTGCAGTAATACTCGCCATGCAAAAAATTTTAAATAAATAAATTTTAAAAGGATAAATGTTGATGATGCGTTGGAGTAAAGGTCTTTAAGAATTTTAATAGAAAATTTTGCAAACGTTTCGGTACTTATATAAACTTTCATCACGTCGAATAATGAATATGAGTACTGAATAATAAAAGTTCTCTCAGATACCAGAACATCAAAATTTTGCTTGTAAAATTCTTCAAAACATATTACCCAAGACACTTCATAACATTAAAACATAGAGCTCAAGAGAAGGAAACAAGCTCTATTTAGAAAACAATAAAGAAATATATTTAGTAATTTTCCGTTTAATATATCAAATTGCCCCTGAAAACAGCGAAGTTTTGCCTTTAACCATGGGTTCAAACAACCGACAATATACGAAGTGATTTAATACTGCCCAGAGAGTTTAAATCTCTCCTCATCTTCATCTTTAAAACGTAAATTTTAAATGACCGATACATCTCGAAAGAAGAAAAAAATACGACGGGCAGAGAGGTAGGGGGACTATCAAAGGTGTTTGCGACGTGCTTAAACACTGGTCGCATCCACAATTGCCAACTCGCGAATAACTGCATTATCCGAAAGGATTGACTCACCCCATAGCCTCCCATTAGCATACGACTTTCAGCTTTTGATGCCCCGCGCGGCCAGATCCCCTCCGCGCCACGGGAACGAAGAGGGAGGAGAGAGAGAGAGAGAGAGAGAGAAAGAGAGGCAGGAAAGTTCGTTGAACCTTCGATTCCGTTAGCGGTGGTCTTTCGTTTTCCATTACATAAGTAGCTCAAATAGAACTCTCCCCCTTCCCACTTTACGAGGCCGACGTCTATACCTGTGCAGCCACCTTTCCCCGTGGCTTCTTCTTCTTCCTCCCTGAGTGGCGGACGCTTCCGACTCTCTAAACCTCCGCGCTGTTATCACACTCAAATTACGGCAGGTTATAAAACGTTTTGATTGGGTAAGGTTCCTCTCCGGATCTCGGCCTTTTACGGATACGAGCCGAGAGGCTGCGTTATTTTTTTATCGGTGGCCTTCATGTGCCGTCTTTTTATGTTAGTACCGTGGGAGGATATACAGCTATATCGTCACGACTATGTCCTCAAGTAACCAATTTTAGTCATAAAACAGGTATAGCGATTGAAATGGGTATCTTATGTTACCTTTGAATCGCGGTCTTTCCGTCAAGTTTCGAATACATAGGGAAAACCTAGCGTTTGAGATTTCAATTCATTGTAATGTTAGCAAACATTGGATAGATGTTGTATGTAGGTTTTCATATATGCAATTGCTTGGATGTGTTCCCTTTGGCTTTTGAATTTTCTTGAATAGTTTCTTCTTTTGTAAAGCTACCTAAACATTAAGAATCAATGAAAAGCTATTGGATCAATTAGGTCTTCGATTAAGGTTGACATACTTACCATAGACTAATTAGATTATACTTTCTAAGTTTCATTTTCTTACTTGAATTGCTCCACCGCGCATACTTATGTTTTCTCATAGTAATGCCCTGTGCATAGTTTTTATTGGCCAACAGTACGAGGTTCTTTCTACGATTTACGAAGTCTTTATTTTAAAAATCAATTCGTAATAAGGTGAATATTTATTCCAGCTGCAATTATGCATAATTTCTAGAGGGATGACCTTATATTCGAATGAAATTCTCTTCACGTAATAGCTATAACTTTGCCCGGTGCAATAGAACACTGTGAACATGTAACTGTTTTTTCGACTTGATGTATACCAAACGGTATCTTCCCTCTAGGATTACCGTGTTCGTAGGCAATCATTGTCGCGATCCGTGGGTGTTGATTTAGAGGTCCAGATGCTTAGACACATGGAGAGTGGTCGTCCGTCTCAAACGCACCTTTCTCGAAGGCCCCCACCGCCCATTACCCCTGACCCTGCCTCTCCCCCACCCCTACTCTCGATCCGAACCACGCTCTACCTCCACCCCTGCCTTTCTACATCCCCCATCCCTGCTTGTAGGCGCTCTGACAGCGGAGACCGTTGTATGAGCCGCGTTTGGAAGTTCACGGCGAACGTAGGAAGTGGGACAATGACCGCGCATGAACTGGACTCACTTCTACAACCTCGCCTCTTCCTTCACTCTCCCCTCCCCCCCTTGGCTTCCACTCCCCCTCCCCATACCTCCCCCCTTAACCCCCACCCCTTCCCAGAACCGAATTCCTCAGTTAATTCCTTCGAGCATCATCCCTCCCCTCTCCTTCCATTCTCCCTCCTGCTACATTCCCACCCTTCCTCCTCCTAAGTCCCATTCTTTTTCTTTCATCTCCGCGCGGTTTTTTTAATAGGACATATCGATGGCTATCTATGGCTATGCTTGATATCGGTGGCTAAGTTCTAACAACACGTATCTCGAATTCGGCCGGTTTGAGATCGGTATCTTAAACAAAGTGTAATAACATTAAAAAATAAAATACAAGCAAAAAACAACTCTTTGTTTGCAAATGAATGCTTCTTTTTCAGTTTTATGAACTTTTGGTTTTTAATTTCAGTGTGCAAGTAAAAGAAATTAATCGTTTTTTAGCTCTTCTGAAAAGTTGTCATTTTTGAGATACGTGTTGTTAGAACTTAGCCGTCGATATCAAGCACATTCAAGTACTTATTCGAATGCACCGAACAAAAATCTGCTATTTATATCTATATGTATATAAAAGAGCAAGGGCGGATCCAGGATTTTTCTGGGGGGGGGGGGCGCTAGGGTCCGACAGGCACTGTTTATTGTATACGTACCTGTATATAATATATAATATTACATCCAATATTAGTACATAAACGCAGTTTAAGCGTAAACTTTAAGCTAAACCACAGTAAAGAAAAATTAACCTAGCATTACAATATTGTATTGTTTCGTATTAATATCCCATTGAACTGATTGTGCATGCCTTCCTTCTCTGTAAGAACTGCTTTTCCTATTTTCTGAGTTGGACTAGGCTCACCTGCGAAGCAGACTATTCGTAATTACTGAGCTACCCGCTTGGTGGCTGCCTGTATAGAAACGCCGGATTACTAAAAGGGCCGGAGAATTGTAGTGTCAGATTACAAAGGGAGCACTGCCAAATTTACCTAAACATTAGGAATCAGTGAACAGCTTTTGAATCAATAACGCCTTCGTTTAAGGGTGGCAAAATTTCCATAGAATACTTCAACTGTGTTTGCCAAGATTTATTTCCTTTCGTGAATTGGTCCATCGTACTTAGTTATGTTTCCTCATGGTTATGCTCTTGGCTAATTTTTACAAGCTAAAAATACGAGATTCTTAATACTTTAGTTTAAAAATAAATTCAAATGTGGAGAATATTTTATCTATCAGTAATCAAACATACTTTCTGAAGGGGTGACCTTAAATTACAATGAAATTTTCTTTACAATTTGGAAGTAGCAGATCACTCGGCGTTGCTCGGAAAGGATAGTGTCCACAGAAGTTTGAAGCTTGGAACTTATGATCAGATGGCAGGATTTTTAGATAAATGAACAAAGTAGGTATGATGATGGTGTATATATGTAACAGCAAACGATGAAAAAACGATTTCCGTACCCCCCCACGGGATAAGCTTACACCCCGCTCCACAACATTGACCGTTGTGTGTCCATACGTTCGTAGACCAAAAACATCGCGTCAATGCATGCCCAGTAAAAATTTTTGCACCAAAAAGATTAATACTAGAATTTTTTAGTAATGTTATCCCTCTGAGAGTGTCAATAGATGGGTAGGATGGAAACCTCTAAAAGTGAGAAGAACCGTAAATAGGCTATGCGGGGTATACAAAGCATTTACAAATGAACAGGGTTGGAAAGAATTAGGTCTGAAGCTGGACTCACCCTGCTACATAGGAAGGAAAGACCGTAAATTTAAAATTAAGTTAAAAAAACAGAAAACAGACATTTTGAGAAAATCCCTCCTACATAGAGGAATAAAGGAGTGGAATGACCTACCTGAAGTGATTTTTAAGATCTTCCCTGCAAATGCCAAACTTTTCAGGAAGAAGTGTGCATCACTTATTGATTAATTACATAGTGGTTTAAAAGGCAGAGAGTGAAGTTGGGTCAATGTTCATTTTTTAGTTGTATTATATTAGAATTAATGTATTTAATGGATTGTTTTGAATTTTTTTATTGGGACAATGTTAAATTCTTAGTGTATGAGATAAGACTTTATCCCGGCACCACCGAGGCCGGCAATCGGAATCCTTGAGAATACAGAATCCTTGAGAAATTATTTTCAAAAGTAATTCAGGATGTGGAGGGTGTTTTATATATCTGTCATTACATGCTGTCTCAGGTTTGACTTTAACTTATAATGGAGTTTTCTTTACATGTTGGCTATTACTTGGTTCAGTGCACTGTTTGACAACTATGGTTCAGCCGATTCTTAAGGTTTTGATAAGGAGACCTTCGGTACTAACTAAACCACAGTTGTCGAAGCTGAGTCAGAAAGGTGTAGTAAAGTAAAATCTCCAATTATATTTGAGCGGAAGTTGATAGCTTTATGCAGATAATTTTTATTGTCAGTTGAATGAGGAATGATTTTGGATCTATCATGTTAGATTTGACAAGTAAACCTACCTTCAGCAAGTTATGTCTCACATCTCGAGTATGGTGGGTGAATTCTTAGCGTTGAGTGCAAATTTTATGTTTAAGATTGAAGTAAACCTTCAGTTATATTTGAATGAATGATGACAACTTCATGTAGAAACTCTTTTTTGCGAGTTGGTTTGGGAGAGATTCTGGATCGACTATGTCGGTTTCTACGAGGAAATTTACACATGTCACTAGTCAAACATGGGTCGGTAAAGTCGTAAGTGTAACGCATTTTTTGTTCTTAAAAATGTGATTAGTAGTCGCGAGATTGTAATGGGTATTAATAGCTTCATACCGAACTATTTCTTGCTAATTGAGTGGGGAGAGAATTTAGATCGACCCTTTTTGTTTCAACAAGAAAACCTTTTATGTCTTTTGAAGCCACTTATGAAATATGGGCTCGCATTTCCGTTAAGCTGGCTGTAATTTTTACTCTTTAAAATGGAGAAAATCTCTTATTATATTTGAGCAGATAACGAGAGTTTTATGAAGTTAAATTTTCATTTTCATTGAATATGGATAACTTAGGATCGACTATGTTCGCTTTTGCAAGGAAACCTTCAATTATTAGCTTTATTCCTCTTGATGGAAATGGAAAGGTACTGTCATAACGTAGAGGCTAATATTTATTCTTCCAAAAGGAGAAAAAATGAATGAAATAGGAGTTGATGTTAACAGTTTCATAGAGGAAATTTTTTGTGAGTAAAATTGGGGGTGAATTTCGATCAACTTTGCTTACTTTGACTAGCTAACTTTCAGAATCATCTGAACCATAATCGTCCATTTTTAGTTTAACACACTGCTGTGCCACTCATCCATAACTGCAGCAATATTGATTGATAATTGACAATAAAATTGATTCCATATTTGAGGGTTCCTAAGTGAGTTCACTTCAATTCACTCAACTATTGACAAAACGTTTTCTTTGAGATAAATAAATATGTGAAACTATTGAAAAATGACCTTTCAGACTTATGGGTAGGGAGCTAGGAACTTCAACGTTATGGCTATCGGTCAGAAAATCTTATGGTAAGCACGTGTTTGAAATTTTTGCACAATATCCTTACTCCGAAACACGTGAATTTCTGGCCTCTGGGCAGATCGTTGACGTATTCACGTCTTCTTTTCCCTTCCTTCCTTTGTGCGAGCACATGGATCGGAGGCCTACTTTTTTACTCCCAACAACGTGCTCAGTGGGTGCTAGGCAACGCTTGTGTTTTTCCGTCTTTCGTCATGACGCACTTCTCCCAAACTTCTTCTCACCCACTCGGGTCTCCCTCGAAATGCGTCATTGTTGATGCGGGTAAAAGTAGATTCGGAGAAGCGCTCAATTTCTCCCTCTAATCCGTGCTCCTAAAGGCTCCTCTGCCTCCGCATTAATTCGTTAAGGCTACACTGATAGAAATGCAAATCAAGAAGGTGTAAAGCGGGCCATAGAAGTTGGGAGTCGTTATTTAGGAAATTAATCTACATTAAAGGTCCCGTTCTTTAGTATTGTTAAATAGAATCGGAATTTGAATTGCTTGAAAATAATTATCTACTGAATCGAATTCTTTCTCAGAATAAATAATTTAAAAGAATCGTTTTGTTGAAAGACTTGCTAAAAAATTGATTTACCCTCATTCTGCTGGAATAAGATTTACGTTCAACCCGAATGTGGAGATGTAAAATTCCTGTTTTTTCAATGGCTGGCTCAGTCAATGGCACTTGCTTTCAGTTGGTGTGCAGTTTGGATATCTGAAAAACACAAAACTTTGAAGCACTATGGCTACACATAGTATACTCACATAATGCTATTTTTATTAATCATAAATGTTTAGTATGCGAGATTTTTTCACGTACATTCATCGCTCTATCGATCTAAACCTTTCACCAAAAGAAATGGATGAATGAGCTTTCATCGAGCGAGTGCACAGTAATGCAACGCCAAACTGGTTGTCATAGTTACCGATGCTCAAAGCTTATTATTAGCAAAGCAATGTATTGTAACAGGAATGAAAGATTCTCCTATCGTACTTTACAATGTTCCTGTGGTATACCAAATTTTTTTACGAAAACGCACACTGTAACTATCAATTATTTGCATTGTATCCGGCTAAAAATATTCATTGATAAAAATTCTCTTTTAACCGAAAACTATTCCTTCGAAATACTAAACATTAATGTAATAAAAAGATAATATGACTAATGGCATATTTTGACCCAAAATTGCTTGCTATAATGTTATTTTGTAGTATTCATCGATTTTTGATGAAAAACGAAAACGACATGATAAAAAATCTTTAATTAATCTATTACCTGATGATAATTTTATATATTTCAGTATTCAATGATTAAAATCACCGTCTGCATAATATCCTTTTTAGTGCATATAGGGTTCTCGTTGCAATGGCCTTTTTCAACACCGGAAACATGTTTAAAGGTTCTTCGAAGTAGTAAAATGCAAGGAGGACGTATCTGCTGACTGGGTGAGATATTTGTAGTTGGCAGCAACAAGGAAAATGTGGACCACTTACTGGTTAGGGAGGAAAAGGTGAATGATCTTAGGGTTTCCCGAAGACGAGGTACTTCGCATGAAACACTCTCGGTTTTCCCAATGGGTGGTTGTTTATATCGACAATGAGGTTTCAGTTATTGAGATCCCAATTATGATCATGTAAATTTTCATCATTGACCCTAAAAATGCTTATCAAAAAAGTGTACACTCATCTATGGAAATAATGTGTAACGGAACGTCTCCTGGATTAAAACGTCAATGGAAAAGTGATTTTAAAAGGGTTCAATCAAAAATTTTCCGTGACCAAGGAAATCATTTTGCTTCCTTGAATAGACTCATATAAGAGCTGCACGATATTGAACGGAAAAATATCTTAGGAAAAAGTAAAATTACCAAATGTCTATTAATGCATAAAAGTGTATGCTTTCATCTGCATATTGAAAATGAATAAAAATCAATGGCAAAGTGGGAAACTTACTTAAATGGGAAACAATTTCATAAATTTGTTGGAGAATCCTCTTAAATAATAGGAGATAGTCAAACCTACCAATTCCACTTACTACGCCATTTTTTAAGTATAAAGTGATTTTTTATTTAAAGTTACTTTGGAGTACAATGGTTGAATCTAAATCCGAAAAGTGTAGCTCAGAAATAGAGCAGAAATCAAGCGTATCATAAGGTAAATAAGTTAAGATGTTGAGGCAGATGTAATGGAACGCTCAAATCTTGTAACGTAAGTATATAATGTAATTTTCTATTGATTACAATTTTTACTTTCTAAAATTGCTAAATTTGAACTGTATTCTAAAAGAGGAAAACTGCTCTTCATTCAAGATGGTCGAAATCAAATGTCTCGCAAGGTACCGAGAAGAAGCACTTTCATCATTCCCAAAACTCTTGATTGGCTGACAATGCTTCTTTTCATGCCATATGGAAAACCGTGCGGTTCGTATTCCAGTAGAAAAGAAACCGAGCGGGATAGCGGAGTGCGAAGGGGTCGACGTAGCGGACCGGATGCAAACGAGTGGGCTCTCGGAGGAAAAGTTGGGATGGAGAGGAATGGGAAGAGAGAGAGAGAGGAAAGAGAGAAGAATGAGAAGAGGCGGAAGAAGATGAGGAAAAGTGGGAGGATGAAAGTGGAGAGAGGTGGGAGCTGGAGAAAAAATTCGCAGATAACGGGATTGGGAGACGGGAGATAATGAGAGGGTTGCGCGGTTGGCCGTGGTGTGGTGTGCGGGGAAGGGCGGCACATAGATCGAGCGAGTGTGGCAAGAATTTTTGACGGAAGAGAGTGGATTGGGTTCGATGACACGTAAAGTTTTTCTCTCACCTCATCCTGCCGGTCGTTGAAGTCTCCGCAGTTCCTCAACTGGAGACTTCAACGCGCGAGAGTGGGTGGAAGCGAATTTTCTTGCTAATCGCGCACCAGGTCATTGAAAATAAAAAATACTCGGAGGAGAGCCTTGTTTCATTTGCATACATTGACTTAATGTGCTTGGCAAGAGATTTATTGCACACGTAGCTGGCTCATCTCATGATTAGGTGTGCCGCTAAAGTACACCAACATCAGAGATCTCGGATGAAATATTCATCACAAAATTGGTACCTCATTACACCTTATTTATTGTAAATCATTATGAATGGAGGAATAAGGAGTTTAAGGATACCTGACAGAAGTATGAATCGCTAGCTAATGATAATTCTCTCAAAGGTGTCGTTGGAGTCGGTTATTTTTCCCCTCATCGTATCTAGTATTAGGAAGGTTAGCAATTTCTGAATCCTCAGACGTTTTGAATTATTTGAAATATTAATTTCTTATTTAAAGAAGTAATGCATACCACCATGTGCGGAACCCAAGTGTATTTGTATGTAATTTGAAAATTGGCATTAACCTTAGGAATGATTAAACTGATTTTTAAAATTTAAAAGCTATGCCAATAACATTCACTTTTTAGTCATTTTTCAAGAAGGAGGAATTCTATAAATTTATTTTATTCATGGTAGAATACCTCTAGGATAAAAGTAGGTAGTAAAATATTTTCTGAAAGTCATTTTGATCGGTTTCCAGTTTAATGGCCGTTTCAGCGTAAGATATTTTGCGTGTCATGTACGTATGTAAGTTGTTCATTTCATTGTTCTTTTGTTGGAATAAACGCGTGCGGTAACGCCATGTTGGGCGCAGCTTGTTTGAGATTTCCTCAAACCAAATACATCACAGTGTAATATCCGAGAATAATTTTTTTAAACAATGATTCCTTTGATATCATGTAAAAAAGATTCTCTAGTATATCCAGTGTTAATGAATTTAATTAAAGGGTGTTTCTTGCCTTTAAGCAAAATTAGAGCAAATACCGTGGCATTACCTTATTGTTTTATTACCTTATTGTTTTAATATTCATTCAATTGGTAATGTTGAAAATTATTAACCCTTGAAGTAGCTTGCGGTATATTATTTGGAGTCAATGGGGTGTCATCCATTTCTTTGGATACGCAAAGTGGCTGAAGTTTTCGAATTTTCTGCACTAGGGGTGTGTTCTGATGTAACTATTTGATTACTCGAATGATTTCAAGGTGAAAAAATACCAATTCATAGCAACTAGTTTCCAGATACAAGTACTCATCGAGGTACCCTGGTGTTCGCTGATTGTGCATTTTACTTTCAAGGCTCGAAAACATTGTTACCCTAATATCCATATGAATAATGTGTAGTAATTTGAGGATCCAAGTAATCATTCTCGTTTTCGATTAGCAATGCCTAATTACGTTTGAGAGATCCTTCGACAGCACCATTTTGAGTAATACACATGTTCATATAAACTGGGGTGAGTAATGTATTTTTCTCTAATAGTCACTAGGCTACATTTAGGTGCTACTGTGTAAATATTTAGTTTTCTCTCACCATACATATCAGTATTAATTTCAACGCAAAAGTATGTAGGCCCAATACTATGCAGGCACAATATACATCCCAAGCAAAGAACACGCAAGAAATGCCAGACAAATGTCAAATGTGCATACAAACTTCTTAGTATAACTGGGGTTTTTATACGGTACTATTGACTAAGAAATCAACTAACTAACCAAAATGTCCTAAGATTAACTAGGATTTATAACAAGTCGAAATATGTGGTGTTTCTTCATCGTTTTCAAGAAGAATGAACTTCTGCATTTCATCGTTTTCATTTATTTCTCTGATTTTATATTCAACGTCAAATCTACCGAATTAAATACAGGCTCTTAAGCGATCCTTGATGCAGTATGCAAATGTTTTATTCTACAACGTATTTAAAAGATAAATTCGAAAAGTTTGAGGGACACTTCTACATCTACATAATACCCTGCGAGCTAACTTTAGGGTGTTTGACTGGGGGTGTTTAATGAAGAGGACAGCCACATGCACACCGCACGGTGATAGAAATATTACGCATAATGGCAAAATATACATTCGTATTCATGGAAAGACTAAACTTGCCAATGGTTAGTAATTCCCATATAAAATCCATTCTAGGTTAGAATGAAATGAGTTGTCCTTGCGAGTGACACCATTAATTCTATTAATCGAGACACCGCTGCTATCCTCAATAGTACGAGGATATAATGATATTTTAAATATCTCTGTTTTGCAGTCTATTTCTTCTATTTTCTTCTAGTAATCACGTCTACCATAGTACGTCGGTAAAGGCAGAATATGTTTCACGTCGTCTGAGAAAATAATTCCTCCGAATTTACTAAGTAAATCAAGCCTATACTTCTACGCTCCAGTAAATATTCTCATCCTAAATAGCGTAACATATTGAAAACGCTGAAATTTGTTATAGCAAAAACTCATCACTTTTGTGTTGATTATTAGTAGCGGAATAAAGCTTTTGAGCTACAAACATAGCAGTCATCTTCGACTTGTGTACTCGGCTTCACATGCCACTTCCGCGTTCTATCCTTCAATTCGTTTTGCTCCTTTGCTCACTCGCCTCAGCTGTGTGTCACGGGTACCTGCCGCGTGAGTCAGCAAACTTGCAGCGGGGCGATTAACCACGGGTGCGCCTCTCGCCCGCTCGTCTCCCGGCAGCAGCACCAAAGTGATTCACTCTTAAAGCGGGAGTGATTGCCCTCGCTCGGGTCTGGCTGTCGCTTGGACTGTTGCCATATATAATCCGAACGCCGCACTAACGAGAATCATCATTTAAGACGCCGATTGAAGGTTACAAGGTCCGCCCAATCACGATATCTAACTAACGCGGGGTGGTGTGCCGAGTGTAACAGTGCATTCTCCTATCGTGTTTTAACTCGATGGATTACCGCACTTGGTGTTTTGGTCAGAGGGGCTAAAGCTGGAAGGAGGAGGTGTATACATATTTATACAAACTTCGCCTCTTCGCAGATGATGTAGTTGTATACCGAGAAGTTAACGACCATAAAAATTAGCATTAGAAAAGGACCTCGTTGCCATAAATGACTGGTGCAGTATTTGGGAGTTAGAATTAAATCTTGAAACGTGTCTGGTGATGAATTTTTGGGAAAAGGATATACCTTCAAGAAGGAGCTACACCGCTAACGAGATTCCATTATCAAATGCCGAATTCGTTAAATACTTGGCGGTCACCATTACCCGGGATCTTTCGTGGGGTAAACACATACGTGAAGTTTACGGGAAAGCTAACCGTAAACTTGGATTTGTAAAAAGAACTCTCGGTAAATGCCCAAAAAATTGTGAAAGAAATAAGCTACCTGACTCTAGTGAGGCTTGGAATATGCTGCTAGCGTGTGGTACCCTTACGAGGTAGGACTAATAGCTGAAATCAATCGAGTACAGTGCAGGTCGGCAAAATTTGTGATGAGTTGTTACGAAAAAAAGTGCTGAGCTTCCAGTATGTTACACGAGTTAGGATGGGAATCTTTACAGGAGCGTAGATCGAAGTATGGGCTTAACTTACTTAGGAAATTCGAAGAAGATATTTTCTCAGACGACGTGAATCATATCCTTCTTTTACCGTTGTACTATGGTAGACGTGATCATGACAATAAAATAAAATAAATAGGCTGCAAAACAGAGATTTAAAATGTCATACTTCCCTCGTACTATTAAGGATAGCAACGTTGGCTCAATTGATAGGATTAATGGCGTCACTCGCTAGGATGACTCATTGCATGTTTTTTCCATAGTTCTAACCTTTCATGTATTTGATCTAGGAATTACTAACCATTAGCAAGTTTTTTTTATGAATGTGCATGCATATTTTGCTCGTATGCGTAATATTTCTACATAGACATATACGTGAAGTATGCGGGAAAAGCAACCGCAAACTGGGATTTGTAAAAAGAATTCTCGGTAAATGCCATAGAAAGGTGAGAGAGATAAGCAACCAGACTCTGGTGGAGCCTCAATTAGAATATGCTCTAAGCGTGGGGAACCCATATGAAGTTGGACTGATAGCTGAAATAAGTAAATAAAGCGCAGAGTAGCCAGATTATTTTACCTCAAAGAGGCCCACAAGCAAGCAAGGCCTTCAAGAAAGGCCTTACTAGAATCAGGCAGCTTCTAGTTTACGTTTCTACCGCAAATACACCTAAATGTTGCAAAATTTCCTCAGAAAAATTTGATAGGTTGTGTATTTAAGCTATAATAACACGCCAAATGAGGGACGGACCTGCTATATAGTACAGAGGGAATGAATAAAGCACTTTAAAGATGAATAACTTAAGGGACGCTAGTCTGTCTAAATGCAGTTTCATGCAGCCTCTTCCGGAAACGGTTAAAACAGCGGAAAGTACTAAATCTGCCTTTGTAATGGAAGTCAGGGTCACCCGCAGGAGAAACATAGTAGAAATTTATGTCAATGAATACAATTAAGGAGGAGTACACAGTAATGTAAGGGAATGGAAAAGGCATAGAGAAGAACATGTAGGCTAAATCCATAAATGTATAGAGCATTTGTATATTTGCTTATTAACTATCTTATTTTAATGAATTTTAAAAATATGGATTTTTTGCCATCAAAAATTTCCATTAGCTAGCGATATGAAATCTTCATCAGGATCCACGTGAAATCATGCGAGACATTTACGCCATTTTTAATTGATGAAACGTTTGGAAATAGGCAGTTATTTGAATAATTTATTACCAATGCTCCATTTAATTAAAATGCAATGCATACAGGTACAAATCGAACAATTATAGTGATAATGAGTTCTAAATGTCAAGTTGTAAAACCCCTGATGGACACGCTATCAAACTTCATTCCCGGGTAAGATACATGGATATTAACAGGGTTGAAATTATTGATTTTGTGGGAGAGTGGTTTTAGCCTCTGACGAGCGCAGAGTAAATGTTAATAAGTGGGATTGTTGGTTTCTGCGCGAACAACCAATATTATAGTGGTGAAACACTAGATCACGTGACAATTCTCGGCTCTGGCAGAAGTATTTGAGTCCATGATGCTAATTTAGATTAGAAATTTTGTCTCCACAAAATTTCTCACTAAAAGTATCATCATCATTAGTTAAAAATTCTGAGATTGGCTGGATGGAGAGGTCTCAATTTTGCTCTCCTATTCACAAGGCTTTTCATAGGGACGTATTTCTTCTCTTGTACGTCCTTAAAAATCCGTCTTAGGCAACTCGTTCGGGACCGTCTTTGGCCCTTCTCCTTTTCCACGTATCCTTCTACAGTTGTTTTCATCAGGCCATCATGCCTCATATTGAGGAAAACTAAGTAGTCCCTAAACTTCAGTCTTCTACTTAAGATTTTTAGAAGACTTCTCTTTTCTCCCACACTTGTTAACACGTCCTCAATACCTACGCTGTCGATCCATTTCATCATATCCATTCTTAGGTAGCAGTACATTTTGAATGCTTCCACTATTGATATCTCTGTACCTGCACGAATTATTCATCCCCCGCAAAAAAGTTACTGGAATTTCCACCCGCCGTGTTTCTGACCCTCAAATTCCTCAAGCCCGCACCAATATATATTTCAAATCTTTTCATCCAACTGCGTCTAGATTCTGGAACTCTCTTCCGCCAAATATAAAGACGTCACAATCACTTCAGTCGTTTAAAAGAAGGCTGTACTCCTATGTGAAGTCTGGGGCTCCTCAACTCATTAGAGTTATCATCTTAAAGTTGTGTTATTATCAAAACTCTTTTCATAAATGTGTATATGTATGTGTGCGTCCATTACTGTATAAGTTAAAGCTTATGTTTTTGTGTTATTAGTATTGAATATTTTACATTTTTTGTATAAATATCTACTATTTGTAAGCCTAGCAATAATCTCCATAATGCCTTATTTTTGTCAAAATGCCTTTTATTAAGAGAACATTTCCTATATTTTCTATTTTTGCCCTCATAGGTTTTACCTAGAGCATAATAAAAATATTCTATTCTACCTGTAGACGTCCAAGCCTCGCTCCAATGAAGAAACATGCTCAATCCGATGAATTGTTTCCTCGCTTTTATACTTGTATTTTCAGCTTCAAGTAGATAATTTATTGCAGAGAGCCCTCTTTGCCTATGCTATTCTACTGGTAATTTATCTCTAGCTTCATATATCGTTAGTAATTCGATTTCCTCTGTCATCTCTTCAAGCTTTTGTTTTTGTCCTTATCAGGGGTATAATAATATCTCTGTATGTTTTTTTCGCAAACAATTGCCATTTTTCGTTTCAATACAAAATTATAGACATCCAATTTTCCTCGACATTAGGTTACTTTTGTTACTAAACAGTAAGCGGTCATCTTCAGCCCTCTTGTTTGCTTTTATTCTGAAGTAATGGGCACGGTTAGCGCAGCTGATCATCATCCCCTTCAAGCCCCTCCGTGTGAAGACAGGGAGCGACGTGCGTGCAGAATTACATTGAAATATGAATCCGATAGACTTGTGGGTTAGATTTCAGGCTTTTGGCTTGATAAATGTGGTTGGTAAATTCAGCATAATTCCAAGTTCTTTTTTTTTCATTCAATTTATGTCGGGACCACGCATAAGTTGGAATTCCATCTCACACAGGTGTAGAGAGTTTTTATGAGTCAATAGGCAATCTGTTAGTCACTTTATTTGGAAGCAAGATTGCTCCCATGCATCTTTACATCATACTCTCTTCTTCTGTCTTTGGAATAATTTTTACTACCGAAAAACACAGAAGAGGGGATCGCGGTGGCCTAGTAAGTTGAACTTAAGACTACTTACCGAAGGGTCTCGGGTTCATTTCCTTACGACACATCACACACAAATTTTCGAATTACACGGTGGCCATGGGAGAAAAACCGACCACTCTAACTTCAATGCATGAAATTAGCAAGAATGTGGTTTAGTCTAGGGTGAGCTCTGCCCTAATTTTTCCAAACCTACTATCTAGCTTAATCGCGTGGGGGAAAAAAGGGTTGATGAATCTACTACACCGATCCTGGTTAAAACCCCCTTTGGTAGAATAACAGTAGTCATCGTTAAAATTAGCGGTGTATTTCCAGGTCCAGTCCAGTATTATGTTCCGAAAGTTGAGTAGCGGATTCCTGGTTAATTTTACGAGACAACAGCTTAGGGCCCATTCAAAATATTACGTAAAGCCAGTGTCCCAAGTTCAATTTATCCGTAACTTAATTCTTGACAATATCATTACCAGAAAGTGTAGTCAATCTAGCCAGATTACTTTCTGCAAATAGTGTAGTAATCATAACCCCGAATCACACACGTCATCTGACATGCTTTTTCGCACATTTTGAGCATTCCGAGTGACTCCGTAAAGTTATCACCGTGGATAGTCCCGGTATTCTTAAATTAGTCAAGAGCAATCACCTCTAAGCGTTCAAATTTTGGGCTTTGCTCTCCGGCTTTGGCGCTGCGCGCACGATTTGAACTGCTAGTTACATAATATGCTCAGCAATGCAGACCATTTTGTCGGGTACAATCCACAAATTTCTACTGATGGAAATGATGCCTTCTCAACTGGTTAAAGTAATCGACGGGAAATCGGGTTGAAATCCCGGTCAAGGCGAATGATTTTTCCCCTGTGGAATTAACGAACAATTTGTGCATTGCGGGTGACTATTTGAAGTTATAAGCGTAGCTCGTACAGGTATAATTAAATTGCTAAGGAGTGTTATTCACTTACATGTGGCATAGTATGGGTGAACCCTACCATCACCTATTCAATCCAACCCTCGCCACAGGTTTAATCACTGAGTCATTGTGACCTCAGAAGAGTTCTGTCTATCTTTATCGCTTAATCTCTTGTTTTCTTTACGCGGGGCCAAAGTTATTCCATTTGCTGCTAAAAAAAAATTTATAAAATTAAATCACTAAATAAAATCTTAAGACATGCCAAAGACTGGCTTTTCTCACAAGAAATAATTGAACATTTACTCTGATGTTATTCCTTTAAAACACTCTTGTATTATTTACTGCATTACTATTTTAAATATGCCACTTCATTTATTCACACGACGCCTTTTGCGTAAACATTCAAATAAATTCAGAGGTAAGGAAAGAAAGGGATAGGAACATATAATAGAAATAGGACGAGGACAACGGTGCTGTGGTAGGTGGAAAAAGCCAGAAGTCAGAGGGTAAAAATGCGACTTGACTGGGACACGAACCCAGAACCTCCCGGTTGCCGGCCAGGCGCTCTATATATATAAATGAATGAATTAAACTTCTTCTTGCCTTAGGGTGGGCACATAGAAACACTTAGTAATAGAGGAAAAATAAACGAAAAATAAGAGTAGGGAACTTACGGGGAATAGTATTTCTTTTGGATTACATATTTTACGTAATACTTCTTGAATCGCGTTTTGAATGAGATATGTGCCACTGTACCAATGGGACCTAGTTCTCGCTTCTTCCGTTCAACGGCGAAAGGATTCCTCATTCACTCTCTTCGTCGCCTTTTCGGTCTCATCCTTCCTTTTTCCCGCTTCCTGCCCTCGTGCTCTCTGCATTCTTCGTCCCTTTGTCGCACTGGCCCGTGGAATACCTATCGTCCACCCAGTGACCTCCTTCCGCCCCAGGTCAACCATCTAACTGACCACGGAGGCGTCTCTTAATCCGAGGGGCGGGGGGACGCCCAAGCAGTTAGGTGGCCTAGGCGATCATCGAACGGTCTCCTAGCCGTTCCGCCATCCCATCACCAGGAGGTCAGGCTGGCTGAACCATTGGTCGCGAGTCGCATATTACGATCCTCGCCAGACCTGCTGGAGTCATGGATCCAGTATAGGTCACAGTGCCTGTCTCAATCCGACATAATGGCCGGTTTCGTGATGCCTGTTTAGCGTTAACCGGGAGTTGATACAGCCGTAACCTTTAAGTTGAGAAGATTTGAAAGATAAATTAAATTGGAATATCTCAAAAAAACGCTTACTTAAACTGGTGAAATGAGGAGGAAGAATTTTAAAATTCCGATTTTCCATCACCGAATAATTTAACTAAAAGTTTTTTTAACCGTTCCTTAATATTCATTCATCGGGGAAAAAATTCTTTCCATTGATTGCGTATTACTTTTTTTATTTAACCTGATGAGAAATGCATTTTAAAATTGACTCATTTTAAAAGTTCGTGTGTAACATACACTTATTTTACTATAAATAATCTTGTACCATAAATTTTCCTCCCGTTTGAAATGGTCGTAAATGATACAAAGTAATTGCATATTTTGCAAGAAATGTTTAAAAAAAATTTTTAATATATATATTTTACATCGTACGCGAATCTTTCCCGTTGGAGTTCGCAGTATTAGGACATTAAGTATTCGTTTTTCCCGCAAAGAATATAGAACTTAAATAAATACAAGGTTTCAAGCCATTTAAACACGCACCTATTCTTTTTTTTGTAAATGGCTGGTGTCCTAACACCCCTCGCGTCGTGTCTATTTTGGCGGCTTCTGGGGTAGTATGTAGGTGCAGATGTTGATTTCGGTCTTATTCGGAAGAACACTTCTCAAAGGTATATTTCATTGCAAACTTGAAGGAATGTGACCGACGTCATATCTGTGAGACAGTGAATGGGATGCATGTCTACCCTGTGATGTATAACCATTCACCTCAATTTATGCTATCACCTCTCAAGCAATTAGAATCTTGTATGATATGAGACACGGTGTGGTGGAAGTTTTTGATATTGGTGAAATGAAACATTTCAATATTTCCTCTGGATTTTATTTTAACACGACACTTTTCTTTGCTGTAAAAACTCGCACTTGATAATGTTGTTTGTAGCAAATAAACGCGTCGTGTTAAAATAAAATCCAGTGGGAATATTGAAATGCCTAATTTTACCAAAATTTGAAAATAATGTGGAATTAATCTTCCCTTTAAAAATCAGCCACCTCAACCTCAGAATCATTAATTTTTAATACCTTAGTATAATACCTTGTAATATATTTTTAATAGCTTATTCATTTTTTACTTCACGATATTTCATGCGGGACTTTAAGCGACAAAATACCATGATAGGTTTCCACTTTTATCCGTCTATATTTCGTATAAAGCTTTCGTGTAAAGCTTGAATCACTCGACCTTTTTTTTACATCCCTCAGAGTGATAGGTTTTCAGGGAACAAAAGAGTGATCGCTCGGCTCATCATTTTCTGAGCCACACGATCGTTCCAACCGTCCCCTTTTACGTGTTTAAAACTGTCACTCAATTAACAGCCAATCGTGGCGTTACAATCACTCTTAGCGGCCGTGTGTTCTAATTGGCTAAAAGGCAGTGCCAGCGATAGTTTCAGCGACGGAAAAAGGGATGCGTCGAATGATGGAAAAATGGATAGTAGTATTTCCATCCCTGCATCCATTGCGGAAGTGATGGCTTGAAACGATAATTTTTTTCTCCATCATTGGAGCGATCGCTGGAGATATTTATTGAAAGGGACGGAAAGTGTGACCGTGTGATTCAGGCTCAATTTAGTTGAAATGTTGCCTCTGACTCTTCTCCTTTGAATCAGCTCTGATGGCGAGTTTTTTTTATTGCAATTACGGAGAAGTTTTCACGTTAAATGTAATAATAATATAATAATATAATTTTATTCCACTCATATTCAAATACATTACACCAAGTAAAAAAAACCTATAATAATTGTGGAATATATAGGTACCCCTTTGTGGAAAAGTTTTGGGGCTACCATCATACACTATTTAGAACATGACTGGTGCTAAAATACATAAAAAATACATTTATTTCGTTTAATTGAGTGATTTGTTTTCTTGACAATTGCATTCGATTGTGAATTTACAGTAATTTACACATGGATAACTTTTCTTAACACACACACTTTCATAACACACATTCTCTCATAACGCATAAGAATCACATACAATGTACCTTTATTTGAAAACGTTTATAACACCTTTCTTAGCAGAAACTCTACTTCCTCATACTGCAATTAATTATTTCTCTTCACATACAGGTTTTGAAGAAGGTCACTTTAAGCTTCGTTTAAAAATGAAAATGTTTCCGCATCAGCCATTGTGTTTACCTGGAGGACGAAAGTTCATTGGCCCAATTGGACCGAAGCAACGCAGTGAAAGAACACGAAAGGTTCTTCCTTTCAGTTTGAAGATTCGATTTGCTATATCTCCTGCTGTTTTATCTCATCCTCCGATGAAATTCACTTGCTCTCCATTAATAATAAAGTTGCATTTTAATGTGGAGAGTGTAATGAGGCATAATTGGTGAAAGTTAATCATGGTTTCTTTTCTCTTTAATTCTTCGGCTACGTTTTGGAATATCCATTTTCATCAATGGAGAGATAAAATGAAACGATATAAAGTCAAGACAGTTAATATTAAATTCATATTTAGCTTGCATAAATACGTTTACCAAATTACTGTTCATAGTAGATACTTATATTTCATAATAAAATTATCTATTTATTTGATTTGTAAATTCCTTCTAAACGTGTCGGATGCCTATATAAACCATTCCAATTACGATTCAAATTAAGCATTTTACTTCAGGATCGAGTTTGTTCGTGTACGTTTCTAATAATCAAGTTATTGGGCCATTCAATACCCCCGAACTACTTTTGATTTGCAAAACATTTTTTGATGGAGGGTTTTAAGAATTCACCCACATTTGAGACCTTTCAATTAGAAACTAGACACTCTTCCCGCTAGATTACGCTTACATTTAATGAATTTTTGACAGTTTTAGTGCCAGAGTTATTGACACTGTCATATTGCAGCGAAACTTGGCCTGCTAAGAAAGCCCACGAAAATAAAATGGATGTTGCACAGATGAGAATGGTCAGATAGATTAACTGAAAGGGATGTCAAGGATCAAGTGACGTGGAGGGAACAATATAGATAGGAAGAGCAACCCCAAACGGGAATAACTGACGAGAAAGAAGTTGACAGTATCACTAAAATAACGTTATGAAAATTATTGTAACTCGGCCTTTCTACGTCGAATTCAACGGACGTAGTGCTGTACTTCAAAGTGCTAAAACTACAGGGTAGTTTTAGCAGGAATCTAGTTTTATCTGACGCATCTCCGCCATCGTAGGGATTTGAACCCGAGCCCACTGGGTGGGTAGCCGACATTTAGAGCCATCATGCCAACGCGAACCAACCTCTTCATCTGCCCCACCCCCTCCTAAGCCCTCCCCTGTGCCCCTCCTCCCATGTTGCCCCGCGCATCGAAAGGACAGTCTGTTCACACCGTCCGCCGCGTCCTTAAAAACACCGCCTCCCTACCTCCGCCCACTTGCCCTTTTGCGCTAGTTTTGGGCTCCGCGTGCGCCAAACCCCCCTCCCCTTCCCTCAACACCAATAGAGAACTCTCTCCCCCCTCCCATTCCCATACCCAACGACTAACCTCCCCTCGCAAATAATTCGTCAATTCCCTTTCTTACTCTATCCCTCTCAATTACTCGCTTTCCTCCACTCATTCTCCCTCGCACGTCTTTTGCATCATTGCATTTTATTTATTAATGCCTGTGTATACAGGGTGTCCCATTTATCTTGACCACCCGAAGTAACTTTATGTCCAGATTCAAATTCAAAAATATGTGTCAAGCAAATGTTCATTAGCCGTAGGGGGACATTAATCAGCATGACTTCGTTCCTTGTAGTTTTGCTATTTACAAAGATATGAACAGCGGTATGTCTTTTTTAAATGGAGGAAATGAATTGCCGAATAAAAAATAAATGGTGCCATTTAAAAAAGAAATACCGCTGTTCATATCTTTGTAAATAACAAAGCTACAAGGAAGGCAATCATGCTAATTAATGTCCCCCTGATGTCTAATGGACATTTGCTTGACACATTTTTGACTTTGCATCTGGACAAAAAGTTATTTCGGGTGGTCAAGACAAATCACCCTGGGGACACCCTGTATTCGGCACTTGTTTTGGTCGATGATGATGTAGCGGTAACTGGAGAGAAGATACAGACTATCTTAAAGGCTGCATGAGTTGATGTTGAACCTTACTGACCTGGCCTCTTCGCCAAAGCTGTCGAGGGAATCAACGTAAAAGATCTCATCACTAACGTTGGTGCTGGAGTCGGTTCTGCTTCATCAGGAGGTGCAGCTCCTGGTGCTGGCGGTGCTGCAGAAGCCGTTGCACCGGCTGAGAAGAAGAAGGAAGAAGCCAAGAAAGAGGAGCCTGAGGAAGAATCAGACGATGATATGGGCTTCGGTCTGTTTCTAACTAATTCCCATCGTACCTGACCATTTCTTTTGTAAAAGAACAATAAATGATTTAAAAAAAACAGGGGTTAGATAAAAGATGGGACTTTCTAGTCCCAATCTCGCCCAATAAAGACGTATCATTATTATTTTAAAAAATATATTTTCACAGCATTTTTGCTGGTTTTAGGCGAGGTACGGGTATCACCAAGTACTCTACTCTTTTTACTCTGTGTTGAAAAATTTTCTGACAATCCGGCAAGTATTTCAAATTGCTGCTTTTTGTATTGTAATAAACAATTTTTTCGGCAGTCCAATAGTTTGAAGACCTTGATGGATTGAATGAGGCACTACTCCTGTGGCAGAGATAATGATTGGTATTATGTGTACTTTATCTGATTTCCACAATCTCTTAATTTCATTTTTAAGTTCTTCATACTTTTCCATTTTGTTGGTGTAGGCTGTAGTGATATTATTATTATTCTCTTCCTCCTTTACGATATTTTCCCCATATTCATGTTAATCTTCGTTTTTTTGAAAAAGATCGATTTGGCTTTCACACGGTGAATATTTATCCTGAATAAAGGTACACAGAATTTGTGAATTTTTACAGATTTTCATGTGGTACGACGCGTTTCGACGCAATGGCGTCATTTTCGAGACTATCCATTCATCTGTATCATCTACTCTATTCTATTGATTGTTGATCTATTATTTTTTATTTAGAAATACGTATATGGATTGACCGCATAAATAACCCAGGAAAGTGAGGGTTGCAGAAATAATTAGAACTGTGACGACTGATAGTAATGTGAAGCGGCTACGAGCAAGAAATAACTCGTAGTAGTATTCCAAACCCAGCAAGCATAGGTACTATGCTGAAGTACCATGAATGCCATGCACCTGTATATTTAATGTGGGCTAGGTGACAGAACTTGTTTACGAAGTTTTAAATTTTTAATCTAACATTAATAGTAAGATAACTGAAAAAAGGGAATCAAAAGCAGAACAGGAGAAACAGGACACAGGGAGGTTGGTAATTATTAAGTCTATGAGGGCTTCTGAGTGGGAAGTGATAAAGGGTGGATTAGGCCCTTCAGATTTAATAATTGCTTTCCTTAACACTAAGCTTAGTTCCTGATAAACGTGTTACATTAGTGTATACCATTTAAATAAGTATAAAAATTGCATATTAGTATAATGGGTGAGGTTATAGTTGGCCTCGGAGATCTCACAGAGGTTCCAAATGCATTTTCCTCAGAGAACCTTTATACACTTTTGCAGTCATTTTATTAAAAAATATTTAAAATATGTTCTCATGCAGGTTGGGTTGCAAGATTGAATTTTACCGTAGATCGCGGTTCTAAGACAAGCGCAAAATTAAATCTCCAAGTCATTGAGATGTAACCCGTAGTCTTTGGTGCTTTTAATTCTCAATAAAAGTTCCAAATCAAAATGAAAACGACTAAATTCCTTTTATTGAGATTATTGTTTTCATTCTGCTTGAAGATCGCGTCACATTCAGCGTAAGGATTTGAGTTCACCACTGAAGTTGTATCCATTTGTAGCTTCGTTTGCATTGCATTTTTCGGCATGCTTAGAACACGGAATATGATATGGCATGGCTAGGGAACCACACTGATACATTAAAGGCGTTTGGCGGAGTAAAAACTTTAATCAATACGCTGTGCACAATAATTTATTGTCGCTTTGAGAATATGTCTGAATCACCTGCATGCAGCTATATACAGTAATTTGATGAAAGATAAACAATAAAGACGAAAGGAATCGATTAAGAAGAGAATGCCGAATAAAATTTATCCCTAATTTAAGACGAAATTGACAGGAAAAATCACAAACTATCAAAGGATCGTATTTTGTGACGTAATACGTATTTGAAAATTAACTTATCATCTTGAAATATTTATAAAATATATGCTAGGCTCATTCATAGTAAATAATTATTCTCCTGTATTTCAAGTTACATAGCTACTCGGTATGTTTTCAAATTTAAAATTTCTGTATTTAAAATGAAAGTAAATAATGGCAAAGGTCTATTGAATACAGGATACTACTTTCAGGACACACCCTGTATAACCTGAACATTTCTATATTACAGCTCAAGTTTCAAATCGGTTATTTGTAATGATAAATGGCATAATATTTCTCTATCTATAGGGGCGATGTAATTTCAAATGCACATCTTCAATTAGGACCGAGAAAGGATTCAAATGTCGATAAAAACAGAAAACTCATGTAAAATTATGTCCTTAAGAAACCACTACTATATTCGAAGAGCATAAGACTGGGGATCAGGAAACAATGCGTGAAAACATTTGTGTTAGCAGTGGAACTTATTGTTCAGAATCTTGGACCATCGGAATAAGTGATCAGAAAAGAATAGAGACCTTTTAGACCTTGTGTTGAAGGAGGATGCTGAAGATAATATGGACGTATAGGGTGAGAAATGAAGAGGAATATCGAAGAATGTATATAGGAGAAGAAAGGACACTATTGACTATATTTCCAGGTCCCACAGAAGTGATAAATTGAGAGAGATATTTTGCTGAACGGATAGATATGGGAATTCGTTTTGCCCTCGAACCATTAAGGACTTTAATAAATGCTAGTCGTAATTTCCTTAGAGCACTTCCTTTTTATGTGTGAACGGCTGGTGTCCGAACACCCCCTCCCACACGCCTTTTAGGCGGCATGCGGCGTATTATGTAAATGTATGTTGTACGCCAAATAAGAACACGATGAATTAGTCACATAATGAGTAGTTAAGTAGGTATAATAATGGAAAGAAAATTTGATGGAAAAACCCCCATAGAAAGATCATGGTAAAAGTACCTATTAATCTAGCACAGATAAAGAAGGATACGGGGAAGAGGTTGATAAGAGAGGTGAAAAAAATAGCTTGGGATAGGGAGGAGTGGAGGGCTGCAGGATACCATCTTAGGACTGTAATACTATGCATATAACTATGTCTCTCTTATGCATGCGATAGAAGTCTACATCTAATTTACCGGACGTGAGTAGGTCTGCATCCATGGCAGAATGCAAGATGTGGCTGTGCTGTGGGAGGGTGAGTGTTCGCGAAGACATTAATGACGTGGGAGAGAGGGGGCAGGGGAGGTTTTGTAGGTGGAAGTGGGGGTAGGGGAGGTAGGGGGAGGGAGGGAGGGAGGGGATAAGGAGGTCCCTCACCATGAACTAGAGCAGTGGAACGCCAAGGTAACGCCTGTGACGTCACACGCCCGCCTTGCATCCGATGGAACGGAGGTCAATGACACCACGGCGGCGAGCTTACACACAAGAAAAGTGTTCCTCTCTCGGCGCTGCAGCGGTGGATGGGGAATGCAGTGGAGGAAGGAGTGGGACCTACCCCCCCCCCTCTACTCTGTTGCCTCGCTTTGCAACCGGAAGGAGACGGTGGCGCCCTGGAAATAGTTTCGCTTGCATTCGCGATCGTGACTCGAGATCGGAAGTTCCCTTCAATTCCGACTTATACTCTCCCACTCAGTGATTCAACCCTGAGGTTACTTTGAGTAGTTGAGGATAGAGCTCATCCCAAACTTAGCTATAAACGCAAGAATTACAGCACTCTCTCACTAAGTGATTTAACGCTGAGGTTTAGTTTAGGAAGGTGATGTTAGAGCTTCCCACAGACTAATTTACAAACGCGAGAATTCAAATAATGCCTCACTTAGTAATTTATCCCTGAGGTTACTTTGTGTAGATGAGGGTATATCTCGCCCCAGGCTAGTTTATAAACGCATGAATTTCAATATCCTCTCACTTACTGATTTCACCATGATTTATAAATTATTATTATTTGATAAATCGTCAATCAATACAAATTTGATAAAATATATTTCACTCATTAATATCAAGCCTTAAAAGTTCACAGTGACACGAAAAAAACGAAAAATATTCGGCTTATAAAAAAAATTTAAATTAAAGTAAGCCTCTAGTAAGGAGCATTTTTAATAATATTTTACCACAGGGTGAATGCACTCCTTTTCAGTCCAACGAAATTCAGACAGAAAAGTGCACATCATAAATCGAAATCCAAAATGTAATTGGCTACGTGGAAGTAATGTGGGGCCCTCATAATTATGATTTTATTTAGAGAAAAAAAATTATGTCAACCCCATTGGAAGATTATTTTATTTTTTGAAACGCTGATTCTTATGAGGGAATTTGATTTTGATTGTCATAACTTTATTTATCATCTGGTTAGTTATTATTATTACTATTATTAATATATTTTTCATTGGATTTTTTTCACTTTTCACTGAGTATTAACAAGGGTACTAGTTCACACCTAAGCAGCTCCTTACCGTTGTGTTGAGTAGAGAAATTTTCTCGTGATGTTGCAAGTTGAGATTATTATGGCCTTTTGCAGTTTTACATACGTATTAGGATTATGATTGTGCATTGAAAAACTATTTTGTATTTGTTTTGGTATGATACCGGCAGCAGTGGTGACGCAATTAAAAACCTGTCCCATATTCCATATTTTTTATTTGAATTCCAATCATCATTATTATTAATACTATTATTATTATTATTATTAATATATGTTTTAGGGATTTAATCAATAAATATATATGTATGGGACGTAATAGTGACTATATTGTATATTTATAAAGATTACAATTGAAAAACCTGGAAATGATTATCCTGGAACCTGTTGATAAGCAATACGCTTAGCAGACTATACCGGGAAAATAGAATTAGAAATGTAACCAATACCTCTCTAATCCATCCAAAGGGAATTATGGAACGCATTTATCAATAAATATCTTTTCAATAAACAATTAAACTATAAAAACTATTATTATTACATGGTATACTACATTACTGTTGTTAATTTGATGCGTCTTCTCCATTTTTAACCTTAAGTTCGTCCACTTTCGTTGAGAATCCATAATTCAGACGCGTGTTTTTTGTTTCTCGTGAAAATAAAAAATGACCGTGGCCGTGACACTCCTCTTTCATCCTTTCGCGAAAAATCCGGTGAAACAATTAATCGGAGGCATTCACCGACTTTGAGGGTGGGGTGACCTAAAAATCCGACACGTAGAGCAATAAACCACTGTCCCGCATTCCTCGCGAAGTGAGTTCGTACGCCTTCGAATGTTTCGTTCATCATCATCGACCGTCTTCGCTCGCGGAGCAAAGGAGAGTATTACACCGTCCGCCACCGTGAGGGTCAACGACCTCGATCGCGCGCTTCGCCAATGCACCGCTCGGATTTAAAAGGGAGATTTTTCGCTCGCTCCAGGGATGAGAAGGTGTCGCTGGGTTCGAGACTATTTTTCGAAGCGGTGCATCGGGGCTCCGGCAGATTGATTCAATGGACTACGTAACAGGAAATGATTGCACGGATGTTGGAAAAGAAAAAAGATCAAAGCACCGCATGAAACGAGTAACTTTTTACACGGTCACGCGCACGGGTGCAAAGTTTTATACCTATACACCAAAGATGAATTTCGCGATGAAAAATATTTGGCTTAGCTGGGATTCGAACTCGGTTCTCCCATTTTCTGGTTATCAATGTCACTCTTGGTGTAAATTCGTAATTGGTTCATAGGGTTCTTCATACTTCATGAGAGTGCAAATAATTATCCGGTCAGGTATGCTATCAGTTACATTCTTTGTTCGGAAAAACCTAGCGTGAGATTCACATTGGAAAAAGATGAATGAAAAGGATTAACCTATTCGGGTGAAGGTTTTATAGATTCTCCACAAAGGAAAGGAGCCGGTAAACTGCCGGTTGCGTTGTTGTTATGGCGTTCTATTTTTTCATAAATAATGCGTAAATATTATGCTACACAGAATATACTACTTTGATTCCATTAAAAATATGTACATGAATCATATGGTGATATTTAATGAAATTAATATATTACCTTAATGAAACTTATAAGAAATTGTGGAGAGATTTTAGGTCCAGATATTCCATGGAAAATCGAGAGGAGTATGGGTTAACTGGTGGCCTACCTGGCCGGCAATCGGGAGGTTTGGGTTCGAATGCCGGCAATGGTGAATTCTCTTTCGTGGCGAATTTTGTTATTTTTGTATATATGAAAGAGGTAATAAAAAATCAGTTATATGAATAAGATTTGTAATGAAATTTTTTTGTGAAGTCCCATGAGTTTATCTACTCAAAATGGTTGAATACCCTGCCTTTTGCATAATCAAAGGGGATATCTATCCTCACTAATCCAAGTCAACCTTTGGGTTATAGCAGCTCGTGAGTAACGAACCTCATAGAGATTAACACAAGAGTATTTACCGCCCTGGTGAGTGTTAGAATTTAGTCGAAAAATAATTTGTTAGTCAATATATCAAAATATCGTCCCTCGGTGGGTGAAATTTTTTTCTAAATACCTATTTTTTAAATTAATTTTAAATAATCAGCTGTTGCCAAAGGTTGTTAAACAAAAATAACATTTGGAGCAGCTTAAGCATTAGACTTGCGTTATTTGACAAAAACATCAGTTTCAATTAAAATCTTTTAATTTGCTGATTATTTTGCGTGGTTAAAGGCGTTTAGCCGTATCGAAGTTTTTTTTCCGTTCTGTGTTATAGAGTCGTAATTACAATGGAATCTTTGAATCCTCGGTCAGGATTATGTTTTATATTCTTAATCTCGAGCGATATTTCGCAGCTAATTGCTTCATTTTCATCCATCCAGCTTTTACGCAAGAACAAATTCAAGTCTCGCTTAAAAATGGATATCATTCCTCACGAGGTGCTGTGTTTTGTTGGAGGACGAAAGTTCATCGACCTAATTGGACCGAAGCAGTGCAGTGAAAGAACACGGCAATGCTCTGCACCTGTGCGTTACGCTGCGCTTCCGAAAACCTGGCCGTCAATGGCCACACGGTCACTAATGGCTTGAATCTGTGTCGACATATATAGGTGGTTTTACTGTCTCAATTTATGGGCTAAACTATCATTCCACGGCAGTGGAGTTTATTTCTCATAAACATTGTGAACTGAAATTTTAAAGGATACTCAATGCATGACAAAATATTGGTATTAACTGTTGCAAATGTTTTTTTAATATTTTGGCCTGGTAAATTCTAAGGCTCTATCTCTATTAATTTTATTAAACAAATTTATATTAAGGCTATTTATAAAGCATACATTGATGATTCTTTATGGTGGGACTTACCAAACAGATCAAAAGGACCAAGGTATTTGTCGAGAATAATAATTTTTAGGTTGAATTTCCGAGGCTGCTCTCGACGGCCTTTTTGTGTTTAGCATTTTATATTTTCTACTTAAATATTTTTTGGTGCTGTATGTTACCAACCGACCACATGATCGACTTATAACAATATGTTTAATGATAATAATAAATAATGAACAATGGCCAGATATCAGCTGAAAGTCAACAAAAAGAAGACCAAGATATTAGTATACAGCAAAGGAGAGGAAGCTAAGACAAACATGAACCTCGGAAGGCTTAAGTTTGAAGAGATGAAAGAGTTTTCTCAACTGGGAAGCCGAATTACCAACGATGGACGAAGCGAGAAAGAAATAGTCAGTAGAATAGCGCAGGTGAAGAGGGCTTTCTATAAAAAGAGGAATTCTCTTGCAGCTGAGAATCTATATAACATGAAGCCCCTTAACGACCACTCATTCATTCATTCATTCATTCATTCACTTATACAAATGTTTGGGGTGAACGAGACGAGATACGGCAAAAAGTCTAATGAAGACCCCCTCTAAAATTGTCTGAAACCCCAGGAAAAATTATGAAAACACTAAATTTACAATTATTTATCCGTCTATTCATATAAAATTGAGTGTATGGGGATTAGTTCAAAAAATGGCCACCAAATTCCAATGGCGGCGCGGCAGTCATACAAACGGACAATCATAGCAACATATTTGTTTATGCAAACAAGAGGAGCTAAATTGGGAAAGAAGATAATGGAAATGAAACGAAAAACTGATAAATATAAGGTAGGAAATTAAGAAAGTAATAATTGAAGTGTCTATTTCTTTGCGTCTTCTTTCCGCAAGAACAAACACCTGTTTAAATCAAAGCGCATTCAAATGAAAAGCGGAGAAGTGTAAGGTAGGAAATTAGTTGTTGTTTTGCTATATTACATCGAGAGTGTGGTGGTTATTAATTTCAAAGTTAACAAGTGCTCTAAATGCCATATTAGAAATATGATTCGTGCTGTTGACTATAGCTCGTATCTTGTTGGCGATACACGATTGTAGTAAAAAGACTTTTAAACAAGTCTTACATAATATAGGTTGGTAAAAATGATTTTATTATCGTGTTTTGTGATGGTGATAACTTTTTATTTTTGTTCACGTTCTTTTTTCCGTTAATTTCCTTTTTAATGTACAATGTTATCCGTGAGCTGCAGGAGTGAATAGGCAGTGAATAATACAATATGGAAGATAAGTGCAAATAAAGGTATTTCTTATTCAATTATTTGTCTTGCGAAAATCACGTTTCCTTGAGTGACTAAGTTATTCAACTGTGAAAATTATCGAAATCATGACATTCACAATGTCTTGTACACCAAAGGCTGTGATCCGTTACTCACCAGATTTATTGCGCATTGCGTTGGATATTAAAGCTGAGATATTTGTGTATCCCGATTCATTAAAACTTTAAATAGAGGTATTTCTGAAGTGAAATCATTCGCGATCAGGATCAATAATATTTCGATAAAATTCGTCATACTAGCCCCAATTCATGCTAAGGCGCATTTGTTTCTAGATATTGATATTCAGTCCCTACGTAATTCGCTTACGAAGCGGGGAACAGCTGTTACATCTTATTCGTATATGATATAAGAATTTGGTTGAGTTTTGTGGAAAATAATTAATAAACGTGTTTTTCATTGTAATTCGTAAAGTCGTTATGCTATGATATTACGTATGCATTGGGTGTTGCAGTGGAACGTGGTCTCAACGTTTTTTGTATTTGAATTGAATAAGTTAAAGAAACTCGTAGAAATTTATTTTACTTTTTTAGCCCCTCAGAAAAACTTTTCTCTTTATAAATATTTACATTCATGTTGTAGCCTACGTACCATGCGCTCGTTTTACGTGAAAGTGGAAATATCGCTTATACCTAAGCTAGCCAGCTTTAAAGTAAACGATCCTTAAGTAACAAGTAGCAAAAAAAAAGTGTAAGACCTCCCACAGTGAGCATAACAGGCCGTAGGCCTTTTTCGGGGGGGCCTAGGGGGGGCAGAGCCCCCCCAGCGAGCATAGCGAGTATAAGCATAGAAGTCAGGAAAAAATTCATTAAATGCTACATATAGAGTATGTTTCTCTATGAAAGCGAGGCTTGAACGTTGACTTCAGCAGACAAGTCAAGAGCGGAAGCATTTTAAATGTGGTGCAACCGAATAATGATGAAGATAAAATGGATTTACCGTGTAAGTAATGAGGAAGTGCAAAGAAGAGTGGGAGAAAAGAGAAGCCCCCTAAAAACCTTTAGCAGAAGACGGGACAACTTAGTTGGCCACATTTTGAGGCATGATGGCCTGATGAAGACAATCGTTGTAGGACAAGTGGAAGGGAAGAAGGGCAAGGAACGGCCCCGAATGTGTTACTTAGGGCCGTTTATAAAGGATGTAAAAGAGAGGAAATACGTCGCTATGACAAGGGTAGCGGATAGGAGAGAAGAATGGGGAGCTGCGTCAAGTCAATCTTAGGATTCTTGACTAATTATGATGAGCAAATAATTTATCAAATATTTGGTGCACCATGTACATAGGTTCGCGATATTTTTACTTTAATAACGATATTTTTAATTCTTGATTGACCATCCGATGGTTTAAGAATTAATGGAGGAAAATCATTTAAGCTAGCTTACCATCTTAAAATTAGATGAGACGAAGGAAAACGGACATCTTGATTAGTAGTTATATATTTTATGAAAAGGGTGTTAAAACTAAATAAGATGAAGCAGGCTGTTGATGACTGCGTCAGTCCCATATTTTATTGGCTTTACGGAGGACAGAATTGAAAAAAAGGGGTTGATTCCGCCATTAAATGTAGAAAAAGGTTGAGGTAGACTTTAGAGGTAGACTAGAAAACTTGCATCGACGATAGGTCCTTTGGGATTAATCATTTCATTTCTTTTTTGTTGAATAATTTTGTTGAGTAATGGACCAGAAGCACCCGCTTCTCAGAATCCAAGATGGATGGAGAGTACTCCCTGATACTTTCATTATTACTGAGATCAGAAAAGTAGCCTGATGGATTTTAAGTCAACACATTGTCTTCAACACATACCCGATCTCCACTGCTTTTAGTACTTACTATTTGCAATAAATAAATATGTATGCGATCACCCGTACGGATGCAAAGTTATTTACTCAAAGTATGATATCCACTTATAAAGAGCCTTTTTCTACATTTAAGACTCAACCTTTTTCTAATTTTAATGAAGGAATCAACCAATTTTTTTCAATTTTGTCCTCCATAAAACCAATAAAATATTCGACTAAAGTAGTCATCAGCAGCCTGCTTCATCTTCTTTAGTTTTAACGCCTGGTTCAGGAAATATATATAACCACAGAAAAATTTATGTAAAAAAGTATGTCGAACTTCCTGTAGAGCACGTCTGCAATTATTCTGGAAGATGTCTTGGTGGTTTAACAGGTAGCTTACTTGACCGGTAACAGGAAGATCCGGGATCTTATTATTCCGACTGCGGAAAATGATTTTTCTCGAAGAAGTTCATCCTTCGTGTCAATATCTGCTTCAGTAATTTGAATTCAGCCTTTAAACACGAGTAACAGCTCATTTCGGGTAATCCAATCCTTTTGTAATGCCCCGCTAGATCACATAATTGAGCTTAAAAGGCACTATTTGTGGAACATAAAACTTATCTGTCTTGAAAGAGTTTTTAATTTTGTTGTTTGTTCCATTTTCATTGATAATTCAGTAAAATAATTTTTCTTGATCTCTAAATTTAATATTAAATCAGTATCTTGGGGTGTGGGTTTCGCAAGACCAACACTCCAAGAATTAGGAGTAATATAAAGAATTAAAGGAGATAAATTGAAGTTTTTTAACGGTTTGGTCTAATATGATAGATTAGAAGACCGCAATCATTAGATATGACCAAAGAATTAGTATCGTTATTAGCAGTGAATTATTTTTAATATTAAAATGAAAGTTCTGATATAGATATTGTAAATTGAATGGAGGAGGCAGATATTTTGTGGAAAACCATTATAAGATATGAAGTGATACTACTTTGCAATTTTCCACATAAAACTTTATTTCACCTGATTCAACATATTTCACTGCACTGCTGCATTGTCAAGACTACAATATTTCTTGAGGTAGTGAGTCTTGATAATGCGGCAGTGCACTGAAACATGTTGACTCAGGTGAAATAAAGTTTTATGTGGAAAAGTGCAAAGTAGTATCGCCTCATATCTTATAGATATTGTAAATATTTAATTTACTACAGTTACCATTCTTATATAATAATTTTTTCATAACAATTTAGCTATTCATGCCCTGCCGCGCCATTAAATTATGACGATATTCACTTTTAATACCGCAGGCAGGTGGTGACTTTTTAAACTCCTCTCTAAAGAAACAGTATCGTTTGCAGCCGGTTGAATCGGTTCCCACACTAGTTTTCCGCCGCTATCCCATACCTCGTCTTTTTCACTGTCGTTGCCATAATGGATGCGATGGTGCACGGTTGGCCCGTCAAGGGAGCCGTGCACTCCTTTCATCTTTTCCCCCACCCTCCCCTACCGCCCCACCCCCTCAAAAACTGCCCCACTCCACCACTTCCCCTCCCTCGTGCACTTTTGGCCCTTTACCCGAGCAACCTGCTTCTCATCTCCGGCCGCGAAGTCCAAACCACCCTCCTTCCCTCCCCAAAACCATTCTCTTTCCGCCATTTCTACTATCGCCTTCGCCTTTTCCCTAGTAAGTGAATCAAGGAACTGGGAGTTTATTCCGGATCTTCTGTCCATTCAAGGTTTTGTCCATTCTGTCATTCAAGAAGCAGCTAATACCAGCTAGCCATAAGGAGAAAGGATGACAATTATAGCGAAAGTCGCTAATTTATTCGCTGTCTCGTGTTTAAAACCACTAATAATAACCGAAATGTAGTTGAGGTACTATTTTATTTTATCTATCTTAGCCGTCCCGAAAACGTCCTATTTAGTACCTTCAAAGCGGGAGAACATAACTAACAGCAATGAAGGATGGTCATATACGCCCATGCCCAGGATAGGGGTTACCTGCCCAAGCGGGACACGAGCACCCGATACCGGCGGGATTAATTATTTAATTAATTAATTAAATTAAGTTATTATATTTTAATGATTTCATGATCATTAGCTGTGATTTATTGGGTAATATTGGATTTGATGAAATTATGTTTTTCCATGAAGCTGGATGGATGGCTCAGGGATAGGTAATAGCCCTTCACACACGCCTATTGTCCAGTCTGGGATGAGATTTAGTCTCACATATCCAAACTACCCTTGGTTTTGCATTACTCAGGGTGCGAGTGAATTGAGGTATGATAATAACTGTATTGAGGTTTGCTAATTTATTCCATATCTGCTGTCTGCGACGCCAAATATAACTTGCATTATATCTTAAAATCATCGCCTACGGCCATGACTGTAAGAGCATAATCGAGATCACGAGCTCGCTCTGATGTGTATGATTGCCTGATTGCGACGATAGCATTTATTTATATGGTTATTTATATTTTAAAGGTTAAATGCTTCAAATATAATTCTCATGAAGATGGTAAGATGAGTATTTTAATTATATATACGTATAGTATCGTCCAAAATTAATTTGACGTTTTAAATTTGTGATAAATATTATAAAATTATTTAAAAAATTGTTGTATGCATTAGAAAAATATTAGAAAAAAAGGAAAAATGGAACATATTGCTAAAAATTTATATATTTAAATTATGTCGGCTGTTGAGAAGTCCTTTGCGGATTGGCGGTGAGCAAGAGACTCATTTTATTTTATGTGCATGAATATTTTGTATTTTTGTGCTAATAAAGACGTATGTCATAACGAATTTTTTAGTTTTATAGAGTTCATAAAAATGTATTTATTAATTTTCTCAAGTCAAAACCTTTGAAATAAGCTATGGAATGCTTTTCCATCTTCCTAATATCCGGAGATATGACGTCTAATGTGAAGACTACGTTTTACGATTCACCATTGTAATAATGAAGATTCAATGTTGGCATCAGCTTTTGTTTACTGCACGGCCACTTTAAATACTTCCATATATTAACTCTGAGGTTAATACTACTTTGGCAGCTGATAATAAACGATTCCTATCGCCACCCTTCTTCTAAAATGAGCTCCGTTATTCTCGCAGGCGTTGTAATCTCCGCCCGCCGGAGACTTGAATGGCCAACTGGCCGTCCTGGACTGGCTGCACTGGCGGCGTCTGCAGCGGCGGGTGGTATCATCGCCCATCGACGTGACTGGGGTTCGAATAGACCATTGTGTGTGCACCGCCACCCCGCCCTCCTCATAGGCTAGTAGGGCAGCAATGCATCCAGTCACCCACTCCACTTTGCCCGGCCAATTCAGCTATCCTCCTTTCCCTTCTGCCCGAAGCCCTCTTTTTTCAACCTGTGCTACATGCATTAGAGTGCATTAGAATCTAATGAGATTGGGCCTCGCCACGGCGGGCGTATTGAGACCAACGCATTCCATGAATGAGCTCCTCAGACCTTCCTTCCGGTAGGATGCGCCGCGAACGCATCGCTTAAAAATACGACTGGACTAGGGTGGGCTTAGAATATTTGACCAAAATTTATGATTTCTACTAGTGTTTCAATAGCCATTATTGCTACGAGGAGAACTTCTGTCATCTACCTCCGTGTTCTAAATCCTAAAAACTGAAAAAATCATTTTAAATGTAAAATTTTTAATGTCTGTGTCCTAATTACTATGATTGTGACTTCTGCCTATCATTCTTGAAAATGAAACATCAATGAAACATTCAGTGCGAAATCACGAACGTAATACCATTTAAAACATTTATTCATCCGTTTGCCGTAAAAAAAAAGTCCAAAAAATTTACTTGTTCGTCTCAGTTACCGAAATGCTAGACTACCATTGTTTATTATGTGTAGGTTTCGCAATTGTTCGATTAATCCAGAACAAAGAAGTTTTTTGTCATGCCTTGTTTTGGAGTCGATGTGAGGCATTGAATCTTTTTTTTCTGATTGCAAATGGCTATAAAATTCCGGAGACCTTTGATTTAAAAATTTTTCCTCGCTTTCATAAGGAATTGTCGATAAAAATTACTATTTGGTGATCGTGGTCAGCTCATAATCATCAAACATTTACTGCAATTTAAAGTTAAAAATATCAATGATTGTAATCCATGGGCGACAGCCATCTCCGGGTTCCTTTTTTTTGTGTTAATGTTTTAAGCATTCCCGCAAGTAAAGTTGGAATTCTATGGACTAATTCGACGCATTTTAAGCGATTATCCGCTAATTTGCCATATTCACTCACAAGGTATCTCAACCCAACGGTTGGCGTTGAAATATGAGTCTAGAGTTCAAACTCAGCTAAACGATAGGCATGTGAAATGTGGACGCGTTATTTGTAAAGACTCACTTACCTGGGTTGCGAGGATTTTTAGTTTGGGGAGTCCAAGTTTTAAACTAGATATGAAACTGGTACCTCAAGATCTGCAGGCAAATGCTCTACCCACTATGCCACCCTGCATTTGTACCAACAAATTAGTACGAAGTATATTCAGAAAATATCGGGAATTTTAGTTTATTGAAAAAATATTTATTTGTTCATCTACATTAATGTTGTCACCTTCAAAATATTCACCATTAAATGTTATACACTTGTGCCAACGCCTCTTCCAATCCTCGAAACACTTCTCAAATTAGATCTTTGGGAAGCCTTTAGGTACCTCTGCGCCCGAAGTGGTGTCAAAAAATCAAACTAAAATGGTGCCTCCTAATTGAAGGCCCTATAGTGGTACCTTTGGGACCACAGAGTAGAATTTCCACTCCATGTTGAGGACACTTCTATGCTCTGACGATATGTATGTATTTATGTGGCCACTCAAACCCCAAAAGGTTTTCGACCTCAGCAACAGCTACACTTCAGCGTTCTTGGCGCTGCATAAGCTCCGGTGTTACGCTGAGCCTTTGCATGTATCTCTCTGCACTTGATCTACTCACTGTAGTCTTGGGTGCCCCACTTTTCGTCTGATTTGTGGAAAGATTTTCTGCCACCATCCTCAGTGTGGAGTCCAGCTTCTTCCTGTTCAAGTGGCCAGTCCATCATAATCTTCGGCTTTTAATTTTTGCAAAGATTTCGGGATCTTGGTAGAGGACCTCTTAGTTCTCTGTTGCTCCGTATCTTCCAGGTACCTTAAATTCTGGGCCAAGAATAGTACGTAAACTTTTGATTTCGAAGATTATAGGCTAAGTCCGTAGGGGGGAGTTTTCGTGGAGGTAGAGTCGCTCCTTCCGCAGCTCCGGCATCCAATTGTGCAGCAGCCTGGCCTACCTTCGCCATCTACCCCTTAACCTCCCACCCCATTGGGGCCCTTCCATCCGCGCTCCCCCCCACTCCAACTCCCCCTGGCGACCGCTCCCGTAACATCTGATGGTCGTCGTCGTCGTCTTCGGTGGGTTAGCGCAGATACGCGAGGCATGCTCCGCGGAAGGCGAGTGTTGTGCAGTGGATGCGCGGGTTCAGCCGAGTTCATCGTCCCACTTGCGATCCCCTTGTGCCCCCGGGGAGGGAGGGCGGGAGATGGCTTGCCAACACCTTGACTCACCCTCCCTTTTTATATACACCCTCCTCATCCCGCTATCGCTCAACGCGCTCCCTCCGAGAGGGACTCCTTTTCCTACCGTTCGAATCTTCGCTGCGGACGTCGTCCTTTTGTGGGACAGGTGGCGGAACGATTTCATTAGAGCTGCTCGAGCGACACAAAAGGGATGTATTTTTAAAGGCATCGGGGCCTGTTTCATTTATTTGCTACAGGAAGAAAAGTCCGGCTTCCAAAGGGAATGACATTTATTGTGATGTGAAACCTCATTATATTTTCAGGTTCGACAGAAACGATAAAGAAAAAAATTAGATATATTGGCGAACGGAAAGGTGTGGGGATACGTTTTTCTGTCGAACGAATAAAGATTTCAATAAATCATTGATCGACCCCAGGCATTCAAATCTCTGTTAACGCGTGCGTAATTTTTTTGCATTCTTGTTCAGGTTAAACTAACAACCAGCACCATAAATTGTGTTTTAAATGCTATAATAAGTTTCCGAGCAAAGCATGCTCTGGGAGTACAGCAGAATTCGATATTGTACCGGAAAAATTATTATAGTGTAGGGTGTTGTCCTAAAAATTCTACTGAGGCAGCTGTAGGGCTATTAGATGAATTTGGATGCAAATTTCACTGTGGTGTACCTCATAGTGAATATAATTATTGGTATGATCAGTCCGTCTCTATAATTACGAGCAAATGAAGGACACAACAGAAAAATAAATTTATCGATGTTCACTCTTCGGAAGGATAAGTCATTCGGTTTCGTAGGAATTAATGAGCGAAGACAGTGATACGTAGTTAAACGATGGTTAAAAGGTAGTTTAAGCGCTCTCGGGCTTCCAACCGGGTGAGAGATTCCATTACGCTCTCCCTAGAGACAATTAGAAGTACGTCACGTTTCTCGTCTTCAGAGAATGATTCTGGTGCCTCGGGGTTGTCCGGTATTTATACTACTTCCCAGTGGCGTAACTTGAAAATTTTCAAGAGTATGCGGATAGATACCCCCCAAATCCTCGGAGAAATAAACAAATATTTTAAAATATTGCCTAGTTTGGACGTATAATAACTGCATCTGCTTAGAGTTTTTTTTGGAAAAATGATGTAAAATGTATTTCCAGGCATGTAATCTTTTTTATTTCCCGAACCGTTGCCTGGGGGGGAGGGGTCGCCACCCCAGGCCATCTCATTCCCCCAAAGCAAATTCTTAATTACGCAACTGCTACTTCTTTTGTCATAGTGTCTTCTCATTGGTTGAAAATTTTCAAGAGTATGCTGTTCTTCTTTCCGATGGCATTCAGTACTGGTAGCCAAGAGTGGAAGATTGGAGTCGAAGTTTTCTATCGAAGTCAATTGTCTTTAATGAGTAATGAAATATTCAGGCCTAAAGCATATGGCAGTTGCAGAATTTAAAATAAAAAAGGGGAGCGTACTCTTGATCCAAGAAATGAACTTGGAAATATTACTCAATTGGGATAAAAAATATTGGCTATTATTTATTTTCTTTAATGAAAATTATGACTTTTCTGCCAACGAAATTGCTTTTTTATGCAAATATACTTTTTTGACGGTGTTACTCAGATTTTACAGGAACCTACTATAAATGGGGTGCTTGCGATACAGTCTTCTCAATGTGATTTCAGAGATTATTATTGTATTACCCCTTGTCTCTTATTTCAATATTACTCATCCGTGCATCAAGTGTCTGCATTCAAGAAGAGAAAAACATTTTCCATCTAAATGACCGTTGCCGGAGCTTGAGGGATTTGGGAAAATCTTTTTAATGGTTAAGGGCATTAATGTTGGGCTAAAGTTGTTTGATAATTGACATTTTACATATTATATTTCCTGTCCTCACTCATTTTTGCCGCAGTTTTATTTTCAATATTTTTTCTTCGTTTTTATTTCTTAATACAAAAAATCCCGTTTATTTTGTGATTCAGAATCGTGTACCAACATTTTATATCAAACTAGATAGTGGTTATTAAATTATTCTGGCGACTGAGATTGGTATCCATGCAGTATTTAAGAAAGTATTCTGGCAGACCTTCCAGACAGACCAGACAGATACCTTCATGGACTTCCCTCTTCTATTCACAATAGGACCTGCCATCTTACATTCTATCTAAAAATACTACTCTTCTTCTTCTCCCTCTTTTACCCAACATTCTACCCTCTAACACTTTTTTCAACTTTCCTTCCCGGCCCAGTACTCGTTGCAGTCAAACCTTTCGTCTCTTCTGTATCTCATGAAGAAACTGTCTCTCCTCACTCACCATGTCCACCACTTCGTCGTTCTTCCTCCTCTCCGTCCACTTCACCTTCTCCATTCGCATACATACCGACATTTCTCTCCATTCTTTCCTTATTCTGCTTCCAAAACGTCCGTGTTTCCGCACTATGAAACGCTGCACTCTCCGTCAATAGTTAAAGAGGTAAGTCCATGAAGAAGGGGACTCTGACTGAACACTTCGTAAATATTCAATGCAAACCTACACTAATCGGTAAAGTACTTTGATTATCAATATTATGTGCACTTAGTCTCTGCATTGCACGAGATTCTATGATTTTCTTATGGGAGTCAAAAATGTATCATTGATGGAGTAAAAAAAAACCTGTTTATCCCAAAAATTCTTTCTTAGTGCGCCTATGCGGAATATATCCTTAATATTTCGTGGATCTATCTTCAGTCGTTATGTCTGTGCATCGATACGTGTGTTAATCGGTCAGACGGCCAGCGTGGACACGTTGCTGTATACAAGGGATGACTTCCTTCTACACTGTTTTGATGGATTTGCCATATGAAATGACCAACGAATACCTTTCTTTACCGCTTTCTGTGACTTTCTTTCTCTCTATGATCATTCTCATTTTATATTCTAATATATCTTGCTACTCTTAATTGGTTTCCTTGCAGTGAGAACTGTTCTACGTACCCCCTTTTCGTAGCCGCGCATCACAATAATGCGCATCTCAGTAGTAACGTTTCTCCGCTTTGACCAAGGCTTTTTGCTAAGCAACACATCAAATTGTACTGTTGTCTCATCTTTTATTCACTTCTTTCGTCACAATGCACCTCACAACTTCCATTACCATAATTACAGCTTCCAATGCTGTTCGATGATGCAATTTGTGCATTGCATAACCATTTCTATGCTAAACATCTGACTTCGCCACATGTGCAGATATTAAATGATAAATTGTTAATAACCAAATTCTTTCTCTTATATTTTCTGTGAGATTCGCGAAATATTTACCAAAATATTAATCAGATATATTATATCATATAGCCAATATTCAATTTTTCCATTTCAGTGGAAATAATTCTATTTATGTTTGTCGGTATGTTAGGTATTTTTGATCGAAATGATATGTCTAAGAGAAACCCTTTCATGCATGAAAAATTGGTATTTTTTCTCGCGTTGGATGTACTTGAAATGCAGTATTGAAGAGATATTTTGTTTTATCAGTAGTTATTTGCCATATAATGGCAATCAGAATACATCCTCAGGTGACAGCTGAAACGCTGGTGACTCACTGGTCAGCATCAACTACGCCTTCAATAGATATCAAAAAGCACATTATGATTAAAGATTCTAGTGTATCGCCATTGCGTTAAAAGCGAGATAGATTTTTTTCTTTTCGCTTTTGGGCCTTTAAAATCGTTGTAGTCAAATAATTATCAATTTTTTCTCTGGATAAAATATAAAAACAACTTTTCTTAACTGATATTTTCGGCAAGTGGAGAATGTGAGGAGAATGATAGGATTTATAGGAGGAGGCACAGGACAGGAGGAGGTGGAGACAACTTTGGTGTTTGAAACCTGCTAGTGAGTACAAAATCAATTGATTATGAGATGCAATGAAAGATAATGGGTCATGCTGGGAATACAGTTGTTTTAAGATTTTAGGCGGTGCTAAAACGGATGAATCTTTGGCTATGAAGAATTGAAACGCCAAAAAAAAAATTAAAAAAAGGAAAGGAAAAAATCCATCTCGATTGGGCAATTGAGATGGTGGGAATTGAAAAGGGAAGTTTTACTATATCCGTGATTATGATTAATATTTTGCGATTCTTACTGAGATGGAAGGGAAATTATTATTTTTACTAACTATTCATGAATTTGGAGTTGGGAGATAGGAGGGGGTGATCCGAAAAATGATCTATAAAAAACCGCCCTTAATCATTATAATACTTTTCTTAATAATAATTTTGTGAATTTAGGATAGGGATAGTTCAACTATATTAATCTTAGCTGGTTTTATTTCTTTGCTTGACAAAAATTTCTCTTGAAGTGGTAGGAGCGTTTTGTTGGTAATTTGCAAATTTGTATGTACTTTGCCCATTTGTTTATAGTACCACAGCTCATAATAGTGACAAATACAATATTTCACCGGGTTTTTTTTTACAGGCAAACATTAAATTTTCCTAGCAGTTTTATGAAGTATAATGAAGCAAGGCACCCTATGAATCAATTACGAAATCACGCTGAGTGTAGCATAATCTACCGATAAATTGGAGATTTGGGTTCGAATTGCGGCTAAATCAGGTAAAATCTTTTTGGTAAATTTCACCCTATGTGTAAATTTGCGCCTTTGCGCGTGACTGCGTACAAAGTTACTTATTTTAGACAGCGTTTCCAATAATGATCGTCGAAACCATTTTCAAAGGGATGTGAATCTCGTAAAATATTTTAGATAGGATTCCAAGGAACATATAAAAACATTATTGAGTGTACGTATCGACCAGAAGTCAATAATTTCTTTTTATAATACAGACCATAAATAAGCGAAATCATATTTCGGAAAAGAGAAAAATGTGAGATAAAAATTTACAGCGGCTTCCACTGCGACGAGATTAATGAATAACAAATTCGAACTTACATATCCTTCATTGTAAAATGGGCCAGCTAAAATTTGCTATCACTGCAGCAATAACAGTTTAAATATATTATCAATAGGGCCATGGCTTTCGATATAAGTCGAGGTTTGCGTTGTTCACAGCAACTTCTTTAATTTAAGTGACATAAACAATTAATGTTCTGCAAATAGTTTGGAATAGATCTAACTTTCTCATATCGATACTGTAACTTATGGAAACTACAATTACGCGTCACAATATCAAGTGCTCAATGTTGGAGAACGCAATTGTACAAGCAGAAAACGGGTACCTCTCTGGGATAAAAATGGTTACAAGAAAGAAAGGCTAAGAGAATTTTTTAAGCATTTACGCTCCATCGTATAAATTATTCGTCTCTCTTATGCTTTTTGTTTCACCAGAATTGGTTTCTTCCTTTGAATGATAGAGCTCCTTAAACTTGGATATCTTGCTTTTTTTTTTACAAACAGTTGTATTTTATGAACGTAGTTATCAGTGCGGTGTGTCAGAAATAAGCAATAAAACTAATAATGATGTTTAATCATCCATGGAGTGGAGAAGTCCACGAAGGTGTCGTCAATTATTGGTTGCAACACAGTTACAAAACACTTAAAAACATAAATTACAGCAAAAAAATTGAAGCAATCATTGACAAGCCCAGTGAAAGTATTCTGGAATTACGTACTGGAATACCACATTCCCATTTTCCGGTACATTAATGAATTGTGTAATACTCCCGGAGCATGCTTTGCTCGGAAACAAACTTATTATAACATTTCAATCAGTGCTGTAGTTGGAAAAAAAATATTTAGGCGGTACTCACCAAAAATTCCAACAGCTGAACATGCATTATGCATCAGGCCGCGAAGGTATTTTAACCGGTACGCGAATAACGAGTTTGGATTTTAGGGGGTACACCGTACCGGCCCAACTACAGCACTGAGTTTAATCACAGGTTTTCATGCTGATTGTTATTTTTAAAAGACTGCAGAATTTGATATTCAGGTTATTTTTGTTCTGGTGTCATAAGAGTGGATGGAGAAACGGATGTCGTATGTTTCCAAGTTTAGTTTTTTTTTAATGCTGCGAAATACTAATAGGCTGTACAATAGGGTGGTTTCCTATTATTTTTTATTGCCTTTTACGAATTTCACACTCTTAGATTTATAAATGACGATATCTATTTTTCGCGATTAAGCGAAAAGTGAAAATTTTCAAGCACGCGAAAACGCGATGGCTAAGTAGGAATGATGAGAAAAAGTCCGTGTGACGTATTTCTGGTTCCCCCTGCCCCCTTGTGAGGTGACCTTGGGGCGAGGCTTGAGCGCTGATACGACGCAGGCTGCTAGCAGGTAGCTGAGTACCCTGATAGCTGGTAGCGCTTGGCTTAAATAAGGATTATTATTGGCCTATCAAACGAAGGAAACTTTCCGAACTTAGGTATTTTTAATTTGTGATTATTAAGAGATGTTTCCTTGAACTCTGTGCCTCATGTATGCATTATTAATCTCAGACGATGTAAAACTCCTATCTACTCGTATAGAAACTAGGTCCCTGTGACGTCACGTGGAGCGGAATCGTATTGGCGCCAATCTGGCCTTTTTCAAATGAGGTTAAAATTGACCCTTTCCATTCGTCGAAACTGGGATTTCTAAAACCAAATAATTTGTATATTATGAATACACTAATAGTGGGTAAGGAATCGCAATCATTGCATTTCGTTTTCTTTGATGAAGGAAACTACCCTATTACCGTTTCAACCACCTCAGCTTTAGATCTTTTACGATGTGCACTTATAATTAGCTGGTAGATTGGGATATATATTTTGGTAATCAGTATTGTTTGCTCCCTCCGTCTCTCTCGGCTGATTGTGCAATCCTTTCTTCACCTCTCAAGATTCTCCCTCCTCCGTCGGCAGCCACCAGTCTGAAGGTCAGGCAAAACGTAGCCATGAATATTACAGTGCACTCCTCAACACCTCTCTCTCTTTATATTCATATCTCTCATTCTTCCCGCAATGTGCCCCGTTCAGATTACGACTGTCCGAACGATCGTCCTAACGATAGTTGGCCGAACTAGCAGTGTGAATGCATGTCCTGACAATAGTTACTGTAGTCCCGAACGTTGCCACTTTACGATGGTTAGGCGCTGGGAGACCGGAAAAGGAAGCGACAAAAGAAGGACAAAAAATTGTGAAACTCCCTAAGCTCTATTTTTTCATGGATTTGTCCAAACAAGGAAGAATATGGGAGGAAGAAATTTTATTTGTTAAATACACATTGAATACAGTAGCATCTTGACCTCAACAGCTTTGCTAATCGTCAATTTCTCGTTCACTTTAGATTTCAGCACAAGAGGGCAGCACAGGTTTTAACCATCGTTGTGTGAATGCACGAAGGTTCCAACGATTACTGGAACAATCGTAATCTGAACGAGGAAATATTGACTCCCTTTCACTCTTCGTTGACCGCAGTAATTGAAGCGCATTATTGATAAAAAAAAACACGATATTTAACCTTGAAAACAGGCGTTTTTCTAATCTCCGTTTTCACAACTAACATGTAATTTCTTCCATTTATAAAATGGGTAGGTATCAAATAGCATTGGAAATTCTTTCCCTATTCATAATGGGCTAACTCTAACTTAAAATTTTATTGCCCACCCCAAAAATTTCCCTCTGGGGTGAATATGAGAGAGCACGAAATACGGATGTCATATGTCGCTACCCTAGTTGAATTCATCCAAAGTTTGTAATTAGTTATCTCTTGCTTAATCTTTCGTTATAACCTCATTATACCCACTTAAAGAACAAGTCTATCAAATAGGTGCTCTGACGGCTTCAAATACCTAACTATTTTAATGATGTCATTCTTTATGCTAACACGCATTCTTATTCTCTTCATTTTATCTTATAATTTTACTAGCTGACCCGGCGAACTTCGAACCGCCTAACAATCAATGAACTTACAGTTTACTTACACCATTAATAAATCAAGAGCGGCTGTATCGTTTTTAATCATGTTTAATTTATTATAATAAAATAAGGATACAAATTCAATAAAACTACGTAAATGAGTACCAAAATTGCTTGTCAGAAAGACATTTTCTTTATTGTATCAACATAGGGTGGATCGGAGCACGTTTACGCGGATTTTTTTCAACAAATTTTCTTACGTGTTAGCTTAAGAAATTTTGGGCATTGTGGTTTAATAAAGCAGTTCATGAAATAAAAATAATACGCATTCAGTTGTTGGCTATTTGCGTTATCAGCTGTAAAAAAATGTTTTTAGGTCCAAGTCTGTTGCATACACTTGGCCCATTCAGGGGGTAGGTTGACACAACCCCAGACCGACGCTTGACTGATGCTCAAAATCGTGCAAGAAAAGCCCCTATGAAGCAGCAATCGCATTAAATGACTTAAGGCGCGCCAGTTTTAGTATCTCTGTTTGGAAAAAATGCACTGCGTAAACGTACTGCATGCGTAAACGCACCACAGTGAGCCCTACACATTCGGGTTTAATGTCTTGCGTCAAGCACCTTCTGATAAACAACAGTTTTTGTTTTGTTATCAGGCGCAAGATGAAGCGGCTGAAGTTAAATAAATATAGCGAAGCAAAGCAGTGACGCAGCGAGGGGAGGTTTTAGGGGATAAACCCCCCCCCCCAAGAGCTTAGAGAATTTTTTTATGAAAGATTTTGTTATTAATATTAGGGGGACGGATGACTAACAAACAAAACATATTTAACTATTCACACAGCCGCAAAACCCACTATTTTGAACCATTTATCTTAAAAAATGTCTGAGGGAAGTGCCCCCACACTTCCCGCTTACCTTAGCGAGTTTTCTATACCCTACAGACCCGTGGTATTAGCTGCGCCCAAAACCCCCTATCCTAGCTACGCACTTGAAGCGAAGGAAGAAATACAGAGGATGGTTTATCGACTCGTGAACATAGCACGTTAATTGACCATGAGAAAATCATGGGTTTTCATTAACACATGAGCACAAACAACACAAAAACTGAAAGACTGACCATGCGATTTTTTAGTCGTTATCACGAATGCAACACGAATTGGAAATTGAATACGTTTAAGCTCAAAAGGGCATATGAGTTGAGTTCATGGAATCTACGGAATAAGGACTTCCTCACCTTTGAATTTTCCTTTGAGTAAAGTTGCGTGAATAGCATTCATTACCAATTATTTTAATCACCAAACACGTTCCGTTGGATAGTTATGGTTGGCTTAGGCTTCGAAAGATCATGAACACAGAAACTACATTTTTCTGTAAATCGTGCCTTGGTAAGCCAGGTACGTCCAAGGACTTAAAATATTCAGATAGATAGTTGGTGATTCCGTCTTCGTTTGTTACACATTTAAAAGATTCGAATTCATGCAGAGTACGAACTATTTGAATTTACCTCGTTTTAGTCATCCACATCTTCGTTCTTGCTCGCTAAATCAACCTTCTTTGATTCTATTGGTGATCAATCATATTCTGGAACTCTTTGTTGATGAGCTCACCTTCCGCTGAAACTAATTTGCAATCATTCCAAGGAAATGAGTTAAAACTATTCGATTCCTCGACAGGAACACGGACATTACCGCTTGTCAACAATTGCTTGGAGATTTGTTTACAAACACGGTAGTGAAGTGTCAACTCGAGCTGGGCCACGGCTGGGCTTACAATTAGCTCGAATTAAATTTTTTACATGTAATTTCAATTTAATTAATATTTTGAATATATTTAGTAATTAAAATGTTATATTGTTACTAAATTCAGTTACTAAAGTGGTAAAAACAAAACAAATTATTTAATTTGTAGTTTTGACCGACTTATCAATTGTTGTGTTACTATAACTCCTAAAAGCATTTCCATAGGAAAGAGATGATTTTTTTTTTGAAATTATCCTTTTTTTAATGGCCTATATGTTATCCGGGCCTGAGACGAATCCAAAGAACCAAATCTCATTGAAATCGGTGCAGCCGTTCTCGAGTTATAAGTGTTCTAACTAACACGATTTTCGACTTTCTTTTATATATATAGAGATTAACCCACTCTATTAAAGTCAAATGAACACTATACGTTTCTGTTGCGTTCAGTGACACGATATTTCTGAAAATTGTTATTTTCGATCGTTTTTAATGGTCGAGAAGATTTTGCGATAATTTATATAAAATATTTAAGACCGAGGACAACAATACGGCTCAGATGTCGTCCGATTGGCTGTAGGTCTTTGGAAATTCTTCACGGTAAACGGTCGTATCGGTTCAGTGTGAAATTGGACTTCCGTAGGGTAACACGGCCTTGAATATGGGAGCCAAGTCATCCCTGGAAACGTCGGATTATATAAAAGCATTAACCGGGCTGAGAACCCGAGAAATATTCATCAGTAATTTTATCCAACTTTATGCTACATATTTACTTACTTTGGGAGTCCTCCGTATATCATATTATTATTAAGGGTTATTATGTTATTTCATCTAAAGAAGACGTTGAACGTTACAACTGCACCCGTTTTAAATTAAAAGTAATTTTATTATTCTTACACTCAGTTTCCTTTACTCTCTATGTCATATCATTCCTCTTCTCTCATTTCTCTTGTTTCCATTGCTCCTGTATTTCATGTTTCCGATTTTCTCTTGCTCTTCCTCTATTCTGAATGTATTTAATCCAGGATTTCCTAGGATAATCTGGTCTCATCTATCCCATTAACATTAAAAACTGAGTAGTTTCCACTTTTTACTGAGCCGACTATATCTTTATATCCTTTTCCAATTCCATCGCCTTTATTATTGAATAATATCTACCTAATCTTACTGGAACTCTTTCTCACGTAATCTCTCTCAATTGTGCCAATAACCTATTCTGTTATTTTCTTTATCTCCCATACCTCCGCCCCATATAATATCGCATTTTCTACCATTGTTTCATACATTCTTACTCTTATTTTCAAACCGATATGATGGTCCCATAAAATAGAATTTTGAGATTTATTGATAGCTCTTTCCTTCGTGATTCTGTTGTTGATTTCTTGGTTAATACTTCCGTTTTTATCCAATATCCCTCCTGCATATTTTTGCAGTGGTAAAATGAATTGCCCCTTTCCAGCGGTATTTCCAGTAGTATTCCTGATCTGGTATTTCATCCCTTCCGATAACAAAGGAACGTTTTTAATTCAATTAACAATAATTTTCCATCCATTTTCCAGATCTGGTATTTCATCACTTCCAACACCCAAGGAGCGTTTTTAATTCAATTGGAAAAAATTAATGCTGATTATTATTCAGCCTGGCCATTATTCTCGCCCCATCTGCGTGTCGCTTTCTCCTGGACCCGTCGGTCTCTGCACCACCGCAGTGTATTATTTAAGAGTGTAACTCGAGGAGATACCTTGGGTTGCGTGGGCTTTCCTCTGACGACATCGTGAGCGCAACTTCCAAACCTGTTTGGCTGGCGTCCTCTCTCTCATTTCATTTTCGACCTCTATGTCATGCCTCTACCAAAATGAAGAGGGTCCCCATTCCCCCACGAGACGCATTCAATCAATAAAACATGAGCGTTTTTTATGTATGGAAATTCGCTTAACGCGTCCCAGTAATGCCCGTCATCAAGCCGTAAGTAAAAATGAAATGATTTGAGGGTTGAAAATTATCTTCACGTATAAATTAAGTATAAAGGAAGCATAATTAGCTCTCGGAGTATTGAAACATATGAAGTGCGTAAAATTAACAGTGAAAATAGTTCATGAATATGAATAATAATGAGGGTGGATAAAGTTCTTTCGGTTTAATTAGCCTGGTAAGAGAATCCAATTTGTTTCAACGGGTTCTTTCACCCCGTTGGAAACTACTGAGAGCTTTTCCCATCTAATTCGTCAGCCTCAGCTTTGTACTTTTAGCCTAGTATCTATTGTACTTCTAGCCTACATCTATTGTACACATACTCCTCCCTGTGGATGGTTGCCAAGTCAATGGAAAAAACTGGTTTCAAAAATATTGCTCTAGCTTTAATTGGTATTCGGATTACTTTATCTTCGGACATTTTCATTGAAACCATTTAGCAGATCATTTACACTAAATCATCATGTCTTCCACCTTCTCAGCCTTTTACGCTCTTAACCATCTATCGCGCTTTTAAATATTCCCTGGCTCCTCAGCACATGCTCTATCCACACCCTCTGTCAGCTCATCATTTAATCCTGCAATTCCCAATTCTCACTCACCAGCACCTTCTCGTTCCTTTTTCTCTTCTTTTATCTCATACTTTTTATTCTCTTCCATGAAAGAGAATAAAAAGTATACTTACACGGAGAAGTATATATTTTTCCGTTTTTATCCCAGGGTGCAAACGCGAAAGCTAACTTAAAACAAATCTGGATACATATTATCTCGAACGATCCTGCCACCTTGAGACAAGAGAAATTATGAGTGGTGCTCCTGAGTTCTTGAAACCGAGTGGATCTATCTATCAATAATTTCCCCTCCCATGAATGCGCATCGGTTACTCTCCTTCCTTGACCTTCTCTCCTAATCCCCCTCCCCCTCCTCTAATTAACCCCCCCCCCCCCGTTTCCATCGCAACCAGCTTTACCCCCTCCGCCCACTATTTTCACGGTCAAGGATGAAAAGAAAGTTTTGGTTTCCTCGGAACGAGACCACTTGCCTTCCGCCGTCAAACAAGATGGAAGGGTGGCAAGGAAGCGTCTTCTTCGCTCTGAGAAACAAAAAAAATGATGCACTTATATATTATATGGGGGACAAGGTTTTTGTTCCGAATGAGGAATCATCATGTCTGCCGCTGGTGCTGTTTCAGTCGCAGACGCAAGTGACACATATTTCTTCGCTCAGAAAATTGGTTGGAGGAGGTGGAGTAGCTTCCTTTTGCCCTCAGAGTTAACGGTTGTTGATGTGATTGATAATATGTGGCCAATATATTACGGAACTCTCTTTTGTTGAGTAATGATTAAAAACTGCACTCCCATGTTCTCAGAAAATGGTATTATTTGATAACCAGTTTCGCTACACTGTAGTATTACTCCACCGCTACACGCATTTCGCTAAACAATAGCAGCTGCTGTATTACCTACTATGTAACGTTACTTCAGAATAATACAGTAGGAAAATAGTTGAGAATAAATACCGAAGGTCGCGGGTTCGAGTCCCGCCTGGGTAGGTCTCCCCTTCCAGGAGATGGTTGTGTGTGATCGTCTGTTTTTTATTGTTAAAACTTCCGATGTAAAGGCCTCATTGTGCTGTTTTCGGGGCTAATTGAGATAAATAAATAAATGAATAAATAAATACCGCATGATAACCAGAGGGGAATGCAAAATTTATATTTGTTACCCTCTGAATGATTATGCATTTTTTAAGATGACTATTCATTTAATAGTCCGTGCCTGCTCAATTTATTATTACGCAAGGAGACTAAGCGTTCTCCTTAATTTAGGGGCGTATATGAGTGGGGAAAGGGGGAACGCGTCTCCCTCCGTCCCCGAAATTAAAAAAGTTGACCCCAGTTTGAATTAGTTTAACAAATCATATATTTGGACACTGCCGGGGCACGCACTTATACTCCATCACTTGTCTCAATATTTGTATAAAATTAAATACATAATTGCATGGGCATCTATCTTTTCGATGAAATTCCTTAAACTTACAATGATATTGCTCACGCCTGAACTTACCCCCTTGGGGTGTACGTGAGAGGATCTTAAATCTCACTGCCTTAGGTGAAGTCTTCCAAATTTTAATCACTCATCCCTTCCATAATCTCTCGTTTTACCCTCATGATATTTTCACTTGAAAAAACAGTCTGTTAATTATGTCTTTCGACGGTTTCAAACATTTAACTATTTTCATGATTTGATTCTTTATTCGCATTCTACTTCTCTCTATTTCATCCAATGATTTTATTGCCTCACCAATCACTAGCGCGTCAGTGAAATTAAGTCTACCTCTCTGCCTGATTCTCGGCTTAGCCTTTCCTCCGAACCTGCATTTCCTTTTTTCATTTGCAGCCATTTCTTACCTCATTTCCATATTTATCGATAAATAAACGCGGAGCTTGATATTATGTCTTCTTTTCACACTATCACGTGAAATAATCGTCATCTAACCTTTATTGTCCGTTTAAAACTATTTTGATGACGCAATGCTTTCCTAGTCTCTTAATTAAAACGGCCTTCAATTTATTATCTGAGAATAAAATAGTTATCCGCATCTTATCGTTTAAGAGTTGCGCTTACCCTTTCAATCATTAATATTATATCATGTCTTTCTAACTACTGATTCTTCGTGTGATCTCAAAGTTTCCTTGTTTTTAAATTAATTATTAACCTTGGTGAACTCTAAATTATTATATGTTATTCATCCCTATGGAGGATAAAAATAAAAACCAAGGTTCTCAAAAACCGTTTCATGATATAACTTATTCTTTAAAAAAATCACTCAAAATATTGGTAATTAATTCACATTCTATCAGGTGAGTTCATACACATTTAATATTCTAAACAGAGTGCATGATTTGGAATGGGGTTTGGCATTATTACATTAATCTAAAATAACAATATTAAGTCACTGAATTTTCTCTTCCTTTTAAGAATTAATGAGCATAGATCCGAGAGTGGAAATCAGTATATGATGACATTTTATTTCCTATAATTGCCGAAAAATATAAGTGAAAATTTTCCACAATAAAATTCTAGAAAAAAGTCCCTTGAATGTGTGAACACTTGATTTCATCAAAAGTCTGGGATTCCTAATTCATAATGTTCACTACATGGGGTTATATGAAGCGGTTCGGTTTTAACTGTGGCAAAAAAGCAAAAAGTATGTAGGTAATAGGCAGGCATGGTTTAAATGGTGGATTTCCCTCGATCCAGTGATTCATGGAGAGGAGTAGACATTTCCCCTTCTTAGTTCCGCGGAATGAGGAGTGCAGGTTAGTAGACGACGGAAGCAAGTGGTGTGAGCCGAGGAAAAGACAAGGAGAAAAAAAATTGAAGCGCTCATTGCGCCCGTAATAGTCGCCGGGATGTTGCGTACAAATATGATCCGACGCTCCGGTAACCTATTATGCCCGGAAGGCTTCAGCCGGTCATCGACCCCTGCAGCAAACGGACCCCGTTTCTAACCCTTTCGCTTGGAGGGAAGTCGTCGGAGCGACAGTTTTCTACGCGCAGGAGAGCGCTCGCTCGCTCTTCTATGTCACGCGGAGAGAAAGACCTTTCTTTGGAAAAAGCCTCCGGTTCGCTGGCGCATCCGGGGCAGGAGGAGAAGACGAAAGAATCAATTTCTCAACAGGATTCGGTGGAAAACGGTCGTATACCCCTTTCTCAAGACTCGTTTTTACGCGGGCAAACGCGCTCAATACGACGGTTGCAGTTTAATGAACTGTTCCGTTCGCAATTGTCAACGCATCGCCGCTGCTTAGGGTATTCTTGAACTTTGTATCGTTTGCGTGCAATTCTTGTTATTTTTTTATTTTATCCGGGATCATCGTGGCCTAGTGCTATAAGTTTGTTCGGCTACGAGAGAAGGGGGATCCGGGTTTGTCCATCGAACTGGAGGTCAAGCAATCCTGGCTCGTGTACTTGCTATTAAACAAAAAATATTAAGATGCTCGTTCAATGGTATCCCTTGGTACCCAAATATTATATTTTTAACTGCGAAATCAATGCTATTGGAATTATGAGAGTCTTATTGAAAATCAAGTGAAGCTTTTAATAGAGTTTGGAAGTTTTATCCACTGCCTTGTCTCAAACCCTAGCCGTGAATCCCTATTACTCCGCTCATTTTTACCTTCTTTCCCATTTTATTTACCTTTTAAGGTATGTTACAATATTAATTTAAGGGAAATAAAAATAACTTTACACGTACCGCATCGAATATGTATGTTGTATATTGACACAGATCACAGTTTTGATACTGATACAATTATTAAGGTACAAAATTTGTACATATCAATTCCTTAAATACAGGAAAATATGAGGGGGTTGCGAGCGTTGCGGGGTTGGCGGGGGAAGGAAAGACCCTGAAAAGTGATTGGTTCTTATTTTAATACAACGTACAAAGTGATTTTTGTATCCCTATGTACACAAAATGAAGCTGGAAGCCGGAAAAAAAATATACGAGGTATTTTTTTTTAAATACGTAGGCTGTTTGAATAAGGTAGTTTCCTTCATCAAATTTGTTCCACATCTGATGACGGAAGACCAGAAGACCCTTCGCGGTTTGACTTGTCAGGAGTTGCTGGAATGTTCAGGAGAAGATGAAACCTTCTTGTCAAGAATCATAACTTGTGATTGATCATAACTTGCTACCCCAAATGAAAAAAGGAGAAAAATTTGAGACGATACCAGAGATGCAGACAAATGCGACGACACAGCTGAAGAATATTACAAAAAAAGCTTTCCTGAACTGTTTCCAGAAGTGGAAAACCTGTTGGGATAATAGTGTCCGTCGGGGAGGGGATTACCCTGAAGGGGACAGAAACGTGTAATTCGAAAATAAAATTAAGTAAATTTGTTTTATATTATCAGCCTATGTATTTTTTTAACAGACCTCGTATTCCTTCAATATCATCACAAAACTTGAAATCGGTTTGACGTTGGAAGGATGCCTTCTAAATTATCATCCTTTCTAAATCACTCGTTTACCTTTTTATATTCACATGCATATTCTTGTTTGCACATTCAACCGTTTGTTAAATGTAGCTAGTTCAAGGTCTTCCTTTGTCCATCTTTACGTACAGTTTCCCTTCGGCGATTGTCGCAAATGGACCTACATATTCCATTCTGCGACTAATTAATTCATTCCATTTCCTCTGAAGATGTAACAAGGGACGTTTCCATACTTAATTGAAATTCCTTTTTTCGGAGTAGCCACTTGATTTTATAAAGCAGTATTATGATATTTCTAAGATCTTGATTTCTATACTTCTCACAAAGTCCATGTGTCACTAATATAAGGACGCGTGCTCCAGATCATTTTCTGTCGAATTGTTTACATATTTTTACTATTAAATTATCTGCTTTCTAGGTAGATTCTTGTTGTTGAATGCCCTCCTCATTCTACTGAAGGAGTATTCCTTGCATAATTCATCGATGGTCACTCGTCTTTCCAGGGAAAAGATACTTCCATAGTATTCTCATCTCTTTAGTTGGGGCTAGGATGATTTTTTGGTGACTCAATGTTAAGCAGCTTTTTGAGGCTCATCTCAAAGAAAATTACGGTTTTCTTTTGAAGCGTCTGAACGTTTGTTGATCGTTGAAGTCTCCTTACTTCCATACGTTTGTATTTCTTTCCTGATCTGTTTGACCCGATTATATGTTTATGTGAACACTATGATCGAATTTTTAGAAATGACTTTGTTTTGAGTTGATTAATCCCTACTACAAAAATTATTATTTTCTGTATCGATTGTTTTTTTTAATAATGCTTTAATCTTTTTTTTGTATTCCCTGATGATGAAGTCGTTGTTGCGTATGATATGTGGACTGAGTGATTGGCTTTCTTTGCACATATCTTTAAAAAAAAGTCTTGTGCTTTCCCGTCGGTTTTCGTCATCTTCTCAAGTACTCTACCGGTTGATCTCCTCCAATTATTCCAATCCTCATGATGATACAGATAGCGATGATAATGCTAATAATAATAATACTAATAATAATAGGGAGAAATGGAAAGATCACCTGGAAGATAATACAAAATATTTTCGTGAACAAAAAAAAAATGTTTTAGATGGTTTACTCTCTTGTACAAATTTAAAACTTTCTAAGTTTATTTTAAGATGTTTACTCCTAGAAGAAAAGACCTTTACATAAAAAAGACTACTGAGGATGTATGTTTGAAGCGTTTCTTTATATGGTAGTGAAGCATATACAATCGGATAGGTGGAATAGGAAAAGTTGATGGCTTTTGAGTTTGGTGGTGGAGGAAAGTGCTCAAGTTCATGTGGGTAAATCATGTAACAAATGAATAAGAGATCAGAAGATCTGGAGGAAGGAGAAGCTTTATGAATAACCTAATAAAAAGAAGAGAAAAAGATATGATATACACTCAGACGCAGTAGCCTACTGGTAAGAGTCATTGAAGGGACAATAGATGGAAGGATCACAAGAGGAAGACCACCACTTGCATACACCTATCAGATCCTGAGAGGCATAAACACAGCATCAAATTGCCAGCTTAGGAGGATGGCGAAGAAGAGGGAAGATAGGCGAGTAGCTAAAAACCAGCCACATTGATGCTAACTGAAGATGAAAGAAGATAGCTGTTAGTATAGTATTGCCCTAATCTGGTTTTTTTTGTTTCTTTTTCTTAATATATTCAAGTCATCGTTCCATGTCCCCGCTCTAAATCCTTGGGCAAAGAAAATAGTCTATTCGATTTGTGTTGCCGATTCTTCTGTTAAGGTTAAGGGCACAGTCTCCAACTTTTATAGCTACAAACCATATAAATAGCTGCTGACGGACGATGAAGAAATATCATTACAGCAGATGACGGCAGTTCAGAGGATTTCAAACATAAATTTCGAGGTCAATAATTGGAAAGATATTTTCTCTCGACGAGGATTAATTTGCGTGCATTTTACTCATTTCGTTGCCAATTGTGTTGATTAGTGTCGTAAATGGTTTGCAACATAAGTATTCTATTTGGCACGATACCAACTTGAAAATAATGTACATCTCCTCGGTCTTCCATTGCTTCACTGGCGAGCCGCTTAAAACCAGCCCCATGACTGCCAACTAAATAGGAAGGAATAAGGCTGTTATTATAGTATTCCCCTAATCTATTTTTTCTTGCCTTTTTCTTAAATTTGTCTAACAAGGGAAGCTCCTCAAGCGTCACCACCGGGTTTCATTTAAATTTTTCTAGGTCATAGGAAGTAGATACCAACGAGGTGCAATTTTTGTTTTAGGCGCGGACGCTCAATACTTTTTGAGATATTAGCGACGGAAAGTAACCGAAAACGCATACTGCATTAGGCGATGCATATATCTACTTACTGAGTGCGTTATTATGAAGATATATCAATACTTTCAAATTTACACAGTAAGAGTTGAACAAGAAAAGAGTTGTGTGATTTTGATAATATAGAATATCATCAACCTCTGGGATAAAGCAACACCAGATGGCTTGCACTAATGCCAGAGGATTATATACAAATTATATATGCACATGGATATATGCACAAATGCACTGCATTGCGCAAGTAGATATATGCATCATGCGTCAGTCCTCTTCATCCTAGCAACGGAATATTTTTGCACGTCGGGATGCACATTTAGACATTTTCTGATACTTTCCGTCGCTAATATCTCACAAAGTATTGATAGTTACCAGCAGAAACATAAGCAGCAACATCATGGGTATCCATTTCCTTTCACCAAGCGAAATTTGAACGAGATCTGTTGGTGACACTTGAGGGACTCCCTTGTGAGCCACTGGGTGACACTTTCTTGTATTTGTGTACATCCATGTTAAATTAGCTCTTTTTCAGTAGAATTTCGAAGATTTTTCACACCCCCTTCTTGCGTGGTCGTTTTCCTTAAGTGGGTTTTTTTCCAATAAGGACAAAAGTGAATATCCTTAGATTTTTCACCCGTTTGTTCACATCTTTCTACATTTGGTAAATGTAATTTTTATCACTTTCCATTATTTTTTGCTTTTTAAAGCATACTTTGGTGTCTCTTTTACAATAATTAGACTACATTTAATTTCAAGAGTGACTTGACAATGTATTCCTCTGCAAATATTTAATGCTTGACTTGGGGTTAAATGGAAGATGGGACTTTCTAGTCCCAATCAAGCCCAATTATGACGAATTATTATTATTAATAGTAAACAAATATTACATCTTTTTATTAATATTAATTAATATTACATATTAATATTAATAATAAATATTACATCTCCTTGCTCCAAATGAATATTTATCCTTGAGAAAACAAAGTAGCTTGTTCGGTTCGTGCTGCCGATATGTCCACTGAGGTTAAGGGCACGGCCTTCAACTTTCATTTTCTTTGCCGCCGCGTGGTGCTCTTCTCCGCCAATGTTCGGTCATCTAACTCCGCCCACTTGCACCGCGAGCAGATCATTCCGCTTGTCTCCGCGTGCGGCCAGAGCACCGTGATTTGTAGCACGGGCGTGCTGCATCCGAGCGCTCTGCCAACTCTCATCATTTGCATTCGTAATGTCCTCGAACCGTGTGGCAAGTTTAATGGGGACTAACCTTACAGCGTGTACTATGTTGCTTGGGCGCATATCTTCTTGTTCTATCGTCGTTCAAGTCTATTATGTGCTATTATCTCGGACGAAGATGTTTCCCTCTCGAATATATGGTCGTCTGTCGATCTGAACTGCGTATTGACGTTGGAATTTAAGATTTTCCCGATTTTAAAGTGTCCATTCTTTTGGGGGTTAAGGCTACATAAATTACGGATCTTCGATTTTGAGAAACGTCGTTTTTCTGTACGCCAAATAGGTTTGACCCTCCTCATAAGTTATATGAAAAAATAACTTAGGTTTAAAATCACACTTTTAATACCTTATCCGATGTTTCAATACAGTACAGCCATTACCTGGGTTTTCTTCGTCTGCCTGCAATTTCTGAGTTGAAACCCGGGTTTGTTAAGAAACTAAAATTGTGAATATGAGACTGTTATTTTTCATTGTTATTGCAATGAACTTTCTAATTTTAAGTCTGAAAGGACTACTCCTCAACAGCAAAATATACTAAAATTTCAAGTCGGCATTACTATGTAGGAAACCATTGAACCTAATTTTTCAACGAATACCCGATTTAATTGCCTAAAAAATTGTGTTTTGGCATCATACTACGCAATGACTGGTCATAAAATGTAATAATTTAAGTTAATTAGTACTGGTTGACTCTTTTATATTAATCTCAGGACTCTTAGTTTTTAATACTGCGGTGAAACCATCTCACGCTTAACTATAGCCCAAATGTTAGAGACGTTCCTCACGGCTTTGCTGCCTTTTTTTAACCGCTCCGATCATTGCACATTTGTTAATAAGTGAAACATTTTGTTAAAAGATGGACTTGTTCATCCAATTACCCATCCCAACCGTTTGGTTTTTTTGGCGAAATCATAAGAAAGTAATTCTATGCTCGCTTTTACCTAAATGGTCAAAATTTTATGCCTTCTATCCGCCATATTGGTGGAGTGCATTGCCGCGGGGCTACTTTCGTCTTTGTGGTTTATTCTTAGTAACAGAAACAATATAAACATTTCCTTACATGAAAATTTTGGAAATATTTTTTACATATAGAACACTTAACTTCGTTATTCATGTATTTTTCTGCACCTCAGCAATTGAAATCTACCTTTCGGCCATTTAAAAAATCATAGAATAGATAAAATTTATTTTTAAAAACTATTTTTAACCCTTTCGCTGCTGTTCAATCTCCGAAAACCGTCTCCTCACATACGGCGAAAAGGTTAAAATGCGTTTTGTGGACCCATGGAGCAAGTACTTCAATAATGGGCGTGGTACTACAGTGGCGCCGACTCCATGGGGCCTGAGGGGGCCCGAGCCCCCTCAAAGATTCGTTTGGGGGGGCGGAGCCCCCTCAATAATTCAGGAAAATAATTTAGTTATATCATGCTTTGTGAAATCACAAAAATATATTGGTATTTTTTATTTCCCATGCTTGACGGTAGTTACCTTTTAAAATAAATTCAACAATGTGTTAAAACAAACCATAAGGTAGTGCGCAGGTTAACTTAAAACAAGTGGTATGAATCATGATAGTGTTTCGGTGCTGCGACACACTTTGAATTTAACCTCTTCCCGGAGCAAGACCTCCGATATGGGCCCCCCCAATATTTTTTTATAAGTCGGCGCCTCTGGTGGTACACCCTCCAAAGGGTCGCTAATCCAGGATCCTATCCTCGACGAGCTCACCCCCGCAGGATCGTCTCATCGACCCTACCAGCCTCCCTCCCGAAAAGTGACCGCTCTGACTGCAATTTGAAAATCAATCAATCAATCCGATCATCAAAAAATGATTGTTTACATCACACTCCTGCCAATCAAGCAATCAAGTACGTCTTTGAACCGTGTTTCTGCTATCAAAAATAACGATTTTGTTAACTTTGCTAAAAACGTGGCTGCGGTCCACCGGAAAGTGGCCATTTTAGCAAAGTTAACAAAATCGTTATTTCTCATCGCAGAAACACGGTTCAAAGACGTACTTGATTGCTTGAATGGCAGGAGTGCGATGTAAACAATACTTTTTTTGATGATCGGATTAATTGATTGATTTTCAAATTTGCAGTCAGATCGGTCACTTTTCGGGAGGGAGGCTGGTAGGGTCGATGAGACGCTCCTGCGTGGGTGAGCTCATCGAGGATAGGGTCCTGGATTAGCGACCCTTCGAAGTGCTTTAGCGAAAGTGCATGGTAGGAAGGATAAAAAAAGTACGTTCACAGCAGTCTGCCGTGCGAACGTGCTTATAGGTACGTTTACAACAGGGAAAGGGTTGATGAAATATGTCGCTCTCTCTTAAAAAATACACTTAATGTACCAATCAAATATATGAAGACGACCGTTTAGCCGTTCTCATCGTTTTTAAAGTTTTCTTCTTCACTCTTTCAACCGTAAGAAACTAAACGTTTGCGTTAAAACGATTTTTAATGATTATTTGTTGTAGTGAAAGAAATAATGAGTTGAACGATGGATGGCACTCCGGCATAATTTCATACAAATCCTTAAAGTTCAACGTTCTATCTTTTTTGGGGCGATAGTAGTTATAAAACTTGTTATGTAAATAAATTTTCATTTTGCGAAAAGCTTTTGGAATGGCTAGGATAATTTTTAAGCCCTCGTTTCTACCGAAGACCCATAGTTTTTTAAAACTATTTTTGTTCTCTAATTAGTGAGCGTCTTTAGTATATCTTTTCCGTCGTCTATCATGGAAATAAATTCCTCTATTAATATGAGGATCTAAATTATTACGAATCATAGGAATTTACTGCTAAATACAAACTTCATTGCCTTTGACACTGATTTTAGAACATAATGCTAAGTAAACATTTTAATACATTCTGGAATGAGGGTGTATAATAAGTTTTAAAATGTTTTGATAGGAAATTTTCACAGGCCAAGTTTGAGGTCAACGTATTTAGATGAAATTTAAAATTTGGGAAAAATTACTTTAAAAAATGATCATGAGTTATAGCCGTCTTATTTACATTAAATTACGCACAAGTAGAATTATTTCTCGAGTTCGCAGTCCTTAATGTTTTATGTACGTCGATGTCCGTCCATCTCAGAGAAAATTGCTGAATAGCTCGAGAATATTTTGATTTGCGACTGAATTCATTCTGGCACACGTCCTACGCATTGGAGCTTAAATCGTTGCTGAAGTGTTTACAGGCCAACGACCCCCGCCCACTGATTCCAATGTCAATGAAAACTTCATTGTATCAATATTTTAACGCGTGACTTTCTTAAGTCTCCAGTTTTGTGGCAGTAAAATAAATTATCCTGAAAATATGCAATTTCCATTTTTACATTTCATCCAATATGGTATTGCCTTTTACGCGAGGTACTCGGTGCATATTTAACAGTTGCTCGGATGAAATATAGTCTAATTGTAGCCTGTTGTAAATGAAATTTCACCTAAAAATTTCCAGTTAGTTTTGAAATAAAATAATTTACGGTACAATAATATTGCAAGCTTGTTAGAAAAAATAAAGGTATATTTCATGGAGATTTCAATTCATGTGTAATAAAGAGTGACTTAAGATCCTCGTTATAAACCGTGACTCGGGGTAATTCCAATATCATAAAGATTTTTTCATATACATTAAGCTCTATGCTGTCAACTATATTTGAAAGAAGTATGCATGAATGAAAGGTAAATATTATTTATGTCAAAGGCATTGATGAGTTAAATACTCTCAGTCTGCCTGCAGTAATATGGTGGTTTCCTATTATTTTTATATTGTATAAATCGAAAAAATTATTACTCCAGGAGTATGTATTTCACGCATTTAGATTTTTAAATGACGATATCTATTTTTCGCGATTAAATTAAAAGTGAAAATTTTCAAGCGCGCGAACACGCGACGACTAAGTATAAATGCCGGAAAAATTCCGTGTGACGTCGTTCTGGTTCCCGCTGCCGCAAGAGAGGTGACCTTGAGGCGAGGCTTTGAGCGCTGACACGACGCAGGATGCTAGCAGGTAGCAGAGTACCCTGCTAGTTCGTAGCGCTTGGCTTAAATAAGGATTATTAATACCTTATCAAACAAAGAAAACTTTCCGACCTTAGCCAGTTTTCTTAAGTGATTATTCAGGCATGTTTCCCTGAGCTCTGTGCCTCATGCGTGCATTGGTAATCTCAGACGATGTAAAACTACTATCTACTAGTATAGAATTTAGGTCCCTGTGACGTCACGTGGAGTAGCATCGCATGGGTGCCAATCTGGCCTTTTTCAAATGAGGATAAAATTGGCCCTTGCCATTCGTCTAAACCGGTATTTCTAAAACCAAATAATTTGTACATTATGAATACAGTAATGGTGGGTCACGAATCGCAATCAATGCCTTTCGTTTCCTTGGATGAAGGAAACTACCCTTTTGTGAACTCATTCGTCAGATCTATGACTCTGAAAACGGCCTACATTATCAACTGGCATCATCCCCTAGCGCCTGAGAGTAACTTTCGGGCTCTGCTACAACTCCATCCAGAAGCGCAACTACCCCCCGAATTGTGGAGAGAGAGGTAAACTCTCAAAAAAAAATCGTTCAAAAGCTGGGCTTGGAAGGGAGATGAAAAAGAAGTTGGAGGTCAATATAATTAGACTTCACTTGGTGAAATTGTCTAATTCTTCAAAAAAAACTCAAATAATAGCGTAATAATTTCTATAAAATCATCGTTAAATGTATGCTTTAATTGCAAAATGAGAAAGTCAAAAGGTAGAGAACCCTCTGATTAGTCACAAATGGCTCAGAAGGACTTGAAATGGAAAATAAAATATGACCTGCTTCCATAAATTATTTGTTGCTCTCAATGTGAAAAGTTTTCAATATTGACATGTTCTTGTAAATATATTATTGTGCAATTCTTTTAAAACAAAAAAAGTTATTAAATACAGTTTCGGTGCGACATCTTCTGATTTGATGTTTCACCGCAAAGAAAGCAGTCTTTTTAAATTTCATGTGAAATTTACAAAGATATATTTAAAAAAAGGGGAAACGCAGATAAATCTTCATCTTCTCCACGTAATATTTTGCGGAGCGCTCAAAATCGGAACGGAATCGCTAGGGATGAATGCGAAAATAATTTTGCAAATCGACAATGTCAAATAAAAAGTGAGCTAGAACGTATGATTTCTCCCCCTCCTCATGCTCTTGCTTGGGGGGGGGGGGGGAATGGCCCCCCTATCCTTTCCCCTGTTGTTTCGCCCCTAGATCCAACCCTCACTTATGGCGAGCGATGGCCTTTTCAAACTCCGCGTGGGTCGATTGAGCGACTTGTGTCCACGCCCGCCGTAATCGCCGCCAGCGGATATCAAATCCTCCTCTCCCTCCAAGATCCCATCTCAGTCGTTGCCTTACACCTTCTTTCACATCACGGACGGCCGGCGAACTCTGTTGCTGCTTATCTAAATCCCTTTCCCTTGGTACTCTTGCCCATGAAAATCTGTACATCACGATGGCATTCTTTTCATCTCTCACTTCCTAGTTTACTTGAAAAGTGAAGGAATTCTTTCCGGGTTCTCTACCGGTTGAGATCTCCATTGTCGACGTTAACATGTGTTATTTATAAGTTATGTTCCTCATAGGCATGTTTCAACTCTTCAAAAGTCACACTCCCGGATTCACCAAGCTTAACACAATACTTTATCGCACAGCGTTGCTCTAAATTCCGATGCTCCATTTTTGTAACACGCCACAAAAACACAACTTCACTTATGGCGCAGTCAAAAATAATGTGTTCAATGTTTTGAGTTGAAACTCGCACTGAGGAAGTGGAAGAGATGAAAAAAATCGGTCTATCAGAAGCCGGTGGACACAACGCTGCCAGATCGCCTGGAGTACTGCCAGTCTCATTACTTTTCTCACACACCTCATATTACCTAATTTTAGGTAATTCTGTCACAGTAATTCCGTCACGCTGCTATGTGGCCTCGATTAAGCATTTTTTAGATAATCTAATATTAAGACCTTAAAGGGTGTCTGAACCTACCTTTCTAGGAATAAAATAAAATCACTATGTTATAAATTTATGATACAATAAAAACAATTTAGAGTTTTTGTGACGGAATTACCAATTTTACATGTTCACTTATATCCGTATTTTAAAATCTGTCTACATTGCGTATTAAAGTTGATATTTGTTTCAAAACGTTTCCAAAGTTATATTACACAAGACCCACAATGCAATAGAATACTACTTATGTTGTTTGTTGATAAATATTACTCTGTAAACTATAATGAAATAGTTCATAGCAAATCTCTGGCAGCCATCTTGAATTCAACGATCACCAAATGAGTAACTAAGTTGTTTGAGCAAATCCAATACTGATTTCATAAAATTCAATCATTTAACTGTTGGTTTATCAAGATAAAATATTTCCAGCCTAAATTTTAATTTTAGAGAAAAAGTTGTCATTTTCGTGGAAATGTCCTAAAATGATACATCTTTCTGATCAGAATACGATGTGTAATTTAATTTCTTTGCTCTCACTGGCTTTCCTAGAAAACATTCATTCATTACAATTGTGTTTTCCTTTCTTTCCCTGTAGTTCCGCACGTTACCTTTTTTGACTGTAGGCATAGCGTGCAAAATTTCTCTTACTATTATTGAGGGTCTTACAACGTTTAACGTGGAGCAATTTGCGAATCACTCCAGTCGGTCCACCATCCTAAATTGAATGTTAGATCACCAATTTATTTGTTTTTATTTTCGTAATATTTTGATTTTCCGGATTTTTATCAATGAGGTTAATTAATTTAATAATGAGATAATTAACCTCCCGTTTTTCGAGAGTACATGTATCAAGGTCCGAATAAGGTGGATTTATTTAAGTAAGAATTTCATTAAAATTTTATTGGGAAAGCTTTATAAATCCGCCGTCTTCTTCTCTGAAATGACCACCAATTGAGTCCGTGAAACAATCGCTTGGACTCTTGACACTTAATAAAGACTTCCACCAAGAGGTTTTTTCTAGCAACTTTGGGCAAAAAAGACTCTTCACGCCAGCCGTCAAGGAAACTTAAAAGGATGGGTTTGATATTTGTATGCAATGGGTGAATATGTAAAAATAAGTGAATGAAATATTGGGAAATCACTGCGTCTGCTGCCCAATGTTGCGACTTCATTATGAATTATTCTGGCGGATGCAAATATCTCATTCATCCAGTATGCTTTCTGTCCTTATTTTTCCATTTATAATGGTTTGCCTTAGCTTTTCATCTCTTTTTGGGTGAATTAGGGCGATGAGATTTCCTACTTGAAAATAGACGCTCCTGCGCACCGGGTCCATATTTAGACAGTCTCCTTGGATATTAGGCGACACAGAATAGGGATGCTCCCGATGTCTGGCGCAACCGCGCGCGGGCGAACCACCCGGAAGTGTCCCCGGCCGACGCTGGGCACTTGCTAGCCCCTCCTCGTGTCACCACGGCCGTGATCGTATTCTCTTATCCCTCGCCTTCAACTTACAGGACGGATGAATGGAATCATCTCCGTTTCGGACACCCTCGGGGGAGAAGGAGGTTGGCTGGAATTTCGTCACCTGTTGCCACGAGAATAAATGCATTTTTCCGACTACCTCCTTGTATCCTCCCTGCCTTTGATCAAGTCGAGGTTAATGCAAAGGAGAAAGAGGTGAGCGTCTTGCAGCACAATGCTGACATATATGCTGATCGTGGGTTAAGTTTGTCAAAATGCTACTTCTACAGAGAGGAGATAATTTAGTTTTTTATTTGGAGGAGGGTTATTGCATTGGTAAATTTACTATTAAGTCGGTGTGGTTCGGGGTTATGCGGTAGTTTAAAAAAAAACGGAAACAGTTTCAGGAGCAGGGATCCGGCGGAGAGAAATCTATTCCGAGAACTTAATGAAATTCAAAGGAAAGGTACGCGATTCGTCAAAACCTGATACGGGTGTACGGAAAGCGTACACAGATGTTTAAAGAATTAAAATGGGAGCTGATAGAAACACTTAAGCCTCAGATTGAGAATATATATCTTTCGGAGCTTTACGAAGAATATCATATTTCTAGCTTACTATTTTTTCCAGGTCCGGCAGAAACGATAAATTAAGAGAGATATTTTGCCGAACGGATCGGTGAGGGAATTCGTTTTTCTCCCGAACAGTAAAGAACTAAGTAAGTGCTAGCTTAGAGCATTTCCTTCTCATTTTTCAACGGCTGGCGTCCTAACACCTCCGTCAAACGTCTTTTGAGGCGGCTCAATAGTTAGTATGAGGATTTCCTGCGGAAAATTAACAGATAAAAAAATGCATGAGTCAAATGCCTCAGTAAGGATTGCCATATTTCCTTTTTCTTGGAATTTTCGGGGGACGGTCGTTCCCACCCGCCCCTTATCACATAGACGCTCACAATACCCAATATTTTTTAACTTCCCCGTTTCTTAGTTGTTGATGAATCGTCTGAGATCAATAGGGTGGTTTCCTATTATTTTTTTATTGCCTAAATCGAAAGATTATTACTCCTGGAGTACGTATTCCACGCTTTTAGATTTTTAAATGACGATATCTATTTTTCGCGATTAAATGAAAAGTAAAAGTTTTCAAGCGCGCGAAAACGCGACGGCTAAGTATAAGTGCTTGGAAAACTCCGTGTGACGTCGTTCTGGTTCCCGCTGTCGCAAGTGAGGTGACCTTGGGGCGAGGCTTTTAGCGCTGATACGACGCAGGATGCTTGCAGGTAGCAGAGTACCCTGCTAGCTGGTAACGCTTGGTTTAAATAAGGATTATTAATACCTTATCAAACGAAGAAAACTTTCCGACCTTAGCCAGTTTTAATAGGTGATTATTAAGACATGTTTCCCTGAGCTCTGTGCCTCACTGCATACATTGGTAATCTCAGACGATGTTAAACTCCTATCTGCTCATATAGAAACTAGGTCCTGTTACGTCACGTGGAGTGGCATCGCATGGGCGCCAATCTGGCCTTTTTCAAATGAGGATAAAATTGACCATTGCCATTCGTCTAAACCGGTATTTCTAAAACCAAATAATTTGTATATTATGAATACAGTAATGGTGGGTAACGAATCGCAATCAATGCATTTCGTTTTCTTTGATGGAGGAAACTACCCTATTAGGGCCCTACTCACTCTACTCGAGAAATCTATGATCGAGAAACCCTTGCGGAATTAATTGTAAGTGCCAGGAGTTATTATCTTCCTCAAGGGTCAGTGTGTACTATGCTGCTAGTTTCGTAAGGAAAACTCCAATTTGCTTCGTTTACTTTTCACATATCTATCTTTTAGTAAAAATCATTAAATAAATCACCTGTTTATTCTCTCTTTGAAAATTTACGGAGTATTAATGCCCTCAGCATGTTCGCGTTTTTCTGGGACATATTTTAATTACTTTAGAGAAGAGAGACTCAATGGAAGTAAATAAGATTATAATATTATCTTTACTGTAAAATTATTAATGATATTACATTTTTGTGAGGTGGCGCGATATTATTTGCTTTGATAAAATTTCAAATCCAGTTTTTTTAGATTCCAATTTATTCTCGTAAAAAACAATGACTGCGTATTCTTCGGCTCTAAGAAGTAAAACTAAAATAGTTATTTGGCTTCCTTACCATTAACGACATTTTCTATAAAAACAATCACCTTTTGGCGCTCCGTCTCATGTGAACGTTAATTCGCAGTCGCAGAGAAAGATTTCCTTGTTGAGCTACAGTTATGGTAACGTAGGACGTGTGCAATATTGCTCCGTATATTCTGCGAACCTTTGATTTTTATTTACAGGAGAGCGGCTCTTTGCGGAATCAATTTATGCCGAAATAGATCTTACTAGTTCACCACACACCTTGATCACGACAAGATAATTACTCAGAGTACTCTGACTCACACACCTGTGGCTTAGTTCGTGGCAAGCTTACCCTTACCTATCCAAATCAATCTTCGGGCCGAATCACAGAGTTAGTGAACGAGTAATAGCATAAGTAATATATTCAACTTTGCTTGTCATAATACGTCATAGTTCTTCCTTTCTCTTTGAGGACCTTTGCTTTGAGCTCCTCTCGAGGGAGAATCAGCAGGTAGAGGTTGAAGTGAGTGGACCTCTCCTTCCTCGAGGTTTAACCTTGCTAATTAAGGGGGAGTTACCGCCTCGGAATTGCCGCTTTGCGTTTAATAAATTTTAAACTACGGAGGTGGAGGCTTCATTATCACCCCGACGCGCAAGCACCTCGTCGGATGGACACGTCCGAGATGATCTCCCTTCCGCGCTCGTGGCTCTAATAGCTCGTCAACGAGGAAGCAGGATGGTTTGAAGACCGTGAAGGCTCAAACTGTCATTACAAGTTTATGAAAAGTAACATGATAACATAAATATAAAGTATTTTCTCGTAATGAGATTTTTATGAGCCATCGCTGATGCTCGGTGAAGCGATATCGTCGTTGATGTTTCCATTGCTCGAAAATGTTACCGTTGCTTTTTGGCATCGAAATACGATGGCGAATATCATTGTTGATGACACGATGATGTCGATGTCGACTTTGATTCTTGAAATTCCATGATTACCAATGGCCGATTAAATTTTCTCGGTCCGGCCAGTTTGTAAAGGCCGTTTTACACGAGGCACGGAATTGCGCAGGTTAGAGCTGCATTAATTTCTAAAATGGCGTGGAATTGCGCGAATGCATGAACGAAACTAGAACAGGGGCTATTTTTTCGTCTCGCACCCTCGCATTCTCGCATGTGTTCTAGCAATTCACCGCTTTACATGACGCAATTTTTATTGCGCCTTCGCACGTACGTCAGATTGCGCAATTCCGTGTACCGTGTAAAACGGCCTTAAGAAATGCTATGCAAGCCGACAGTCGAGGGAGCCAAAAGAGCCTTGAGAATGTAACCTATAACACCGGTAAGATAAACATTTCCTATCTGTTAGGGATCCCAAAAAAATATTAACGATGTTATTCACCGGGAAAGTACAAAATCGTACGCTACCCATTATCCATTGGCCACCCAGTGTCAGTTGAATTATAATTGACTCCAGAAGGGTTTGGGGTTATGTGATGGCTGGAGTGTTGTCCTCCCACCCATAGGACTCGGGTTCAAATCCCGGCGGAGGAAGAAGTTTTTCAGAGATTGCCCGATTATAGTTTTGGTTCTTTGCGGGGGAGGGCACATCAAGCGCAACACTCCGTCCGTCGGATGGGACGTAAAGCCGTGGTCCCCTTGGCACCTTTTGGTGAGAGCAGGCTAATGCCGACGCCGGGTTCCTCTCCACCCTTCCTTCCTTACCCTACCCTCATGGCGCAAATGACCTTATCTGTCGGTCGCCTCCTCCAAATACCATACCATGATCTTAGGTTGGTGGAACCGGTGGAAAACTCGAGAAAATATCTGCATCTGATACGCCGGGAAAACCTAAGATCATACGTGAATAGTATGGTAGGGATACATGGACGATATCAACCGGTGGAAAACCCGAGAAATTCTTCTGCACGATACGATACAATCTTATATTAATAAATTACCTCGGGAACTACTTAATTCATTAAAAAAAATAACGCTTTAATGCATTTAACGGTGCAGTTATCAATGAGCACCCTTTATTAGCGATATTCTTCCTATTGAACTCTTAATTAAGTTCAATCGCTGTTATATCCAACCTATAACGTAAAATATCCTTAAATTTACCACTCCCATGAGGAAAATACTTCCAAAAAAAGCTAGCTCGTTTTCCCATAGCCCACTTCATCTAGAACTTAAAATATGAAGTGGATGTGAAAACATTAAATTTTCCAGCAGTTTTCATGCATTGACTTGATGAACAGCTCAACTGATTGCTCAATTATGAAGTTAGACATTCCAGTCACTTGGAAGTGGGACTTGCTGAAGTTCGTCACTTATTTACCCTCACTAATTCATGCGAAATGCTGCCGATGCGATGTGTGGAACGTGGTAGTTGTGTGAATTACACATTACCCACACGTTCCATTCACTTCAAAGACAGCACGTGTACGCCTTAGTGACTGGGGCATTGCTGCGCTGTGTACTTTACATAAGTCTCCGGATTGCTATCGCAACCAGTGCAGGATGTTACGATGCCTCCTTTATTAGCTTCCACTACGGCTATGTGAATCCATTCATCTGATCAATTCGGTCATTTTCTTTCCTTCGCGTAATTAATGAAGACATTAATAGAAAAACGGAGTGGGCCACTCGCCACGATTTCATCCTAAATTCAAGTAAAACTACAGCTTTTATCATCGGTAGTTCTAGGATGATACGTAACATTAGCCTCACTACTACTACCAGTATTCTGTTTAATGGTTTACCAATTCCATATTCTTGTAATGTGCATAATCTAGGGATTACGTGAACAGCCAACTTATCATGGGATTGTCATGTAAATAATATTTCTAACAAGATTCATTCTATCCTTTATCAGTTAAAAGTTCACAGATACTTACTTCCTTTTATCGTAATGGAGCATCTCATGCATAATTCGTGGCACGATGTACTTTTTTCATATGCATCTACATTCTACTACGCCAGCCGCCTCAAAATTCGTGTGGTGCGAGGTGTTACCAGCCGTTAACAAATTAAAATAATGCTCCAACGAAGTTCAACGTAGCATTTTTCGAAGTCCTTTATTGTGCGGGGGAAAATCGAATTCCCATACCTATCCGTTCGGCAAAGTAACTCTTTTAATTTATCGTTTCTGACGGACTTTGAGATATAGAGGGGTTCTAATATGATGTTCTGGAAGAAATCTATTCTCAATTGCCCAAGTAATCTTAGCCTAACCCGTGTCTCTAGCGGCTTCCAGCCTAATTCGTCAAGCATCTGTGTGAAAGGAGACTTTTCCATACAGATAAACTAGCGACCGTGCTGTTTCCAAGCGGTCAATCATTTTTAGCACAAATATTGAAAAGTTAAATCCCTGATGTTTACAAACTGTGACGGAAGATAACCCTGGTTCAAACTTGCTGTGCTGTGCCCTTAACATGCACCTTCGGATTACTATCGCAACATGTTACACCACTTCCTTCAGTAGCTTCCTCTGCGACCATGTGAATCCATTTATGTGATTAGTCCAGTCATTTTCTTTTCATTGCATAAAAGAATGCATCAATCATTCATGAGCACCTGTCTATTTTATATAATGAAAGTATATCTCAAGAACAGTCTCAAGTATTACGCGCCTCGAATATGAATTTCAGTTGTCTAGGAGACGTGCGAATATCAGTGAATGGTTGACCTGCGCGTTATGCATGAGTGTTCGTCATAGTTGGTAATTTAGTATAATGGATATTGCTGGTGTTTTCATTTTTAATGATTACTTTTCCAGCCAGGTGGCTCGAGTTCAGTACTCTTACCATGGGGGTTAATCATTTTGGGCACCATAATTTGAGAAATTCAACTACTGATACATATTTCCCAGCTCTAATGGCTAATATCCCTAATTTTATCATTCTCATGATGGTATAGACTTCCTTTAAGGATCTGTTTTGCCACAGAAATGGAACATAATACATGAAATACTCAGAGAATCATTCAAATATCACTTCCATTTTCTCCCTCTATATTATTTCTGCTTTCTAAAAGCCAATAGTGTTGTATATTACTACCACTACTGCCTTACCGCTCTCCAAAATGGTCTGCATTTGATTTTCAATTATCGTACGACCAGTATGCATCTTTATGTTATGTACTAAATTATAGGTATGATTTTTTTCTCTGGGACGATTTTGTCTCGCGGAACATAAGAAAAATATGCATCAATCAATTAATATGACCACGGTCTTTCCATAAAACTATTTAGAGAAATTTTACAATAACTTTTTGGAGAAAATAATATGGCGGACTGAATAGGAGATTTATTTCAACTGCAGATTGTATAATTTGTACATGCTTTTTACGAAAAATCATGATGATAAATTGTAGGGAAATGCATGCAAAAAAACAAAAGGTAAAGTTACAAATAAGACGGAATCAAACATGTTTGCTTTGAACTTCTACTACCTTATTTCAGATTTTAAATAACTGTAAACGAGGTCAATGATCATTGCATTGTAAATATAAGAATTATAAAAATTTTAATGGAGCATTGTAAAATTTTGAATGCATTTTCATATCAATTGCTCCGAAATGGTGGGCATACATAAGTTTTAGTTTTTTTAGTTTTAACATTTTATTCGCAGTGAAGTTTTGCTTCATGTCTCATCTTATTGACTTTGATCGACAGAGATATCTTCCTGAGGGTTTCAATGTATGTTTTCTGGCTAATGGTGACTTTTTTGCATTACAGGAGCTCCAAGTCCAGTCAAATGTTGGTTTGCGTGGAAAGTTTATGGTTAGCTTTGATCCCTTCCTCTTCCTCCTGTTTTTTTAGTATGCCGAATCCGAATCTGGGATTTATCCTCACAATTTCGGCGAGCAAAATAAAAAAAACGCAAGATATGTTATTTTTCAATAATTTGTTAACAAGTTGGATTCCATCCAATTTTAACTAAATCTATCATCTTTAGGTTTTCAGTTCAAATTAAAAACATACTAATAAGACTGCGTTGATTTTGTTAACAGTTTTCGATGATTCATCTCTTCAAATGCTATCAGCGCTTAATCCAAAAATAGCTTTTATTTTCTTCCACCCCGTCAGATATTCTGAGATGTTGCATAGGCGTGAAAAAAGGCTCATTTTTAAATGGTAATCTAGTCCAAAAAGTACGTGGATGGCAACAAAAAAAGTTTGGGGTAGAAATGGTAAAAGATATTTCTTCATTGAATCTGAAAAGTTACCTGTGAAAAGATGAAATTTTTAGGTTATATTCTTTGCAATATTTGTTTCACGTTTGGCGAACGCTACGAATGCAAGCATTTTGCAATAAAATACAAATTACGATAACCAATGAAGTGAATATTTTAGATTATATATTCTTAGTATATTAGTATAGAGACTTTTCTATTTTTAACCCAAGATTTGGCTAGCTGTATTTATTTAGGAGTTGTTGCACTGAGTCGAAGGAGATTGTGACTATGGTAACAGTTTGATCTTGAAAATGACGCTATAGAATTCAAAACCGATCGAATGAGTCTGTGGAATCGTATTGATTGCAAGCGGCAGGTTCAGGAACTGCTTCTCTTCCAAAATTTTGACCTCGTAATACTATCATCCAATCGAGAATTTTAAAAGAAATTTACCCCTAATCATAGAGTAATTATACCGGGGAAATAATTATATCCATTGCCCTTTGATCACGCGAAAAAGATCTAAACACGAATTCTTCCCCATATTCTCCGTAACATGCTTCGCCCACAACTCACCCGGAATGGAGTTTGCTCTCGTCGGAACATCTGTAAACACAGCCACCATATTGGGTGTTGAGACTGCAATCGTTCCGGTGGCGTAGTGGGTAAAGTATCATATAACGAATCAGTCTCCACGGATCATGTCTCAGTGACGGTTGATTTGATGCTTCACACACATTTTGGATATTTTTCAGTTCTGAAACTTCGCAAAACCTATCATGAGGTCCAGAGGATGTTGCATGGCTACTGAATTCTTACGCACCTATCTTGCAGAACCATTAAGGAAGTTGACTGTGGAGTGAATGTTCATTGCCTTTTGTCTGTTTTCAATTTAGTATTGTAGTTCTTGCTCAATATTCTATGTCTTATAATGGTTTCCCTAGGATTACATTGGAAAAACTAGTAGTTCCTGAACTGGCCACTTTCAGACGCCAATGACCTGTGCGTTAATTTTATTCGCCACCGTACCACGCAGGAAAATACGTATAAATTGGAAGTAAAAAAATAAAACTTTGTAAGGTTCACTATTATTTTAATATGGGCACAAGACTCAGGACCTGAAGATGTAATGGTTATGAAATCCGGGTCGTGCCCATATTAAAATAATAGAGAACCTTACAAAGTTTTATTTTTTTACTTCCAATATGGAGAGGTTTCACAAAGTAAAGCCTGAAGTTATCAGTTATATACGTGTAAACGGTTTTCTTTCTTTTATTTTTCAAGGTCGCGTCAAGAAATATTTTTAAGAAACCTCTAATTCGGATTCTACGACCCAAAAAACATTTAGAGGGGAAGAAATCGAAACTACACCGAAACTTTCCTAGTGAATACCATTTTTGATAGCAAGACTGGATGAGAAGGGCATTGAAGGCTTCGATGGAAAAGAAGAGGACCACGAGTCTCGCGCGGCATCGTGATGAAAACGCTGGGGTCAGAGAGGTCAAAGGTCAAATCCTCGAACCGGACAAAAGATGCGAATGCTTCACCTCAACCTCGGTGAGTCACTGAAATGCTTCGCGGAACATAAAACTACGATACCGTTACAAGGTGGGAGCAGCTTTGATTGGCAATTAGAAAATGGCGGCAGAATAGGATAAACGTCAATTTCGAATTAAGTATTCATATAACATCTCTTAAGGTCATATGTTCAACAGGAAATTTTATACTGATTTACGTCACCTAACACGCATAAAATGTTGTTGATCGTTCCCGCTCATGGGGCATGGGAAGATCTGATTGTTGTTTTTAATTTTTTAATCTTTTTGTCACTTTTATTTGCCTGTTATACTCTTCACATGTGTAGCGGCCGATAAAAATGCTAGCATTTTGCTATGAATTTCATTTATTAATTAACAATGAAATTTTTAAGTGAGATTTTTTTCGAGTCATTCACAAACTATTCTATTTTTTACCCAAGATTTGACTAGTTAAGTTGATGGTTTGAGGCGTCACTTTATGGAATTTACTCATGATGAATGATATTGAACTTTGTTTTTCCACATATATATTTATTTAATCACGACCACGGTTTCGACGCACTAATGATGACGCAGGATCCTCATCATCCTCAGGATGACGCAGTGCGTCAGGCCTGAGAATGACGCAGTGCGTCGAAACCGCGGTCGTGATTAAATACTCATGTGTAAAAACAAAGTTCAATTTTCATTCATCATTTGGCTAGTTGTGTATTTGCGTGGTGTGGAGTTGTGTTTGGCTAGATTTAGGATTGGTTGGACCGGGTCGAAGGAGATGGCGGCAATGTAGCTATTTGGCCTTGAAAAAGACGCTGTAGAATTAATGAATCTGTGAGTAATTTAAAATAGGTGTAATATGTAAAATTTATTTAGCGCAAAATGAAGAAAAAAAATTTGTGAATGTTCCTCTGAGAGACTACTCACACAATATCGAGCTCTCTCTGACGACTTGTCCTTTCATATTACTTCTTTTACGTGCCTTTCGGCCTTTTTCATCGGGAAAAGTATAATAATGACAATTTTCACAAGTATTAAGCCTACTAATTAAGATTAGCCAGAACACAGCACGAGAATTTGGTGATGAATTCTTTTCGGGTTCCCAACCGGGTCAGCTCTTCTGCTGCCGACGTTTCAGTGGCTAACTCTGCCATCATTCTCAAGGGCGTTGGCTTCGCCCGGAACTTCGTCAGAGCATTGCCTTTGTATCTGGTGTGCTAACACCCCCTGCCACACGCCTATTGAGGCGGCTGGTGGGGTAGTGTGTAGATATAGACCATCCCATTGCTTTATTTAACCCAAGATTTGGCTGGTTTTATTTATTTACCAATTATTTAACTGATTTGATTTGATTTATTTCTTTTGACTGGCCACAATCCGGCCCCCTCTTCCTCTGGACCAGGGCTCTCTTTACAAGGTTATAAATACGGAAAAGAAGGAATACAGTCATCGGTAAAAAATCATTATGATGGTAGATAATTTATATTATTATGGAGCTAGGCCACATTGTATTTTTTTGCCAGCTGTCGGATCATCTACGTCCTTGACCAGTCGCGTCTCTGGGCATGGGCGCAGCCAAAAATTAAGGCTAGTGGGGTTTTTAGGCGCAACTAATACTTTGGGGTGTTGGGGTATTGCATACCCGCCAGGGTAAGTGGTAGTTGCGGGGGCCCTCCTCCAGGGAATTTTTAAGATTAATGGTGCCAAATGGCGAGTTTTACGGCTTTCTGAGGGATATTTGATTAATCCTAAGACGTTTATATAAGTAATACTAATCCATTAAGTAAAATGGATTGAATTTAAATATTCTCTGAGCTCTGGGGGGGGGGGATTTAACCCCCAAAATCCCCCCCCCTCGCTGCGCCACTGTCTGTGGTCATCCGACAGGGCGTTAAATGAGCGAACAAAGGTGCAAATAAATGATCCCGCCATACGTGAGGACCTATGGATTGGGACCAGACATTTTTTTTCCCCATGTCGCGTGTTCCACGTGTGGATATCACTGAGCAGAGCCATGCTGTTGTGGATGAAGGATGGAGCACGGTGCTTCCAAATTTTCCACCCGGTTTGCAGCACTGCGAGTGTTCGTCGCTCCTTGATTTTCAGCCACCCTTCACGAGCATAAAGGGGGGTCAGATGGCCCCAGGCGCCCGGGCAAGTCGAAACTGAGTCGAAAGAGAATACGTAACTTCCGATTTGATATTGAAAATGATGCTTTGCAATTAAAACTGGTCGAATGAATCTGTGAGAATCGTATTGAGTAATTTTATAAAATACATGGCTTTCGGGTGTTCCTCCGCGTTGAGTTGTCCATAGGTTACGACAGTTTCTCCAGCCATCCTGCTGGCGTCTTCAGGAATGAGCAATCAGAGCCCACCCAAGATCCAAGCAATCAGAACCGACCTCTGATCCCCGAAGTGCCTATATAAGACAGCCAAAATTATGCATCACTATTTCTGACCTGAAGACGCTAAAAAAAAGAAGAATGGAATGTTATCTGATATCAAGTCTGAATACCAGTCTATTACATTCTCCTTAACTGCTCCCCTCCACTCCAGTAGAGTATACTCTATATTATATTCTACTCTACTCTCGAGTAGGGTAGAATATACTCGGGCAAAGTATATTCTTCATGATGATAGTACATGTTTGAAGGTTCATATTATTTAACTTAATCCCCCTTTATTTCAAAACTAAACAATTCTTATTTAAATTAATGGATTATGTAAAATCGGATAATCAGAAAAACAAAATAATACAGTAAATTTTTCCACAAGGTATGCCAAATCCCGGCCTGCGGAATCTTCTTTACTTTTCTTTTGGAGTTACTTCTTTTTAAGAAATTTCTCCTTCCGTCCTCTTCAGAGTATTCTTGTATCTTCTCGCTTCAGGATTTTCTAAATAATGTTAATCAGGAGTCGGTGTGAAGAACGTGTGCGATAGTTGTGGTGAGAATGTTAGTGCCTCTCTAATAATGGATCCAACATTTCTGTCCATTTTCCACATGTGGTTCAAAATCTTGTACCTTATTGTTTCGAACCTAATACAATCTTTAATTCTATGTACAAATGTGTATTATTCTCCGCATTCTGAGCAGTTTCCATCTTCCCTTTTCTTAATTCTCTTCTCACGCGCATTTTTCCCATGCCCACTTAGGATTTGAGTAGTTTTTGAGCTTGTATGAAAACTGAAACCTTGTCTTATGGCAACGGTTGGGAAGATTAGGTGGGTGTATCTTCCATTTGATGACTCTTGCCAGTCTTTTTACCATTTCTTTATGGTCTCTTTCCTTAGAATTCTTTTAATTTTTTGGCGTTTTCCACAATCATATTCTCTGAGTTAATGTCAAAATATTCCCAGTCTTCTCCTGTCCTCCATTTTATTTGAGCCATTCTCTCCGACACTGTATTTCATAGGTGGGGTTTTAGCGATAATTTGTAGGGTATCAGTGGAGACAGTAGAATAGGCGCCGGTGATCGCAAGGAGCCACGTCCGCTGAGCTTCATTTAGTTTTCTGACAATTCTTGAGTAGGTGGCTTTAACTCCCATACGTCGCATCCGTATATAAGTATGGATAATGCGACTCCTTCGTAGATTAGGCTTAATGATGGAGATCCGAAAATTGCGCGGCAGTATCTTCTGCTGGCACGATTGAAGACGCCAGCGGGATGGCTGGAGAAATTTTCGTCACCTATGCACAACTCAACGCGGAGGAACGCCCGAAAGGCGAGACTCATACGGAGAAACGCCGCGGAGACCTTAGATATATTTTTAGAATTTATGGAATATAATGTATAAAATTTATGTAAACGCAAATGGTTAAAAAATTTGGCAGTACGTAAGAGGAAAACGGATACAGAAGTAATGACATTAGGAAGAGAATTGCATTAGCAAAGGAGGCTTTCATGAACAGGAAGGAGCTTCTGAGAGGATCATTGTGTAGAGTTTAAAGAAAAGGTTAGTGAAGAGTTCGATCTGGAGTGTAGCTCTCTACGGTGCGGAAACGTGGACACTGAGGAGGGAAGACGAGAGAAGATTGGAGGCATTCGATAGGTGGGTGTGGAGAAGAATGGAGAAGGTGAAATGGACGGAGAGGAAAAGGAACGACGAAGAACTGGATATGGCTGGCGAGGAGAGGCAGCTTTTGGATGAGGTACGGAGGAGACAGAATGTATGGATGGAGCGAGTAATTAGCGGGGAGTGGATGTTGATAGTGGCGTTAGAGGGTAGAATGTTAGGGAAACGAGGGAGCGGAAGGAAAAGAATAGGATTTTTAGATGGATTGAAAGGGAGTAGGCCTTACAGTGAATTGAAGAAGGCAGCGCTGGAAGGAAAGGGAGGCTCCCAAATCACTTCTTTAGTACTCCCTGGAAACCTACCGTAATCGGTAGAGTACGATAATAATAATAAAATGTTTAAAATGGAGATGGTTATGGAGAAAACGATGAGTTCTCGCGCCTCAAAGGGACTTTGTAATCCTACCGGTAGGAATAACTTTAAAAATGTGCGGTTGAGGGTAATAACTGATGGCGGAAGCGAGCAGGTTTAAGAAGTAGGAGAGAGCGAAGGAGGGTATAAATGGTAACAGAGAGGAAGAGAGACGTGCCGAGGGCGATGGGTGCGGATGGATTTTGGGATGAAGATGAAGGCGGAGTGGGCGGAGGATATGGTACGGGAAGAGGGCGCCTGTTCCTCCCTCCCATCCTTTCGCTGCGTGGGCGACGTATCTGGGGGAGACACAAGAAGAGGCCGCATATATACTCTTCGATCCCTTCCTTAGCTGCTGCTGCGGGAAGTTGCGCCCCTCTCTCGGACTTATGCGCGAAAAAATTTCGGCGAGGGTCGACGAACCCGCGGAGTTATTTCATGCTCGCCATATAGTAAACGCCCTGAAGAAAAGAGCCAATCCACAACCGGATCGGGTGGCGAAGGATTGTTTGGAAGAAATCTATATGTTCACGGGAGTCTCCATACAGAGGTTTTTTAAAGTATTCTACCGATTAAGATACTTTTCCACGAAGTACTTAAGTATTCTGGCAATATCCCCTACCGTCATGGTCTTCACCCTTCGATTCACAATATCACCTACCCCGTTTCATTCTATCTAAAGCCCTATAGAACGCCCTGAAGAAAAGAGCCAATCCACAACCGGATCGGGTGGCGAAGGATTGTTTGGAAGAAATCTATATGTTCACGGGAGCCTCCATACAGAGGTTTTTTTTAAATTATTCTACCGATTAAGATACTTTTCCACGAAGTACTTAAGAAGTATTCTGGCAATATCCCCTACCGTCATGGTCTTCACCCTTCGATTCACAATATCACCTACCCCGTTTCATTCTATCTAAAGCCCTATAGAACGCCCTGAAGAAAAGAGCCAATCCACAATCGGATCGGGTGGCGAAGGATTGTTTGGAAGAAATCTATATGTTCACGGGAGTCTCCAAACAGAGGTTTTTTTAAAATTATTCTACCGTTTAAGATACTTTTCCACGAAGTACTTAAGACGTATTCTGGCAATATCCCCTCCCGTCATGGTCTTCACCCTTCGATTCACAATATGACCTACCCCGTTTCATTCTATCTAAAGCCCTATAGAACGCCCTGAAGAAAAGAGCCAATCCACAATCGGATCGGGTGGCGAAGGATTGTTTGGAAGAAATCTATATGTTCACGGGAGTCTCCATACAGAGGTTTTTTTTAAATTATTCTACCGATTAAGATACTTTTCCACGAAGTACTTAAGACGTATTCTGGCAATATCCCCTCCCGTCATGGTCTTCACCCTTCGATTCACAATATCACCTACCCCGTTTCATTCTATCTAAAGCCCTATAGAACGCCCTGAAGAAAAGAGCCAATCCACAATCGGATCGGGTGGCGAAGGATTGTTTGGAAGAAATCTATATGTTCACGGGAGTCTCCAAACAGAGGTTTTTTTAAAATTATTCTACCGATTAAGATACTTTTCCACGAAGTACTTAAGAAGTATTCTGGCAATATCCCCTCCCGTCATGGTCTTCACCCTTCGATTCACAATATGACCCACCCCGTTTCATTCTATCTAAAGTCCTATAGAACGCTCTGAAGAAAAGAGCCAATCCTTAACCGGATCGGGTGGCGAAGGATTGTTTGGAAGAAATCTATATGTTCACGGGAGTCTCCATACAGAGGTTTTTTAAAGTATTCTACCGATTAAGATACTTTTCCACGAAGTACTTAAGAAGTATTCTGGCAATATCCCCTCCCGTCATGGTCTTCAGCCTTCGATTCATAATATCACCTACACCGTTTCATTCTATTTAAAGTCCTATAGAACGCTCTGAAGAAAAGAGCCAATCCACAACCGGATCGGGTGGCGAAGGATTGTTTGAAACGAAATCTATATGCTCACGGGAGTCTCCATAGAGAGGTTTTTTTAAATTATTCTACCGATTAAGATACTTTTCCACGAAGTACTTAAGAAGTATTCTGGCAATATCCCCTACCGTCATGGTCTTCACCCTTCGATTCACAATATCACCTACCCCGTTTCATTCTATCTAAAGTCCTATAGAACGCTCTGAAGAAAAGAGCCAATCCACAACCGGATCGGGTGGCGAAGGATTGTTTGAAACGAAATCTATATGCTCACGGGAGTCTCCATAGAGAGGTTTTTTTAAATTATTCTACCGATTAAGATACTTTTCCACGAAGTACTTAAGAAGTATTCTGGCAATATCCCCTACCGTCATGGTCTTCAGCCTTCGATTCACAATATCACCTACCCCGTTTCATTCTATCTAAAGTCCTATAGAACGCCCTGAAGAAAAGAGCCAATCCACAACCGGATCGGGTGGCGAAGGATTGTTTGAAACGAAATCTATATGCTCACGGGAGTCTCCATACAGAGGTTTTTTTTAAATTATTCTACCGATTAAGATACTTTTCCACGAAGTACTTAAGAAGTATTCTGGCAATATCCCCTCCCGTCATGGTCTTCACCCTTCGATTCACAATATCACCTACCCCGTTTCATTCTATCTAAAGCCCTATAGAACGCCCTGAAGAAAAGAGCCAATCCACAACCGGATCGGGTGGCGAAGGATTGTTTGGAAGAAATCTATATGTTCACGGGAGTCTCCAAACAGAGGTTTTTTTAAAATTATTCTACCGATTAAGATACTTTTCCACGAAGTACTTAAGACGTATTCTGGCAATATCCCCTACCGTCATGGTCTTCACCCTTCGATTCACAATATCACCTACCCCGTTTCATTCTATCTAAAGCCCTATAGAACGCCCTGAAGAAAAGAGCCAATCCACAACCGGATCGGGTGGCGAAGGATTGTTTGGAAGAAATCTATATGTTCACGGGAGTCTCCAAACAGAGGTTTTTTTAAAATTATTCTACCGATTAAGATACTTTTCCACGAAGTACTTAAGACGTATTCTGGCAATATCCCCTACCGTCATGGTCTTCACCCTTCGATTCACAATATCACCTACCCCGTTTCATTCTATCTAAAGCCCTATAGAACGCCCTGAAGAAAAGAGCCAATCCACAACCGGATCGGGTGGCGAAGGATTGTTTGGAAGAAATCTATATGTTCACGGGAGTCTCCATACAGAGGTTTTTTTTAAAATTATTCTACCGATTAAGATACTTTTCCACGAAGTACTTAAGAAGTATTCTGGCAATATCCCCTACCGTCATGGTCTTCACCCTTCGATTCACAATATCACCTACCCCGTTTCATTCTATCTAAAGCCCTATAGAACGCCCTGAAGAAAAGAGCCAATCCACAACCGGATCGGGTGGCGAAGGATTGTTTGGAAGAAATCTATATGTTCACGGGAGTCTCCATACAGAGGTTTTTTTAAAATTATACTACCGATTAAGATACTTTTGCACGAAGTACTTAAGAAGTATTCTGGCAATATCCCCTCCCGTCATGGTCTTCACCCTTCGATTCACAATATGACCCACCCCGTTTCATTCTATCTAAAGTCCTATTCTCTTTCTTCCATCTTTTAGCCAGCATTCTGACCCCCAACACTGTTTTCAACATCCTCTCCCCGCTCTGCACTCGCTCCAGCCATACCTTGTCTCTTCCGTATCTCATCTAGGGGGCGCCTCTCCTCGCCCACCATGTCCAGCACTTTGTCCACTTCACCTTATCCATACTCATCCACACCCACATCTCGAAAGTATCCAGTCTTCTCTCGCTCTCCTTCCTAAGCGTCTAACCCTCGAGTAATTCCAGAGAAAGCATTCAAATTGACACGATGTAACTTGCATCCTTTAACTCCAACTTCTATTCAATGATTGGAGTTTGTAGTTACACGTTATGATTCGTGACAAGTTAGCCAATACTTAAGTCTGATTTTTTCTAGACACTCCTTTGGCTATAATTTTGTAGACTAATTTTAGCCACTCAAAATAATGTTCGGTAATATTCCACGAATTTTATTTCTACCCAACCAGCATCAGTAATGAAAGAGTAAGCACTTACTCCCAACCCGTTAGTCTGTAGGAATATTTTCCATAATCTAAAGTCTACCTTTCCTCTAAATTCGATCGGAAGGCATATTAGAAAAATCGATTCATTCTCCCTTCCAAAGTTTGAAACTGATTCCACCTCTACATTCCCTGCTCCTACCTGATACGGTATGCGTCAGACTTTTGTATTTTCTTGAATGAGGTTTTCTCCGGGCGAGAGTGTCGTATGTATCTAACTTCGGAGGAAATGTACACTCTCAGCCGGCTGAATACCCGAGATAACCTTATTCAGTTCATTTGCCGGGAAAGCACCAGATCATTCTACTCACCTCCCCTGAGGTGTAGTAGTCATAGTTCTTCTGTTAAAGTATTTATTTCTTAAAATGTCTTTTCCTTCTAGGTCTTTCTTAATGATTCGTATTTTTTCGTTTCTCGGCATATTTTAGTCCTTCTCTATATCACTACTGGAGTTTAATTTTAAGATAGGTAGTTGTTCAAGTTAATAGATGTGCAGCCACTAAACTTGTAAATTTCTGTTTGTCATTTTGTTCACGTCGAATTTTGCAATACAATTTTAACCTACTTTCCAATTCATAACTCAGAACCATATGATCATGCATTATTCTAACACATTTACTATGATTTAACTGTATCTCTATTGTTATTCAGAAGTTAAAATTAAATATGGAAGTTAGTTCAAAAATGGCCACGAACATTCGATGGCCGTGCTGCGATCATTTAAAGAACGAGCATGACGGAATCATGGCAACGAATTTGTTTGCATCAAAGTAAATTGTAAATGATAAAATAATTCTTGGAGTATAGGTCAAATGTATATGATGCAAAAAAGTTGTTAGCCATCGTTTCACTTTATTTAAAAATATCGTCAGGGCTATGAATTTATGCAAGAGAACAATATAAAATACAATGATATACAATATTTTTACATAAACAAATGTTACGGAAGAGTTTTTTTTACAATAATATAATTTTTTTAAATATAAGAAGAAAAAATGTCATTTTTTTTGTTTATTCTCTTCTTATATTTTTTTATATTTTTTAAAATTATATTATTGGAAAAAAACTCTTTCGCAACTTTTATTTATGTAAAAATATTGTATATCATTGTATTTTACATTGTTCTCATGTTATCATTTATATCTCTGATCATATTTTTAAATATACTGAAACGTTTGCTAACAACTTTTATGCATCATTTACATTTCACCTATACTCCAAGAATTATTTTATCATTAATTAAATGAGGTCAAGATAAGAGGAGAAAAAAATTAACTGAAAATTTGATCGAATAAAAAATTTATTAACCAAAGGAGAAGCTAAAACAAAAAGAGGAGACAGCTAAGGTAGGAAATTTACTATGTAATTTTTGAAAAACCGAATTCTCCATGGCTTAAGTAGATACGAGCAATACCACGCTGAAAATTATTTATTTATTTGCAATAAACCCAAAAACAGTACATAAGACCTTTTACATTGGATGCTCGATATTCCCTTTTGTTCCTCAGTTATAACTTACTGAAACTATACTCGCGTATAAATTTCTAGTTTAAAGTATACCGGGACTAGCCGCGGTGATAACTTTCACGGGAGTCGCCCGCAATGCACAATCGTGCGAAAGATCCACAGAGAAAAAAGTCCGGGCCTGCTCTCCGGCTGTGGCACTGTGCGCACGATTTGGACTGCTTGTGGCATCATATGCTCAGCGGTCCAGCAACATCTTGTCCGGTAACGTCCACAAATATCCACAGGGAAGAATGGCTCCTTGGTAGCTTAGGAAATCGGGGGATCCGGGTTTCGAATCCCGGTCAAGGCGGATGTTTTTTTTCTCTGTGGATCTTTCGCACGTATAAATTCTTATAGTATTCTTTTTAGTTCGCAATAAAAACGTTTTTTTTAATTATTTTTATTTTTTATTATTTTTTATACAAGTACCTTTGACATTTCTCGCTTGAACTCCAAGTAGGTGACACTGAGAATTAACAGAACTTTTCAAGATCTTCAAGAAAAATCGCACATTTCTCTAAAAATTGCAGAAAATTTGGCCTTCGCAACGCATCCACTGTTTACTCGATTGAAGCGCGAAGCGGTCGGCGAACTTCTGTCTCCCGTCCTCCCCACCTTGGGGCGTCGGCAGTGCGTGCGTTGAAGGAAAGGATTAACGCGGGCGGGATATCTCGCGGTGGGCGTCGACAAGACGGCCCGCGGCGTCAACCAACGCGTCGGCGGAGGGCCCGTGGGTGTGAGACCAAAACACAAAGAACCGGTGTTACGTGCACCATAGAATTATCTCGATTTAAATCACTCGGCTATCAAACGACATCGATCATTACTCCCGATACATTTCCTTTCTCGTTTTCCCAAAAAGTTCGATGATCCTGGAGGACCACGTGATCAGAGTCTATTACTGTCTGTGGTGGGTGTCATGAGGCTCACAGATTTTGGTCTCGGGCCCATCACTGCAGTAAAGAATTCTGAAAAGAAAGGGAGTTTATTTGAGACAAATTGTTCTTGCCTTCCAAGGCTTACATAGCTTACTGTACATTAATGTAACTATTGTAGTTGGAGAGGAATTTATAAATATTAGTTTGATAGAGATTGCGATATTTCCACTGAGTTTATTTTAGCGCAACTCAATTCGTTGCTACAACAACACTGTCAACAGTATGATATTGAAATATCTCAACTGAATTTATTTTAGCTCGACACGATTCGTTGTTACAGTAACAGTCTTATATGCCTGCATTGTGTATTGTAGCAACAAAACGCGTTTTGCTATAATTAAGTCTGCGGAAAAATTGCAATGCCTTATTTAACTAGTGTTAATAACTTCCACCACATCGCGCCACATATAAATCTAGCTTATGGTAGGGCTTTGCTACCCATTATGCAGAAAATTTGCCTATTCTCTGAACTTGCTCCTAATAAAGATAGTACCTACTGATATTAAAGAACTAACTTGATTAAAAAAAAATCCTTCCTTGGTCACTTCAGTAGAATATCGACTCTCTGTTTAGTACCAGGTGATACTTTTCCACGAAAACTCTGGATCCTATAATATGTTTTTTATATTGTTAACCCATTGCCGGCGCATTGGAAATCAGACTTGCTAAAAAAAAAACTCGTCAGAAAAGTCATAGGATGGTCATTATCAACCGCAATATTAGCAAGGATTTGAAATTCACGCTTATCCTTAAAGCTACCTATGGAAAATGCACCCTCAAATTTCTCCAATTCATTTTCAATAACCAATAATAAATTATTAGTTAACCTTTGGGATACGAGAAAAAAAACGAAGCATATAACTCCTAAATGTGCCCATCCCATATCCCGTCTTATTTTACCCTAATCTACAGTACAATGCCATGTTAAACCATTGACCATATCAAGTGAATGCAAACAGTGGTATATGAATCGTCTATGCCAGAAACACCAAGGAGACAGCTATTTAGCTGGTAATTGTGGCCAAGCAACACCAATAAGTGATAAAATTTCTTAGTCTTGGTGTAGAGGAATGCATATATTGGTTTTCTCCCTGGCTGCGATGGCTAAGGAGGCCCTAAGTGATGGCATGACCTTCTTGTTTCCCCACCTAAGTTTTGCTGACATTGCTTGCGTGATTTGCTTGCTGACAAAATGAGTAACTGGCTACATTTTGATATTAAAATAATAATTTGAAACTAGTCAATTCAAATTTTAAATTTGAAAAAATCCTATTGTGCGCTGAATTCTAATTTTTCAACATTATTTGGTGGTGTTAAGATACGAGCCGTTTATAAATAAAAAGTAAATGCTTGAGCAAAAAGCTAGGGTCCCTGTTTGTATTTTTACTTTCTGGTGCAAAACACCATTACATGCAGGCACAGTGAATTTCTTTCTTTCATTTTTGAGAGCGTGAAACGATTCTAAACCATTAAACCTTGGATACTTGTAGGGAAAGTACTCGGAGTCAGGGGCACGTGACGTCAAAGGAGGCCATGTTCGTTTTTTTCTTGTTTTCGCGGGATTTCCAAACAGGTAATTTTTTACGTAGCTAGAAATGAGCCAAATTATCATAAATTTAACTTTTAATAGCATGTTTGTGCCTGAGATGGAAGAAATTTTCAGCATGTATTGCTTGAAAAAAATCCATGCATACACCCTATTTGGTGTACAAAGATGTTTAATAATGCAGAAAAGTTTCTCGGGTTTTCCATCGGTTAAATTTCTCCATATCTCCCGACGTATCGAGCAGCGACCAAATGCATTCAGAAGATCCCCTGTAAGAATCTAGTTAAATGCATCGAGAGCACAGCCTTAGCTACTCGTATTATTTTGTTACCTCCAAGGCATCATCTTTCGTGACATTCCCTAGTACTTTATGTAAGTTATGGATGTTTCGACAATTTTAAACTTTCAAATAAGTTTCAGAGGATCCCCTGAGGATGAACAGAACTCGCTGCTCGAAACTTCGGGAGACATGGAGAACATTAACAGGTGAAAAACCCGAGAAACTTTTCTGCCCCTAATGAGCCGGGAAGCCTAAGATCATACATGTATAAAAATGCTCCATCCTTGACCAATTTCCCTTCTGTAAATTCCTAAGTGTCTTCCCATTGAATCTTTGAACACTGAATCTCTGACGATATCATATCTAACTCGCTTATTACATCGTGTAAGACCACACGCAATCAGAGTTCCATGTAAGTTGCATTCCCTCCTCGTCTGCGCACCGTGGACCAAATATTGATTATTAATTAAAGGGGCATTGCGTAACTCGCGATGCAAATCATCCAGGAAGGAGGGAATCCGTGAGCGAGGTCTCACAGAGTCGTCCTCCATTGATTATTCACGAAGAGAATAACAGTTGCCACTCGGAACTGTTGGCTGCGGCAGCAACTGCTATTTATGTCCATGGGAAAGACGATTGAGAGAGCGTGGAGGGCATTCACCGAAGGCCGTGAATATTTAAGAACACGCCCTCTCAGCATATCGCCTTCTGCCGCTCCTCTTCTCGCTAAAGGGAAAGTCTTTCTCCCTCATCATAGCCGCTGCTCCCTTATCCCCTTCTCCGGAAACAATCCGAGTGAGTATCGAGCACTAAAGTAACGAGTAGTTACCATTCGGTCACTACTCGTTACTTTAGTGCTCGATACTCACTCGGATTCAAAAACTGTTAGAAAGGATTAGTGGGTGACGGGTGACGTCAGCACTGTGGTCGCATCAATCAGCAAGCGTTTCCATGGTTACGTTGCATTGAGTCACGTGACTTGTACATGATTAGCGAATGGTACACAATTGCTGTGCATTTGGGTATCAAGGAATATCATTCAAGGGAAGCTCATTCCCCTTTTATTGGTGAGTGACATTAATGGAAAAAAAGAGTACAATGTAGTGGTGGCAGAATGGTAACTACTCGTTACTTTATTACTAGATACTCACTCGAATCCAAACATAAAAATCTTAGAGTAAGGATTAGTAGATGACGAGAGACACCGGTACTTAGTTCTCAAGGATCAGCGAGCGTCTCCATGGTTACGGTGTATTTAGTAACGTGACTTCCATATGATTAGCGAATGGCTTGGGTTTGAATACCCAAGTGCATTTGGGTTTGGGCACCCAGAAAAATCATTCGAAATAAGCACAATACCCTTTGATCGGTGGTTAAATTTAATTAAAAGGAAAATGGAAAAAATGAAGTACAACGTAGTGGTTGCAGAATAGTTACCACTCCTTACTTTAATACTCGATACTCACTCGGCTCCAAACCTTAGGGCAAAAATTAGTAGATTGCGGGTGACGTCACTACTTTGGTCACAACATTCATCGAGCCTCTCCATGGTTAAGTGATGTTGAGTACGTGACTTGCATATGGTTAGCGAATTGCACACTATATATATCCTTGCACTTAGGTTTGGCTATCAATAAAAATCATTCAAAACAAGTTCATTCCCCTTTCATTGGTGAGTGAAGGTAATGGAAAAAGTAGAAAACAATTAATTGGTGGTAGAATGGTAACTGCTCGATACTTTAGTACTCGATACTCACTCGGATCTGAACCTTACAATAGGGTAGTTTCCTTCATCGAAGAAAACTAAATGCATTGATTGCGATTCGTTAACCACCATTAGTGTATTCATAATATGCAAATTATTTGGTTTTAGAAATCCCAGTTTATACGAATGTTAATTGTCAATTTTAATCTCGTTTGAAAAAGACCATTGGCGCCTATGCGATGCCACTTAACGTGACGTCACGGGGACCTAGGTTCAATACGAGTAGTCAGGAGTTTTACATCGTCTGAGATTATCAATGCATGCATGAGGCACTGAGCTCAGGGAAACATGTCTTAATAATCACCTATTAAAATTGCCTATGGTCGGAGTTTCCCTCGTTTGATCGTTTGATAGGGTATTAACAATCCTTATTTAAGCCAAGCGCTACCTGCTAGCAGGGTACTCTGCTACCTGTTAGCAGCCTGCATCGTATCGGCGCTCATAGCCTTGCACCAAAGTGGCCTCACACGGCGGCAGCTGGAACCAGAAATACGTCATACGGGCTTTTCCCAGCATTCATACTTAGCTGTCGCGTTTTTGGGCGCTTGAAAATGTTCACTTTTCATTTAATCGCGAAAAATAGATATCGCCATTTAAAAATCTAAAAGCGTGGAATGCATACTCAAGTAGTAATAATCTTTGGATTTAGGCAATTAAAAAAAATAGGAAACCACCCTATTAGAGTGAGGGTTAGTAGTGGGTGGGTGACGTCACTACTTCGGTCCCAGCATTCGTCGAAAGTCTCCATAGTTGCGTGGCAATGGGTCACGTGACCTGCATACGATTTGTAAATGATTCGCTATTGAATTGCATTTAATGTGACAAGAAAAATAATTCAAGGGAATCTCAGTGACCTTTCATTGGTGAGAAAAGTTAAAATATTTTAATGTTTCGTATTTCATTTAAATATGTCCCTAATGTTTACTCCCGGGCTCATTGATGTCTAAATATCCCAAGACACGTGATACATATGATGGATACACTTGTTCATTGAAGAGGGTGCTATATAATGGTGTCTTGTATACTAATCCTCAGGGGCGCAGCTAGGAATTAAGGCTGGGGGGTTTAGGTGCAACTAATACCGGGGTGTTTGGGGGTATGGAATACCCACCAGGATAAGCGGTAGGTGCGAGATTAATAAATTTCTGAATTTTAAGATAAATAGTTCAAAATGGTAAGTTTTATGGTTTCCTGAAGGATATTTTATTGCACCTTACATTATTCTATTAGTGCCTACAATCCAGTTAAGTAAAATGGATTAACTTAAAAATTTCTCTGAGCTCTGGGTTGAGGGTTTCATCCCCAAAGCCCCCCCTCGCTGCGCCACTGCTAATCCTTACTCTAAGATCCAAACCAACGCGTTGGTTTCGTTTGGAGCCGTCATTTTTTATCCATTAAAAATTACATCTATTACTAATGTCAAAGATATTACATATTTAACTTTTTTCGTTTCTTATGTTACGGAATGAACATAACCCTAGATAACTTGCCCCTATGCCTCTCATTGTCATAGAAACATCATTTCCTAATTTTGGCCTCCAGTGGTGCGATTTTGGGAAACCGGTTGCCTAAATCTCACCGTTTGCAGAGGTTTGAAATTGAATTTTTATACATGTGTTCAACTTGGAATTGACTGTCCCCAAAAATTGTGAGAGAATTAGACATTCCACCTCATATTAATCAGCATTCAAAACTTATATTGCGTCACTTATTTTTGAGTTAATTCGTTTTTTTTTTAAATATCCGTGATTCAGGCAACCTTCCCCCAGGGATGTTGATTAAAAAGGAAACTATGAATCACAAAACAGAAAGGTGAAAGAGACTACGGAAGTTTCACTGCTAACCTCAGTGCGAACCGTGAAACGAGAGATTAATTCTATCCAGAGACGGCCCGAGTGTCAAGGTTGAGGAGGGAGAGATTGTCACGCGGGAGAACCTTTCGCGTCTTTTGATTTTTCGGCGAGGTAATCCCTCAAGACGTTCGCCCGTCCACCCGTCGGCTTTGTCACCTCTCCCCACCATTCCTCGCCAACCTTTATCCGTCTCTTTTCTTCTCCTACGCCTTTCTTTCCACCCGTCTCCGCCTCCGCTTTGAGCCGTCACTTTCACACTTGGATCGTGAATACATTTATACCCGTGACTCCATCGCCCGTCATCTCTCGAATATTCCCCCACCTCCTCTCCACTCATCGCTTCTGCTTTTCCCCTCTCATCAACCCCGACACGCTTTGATCGGAAGGAACTTTTAATTTTCGCAAATACATACCTTTGCGATGAAGATGCGAATTTTTATGCCATTAATTTGAATTAAATCGTTAATTGTATTGAGTTTTCTTTTCTTTATTTTGACCTCTAAGTTGACTCAGTAATTCTTGGAGTAAAGGTCTTCGAGAATTTTAAATGAAAATTTTTGCCAAATTTCCGGCATTTTTATATTCCTCTATCAAGGCTATGAATGAATATGAGTTCATAATTTTGTTCCATAGAAGGAATTAAAGGTTATAAAATTTATTTCGACACTATGCCAAAATCCCAATCCATTCTTTTTAACCAATTTACAACTGATTTTTTCTTTTTATTTTATTATTGTAAAACATTGATATAACCTTTTAAGCCTTGTATGTATCAAAATATGTATCAAAATATGTACGTATATTCCTCCATATCCCTGATAAAGGAGTATGAATATACCAAAACGTTGGAAAAGATTGGCATTCAAAATTCTTCAAGACCTGTAATCTAATACATTGGATCAACGTCAATTGTTTCGCCATAGTGAATTTTTATTGAAATTCAATCAATAACTACGGGAAGTGGGAATATTGGAGGCTGATTCCCGACACCCTAATCCCATCCTTCCTCTTACCCCCTCTCCTTCAGCAATTGGACATATTTAAGGGTCGCACACGATAAACTTGAAAATGTTGTTGTGATAGCGAAACGCATCGTGCGATAATAAATCCTCTTAAAATATTGCAACACCTTCTTTAACTAATCTCGAGAGCTTCCACAACATCATGCCATATATATGCAAGATTATTTCATTAGAAATTGAAACGACGAGAGGATAGATTAAAATGAAATTCGCACAAAAAATAATCATTGCCTATAATTTGATTCACCATCATCATCATAGTTCAACAATCCCAACATTGTAATCTGAGGTTTCAGGCGAGATGGAGTGGAAACGTGACATAGTGAAAAATGTTTTTCATTTTTCATTATGTCACAAATCCTAACATTGGTTTGACACAGCTCCCCACTCAATCTCCTATCAGCAAATCTTTTCACTCCTACGTATTTTTTTTCTCTTTCACATCCATCTTTACCTGTTCCATATATTTCATTCGACGTCTTCCTTTCCCGTTCTTGCCATCCACTTGTCCCTCGACGATTGTCTTCATCAGGCCATCATGTCTCCAGATATGGTTTATGAGTTTGTTCCGTCTTCTTATCGAGGTTTTTATGAGGATTTTTTCGGTTACATGTACAAATTTATTTGTTATGACAGGGACCCGTACCTCCTGGCCTCACGCCAGCTCAAACACCCCTTATTCATCCTCTTCCCTTGACCCTTTGCCTTATCGAAGGCAGTGGCACTGTTGCATGAACCCACCCGCCGAAAAGGAGTCCTCCTCATAAACTCGTACGCCTGCCACGTCATCTCAAAGCCATTTCACTCGATGCTACTTCAACCCTCCTCGATATCACTCACGGAAACTTTTCTCTCTCTCCTTTTCTCTACTTTGTCTTCTATTGCACGCATTTATCCTCACATGGGGGAGGAATTATGTATAAATCAGTTAGGTCCGCAGATGATCACGCGTTCATTAGCCAAGCAGCAATAGGGTTACAGGCTCTAGTGGACGCGTTAGAATTTCATCGCGAAGCGCATTGCATGCGAATTAATAGCAGGAAGGCCAAGGTTAAACGTTTTTGTAAAGTGTTACCCGGTAGGAATGTGAGACTATAGACAAAGGTAGTCGGTAAAAACCTGAGCAGGTAGGGCAATCAAAACTATTTTCGTATTATATCAAAGGAAGACGGATACAGCGGTGAGGATGTTAGAAAGAGAATTGCGTTAGCAAAAGAGGCATTCATGAACAGAGAGGAACTTATGAGAGAATGGTTATGTAAGAGATTAAATGATAGGTTAGTGAAGAGTCTGATATGGAGTGTATCGATTTATGGTGTAGAAACATGGACCCCTGGGAAGGAGGACGAGAAAAAACTGGAGACGTTCGGGATGTGGGTGTGGAGAAAAATGGAGAAGGTGAATTGGACGAAGAAGAAGAGGAACGGCAAAGTGTGGACATGGTGGGTGAGAAGAGCCAGCTTCTAGATGACGTACGCAGAGACATGAGGAATAGATAGAGCGACTACTGTGCGAGCGGATCTCGAACACCGGATCTCGATCTGCTTCGATCGAGAATTCCTCAATACTTGACTATTACAACTCGATTTTCTATTTTAATCGAAATCAATTTTTCCATCACTACTTCTATGATTTGAACAGAAAGGAACTGAACGTGAGAAAGAGAAAGGAGTGTGCGAGGATCGTTATGTAAGAGTTTAAAGAAGAGGATAGTGAAGAGTTCGATCTGGAGTGTAGCTTTTTACGGTGCGGAAACCTGGACACTTTGGAAGGAGGAAGAGAGAAGATTGGAGGCATTCGAGATGTGGGTGTGACAAAGAATTGAGAAGGTGAATTGGATGGAGAGGAGGAGGAACGACGAAGTGCTGGACATGGTGGGTGAGAAGAGGCACCCTCTGTATGAGATACGGAAGAGACAAGGTATGGATGGAGCTAGTACAGAGCGGGGAGTTGAAAACGGTATCAGATAGTAGAACGTTGAGTAAACGAGGGAGAAGAAGGAAAGGAATAGGATTTTTACGTGGAATGAAAGGGAGTTGGCCTGGATTGAATAAGGAAGTTCATGAAGGGCTGGGAGAGTGCCAGATAACTTTTTAAATACTTCTTAGCTTTTAGTTGAGAATCGGAAGATACAAAAGGTATAGATAGAGTGAGTACTGAGCGGGTTGATGACCAGATTTCCAGATTTCCTCGATATTTGACTATTATCACTCGATTTTCCGTTTTAATCGATATCGTTTTTCCAACACTACTTCTATGGCCCCTCTGTCTCCTTTCCTCTCCACTCTCACTATCTTCTATTCAACTTTCATTCCCTTCTCTTGAGAGATCGCCCCGAGAGTTTGATGGCCTCTGATGCGAGTGGCTTTGCCTTCCATCCCCAATCACACCTGCTCCATCTATCTCATCCCTTCTCTCCCTCTCTACGGGCGAATGGAGCCGTTCTCTTATCTCCACCCGCGATCTCCCATACCGCCCTCCATCTAATCTTCCCCATCCGAATTCCCTCATTCGTCTTCTTACTTCACCTCACTTTCGCCACACTTCTCTCTTCACATCTATTTTATCTTGCGGGCGCTTCAACCACATCAAATAACTACCCCGCAAGCAGCCTGAAGAGATGTGTGGAGGGGGGTTTCAGGACACTCATGTTGTACCCAACACCGGATATTCAACAAAATAAATGCAATTCTACATCAATTAAAAATCGATAGAAATCTACTGCCACTTTGGCTAAAAAAGAAACTATTTACCGCACTCATTCTCCCTCACTTAGACTACTGTAGTTTTGTGTACAATGACTTAATTGAGGAGTTGAATATTTAGCAACAACGTCTCCTGAACTCCTGCGTGAGGTTCATCTTTATTTTGCGGCGAGATGAACACATTACCCCTATTTTTAAAAGCTGTCCTGGTTTGATCTTAAATCAAGGAGAAAATATAACATGGCTTGTTTTATGTACAATCTCTTCAAATATGGTAGCCCTCTGTATTTAAAGGATCTTTTTCTCCCTAGTTGTAAACACACAAATGTTGTTGCAAGAGAAAAAGAAAATTAAGTTCTTTTCTAGATTATTGTTAAATGATAACATTGTATATGTCTATTGGTAGCAATGCATATGACCACTTCCTTTCTTTGTTTTCAGATTGGTTTATTACCATATTAATTGTCCTGCGCACCACTTCAATAATTTCTATGTTCCAAAGGAGTTCACTCCTAGAACAATAAATGAGTCAATTATTATATTATTATTACCCAATTATAAGTAATCCACCAAAGGATGAAGTTCGTCATGAAAAAATATTTGACTTAACCGGGATTAGAACCCGGATATCTCCATTGCCGGTCAGGTGTGCTAGCTAGTTACACAACCAATCCATTTTCTCAGAGCGAACTTCGGGATGGGAACTTTTACCGAACTTGATGTTTACGTCAAAAGTCCGCATTGTGGCACATGTGGCGAGGGTCGTGGTCACTAAGCCACTGTCGGAGTGAAAACCGCCTATTTTGTCGCTGGACGGCGAAGACGAATTACTTGCAGTGTTAAGTAATCCAAATGGCAGGACATATGGAATAACCCTGAATGACGCGAGAAAAATCCGCCTCATTTAGAATAAATAAATATGATAAAATTTCTGGTTTAGACAAAGATTTTTGAGCTCACTGACGTCCCTTAATGAGTTTTTCTCGAAAGATTCAATGCTTAAAGCGTTAATGGGAGATTTCTTTTTCTTCTTTTCTCAATTATCCTCTTAGCTATCGCCGGAGTAAATTTTGGCTTAAAATACTTCCGGAGAGTGGTACATCAAAATTTACCAATATTCAAAACAATATTTCATGCAAAATCTTTAATTTTTGGAGTAATTCTATCTCCAGATCCATATCTTGATGAAGAGTATTTTATTGGCATTCAATAACGGAAATTGAATTGATAGAGTTTTCCTTGTTTTTCAAAGAGGGTTGTGGTTGGTAACGTTTTTTAACCATCATTATCTCCTTTTTATGTATTATTATCTCTTGATTCCAACGCAACTACAGCTAAATTATTGCCTCCCGTGCCAAATTATTCCACGAGAATAAAATCGATCAACGTATTCCGTACCTTTCCATTTGTAAGCTTATGCTATTGATTTTGCTAGCCTTAGACATTTACTCCCTCCTTACAACCCTTCCACAGTATGATTCGCTATTTATCCTCTCAATTACTGGAAAAAGTCCCTGCTTTTTATATTTATGCCCATATATTATCCCCATCCGTTCCAACCAAACTTAGAGAGGCGGTTTAATTCAAACCGGCCGAGTAAACGGCGGTGAAATTAACATTAAATGCCATAAGAAAATTTTCCCCCTGACCAGGAATCGAACCACAGACGTTTGGCTCTTCGGGCCACAGCGCAGACAACTACACAATCAAATTTCTTCTTTTCCTATGGCAATTTTACCGAGGTTCAACGGTGACTCTCGCTAATTCTTCAATGAAATTAAAATGAAGTGTTGAACTTTGATAGGTTAGTCATTTGCACAGAGGTCAAGAAAGCTAAATGCTCGAGGTTCATTTCCCGATCCAATTTTATCTTTAAAGAGGGTTTGTGTTAATTAAGTTCTCTTCAATCGGCCATTCTTTGAAAACTCCAACCAATGCATTTTTTCTCTAATAAGTCATAATAATCACCTATAACCGGTGAACCATGGTAAAATTGCCGCGGAAATTAAAGAACCTGGATGGCGTAGTGATCTGCGCCGTGACACGCAAAGGTCCGTGGTTCGATTCCCGGAATTTTTCTCGTGACAATTAATATGAATATCGAGAGAATTTTCGTTTCACTAAAGAAGATGGGGACATAATATTGTAATTAAAAAAAGAAGAGCCTCCAAAAGTTCATAGTGTATTACGTCGTGCACAATGGTCCCGTGGATGGTCCCAGCTCATGGCCTCACCGACTCACGTTGGTCTCCTCGAATACTTTTGACCTTGTGTTAGGGAAGGGAGAGGAACGTCCGTGGCCTGGGGCTCACATCCACCCCCGACCCGTTGCGCCCTTCTCTCTTCAACTTCCTTCCCCCCCGTTTCAGGTTCCACTCCATAAACCCCCCCTTTGCACGGAGACCCTAACGCCACGTCGACTTCAAATCTCACAGTCAACGCCAGTTACCAGATACTTAAGGCCAATTTAGAGAAAAAATTTACAAAAATTTATCAGCACGGATCGTGAGATTCAAGTACTCATCTACATCTACATAATACTCTGCGAGCCACCTCTATGGTGTTTGGCAGGGGGTAATCAATCACCAGCATGCAGCATCCAATTGGACTCCAACATGCACACCACACAGTACAAAAAACGTCACGCATACTAACAAATTATACTACTAGATGCTGTTAGAAATATTAATAAAATTAAGAAACGCGCATTAAGTTTTACATAGGTTCGTTGGCTTCACCACAAGCCATGCAATCTATTTATGAGTTCTATCGCTGCCGTTATAATCTGTTATCGATCGTGGAAAAAATGACATTCTGAATCTGTCTGTTCTACAATCTATCTCTCTTATTTTATTTATATGATCTGATCTTCCGTAGTATGTTGGCGTCCGCAAGATATGGTTAACTTCGTTAGAAAAGACACTGCTCTTGAATTTATCTAAAAGGTTTAGTCTATTTTTCAATCTACGGTCCGACAGAGATTCCCATCCGGTGGATTCAGTTACACTAACAAGACTATGGTAACGACCTTTCACATACCTGGCAGCTCTTCATTGCACGCGTTCTAACTCTGTTATTAAGCCTTTTTCATGAGGGTCCCAAACACTGGCAGCGTATTCCAAATGTGGTCTACCGAGGGAAAATGTGTCAATGGCGGAGTTCATAGAAAAAATAGCATGAAATATGGTCGATTTGAGTTATTATTATTATTAAAGTATTCTACCCATTAAGGTAGGTTTCCATGGAGTGCTGAAGAAGTATTTCGGGAGCCTCCCCTTACATCATGCACTACCCTCTTCAATGCTCTATAAGGCCTACTACCCTTCATTCTATCTAAAAAATTTATTCTTTTCCTTCCCCTCCCTCATTTGCCTAACATTCTTCCCTCTAACAATGTTTTCAACATACCATCCCCGCTAAGTACTCGCTCCATCCATACCTTTTGTCTCCTACGTATCTCATCTAGAAGCTGCCTCTGCTCACCCACCATGTCCAGCACTTCGTCGCTCCTCCTCCTCTCCGTCCACTTCACCCTCTCCATTCTTCTCCACACCCACATCTTGAATGTCTTCAATCTCCTCTCGTCTTCTTTTCTCAGTGTCCAAGGTCCGCACTGTACAGAGCTACACTCCAGATTAAACTCTTCACTAGCCTTTTATTTAAACTCTTACATAACGATCCTCTCAGAAGCTACTTCCTGTTCATGAAAGCCTCCTATGCTAATGCAATTATCTTCATAATATCCTTACTACTGTATCCGTTTTCCTCTAAAGGCCGTTTTACACGGTACACGGAATTGCGCAATCTGACGTACGTGCGAAAGCGCTATCAAAATTGCGTCGTGTAAAGCGGTGAATTGCTAGAACACATGCGAGAATGCGTGGATGCGAGACGGAAAAATAGACCCTGTTCTAATTTCGTTCATGCATTCGCGCAATTCCACGCCATTTTAGAAATTAATGCAGCTCTAACCTGCGCAATTCCGTGCCCCGTGTAAAACAGCCTTAACGTACTACCTAAATAGTTGAGCTGCTCAACCTGCTCAAGTTTTTCACCACCCACTTTTATCTTAAGTCTAACATTCCTCGCTTGTGAGGCTTTACAAAACCGCATAACGTTGGTCTTCTTTTGATTAATCCTCATCCCATATTCCTCGCAACGCTCGTATAACGCATCCACTAGAGCCTGAAGCCCCCTCGCTGATTGTCTAATCAACGCCTGATCATCCGCGAATCTCACTGATTTGAACATCATTCCTCCCTTTTTTACTCCAGCTTCCAACTCATCCCACGCTCCCCTTACCACCTCTTCAGCGTACTCGTTAAAGAGCGGCGGCGATAGAGGACACAAGTCGATTTGAACAGAAGGGAAGGTTAAAGTGAAACTTTGGAACTCTCGGTATGACAGTCATTGTTTCCATGCGCTTTTTATCACTTCTTTTGCTCTAGCCGTGAATCATGCTTATCTTTTCATTTTTACCTCCAAATAACCTGTTTGATGTAAATATTTCTGGGCCTTCTTTTGCCTTCCTTCACGTCCATTTGTTTTTCGACAATTATTTCATCAGGCCATCATGCCTCATAATATGGCCTACTATGTTGTCCCATCTTCATCTTTGGCTTACTAGAAGACTTCAAATTTCTCCTACTCATCCATGGACTTCCTCATTTACATGCACCAAGGATGAAAATTTTAGATTTTGCAACAATGTTGCATTGAAATTTATATTTGTACACCGAGTTTTACGCTACACACCAAGGTTACCTGTTTCGTGCAGTTCTTTGACTTCTTCGTTACCCAATCCATCGAGACCATTTTCTGTTGGAAATCATTCCTCAGTAACACTACATTTAAAATTCTTACACTCTTTACATTTCCCCATCTGTGAACATTCACGCCTCGCTGTTATAAGAAAATTTGCTTTAAAAGTAGAATCTGATGTTTCATTATTTCTATTCTATATGCTAAATGGTGTATACTTCCCACGTATCCATCTGAGTCCCTAGTGCCCCTATGCTTGGAATATCAACGCCACCTCAATTGGAGTTTGGAGTAAGCAGAGAATTCCGAAGTCGTAGCGACATTGGTGACCCTTATGGAGTGAAACAAAAAATCCATTTCTAAACTACACCCTCCCCGTACCGTACAATTCACTTCAGAGGCATTAGATACGGGAAGAGTTTTCATCAGTTTGCTTTACACTTTTCGAAGGAACTAAGTAATGCGCTTGACGCTGCCTCATCTGAGATTGGTGATTACAAAGTTTCCATTCCACTTTTGCTACCCATTGTGTATTAAATATCTATCGCTATCGGTGAAGTGAAGTTGCGGGCACCATAAGATATGCTCGATGAATATGAGCATAACTTCGAGGACGACAAGTTTAGCTGACGGCATTATGCTCACTTGCTCATTAATTGAAGTCTCTTAACCCTTAAAAGACAGAACTTAATTACCAACTGATTTTATTTTTTTATTGCGTATCCTATTAATTTTACAAATAATTGAGAGATATTATGAAAGAAAACCCGAAAAAAAAATTTAAATGTATTTTCAAGCATGCTCCCAAATGAGAAGACGCCACAAAATTTTGCTATTTCTTGAAAAATAAATATACAAAAACAAAAAAAATTAAGTTTAACAACGTAATATATATTTTGAATAAATGAGCATTTGTTACTGGAGAACAAGTGTAGGTAAAAATATCGAATAGACCGTATACTCATTGCAGAGGTGATAAAAATAACCAATTTTGAAAAGGTTTAATTAACGACCAATGTATACTCATGTCATCCGATTCACTCACAAGAACTTCCATACTTTATTTTCATAACAATAGCAATAAAAGTAATTACAGATGTGAAATAAAATTTTCATGGAGTTTATCATAAACCTGTTCCCAAATGGGAACATTGACATGTAAATGATAAATTCTGGAACGATATCTCGGTTTTATATTTGAAACTGTTATATTGTGAATGAAATCAGTTATAATAAGAGTTTCCAAGGGAATTGAAGTTAACTTAGCTACTTAAGTTACTGTTTTATACTCAGCATCATCGTTGTTCAGCGCTATATTTCTAGATCCAAAAAAATGATAAATCAAAAGAGATACTTTTCTGAATGAATAGATGTAGGAATTCCTTTCTCCCCAGAACAATGAAATCAAGGATTTTAATGAATGCTGAGTGAAACTCATTACGCACGTTTCCTTTTCTTTTGTCTGTTTACGGCTGGTGCCCGTTAGGACACCCCGCCACATGCCTCTATTAGGGCGGCTTGCGGGGTAATATCCTGATGTACTTACAACTAGATGTAGTATTTGGTCATTAATAATAAGATTCGAGTTCTGTAGCGATGTGTTTACTTATTTTTTTCTAATGGTTCCTTTGCGGTAAATCAGTGCTACGAAGGCGTTTTCGCGAGGAATTAAAGTTAAGTCCGCCAATTAAGTTACGCTGAGTGAGGATTGGCCTTGAAGGTCTTGAACGATAAGTTCACCTTCCCCCCCATCCCACTCTCCGTTCCTCCAGCCCGCCTCCCCCTCCCCTTAATCCTCTCTCCCTATCCTTATCTCTCTCTCCTTTCGGTATCCTCTCACTTTGAGTCGGGGTCGATGACCTTTCTCCACCCCCCTCCTCTTCCCTCATCTCTCCAAACTCGTCCTTTCTCTTCTCACACGCTCACACTTATTCTTCCTCTTCTTCTTTGAGTCCTCCTCTCCTTCCTTTCTACTTTTATTTTTCGTTTCGAAAAAAAAATATTATGTAGATTCATTTCACATATGTATTTATACACTTTTACCAGTGGGCGATTGGGTCCCCTACCTTTTGTTGGAAGGGATCACCCCTTGATTGTCTTTGATAAAGAGGAACTAGTTGTCTTTCAGAATCAATAGGTTAAAATCACTTAAATCAGATGAAAACGCGGTAAGTACCTCGAAATATATTGAAAACGGTCGTGAAGGAAAATCAAAGTACTTGTGAAACATTACGTGTAAAGGAAGACATACGTTACTATGGAAACACTGCAGCGTTTCCATAGTGACATATGTCTTCAGCGCGCAAGCGGAAAGGGGAGAGGAATCTAAATCTACATCTACATAACAACCTGCGAGCCACCTCTAGGGTGTTTGGTAGGGGGTGATCACTGATCAATCACCAGCATGTAGCATGCAAGAGGATTCCCACATGCACACCACGCGGTCCAAAAAAACCTTATGCACAGGTACTAACAAAGTATACTACCACATTCATGCAAAGGCAAAACTTGCCAATTACTCATTACGGTAATCTGCCGATAAAACTAGAATACATAAAACATGCCGTTAGAAATAATAAAAAAAAATTCAGAAACATGCATTAAGGTATATATATACATATATAAGTTAGGTTGCACTAAAAGTCATGTAATCTATTTTTGCATTCCAACTCAGCCGTTACAGACTTTTTGATGGTGAAAAAAAACGGCATTCTAAATCTATATGTTTTATAGTCTATATATATTATTTTATGTGTATGATCTGATCGGCCGTAGTATGTTGATGTCCTTAAGGTATGGCTAATTTCTTCGGAAAATATTATATACATTCATTTTACGTATTTATGCATTGTTCGCCAGTGATCGATAGGATCCACTACTCTTGGCTGGGAGAAATAAATCCCTGATTTTCTTTGATAAAGAGGCAGTGATTTTCTAATAGAACTAAGGATACAATTAATCGGAGGCTACATATTTAGCATAGGATCCACTACCCTTGGTTGGGAAGGATTAGTTCCTGGCTGTCTTTGATAAGAGGCTGCAAATATCTAATAGAAGTGAGGAAACAAGTCATCGGCTGCTACATCTGCAGCATAGTATCCAATACCCTTGGATATTCTTATTCTTCCTTAGTATTAACACACATATTTGAATCTCCCTGATTGTCTTTCAAAGGCCAACGATTTGATCGATGGATTTTTCTCATTTATAGGAAAATTCACTAAAAGCGTTGGCATATTAATGGCTTCGCCTGGTTTCGCTATTTAGTTGGGCCCTCTTCCCTTCTATAGCGTTGAGGTGTTTTTCCCTCTCCCGTTCCTTCCGCACCTTTCCTCTTCCAGAGGCGTAGTCGGTCTCCTATCGCGGCGGCGCCTCTTTCCTTTTCCCTTCCTCTCCTCCTCCTCCCCGGGTGATCGGACGTATAAGCCACGTTTCCGGCCCCGGTGCGTTGTATCCTCGAAGGGATCGCCCTGAACCCTCATACTCTTTGTCTTTGATAAGAAGGCACTAATTGTCAAATAGCAATGAGAAAGCAATCCACCAGATGCTACATATGGAGCACTGTTTTCGATGGGAGCGAGGCTTGGACTTTGAAAGGTGGAGAGTGGTCAAGAATAGAAGCATTCGAAATGTGGTGCTACCGAGGAACGATAAAGATAAAATGGATCGACCGTGTAAGTAACGAGGAAATACTAAGAAGAGTGGAAAAAAGGAAGGATGCCAAAAACTATAAGGAGAAGACGGGACAACTTAGTTGGCCACATTTAGAGGGATGATAGCCCATTGAAGAGAATAATAGAACGACTAGTGGAAGAGGAGAAGGGCAAGGCACGGCCCCGAATGAGTTACATAGGACATAACAAATGTAAAAGAGAATAAATATGTCGCTATGAAAGGTTAGCGGGTAGGACAGAGGAATGGAGAGCTGCGTCAAACCAATCTTAGGATAGTTGACTAATGATGATGATGATGATGAAATATCTTTAAAATAAAAATTTAAATAAAAATCGATAGGTTAAAATTCTCTTCAACCAGATAAAACACGGAAACTAATATAAATAGGCATATTATCTCAAGGCACAGTAACTTTTTTCACTGATGTATACAAGGCAATTGAATCACTTGCAATCACTTTTAGTTCGTCAAATTTGCTTCTTCAAAGGTATTTCCGATAAATATCCGTGAAAAAAGTCATTGGTGTGGAGCTTACTTTCTTTCTTAAGCCTGGCAATCTTCACGGGATAACGCGGAGACTGGTAAAGCTTGAATCACAATATCATTTGTTCCATCCCTCTCGAGGGATAGCTCCAGTGATCGCTCCAATGACGGAGGAAAAATGACCGTTTCACGCAATCATTTTCCGCGATGCCTCCAGTGATGATAATTCCATGATTACGCTTCCTTGTGGGACACCTGATGTTACTCTAATTGCATCAGAGCTAATTCCGTGAAGAACTACTTACGATCACTCAGAAAGTCACGCATACAATTTATTACTGTTTCGTTTAATCCACATTATTGTAATTTGTATGAAAGTTTGATGTAAGTTACCGTGTCTTAAGCTTTCTTAAAATCTAAAAATTATGCGTCAACTTGACTTTTTGATTCACCAAATTTAAGTACGTCAGCAATTGACTTTGTGAATAAGGGAAGCTTCGCGTGGCCGCTTACTTTCTCCACGCTATAATTCCAAGGACTCGGATTCTTCAACCCCTAATTTCGAAGAAAGAGCGTTGTCTTGTTCGGGAATGCCTTTTACTAAGCATTCGGAAACCTTCCATGCGGATTTCCGTTAACTTTGTTATACCTGGGGGAAATGTTACGAACCTCGGTGACGACCACGATGAGGAAATGACATCGCAAGCTGCTGCATACATCTCCACCACGCCCTGAAACAGCTCTTAAACGAAGTCTTATTGATACTTTCCTATTTCCACGAACGTATTTTCCTCGAAATGTATAGTTACCAACTATGGTTTCTTTACGATACAATCTTATCAAGCTGTACGGGAAGCTTGGTCGGCAATAAAAATTTATTGCTTATCGTTTCCGGCGTAACTTAATGTTAATTGTTAACATTCATGATGAAATAAGCACTCCCTGTACCCACGGCTAATTTAACGAAGACCTTTCGACAACATAGTGATATTTTCTGTGATGCGAGGAAAGCAGGGCCGGAGCAGATTTACTTTAAATTTTTACCCCCGTACTTTATGGAAAATTGAATATATGGTAATCTTTAAAGTGGCACTCCAATGAAAGTGTTCACTTCACCTGATTGGTGAACAATTATTGATAAATTGTTTGATGAATACCCAAAACCCACCAGTATAAGCATAACGGAACTCAGACGCATTATCGCTGAGAGGTATTCCACCAAGGCGCCCCGGAAAGTTATGAACCCACACTCCCCCAAAATAAAAAAGCAACGGCCTTAACCCACCCCTGGTTGTTATTAGATATATATAAGCGTAAAAATAGAGGTAGAAAGAGAAATGAAGTAAATTAGGAAGTTATTTTCCAACTTGAAAAATAATTTCACTCGTGGAAACAGCAAAGTTGAAGTTTCTTCCACTATGAAGAACGTACACACAGTACGATCACAATTGCTAACTTCCTTCGTAAGACCTCATGCTACCTAGAAGTGCGGAACAGGTGACATTTTCTCGGGTACAGCATCTCGCGAGTTGGTTTGACATCTTCTTCTTAGTAGAATTGTCCTAAGATAAGTGTCCACTGAATCTAACCACAACCTTTCCTCTGCGTGCATTTATATCTGCTCAGAGCGTCTTTCTCTCATAATGTCCGATATTATTCCATCCTTTTCTTCCTCATCGCTTTCCCTTTCCTTTATTTTCTCTCAGTACTTGCAAACAGTTAAGTTTTAGTGTATTCCCAAGTCATGCACATTTCCCTCTTGCAATTACTTTCAGTAGGTATATCTGTTCCCAAGGAAAGTTTGAAGGACAATTCTTCATTTCAGTTCGTCACTCTATTTTATCATTCCCATTCCTCTCCATATCAACTCTTCAAAACTGCGTGAATAGTTGTCTTCTTTCTTCCTCATGGTCCCTTTTTAGCCCCAAACTAAACTACTCGTAAAAATTTGGGAAACCTTTTCGGCTATTCGATCGGGGTTTTACTATCTGTTTCTAATTCTTGACTGGACTAGAACATAGGTATCTGCAAAATAATGTGCGTTGAGTAGTAACAGCCTCACACCAAAGCCAGGCTTTTCACAAATTCCTTAGTTCAACGACACAAACCACCTTAGCTCTTTGTCGGAATCTTTAAATTGACATCCAACCGTTTTCGCATGCTAAGTAGTACGAGGTCGATGACATTTCTTATATTTGTTAAGCCTCGCCTCCGAAGGATAAGCTCATCACTTTTGGAGTCTATCCTTCTCCTTAGTGGAACTATCTGCAGACAGGTGTCAGCTGAACCCATCCATTCTCTATCCTCTACGTGGCTTTTCATTTGCTTTCAGCGTCCTCCACCCATCACCTCCGCTTTCATGCCACTCTTCTTCCTCCTATTTATTGCTTTTCCTTCCCTTCCGTCTTGTTTGCAAAACATTAAATCTTTCAAAGCACTAGGTACATGAAACAAGTCTCTTTGTACGCAGTCACGGGTGCGAAATTATATACACCAAGAATGGCAGTTAACAGTGTTTTATTCGGTGCTTCGGAATACGTCCGTCGCGGAACAGCGGCAAAGTAGGGTCTATTTTTATGAAATCTTCTCGGGTTTTCAACCAGGTTAACTCGGTCGTATAGGTCGACGTTTCGGAAGCGACCTTTCTCCCATTTTCAAGGCGTAATACTCAATGGAAGTCATATGAGTCACAGCTTCCGGGCGTTCCTTCGCGTTGTGTTGTCCATTGGTGACTCTGTCTGTCACCTATGGTCAACAAAACGCGAAGGATCGCCCAAAAGCCGTGACTTATATGGATAAATGCCGCGGAAACTTTAGATCCTCAATAAAACTCCTTTGAACTCGATGGAAAAGGACTTTCATTGAGTATTACGCCTTGAAAATGGGATACAAGTCGTCTTCCAAAACGTCGGCCATTACGAATGAGCTAACCTGGTTTAAAACCCGAGAAGCATCCATCAATATAATTCACCAGGAGAAATTAAAATCATTCATTAGGGTTTATTTCTCCGACTGTGACTTTGTTAGCACAACCTCTGTCTCCTGTTTGGACTTGAGATGTCAACACCTTATTCCGTTAAAGTCATCCGAGATTCGCTTTGGAGTATGATGGCTTGGGGGTGTAGTTGGTAACCAGTACCCCAGCTGGGGTATCTCGACCCACCCCAAAATATAAAAACACAATTACTTTGCTTCATTATAAAAGAAAACAAAATAGTATTGAAAAATCATGAATTCAAAAAATATTTCTGTGAAAAATTAAGTTTTTTCGATTATGAAAGCTGTTTAAATTAATTTAAAACCCTCTACTTTTTAATCAAAACATCGAATTTCGTTTTATTATCTTTTTTTTTAATAATAAATTCTCTGACGCGAATTCGGTGATAATTTTCTCATTTTTCTTATATTTGATTTTTGCCAATTGTTCATTATTTTGAAATTATAAACAAAACGTATATAATTGAAAACCTATGATTGGAACGAGTTTAAGACAGCTGCTTGGACAGGAGAGAGGTCCGAGGGGCCCGAAACACCCCCCCCCCCGAAAAATAAAAACACATTTACTTTGCTCCAGAAAATATTATAAAATATTGAAAAATGATAAATTTACAAAATATTTACTTGAAATATGAGGTTTCTTCGATGATGAAAATTGCTAAAATTAGTTCAAAAGCTCTCTAATTAGTACCCTGTTTTTAAAAAATTTTCCCCCCTGATTTTGGACCCCTTCCGAACGAAATTCATGGTTTCTCCACTGGGTAAAGACACAGAAAAGACTCATGGAAGAGTAATTTGCGGAGGCAGTGAGTAAGTAGTTGGGATACTTGGATCGTGATCGCAAAAATGTCTGTAATGTCACAATTGGTGAATATAACTTTACACCCGTGCGCGAGACTTTGTACAAATTAACTTTTGGTATGCAACGTTTTGGTAGCATTCCTGACTGGCAATCCTAGAGATCTGAGTTCATCCGAGTTTAAGCTCATCATTTTCGGAGTTGATCCCTCCCCCACCCCACTCCTTCATTCCTCCCCCCCTCCCCATCTCTCCTCTCTCTCCATCTCTCTTTCTTTTTCGCCTTGGAAAACACTTTCGATTGCCAACTCTGCTTCGCCGCCCCTTTTCGCCCTCCTCCCACCGAGTTCTTTGACCCTCCCGCGATGCGAACAGAGGTGAGCGCCGCACTCGATCAACTCCTCAAAACTTCCTCTTCCTTCTTCCCTCCCATTCCTCTCTCATTCCTCCCTTAGTGTACCATTGTGCAGACTAACATAAAGGCAACAGACGAAGTGAAGTACCTGGGAGTTACGATAACATTTATTTTATGCATTGATTTTTAACCTTGGTTGCCATTTCTACATTTCATTTGAATAATGTGTCCATCAGGTGTGGATGAGCATAATTATGTAAATAGTTTCATAATTATATTTAAAAGTCAGGTGCCTTTATTACAAATAAAAAACTATCCATGAATAAAAGTGTTTTGAGTAAAGAACGTAGTAGTATCTCTCTAATAATAAACTACAAAAACACATTGAAAAAACTATTCTCGCAAGTCTCGAACTTAATCTGAGCAAATGCATGTTGGTACATTTCTTGCGGAATTCGTCCAACAATAACCATGTTTATGCTGTGGATGGTATTTACATAAAGGCAACAGATGAAGTGAAGTACCTGGGAGTTACGATAACCTCGAACCTCTCGTGGGGAACACATATAAGGAATATCTGTGGCATGGCCCTGAAGAAATTAGGATTCGTCTAGCGTATTGTGGGAAGATTTTCGGATGAGAAAGTGAAAGAAAGGTGCTATTTCGCACTCATCCGTCCGCACCTTGAATATGCAGCGAGCGGATCCGGTACGGAATGACTTAATCCGCGAACTGAATAAAATACAAAGGAAGGCTGCGCGTTTCGTCAAAAACCGCTACGGGCGTACAGACAGCGTTACGCAGATGTTAAGCGAATTAGGCTGGGAGCCGTTGGAGATTCGGAGGCTGCGCGCTAGGCTCAGATTGCTTGAGCTATTGAGGATGGATATCTTCAAGAGCGACACGGAGAACATTATATTAGAGCCACACTATATTTCCAGGTCCGATAGAAGCGATAAATTAAGAGAGATGTTTTGCCGAACGGATAGATATGTGAATTCGTTTTTCCCCCGAACCATAAAGGAATTTTAATAAATGCTAGTCCCAAATTCGTAGAGCACTTCATATTTTATGTGTAGACGACTGGTGTCCTAGCACCCCCTGCCATACGCCTTTTAGGCAGCTTGCGGGTTGTTATATAGATATAGATGTAGATCTGTAAGTACGAGGAAGGTTTTTTTTCAACATCCTATCGCTCATCAAAAACGCCACACAACCGACAGGCGGGTACTGCGCAGGTAGGGCAATTGCGCGTCCCCCTCACCACACCCTCAAGTAATTTATGACCGTAATTTGTTAGTTTAAGTTTAGTAGCAGGGATGCCGACTTGCAAAAAATATTGGGGGGCCCAAACCAGGGATCTAGCCACGGAAAATTTTATAAGTAGTGTTTTAAGTTTTTTAAGCATTTTAGAAGAATCATATGATCAACATAAGAACCCTGATAACTCGAATCTCGATATCTGGACACTTCGGGGAAAATCGACAAGCCTGACAAATTTTCTGCTCACACCCATAACGAATTTTAGAGGGGGCTCGGGCACCCTCAGCCCCCATGGAGTCGGCGCCACTGGTAGCAATCTCATTAACTACACTGCCTCAATTGATTCTCCCGCCAAGTGTGCACAGCGGAGAGACAGCCAGAAATCTCGCCGAATGGCTTTAGCATTGACATTTCTCGACCTTTATGCCGATAAAAGAGAATTTCTTTAATGCGATGTGACTAGAGTGAGAAAGAGTGTGAAACATTACGTCAATTCCCATTCAACACAACAGAAGAGACATGCTGGTTTTTGCAAGTGTTCTGATCCATGACAACGCACGTCATCTCACCGCTGATGCAGCCCAATTGCTCCTTGAGGAATTTCAATGGGACTTTTTCAATCATCCGCCTTGCAATGTCGACATAGTGTCGTGTGATTTCCATATTTACGCTGAAATGAAGAAGTGGCTAGGGAGGGAAGCGTTTTCAAATGGGCGATGAGGTTCAAGGCAAAGGCAACATTCAATGGAAGTCATTGGCGGTAATATCCTATGAAGAAGGCATAGTTAAGCTTGTCCACAGGCACGACCAATTCCTCAATCGCCTCGGCGATTATGTCGAAAGGATAAGACAAGTGTGCTCAGCATTTAGCAATGAATTAATTTTTAATCAATCACTTGGTCTTCTGTTCATGATCGATCGGAGGTTGAAAAAAACGGACCTCGTATAAAAGAGAACGTCTGTTTGTCTGTCCCCCACGCATTTACATATGGCTGCATTGATTGCGGCCAAAGTTTGTGTACAAGTGCATCTCATGCTATCAAAGCCCGTGGTGCCACTTTCGGTTGTAGCCGACGCGTCATTTTCATCGTTTTCTCATTGCCGAACCCTTCAAATGCGCTCAGCGCCACAAAGCGCCCAATCCTCACCATCTGCTTACTCTCCCACCTTCTGATAACATCCCCATTCACTTTCCCAGGATTATACATGTATGAGAGGGAGAAAAGCCAAGGGGTAAGTGATATTTTTCTCTACAAAGTTAGGTAAAGTTAATTGTTAAAAGAGATACACAAAAACTTGGTTGCCATGGGATACGAGTGAGTCTCTGTTCTGTGCTGACATCGAGTGGAAAATCTAATGCACTACTAAACATCTTATTGATCTGGTTTGTTTTCTATACCCAATTTTTGTACCTAGCACTGCATAGAAAAAAGAAATCACTTGTATTCCTTGGCTTCTCACCCACTCATGTATCTTTGTGCGAGGTGAAGACTGATTTGGCGACTTTCAGTTCCAATACTTCCTTTTCTCGCAACTTCACCGTTCATAGGAAAATGTCCCACGAATATCCTTGCTATCCTTTTAACTGTGCATTCCCATAAATCCTGTTTCTTCGTACGCTCTTTCATATTTTTCCATTGAGAGGTCAAAATGACCATGAATTCCAAGTTATGAGTTTCCCCTTCTCCGGGTACAATCCTTCCCGAGCAACGCCGCGCCGTGTGACCTGCTTGTATGTATGTATATAAAAGAGGATGTCTGTCCGCTATGCATTTCCATTCGGCAGCACGGATTACAACCAAAGTTAGTTAATAGGTGCATATCATGCTCCCAAAGCCCGTAGTTCTACCTCTGATTGTGTACAACGCGTCATTTGCTTCTTTTGTCACGTCACGTCATAAAACTTCTGTAGTTGGTCATCCTATTGGGTAGGCATACTACTTTACTCTCACAGAGAGAACTTAACGAAAGGAATTTTACACATTGCTATTGATGCTCTCGGTTCAAATCTTTTTTCTAGGGTTCAAACGACGTTTGTGATGTACGCACGTTTGGACGCACATAGTTATTATGTGTCGGAGCTGATCCCGTGCGCTGTATACGGAAATAATTTTGTCCAATTTTTGCTGTTACATATGTATAACATCATCCTACCTGCTTTGTTCCTTAACCTAGATATCCTGCCATGTGACCATGGATTTCAAGATAAGTTTCCCACTTCTCTGGGTACTATCTTTACCTAGCAACGCCAGGTGGCCGGCTAGACTCTTATTTATGAAGAGAATCTTTCCCGGCGTGTGGGCACTAAATGTTTCCCGGGCTTCCGCTCGGGTTAGAAACGTCATCGCCGCCAACGTTTCAAAGAGAGAGTTGCTCATCATCTCCAGGGCTGACTGATTAAAATGAGCAACACGGTCTCCGAAACGATGGAGACGATGGAGTTTTTCAACCCCTTTACGTCCATGGGAAATATGCGCCCCAAATTTTTTACTTCCCTAAAAATTAAATGAGGAGGTGTATGATTGTAAAATTTGGCTCTATTGAAGAAAAGGATATTAGCTTCTAGTTTAAATTTCTTTTTGTTATATCCTTTAGATATCGTAGTTCCCAAACTGGTGAGAACTTTCACTTGAAATGCTGTTTACGAAGTGGAAACTTGATAGTTTATAACAAATCAATGAGATGGTCAATAATAACAGGATTTTCGGTCCATCCATTATGTGTACCTAGCCTGTGGAGTTAGTACGAAAAACTCCGCATTTGTGCATTATTTTTCACAAAATTAGTGTTTTTATGCGAAAAATCCACAGGGTAAAAAAATCATTCGCCTCGACCGGGATTCGAACCCGGATCCCCCGATTTCCGTTAGAGTGCTTCAGCCAGTTAAGCTAAATTAAGGCCGGAAATTGGGGGATCCAGGTTCGAATCCTGGTCAAGGAGAATGATTTTTTTCTCTGTTCATTTTTCGCACACTTTGTGCATTGCGGGTGACACCCGTAAAAGTTATCACCGTGGCTAGTCTTAGTAGGTACACCTAAATTAGTGTTTTTATGTCATGTGACAAGTGTGGACCAACGGTGCGAGAATTGGTATATTTTCACGTCCTAGACCGTATCTCAGAAACCATTAGAGATATCGCTTTCATATAAATGGTTTTGAAATCTACGTATTATCCTAAAAACGCATTTTTTATGCAATATATAGGCTGCAATCATTATCGATCCTTAAGGTTTAACATGAGCGGACGACCGAGAAATATTCAGACATCTCTTCTACTTTTCCACTAGATATCTACTTCACTTATCTTTTCTCCGAGTATACACCTGAGTTTCAGGGAGTTTTACGTATATCAATTGACTTTCGTTTTTCAAAATGACTAAGTATAAGTTGAAAATCAATCAAAGAAAACATAAGCATCGGTCTGCGGTAGAAGAGAAGAGAAAGTCCAACCTGAAAATAGGAAACCTTAAGGAGGTGAGGGAGTTTTGCTACTTGTATACTTTCAATTTTACTGTAAGGTTCACAAGTGATGTTTGCTCAGATTACTGAAATGCAAACATAGTACCTACAGCGAATATTTGGCATTGTACCTGTAACGAAGCAAACAGTTGTCGGTTAAGTTAATCTGCGCTCTATAAACATTGAATAATTAATTACTCAATTTGAGCACAGTATCCCTGCTTTCTCGTTATGGTAGCTATATATCTGCATATTAATTTCGGATATTATTTTGTGATTTCATAGAAGCATACCCGTACGTATAATAAAAATGAGTACTAAATGGACTGAAAATCAATGCAAAGAAAACAAAAGTATCGGTCTACCCTAGAAGAAAAGAGGTGAAGACGAACCTAAAATTAGGAAAATTTAAATTTGAGTAGTTAAGGAAGTGCCGACTCTTGGGTAGCCCACTGACCAACGATAGACGAGGCAAGAAGATTACAAAAGACCATGTCTCTCATTTATATATATTTTATCAATCCATGGAGCTGTATTAGATATTTTATAAGATTATAAACGAAGCTTTCAAGAGTGTCTCGCCTATATTTCAGTATTCTGGCACTTTAATGGGGAGGATCAATTGAGCAATAGGAATGATATTTATGAGGCAAGCGGAGGAAATAGCTAGTATGGTGTTGTCAGGTTTATGATGAGGTAACACGGAGGAGGAAGAACGTTTTTAAAGGACAACATTTTTCCTTGGCCGATCCTCCGGAGCTATCTTTCGACGCACCCATTTTTTTAATGGTCTTCTTCGACCCTACCCACTCCATCCCTGAACACTTAAAGCTCTGACTACTGCTTTTCTATTTTACCATACTGCAATGGTGGTTCTAACTGAAATTTGAAGTTTATTTAACTTTCATGGAAGTTTCAAAATCCGTCCTTTTTTTACCGTGCTCGACTGAGTTTCGTTTGCAATATGCGAGCGTTTTATTTGCAACAAGTTCTGGATGTGGAAAAATGTGAATTTGGAGAGTTTTTAAACTAAAAAAATTACATTTTATGTGGGGGATAGTTAAATGTACCACGAGGGTATAAATACGGTTTGGGGTAAAAACGGCTGATGAAAAAACGCCATAGCACATAAGTCATGATATAAAAGTTAAAACGAGCCTCAACGTCTTGCTGCCTGAGTTAGTAGTGAGTAAAAGCCATAGCTCACGTCAAAGCCCATTAAAAAAATAAAAAAGGCGTCGTAATTGGCTCGAATCGACCAGAATAGTGTTAATAATTGGAAATTTTATTCGGGTATTAGTCTTCATACTATACATCCTAATTTCACTTTTGTGAGTGTAAGGATAAGTATGTAAAAGAAGTATTTTTTAAAATAATTAAAAAAAATCGCAAGTGATTATTTATTTTAATTAAAATCAATCTTTACTCAACCTTTTCGAGCAATCTCGGGTCTATTTAGAATAGAAAACTTTCACCTTGGATAACTGGATTAAACTCGAGAAAGTTAACTGTGAAAAAAATCATAATTTTGGAAGTAGATGGGTAGGTGGTGTTACTTACTTGAATGAGTAGGGATCCGAAGAGTCAAAATCCGTTGATTTTTTACCAGAGAAATCATTAAACTTCCATGTACTCCTCCCAAATTTTTATGGCTAATGGAGCTAACATTATAATCATTATAATGGTTTCTGTTGTACTCTGGGAAATACTGGTTAAATATTTAGAGATACGATAAGTATGGGAGAAATAGAACGGTCGAGATGTCTTCTGTCGAGATTGGCGGTTTGAGTGAGGAAATTCTACGTACAAGCGTTGAAACAAATGACTGAGACATTTCGCACTCAAGAAATTTCTCGCTTATTCAAAATCGGCCGAACATAGCGCTAACTCTCTCATTAATTCATCCATGTTTCGCGTTAATTTTTTTTTTCTATGAACGCCGAGATTGATCCGAGGAAGTTGTAATCTAAAGTTAAGTGCTCCATACGGTTAACAAATAGCTTTTTTTCTAAACACAGCCTTAACTCCTCTACGGATGTCCCAGCACAGTGCCTTGACCCTGGCAAGTTATCCAATATGAATATTAAAAATTAAGGAATGGCAGACTCGGCACTTTGAAGCGATACCTTTGCTGAAGCCGACCGCTGCGCGGCGCCACCAGTCAATGTGAGGCTACACGATTTTTATATAAACTTCGAGTTTTAACTTCCAACGGAATATAAAGAAGACCAGCTAAGACGTAAATTACGGCTGAATCATGTGGACAGCAATTTTGGCTGTTCGTGGGTTATACTCATTTTAATTGGTAAATATCAATGACTTTCAATTCAGATAGATAAATGCAGTGAAAGTATGCCTCAAAAAATGAAATTTAAACAATGGATACATTAAAATATCACCAACGTAGATATTGCGTTACTATGCGATAAGCGTCGAACACCAAGAGGTACTTACGTTAGCCTTGAACTAACTTTTAGTATTCACTCTTTGTTATTCAGAAAAGTTTGTCATTTTTCCGCAGCAAATCCATACCCCGCGGAGAATACTAGGACAAAACAATACTTCTTATACATTTTTCACTAAGGTATCACTAAATTCCTCTGACAACAACAAATATGCGTCTTTAACCGCCATGCAGTCACAGTAGGTAGCCTTGGACTGCTCGCTACTGCCATCTGACGACCAACTTCAAAAAAGTGAAATCAACAACAATAAAAGCGCCAAGAGGTTGGTGGGGGTGACTTGAAACAGGGATCACTTGAAAGGGAGAGTTTATGCCATAGAGGAACCTCAATGGTTTATGCTACCGCACGCAGTACTTTGACAACACAGCCTTCGCTCCTTCGTCCAAGGTCGATTGCGGATCTATGACAGCTTCTGCCCAGTACCAACCTTTTTTCTTAAGTTGGCGGCTATCCTTGTCCTCCAGACTTAAGTCGGCATCGGCGTGGCGGTCCCCTCCAATAAAACCCTGAGTACGGAGGGGAGGTTATTGCCCGGTAGCTGCATGTTTTAAAAACACTTGCACTTATATTGCAGCATTCCATTGGTTTAAGTGGATTGCTCCATTGCCGGGCGCTGGCTTTTTAACCAGTAGTTTTATTGCTGAGGGAATCCTTGGATGCGGCGTAAAGGCTTTTGAAAGTGAGGTGGTGGTACTACCCCCGTCTTGGGAAATATAATCCTTTTTCTGGCGTGATTGAAAGGGTACAGTTTGAGATGAAACGGTTTCTCAACTGACCGTCAAACATAGCGGGCCAACTTTTCCTTTTTATTTCCTGTTGAAAGAGTTTGAGTTTGAGCCTTAAGAGGCAAAGAAGACCCGATGGAACTAAGAGTTGAACAGGGTCCCAAGTGCAGTTTTGTTTTATTTCCAACTTTCACGTAAACAGTACAGGACAGCCTTTGAAATTTGGGACCAACATCAGCAATGCACCACACAAGCATCGATGCCCCGATTACGGACCACGTACCCGTGCGGGACTCGAACTCATGACCTTCTGTTTGCAAGGCAAGTATTTTACCTTGCCGCCTCCAACATTGGTAAAATTTCTAAAATAATAATTGCTGTAAATTTTTTGGGTCATTTACAATGACCATGATCTTACAATTTATTATGTTAGACCAGATAACATAAAATTGCAAATAATGTTAATGAATTCATCAATAACATTGAACAAAATGACTCTATCCCACCGCAACCGAGGCCGCAGTAAACTTACCAGAAATGCAATTAATGTATTTATAATCTTAAAACACACACACAATCATAACCCAGGAAGAGGAACTGGCCCCTCTACCCTGAATGCATGATATTTTCATACCTGTGGCTAAGTATGAGATGAGCTCTACCCTCACTTATCCAAACCAACCTTTAGTTTGAATTGCTTTTTGACTGGTGGGACAATAGCGTTTTTTCTGCACTGTGTTTTAAGATAATGACCGTGGAATAGGATGCGATAAATATTTATTAATCCACCCATAAGTGCGCTGGAAGTGTTGAATTTCCACTGATGGGGGTCAACGTTTTGATCAATTATCTTTGCAACTTTTAACAGAATTCATTACTCTTGGATTTACTGTTTTCATAATTTCGAGGGAATTTGCCGGTGGCACAGGAAATAGAACTGATCCATCTACACCGGATGCTCAAAATTGACACACTTCCTGGCTTACTTCATGAGCTCCACCCTGGCCTTCGGATTTGTCTCGAGAGAATGGTAGTGAGTAGTATTAAAATTATCCTTGTGGAGAAATATTCAGTATTCCTCCTCTTAATGTGTACGTCTTTTATTGTTTCATCCTACTCGGAAACTTACCTTAGAATGCTTTTATAACAACAACTTCCCCTCTTCCGATTCAGTTTAAAAGTTGGCCGATAAAGCTTTATTTTGCGGGGAAAAATTTGCAGAATAGTTATGCGCTGGTATGAGAATGTCAGATGGATATTTTTAAAACTCAGATCACTTCGACCACTGCTATCCGAACTCCGAAGAACAAATATTTTCGAAAATTTTGACGGAAATCAGAAACAAGGGGCCATGAAGACTAAGGTATTTTAGATATTGGCGTCTGAATAATCGATGTTGCTATTCATCTGCGATATATTTACGAAATTTGATTCTTGTTCAGCCAAATCTCAAAATCTATGGTCAGCAAATGAGATATATATTCTAATTTTACCGGTATGAAAAAAATTGGGTAATCTTATATCGGTATTTAAAGAGCCGTAGTGTCATCCTAATGTTTACAGGGAGCAATTGTTTTGATCACTTACTCTATGTCTACTATACAGTTAGAAATGCATTTGCAACACTCTAAACATTTTCCCGTCAGATAAAATCATTAAATGATTTTTCTGATTTTCTTGGAAGCAGTTATGTGACAAATTTATGCTCAGATCATATACAAATAAATAAACAAAAAAAATAATACTCAGTTAATTTTATCGTTCATTCTTTAAGACTTCTGGCCAGAAAATAGAGGAAATATTTGTGATTCATGGTTACATTTTCACTGAACACTTGTTTTGATGAAATGTCTGTATAATGAAATGAAATGGCACTATATCTCCTTTAACTAATCGTAGATTTGGTCAAACAAGAATCAAATTTCGTAAATATGTCGCATATTATCATCAATCAATATCGATTATGCAGACGCCAATATCCAAAATATCTAAATCTCCATGGCCTCTTGTTTCTGATTGCAGTCAGCATTTTCGAAAGTATTTATTATTTAGACCTCGCATAGCTGTGGTGTAAATCATCTGACTTTGACATACACCAATCTGACATCCTGACATCTGTGAAAAACTATTTAATTATGTTTATAATAGTAATAACAATTTAATACTAACTAACTAATTAAAATTAACTATTAACTTATGTAATTATATAATTAAATAATGTAAATAAAATAAATAATAATAATGTAAATAAAATAAATAATAATAATGTAAATATATGTAATTATATTTATGATAGTAGTAACTCTTTAATATACGTAATAGTAAATATTTCTCCGGAAAATAAAGGCTTTAACTTTAAATAAGTATGCGAAAAATGAGTCCTATGGATGACTGCTCTTTTAATGACTATCGAAGACCGAGCGTAATTCATGTCCTCAGGTATTTTTAGCTCAGCTCCAATGACTGACTTCAAGCGTGCAATGGCGACTCCGTTGAGGCCAACGATCTTTAGAGGCCTTCGACTCCGAAAATGCTGAGCGTCTTCATTTATTTCCGGTGCGTATATTCCCGAGGTAATGTCTAATTATATCTATGTACGTCATTTCAACAGAGTTTATTTTCTTATTTGACTTCTTATTCAATGAGTTTATTCGATGATTTTTTTTCGAATTTCTTCTAATCAAACCAAGTCAAAGGTAAATTAACTTTTATGATTATATGCAACTTTGCCCTGATTTTTCAAAACAGAATTCATCACAAATTTTCACCGAAAGTCTAAATATCTACCCTTTTGGCAGCTTCTTGCACAGTTCAATTTTGTGTATGTATCGAGCGCTACATTTTAAGTGCACACACGATAAAGGGCATAGCCGAATAAGAGGGTGAAAAGTCACCCCTCCGGGATATTTCCCGTGCTTGGGGTATGCAAATTGGGATCAAATAGGACAAACCTCCCCACATTTCCAGCCCGCTAGATGACAACCAGGGCCGGCTAGATCGAAAATACGATTTGCACTCTTTTTTAAATATCTTGGTCAAGAATGCATATTTTTTAATGCGGTTTGCGGCATTTGAAGCCTTATTTAATGGAGAAGATTTGCAATTTTTTTAAAGAACTTTGAGCGGGACAAGAAGAAATGGCGTCGATTTGAAAATGTCTAATGCATGTTTTCATAAAATATGCTTGAGGGGGCCAATAAGAAAAAAACGTTTTCTGGAGGTGTTTTTAATACCTTTCGGCTAGCGCATTGAAAATATAACTTTTAGGTGATGGAACATCGCGAAAAATACGATAAAAAATATGCGATTTTGGACATTTGGCTCTATGCTCTGGCCCTCCATAACACCCCTTTTTATTTATTATAGTATTCTACCGATTAAGGTGCCTATCACAGGGGCAGAATTGTACGGATACTCGTGCCGAAAATGGCTTCAGGGCCTCCGAAAACTGCCGGAATGTAAGAACATAGATTAAGAAAATGAGCCCGATTTGAGTTTTCCCCGCGTTGTATCTACGCGCAAGTGTTGTTTTATTTGTGGATATACCGCTAAAAATTATCTCCATCCTGTTCCCGTAGAAGCTAGATTGCAGGTGAGAGGAGGTTGATCATTCCTTTCAAAAATGTGGTCTGTAAAGGTTATCTATATGATAAGCGGTTTTTACCAATGAAATTCTCACTTTCCGTATCTACTGCATAAGTAATTCATTGCATGTTTCTAAAATTCCTCTACTTGTGGACAAAGTCAGGGTTTTCAGCCCTTTATCACCGGGTAACCCTCTTTTCCAAATCCTTTTCGAGTTTTGTGCTGAGCTCCATCTCCCACCTCTTGAAGTTGTCGATGCAGCAAATCTTTGGAACCAACAGAAATAGAAAACGATTTATGAGTTTCCAGTTATATTATGATATGTATGACCCCATGATGCCAGTCTTAAATCGTACGTTAACACCGGGTTTTTATCAACCCAATACTGCCTTACTCTCCTTTGCAACTTCCTAGCCTTCAAAATATTCTAGTAATCCATGAAAAGGATATGTTGTCCCTTGCCCAATTCCTGACTTATATACGACTCATTACCATCGAAAAGAATAAAAAAAACAATTGCAGCTAATTTTCTATGATAAGATAGCTGTAAAAAATAAAAATAAACGAGAGGGCGAGCAAAAAAGCTTAGGGTTAAGGTAGCCCGCGACAGGGACTGGATCTAACATCCTTCACTTCAACAGCAGTATGCATATATTCTCCACTTGGCCACTGTAAGTAATTGCAATGCATTTTATAATACGTAATATGAAAACCAGAAGTGAAAACGGAGGCAAGTACGCAGCTAATGCATACGAAATAATCTTAAAATGCAATATAAATCGAAACAGAAAGATTAATTTGCAAAAGCAAAGTAATCTATCCCTTTGAGTGCATATTTATACACGCAAAAACAAAATATTAGCGGTGCGTAACCAAGGACAACAAAAGTAATAAGGGAAGCTAAACTTCCTTGAGAAGCTGAAATGGCGCCATAAACTTTGTCGTAAAACTTTTGAAAGTGACTGTGCATGCACTATATGGCCTCTAAGTTGAATACTCACGCAAGAATTGACCACGCCCTCTGCTATCATTAGGCCAAATATCGGTTTGACCTCTTCATCCTTTCTACAACCTACTCCGTCACCTTCCCTTTCGAATAATATACCAAACGACTAGCAAAGCATGAAGTAATGATAAATTAGTCTATAATGGAGGACATTAAGGGAAAACACACGAGCTGCCCGAAGAGAGCTTTTGCCTATTCCCTCGCCGGCGTTGACTCACGAAGTCATTTGGTATATTGCTGAAACTCCGAATCTTACGTCATGCATAAAGTCCTAACAAGGCTGGAAGGTTAGACGGATGTTAGTTCTGGCTCATTTTTCTCGCGTCCTCCCTTGCCTACACATTTGAGTTGGGCGCAGAAATATTTCATGAGTCAGGCCTTAACGAGCCTTGGGAACCAGTATGTCATCTTTTAAATTATGAGGAGTGTACATTTTTTTTTGGGCAAAAGTAAAATGTCCTTGAACTGTGACTTAACTTGATACGGTCATTACTCTCAGTAAAATTTCATTTCAAATAATTGGATGCCGGTGTACTAACGAAGTATTGCTTCACTTTGATTGAGTTTCAGGAGCTCTCAAAGTACGTTATTTGAATACCGACCGTGGGACATTTTTCGTGCAATTTTATTAATCATTTTCCTGCCTGTGCGCGCTACCTCATCTCTTGATTATGGTGTGTGATTTTCACCATAAAATATTGACTATTTTCTGGTCTTGGAGGTAAAGGTCTTCGCCTGCCAAACCGAAGGTCGCGGTTTCGAATCTCGCCTAGCGACATTTTCACTATCCAAGATATGGGTCCTTGTGATCGTCCGACGTGTTTATCCGTTAGAATATCCCTCTGTAGAGGCATTAAAGGCACTGTTTTCGAGGTGAATCAGATAAATAAATTATCATTCCTCTATGGCTTGCCTTACTTGTAAGTTAATTAACATTTACAAGCCGTTTTCCGCAAAAAATTTAATGACTTCACAATCGGTTTCAATACATTTTTTATTAACTTCAACAGTGGTTTAATGGTTCCGGAACGCGCCAGAACGCAATTCTGGCACTGGTTAACAGAAGACATAATAGTCAAATAACACTTTTATCAATTTTACTGCTTCAAAATTGCTAGTAACAAAAACAATTGTAATAAAATGTAAAAATAACTTGCAATAAAAAAAAACCGACAGAGTAATATTTCGCTACTAAAAAAAGTTAAGGAAAGTGCGTTCGGGCACTGCTAATTTTGCCATGACGTCAATCATCTTCAGGTGGAAGGAGAAATATAATGAAACCGGTCGTTAAGTGAAAGCAATGCGTTCATAGAAAATTGCCAGTAACGTATAGTTTACCGATGTATTATACTTTCACCAGAATAAGCATGAAAATATTATCTATGTGTCTTGCCCGTCTTTCATCAATGCATCACAGACCTCAGCATCCCTTTGCTCTTAAAGTCTTCTCTATTCACCTACCCATGTTTAATTATTTCTTAATTATTTTATTTATTGTCACACCACCGAAAACAGCGTTACTTGGCCTTAACATCGGAGTTTACGTAGCATATAACAATAGGGTGGTTTTCTATTATTTTTTTATTGCCTAAATCGAAAGATCATTACTCCTGGAGTACGTATTTCACGCTTTTAGATTTTTAAATGACGATATCTATTTTTCGCGATTAAATGAAAAGTGAAAATTTTCGAGCGAGCGAAAAAGCGACGGCTAAGTATGAATGCCGGGAAAACTCCGTGTGACGTCGATCTGGTTCCCGCTGCCGCAAGTGAGGTGACCTTGGGGCGAGTCTTTGAGCGCTGATAGGACGCAGGATGCTAGCAGGTAGCAGAGTACCATGCTAGCTGGTAGCGCTTGGCTTAAATAAGGATTATTAATTCCTTATCAAACGAGAAAAACTTTCCGACCTTAGCCAGTTTGAATAGGTGATTATTAAGACATGTTTCCCTGAGCTCTGTGCCTCATGCATGCATTGGTAATCTCAGACGATGTAAAAGTCCTATCTACTCGTATAGAAACTAGGTCCCTGTGACGTCACGTGGAGTGGCATCGCATGGGCGCCAATCTGGCCTTTTTCAAATGAGGATAAAATTGACCATTGCCATTCGTCTAAACCGGTATTTCTAAAACCAAATAATTTGTATATTATGAATACACTAATAGTGGGCAATGAATCGCAATCAATGCCTTTTGTTCTTTGATAAAGGAAACTACCCTATTTAATGTACGCAAACATCCATTCTCTCGATAAGGTCAACCTACCCAGGCGGGACTCGAACCCACGACCTCCTGTTTAGGCAAGCCAACTGGCCATACCAATTACCCCTTCACTTGCTTCCTTTATCCAATCTTATACATACTCTGAATCTCCATGTCTCTATCAACGTTATCATAGAGATTTTTTTTCAGGCTTAATCTGGTGGAATTTCAAAATATTAGAAAATGAAAACTTACAGGAAATTTTCCACTAAAATCTCTCTTCAACGACTGGTACCAATGCAGTAGGTATTGCTGCAAGGTTGATAATACCATTATATATCATTAAAATTATTGTTAAAAGTCATCCTCAAGTCACGTCTATACCTATTAGATATTACTTCGTTTTGAATGCATTTCAGAAGCCCTGAGAGCACGAGATTGCACTTTCATGGATCATTTTCGCACCTGTGCGCACTATAGCCAAGATATAGATGAACTAACGAATGACCTTGCTGCTATCCAAGCGTGGTGCGATGCATGGCAGTTAGAATTAAATTTGAAAAAATGCGTCGTAATGAATTTCTGGAAGAAGAATAACTCCCTACAACGTAGCTATATAATTCGGAGTATCCAATTAGAGACGATTGACTCCGTGAAATATATAGTTATACTGATTGCATGACTTGTAGTGTAGCCTACTAACCTATGTAAAACTTAATGCATGTTTCTTAATTTTATTATTATTTCCAACAGCATATGGTAGTATAATTTGTTAGTATACGTGACCCATTTTGGACGGTGTGGTGTGCACGTGGGAGTCCAATTGCATGCTGGTGATTGATCACCCCCTGCCAAACACCTTAGAGGTGGCTCGCAGTGTATTATGTAGATGTAGATGTATAGTTTTTGTTTCGGGATTGGGCATACTTAGATGAAAGAGGTCCAAGAGGAATTTTTTAGGAAGAGGATTTTCTCAGGTGTTCACTCGACCAATCAATTTGGAGTTGTTTTTTTTCATTTTAATGTAGCGGAGAGTAGCCTAGTATCGGATGGTTGCCTAATATCAGATACCATCGTTTCTTACCCATGACGTGCTGTAGCCTGTCGGTTGTCGGCTCAACTACATGTCGCCAGTATAGTGCGTCATCAGTTCGGTTGGTGCGGCCGAACTTCATCAGTGAACACGTGCTGCTAGACAAAGTGATTTTTTCAGTGGTTCTCGAATATTTTGCTATCACAACTTCAAAATTAGATTACGGCTATAAAGGTAAATAATTTGGAAGTTTATTAATTTTACTCACTGTCTTTAGAAATAGATATTTAGTACATTGTCTACTTTATAAGATTTGCGAGAGAGTTTTAGGTGATCTTCAAGCAAATTGGTATGCAGGTGGTTGCCTATTATTGGATAGTCTGCGAACTCGTAATATCGTATATCCGATAATATGATACCTTTTTAGTGGCGAATACAAAATACGTTTAATGATGGCCGAACCAAAAAGCGAAAATCCTGGGATCGCGACGCCATGGTTCAAGCTGTTACCGCTGTACAAAAGAGGAAAATGGGCTTCTTAAAAGCATCTAAGGTTTTTGGTGTGCCGAAATCTACCCTGGAGTATTATGTTATAAATTGATCTAAAGACGTAGGAAAAAAACCGAATCAAAGAAAAAAGTGAAGGAAAAACCATCATGTAGCAAAGCATTATTTCCAAAAGTCAAGAATGAAAGACGTAAATCGAAAATTTCACCTTATCAAAGTTCATCGTCTGATGAGGCAGAAATACCCTTAGTTATGGCAGACGAAGAACACAGTGCTGATGAGGGATTCCGATGAGGTTCTGCCTCCAGTCATTCAATGACACCAGAGGGGAACAGTGGATTAGGTGCATCAGTTGTCTTTGCTGGGCCCATGAACTGTGCACCGATGTTGAAGGAAGGATTTGCTAGAAACGTGAGTCTGATAATTGTACTACAAGGGTTTAAGCTTATGAAGAAATACTAGAGTATAAACTCTTTCCAGTACCTATTTTTGGTAATTAATAATATAATTACTTAATAATAGTTTTATGAAAGTCGTCTCGTGGTTAGTTACCGGTCATTTCTCAGATGATCTCGCGTGAGCTTCTTCTACAGTAATAGTCGTTTGTCATTTTAGAGGTTCCGGGGGTTGTAAAAGTGCACAATATATGTTCAAATTTTATTGAAAGCATTGTCGCTGAGAATTTTCAATTTCAATGCTACTTTTCAGGCGTCCTGTCCATTTTTCCATCGACTGTCAAGCCTACATACTAGTATTTCAATATAAGTTAAATAAAATTTCAATATTTAGGGTGTTCTACCAGCTAAGGTTGGTTTACAGTGCATATTTAACCTGGTGGCGGTCGCGCCATATCTAAGGGATAACTTTATGGTGTAAAGCCATAACATTTTACTGCCGCCTAAACTGAGGTGGAGTGCCTAACACCACCTTCCACCCGGAGTATCATGTTGTATTCTTGGCATCGATCCTGATGAGCGTGAGATAAAATTTTGCGAAAAAGTGCGAAGTAATTATCTCGTATAAAAGCCGTCGATTTCTTGAAACAACTTCAAGATGATGTTATAAATTTTTAGCCTAGGTCGTAATAAATGTCATTGCTTCCATAATTGCTTTTAATAATTGATTCCAATATCAATATTTCAATTTCATATTTTATTATTATTTCAGTAATTATTTCGATATGTAGCAAAACTTTAAATGACGAAATAGTTATTGAAATAATAACAAAATATTAAAATGAAATATTGACAATGAAGCATTGATATCGATTATGAAATTGAAATAATGAAATTTATTACGACCTAGGTTTCAGTTTACAACATCGTGTTGAAGGTGTTTCAAGGAATCGTCGGATTTTATACGAAATAAATGCTTCGCAATTTTCCGAAAAATGTTATCTTTCGCTCATCAGGATAGATGCTAAGAATACAACATGACATGTTTTCTCAAATGATTAGTTGTTAACATCATAATCGGATAGCGTAAAACAAAATTGAGCGGCAAATATCTCATTCGCTATTCAACTTTATTTTAATATTTTTAAAGATATCAATGGGCACAGTGTGGAATACTTTCATCGTATAAGTCGAGCAATCTCAATGTAGCGATGAATTTCCGTAACCCTTTTCCGGGAAAATAAGGTTTCTCTTCAAAACCCCCGAGAACTCTTTTTCTGCTCCGCGCGTGCCGCGAGCGCGGGGTTGAAGGGAGCAGGGAATGAGTTATCGAAGCCGCCGCTGTCCATCTCGTGCTTGAAGGGGGGACCCTCCTGACGTCACCCGTTTATGGCGAATCGAGTCGCGGCGCGAAAGTGGAACGCGCCCGGAGAATCTGCGAGGAGTTGAATGCGCCGTCGTCGGCTTCACTCGGCGAGCGGCCGCATTCACTTCGTCGGAAGCGTCATTTGCGGGGAAAACGGAAGTGGGCCGAAGTGAATGCCGCTTCCGAGCTCCATCTTACGGGGAATTTCCCGGAAAAGATTTTCTTCCTTTCTTCGTATAGCATGATGGAACTACTAAGGAGAGCTGATAGTGGGATTCGCAAAATTTTGCGTCGGTTTCGGATCAAGAGAGGAATAATTCCCCGGCGGCACAATTTCTTTTCGAGTAAGAATGAAGCTTGGGGAATCCAAGTTGCCGTTCGGTGATTTTTACCCAGATGATCTTGGAGTTTAGTTGTCCCTCATTGTGCCTCAGATAGTGATGAGAGATGACGCATTTTGGTTCATGGGTTTCCCTGTTCCTTGCATGCTACACCAAGGCAGCTTCTACGCCCCCTTTTCCTTCTGATATTCCTATTCGAAACAGACCGTTGCTCGCGGTATTATTTTCCAAGAATGAAATTCGGCCTCGATGGATCGGATGACCGAGTGTACGGGTCAGCATCTTTTCAAAGTAAGTTCAATGAATCAATCGCCTTATAGACCGAATGAAAATAGTAGTTATAATTTTTTTTATTTAATTAATTTAATTATTTATCTTTCAGCTGCGCCATAAAATTTCAAAATATTTTCCGTGTGGAAAAAATGTTTCAAGAATTGTTGAAAATTTGTCTCATACGATGCTTTTGTTATATAAGGTCATTGCGCACGGGCTTCCAGAGATTAGGAGTGGAATTTATGTAATTTTTGGTGGTGTTTTGGAATGAAATTATACTATTGAATCGGATGAGATGATTTTTCTCTGTATTACCTATTTATCGCGGATTATTGTAAGTTATTCATCCCGTAATCAATGTATAATAATAATAACTGTATTTTCTTCATGCAGTTGCGATTGATGAAACTTTTAAAGTTTTATCAACTTTTAAATCCAACACTGTATTGCAATGAAAAAAGTTAGTCGAGATTGGAGAAGTTAATTTTCCTATGTAGTGAGAAATCTTTATGCAGTCAGGCCTACGCAGTACCCATGGTGCCTATTGAAACCAGATGAGAATTATCAAAATAAATTGAATGGACTCCATGTTGTTAGCCGAAATATTTTGTTTTACTCACGTTTTTTATTAACATTCAAGGAATTGATACCAACTTGCACAAAATATTTTAAGTACATGAAATTTTATTCCACTAAGTATTATCATCAATTTATTTTGTGTGCTATAAACATTCATGATCAATCGTAGACAATCCGATTTGGGGATCAGGTTGCTGTGGAGGTTAGTGTTGGCTTGGCACCCCTCGAGCCCTAGTTCAAGTCCCATCGGTGGCTGAGAATCTTCACAATTATCCCGATCTGTGATTGAATGTTGAGTGGAAAATATTTCAAGAGCAACACTCCGTCCGTCAGACGGGACGTTAAGCCGTGGTCCACTTGCCGCCTTCCCTTAAGAGAACGCTGATTCCAACGCCGAGTTTCTCTCCATCCTTAATTCCCTACCCTTCTCAAACAGTGCAAATGACCTTAGCTGTCGGTTGGCTCATCCAATTAGCAACTCATTTACAATCCTATCAGTCAAATTGTGTAAATGCTGCTCCTCAATCTGTTCTCCGAAAAGCTTATTTTTACTTTTATACGGAATCACTCAGTATATCATTTTCCATCGGCAGCTCAATCATGTTCTGATTTTTCATGCATCTAGACCAGGGATCTCCAATTTACTAGGCCACGAGGGCCACATTCCAAGTTCCGAATCGCCCCGCGGGCCAATTAGCTAATTTGCCGATGACTGAAGGACTCCATACCAACGTCTACTGAAATATCCGGTGGCGTATTTCGTATTTACGAACAGTTGAAGGTGACTTTGACGTGCAGCACAGAGTTAAACGAGCGAGAATCGCGCGCTACTTGAAACGAGTGCGTGGGCCGGATCCGGCCCGCGGGCCGTATTTTGGAGACCCCTGATCTAGATCATTCATAAAAGACACGATTTATTTATTTTTACCGGTGGATTAGGACCAGAACCATAAGCATGGAGTGAAAAAATCTAATAATTTAGACAAAACACTATTTTGAAAATTTTGATCGATTCATGCACTATCAATCCCATAAAACACCTGTTTCTATTTGAATACGACTTGAAGGGACACTACCCGTCCGTAACTCGTATTTAAATTAGTCGTTCCGAGTTGTGAGAAGAAATATTTATTATTGTTCTTACTTATGCGTGTGATGTGATGTTATGTGATGCATGCATAAACCTCGATGGGAATTTGAGTTTTTCATTCCGCATTGCATCTTTGAGTCCTTAGAGTTCAATATCCCCACCCCCGATTTTGCGTTTAGTATGGCATTAAGTCACGTGAACTAAATAAGCACCATCATGAGAATAAAATAAAATGGTAAACTTCCACACAATTTTTATTTACGAAGTACCGACCCGGTTTCGACACGTAGTGTCATTATCAAGGTACCAATGTCGCTTTCCAAGTTCTATATATTCCGTCCAGCAAGAGAAGGGTGTGGTGGAAAGGATAGCAAGGGAGGGGGGAGACAGTTTGGCTAAAAAGATGCGTAATAGGGAAGGTCTTGGAGGGAGGGGGGGGACTAGGGATTACGTAAATCAGTGAATCGGTGAGGTAGGAAGAGAAGTCGTAGCAATCAGGAGAGGAGCGAGTGTTGGCGAAGGTCAAAAATTAAAAACATCTAAGAGCGGGCAGGAATGTTCAGGGTTAAAAGAGGCGATACACTTCATCGTTACAAAGATTATGCGGGCTATTAACAATTTCAAATTTCTCGTAAAAGTCCAGCTTTTGCCCATTGTCTATGTAATGTAAAATATCAAAATCAGAGTTACTAAAATGTTTACAATGATTCAAATGTTTAGCAAAACATGATTTTTCGTCATTAATGATAAAACTATTCCTTTGTTCAATCACTCGATCTTTAAATCTCCTCCCAGTCTGTCCTACATAACAAATATCACAATTATTACAATTTAGCAAGTATACACCACTTTTATTTCCTTGGTTATGCATGTCCTTAGAGTTACACAATCGTTTCTCTATGTTGTTGGGGTAAAGAAGGCGACTCTAACTTTGTCTTTGGGAATTATTTTCTTTAGATTGTATGATAATTTACCTACAAATGGCAGTTTTACCCAGCGGGAAGGTACATGGCTCTGAAATGACAGAGAGGTTAGTGACTGTGTGGCTTTCTTTGATCTTGAGCGCTCCAGTAGCTTGTCAATGCATGAAGAGTTGAAGCCATTACGGATAGCTATAGTTTTGATAGTCAGCAACTCCTTTTCAAATTTGGGAATTGACAGGGGAATTTTGAGTAACCTATTTGTCATGCACCTCATAGCAGCAACTTTATGAGAAATTTGGTGACAGGAGTCATTAGGGATAATGGTGTCGGTAAAAGTCTTTTTTCTGAAAATACCAAAATCATGATGGTCATTAACAATTGATATATTTAAATCTAAAAAGTCAATATTATCGCCCCCATATTCCATCTCAAAATCGATATTGTTATGTAATGAATTTAAAAACTTTTTAAAAATGTCTAACTGTCTTTCAGTGCCCGTCCATAAACATAAAATGTCGTCTACGTATCTAAACCAGTAGACGAGGTTACATAGAAGGGGGTGATTGGATTTAAATAACTTTATCTCTAGATGGTTCATGAATATAATAAAATTAATTATATTCATAATATTTTATTCTCATGGATATAAAACATTCCCACCAGATATCGCCGGGCACTGTGAATTAAGCACCATCAACTGAAGACCAAATTTGGAAAAACTGCGGAGTAAATCCGATTTTTAATAGCTTGCCAAATAAATAATGTCTACCCTGCGTTCATTAAAATTTTTTGTACCCTTCTACAGAAAAATAAATGCTATCATGAACTGCTCTATACGGATTGGAATACTGCGTTCTGAAATTGCATCCCTCTAAGCCCAAAGAAGGCATTTTGAGTCACGGGCGTACAATATACTTTTGAGCTATGCAGTTTTTGTGTTTTGCATTCCTTTATGCATTCTTAAGGATGTAGGACCCAATTTTTCCTCCTTTTTTATCTATATTTAAAAATATATATCGTATTTTTCTCGATATCTCTTTTATTTTACGCTTTTCCTCAACTTGATTCGTCTCTGCGTCCGTTTCATCGATAGAATCTTTCAATTGATTTTTAACCAACTTCCCATTTTCGGATCAGCTTGAAGCATTCTACACTTTATTACCTGTGATGACAATACCATATTAAAAAATCAGAGTTTAGAAATTTTGTTCCATTGCGGTCGAATTAATTAACTGTATTCTTAAATGGAAAAAATAGTTTTAAATTTTCTCAATAGATGGCGTCACTTATTGTTTAAGCGATTACATGATTCATCAAAATATAGCGGGAAAAGAAAGTAAATTAAAAAAAGATTAAAACTAGTTTTTTCGAAAAAAGTATAAAATGCACTAAAAAGTAAAAAATGATCTTTTCATCTCAAAGCTTTCAAAGCTCATTTTTTACTATTTAGTGCATTTACACTGCTTTTGGTAAAACCGTGTTCTTTAAACCTTTTTATTTTATTTCTCTTTAGTCCCATTACGTCTTCGGCATGCGATGCAGGATATATTGCTTCCTTTCGGTACTATCGGTAGGCGCAGAAAGCAATCGGTTCCTAGCCTTTTTGTAGTACGAGAGACGTTGGGAAGACATGGCTATGTCCAAAGAAGTTATTGATCCAGTTCAATGACACTGAATCATTCGTCAAGGCCGAGGAGGCGGCGATGTCATAGTCGTCATGGAAGTGGCGCGTCCCATTTACAATGAGACGACGAGTGCAATCCGCTCAGCTTTCTACATTTCCTTCCGGAGTGCGTATAAAGTGTGCCTCGGGCGAGGCTGTTAGGACAAACGGCGCAAAAAGAAAGCGCTCTCGTATTTCGCTATTCTTTCATTTATACGAAAGAATTCACTCACAGTCATCTTCCTCTTCGATAAATCCCGAGAAAAATTTGCTAAGGTCGAGAATCGAACCTCGGATCTTGAGCGTATCGGGCTAACTCACAGACCACGTCCATGAGATGATAGTGGAAGACAGCAGTAAATTTCGACAAAATTTTAATGTTGGCCAACCCGTTTCTGACACTTATAATTACCAAGGTTTTGAAATTCAGCACTGTTATTCATTCTCATTCCATGGTGATGGTATTCATGGTAATTAGGCATTTCCTCAAAGTCTCGCCAGATACTCTTACATACGTCACAGAGAACGTATTACTTGCTATTCACGTGTGTCGCTCATACGGACTATATCGCGTTAAGTAGGATTAAAAAGGATCCCAAGAAAAAAAGAACCTACACGATTAAATTTAACGAAAAAAAAACATGTTTTTAATCGTTTTACTGGAGTCCCGGGCCATTATTAAGTGAAAACATGTTTTTAAGAGGACATGAATTATCATTATATCAAGAAAGAAGCATGATATTTCATTTAAGGTATGGGCATTTTTACTGCTCAAAAATGTATTTAAAACTGTTTAGCATATGTAAGTAATTTTTTTATGTGATATCTCTCATACTGACATTTTTTACCTCCTAAAGTTAATAATTTTTCCTTGAAGCTCCGGGGAAGACCTAGTGTTCTAAAAGCTGGAAAGAATGAAGAATTTTACTTATAGACTTATACTTCAATAAATTGTCTGATTCTTAATTATAGAAGTTAAGAACACCCAAGCCAATACTGTCATTATCAATTCTCGATTCAATTTTTTTAACGGCAATAATTTATTGAGCTTCTAATTGGCTTAAGTTGTATATTTTGAAGGATTAAATAGCGGAGTTAAATTAAATTTGGAATAAATAAATTTCTTAAAAACTTTTATTCGATTAACATGGCAATCATCTACGGGGTGGATAGTAGGTAGAGGGCTTTTGAGCGTGGTCCTAAGTGACGAGTAGCAAAGCATTTTCTCTACTCGGTGTAGATTTTCCATTCTTATCCTGGCCCTTGGCTGGTGAATATCATTCTCTTCCCCGTTGGTGATTGACAAGTCAATTGAAAATCAGGTTTTGGAGGTATTCATTGTTTCCTACTTTCTTTGGTAACCAGATGTCCCTCTCTTCGAAACTTTTTAAAGATAAATGGAAAGTATATATCCCAAAAAAAATTTGGTCAACATAAGTTTATTGCCCTAATGCAGAGGCTTTATGGATAGATAAATATTTTAAAACTAATATTCTCATATAGCAGTTCCAGTCGACTGTGGCGTTATTTTGATTCTACTAGCGCATTTAAGCCTTAGTTACATGATTAATTTTGTTAATGGCTAAGAATTTAAAGTGATGATGACAATTCGTTAAAATTTATCATCGCTTCTATGCAACGATACGCCATTTGAGCGATTTGAGTCAAATGTGCACTTTTATCCCAAATATAGTCCTAGTTCTCTTCTTTTGGTGCTTTTTAAGTTTTCAAATATTACATGAGACTGTCGAAACAGTTTAAATGAGACGCCTCATTTTTTTGGGACAGCTCATGATTTACAATAGGGTGGTTCCCTATTATTTTTTTATTGAGTAAATCGGAAGATTATTACTCCTGGATTACGTATTTCATTTCACGCTTACGCTGCTAGCAGGGCACTCTGCTACCTGCTATCGGCCTGCATTGTAGCGGAGCACTTATCTTCGCCCCAAGGTCACCTCATACAGCGCCAGCGGGAACCAGAATGACGTCATACGGGCTTTCCCAGCATTCATACTTAGCCGTCGCGTTTTCGCGCGCTTGAAAATTTTCACTTTTCATTTAATCGCAAAAAATAGATATCGTCATTTAAAAATCTAAAAGCGTGAAATACGTACTCCAGGAGTAATAATCTTCCGATTTATGCAAAAAAAAGTAACAGAAAACCACCCTATTGGGCCTATAGCTCCTCCTAGACTCTCCCTGGATCTTACCCTATTTACTGTCAATTCAGCTGAGTGCGAAATCCTACATTAAGATAGTAACACGCCTTCATAATTCGGAAAACAAGTCGTTCTCCGAAACGTCGGCCAGTATGACTGCAATAACGTGGTGCAGAGCCCGAGAAAAATATTTGGATGTTATTCAACCGGAAAAATATAAATCATTCTCATGAGTAGTTTACCTTTAAAAGATTCGAATAGTACAGTTAATTTCATGGCCGAGGCTAAGGTCGTGTGCGAGATTTGGCTCTGTTTCCGCCGGAGGGAAGTGTATCGGTGCGTCTATTACAGAACGTCCGGAGTCTGCGATCTGATTATATCACGCCCTTCTTCCGAGGTCAACGACCTCTCTCGGGCGAATCTCCCGTCACCGCAGTTACAGTGACAAGGCTGACTGGCTCCTGCCCCCGCTCTCTCCCACGCCCCCTCCCCCAACCTCCTGAAAAACCGCCCCTCCCCCCGCGGCCACCGGCATGAATGAGAGTAGAAAGCGGAGCTTCGGCTCATACACGCTCTTTGTCGCCCCGCTAGATGACTAATGGTAGCGTAAGAGAACTTCCCGTCAGCGTAACTTTCGAGTTCCCTTGACCTTCCTGGTATAACGTGGCGCGTCACGATACCGCGAAAATAAAATCTTCAGGGTTAGAGGTTTAATTAAAAGTATTCTTCCAGTTAAGGTGAGTTTGCATGGGGCTCTTGCGATTTACTGCTAATGTTTCCATTCCCGTCTTGAACTTTTTAAGCTTCTAATTTTGAAAAAAAAAATTAGCAAGGAATTTTGGAGATCAGCTTATGCCTTCCATTCCATTGTCGAAAATAAGTGATCTTTTGTTTATCAAATAAACGAACTATAAAAATACGATCGATTTTTTTTACATTTTTTGGCGTTACGAATCCCCGATTTAGTACGAAAATTGAAGCTATTGGGTGAGATGCAATATTACAGTATTCCACAGGTTATGGTAGGTGCTTTGCGTGCAAATTACTCAGACCGTCTCTACTCCAATCTTGAACTTTTATGCATCGAAGTTTGACCCAAAATTTCACTAGCAATCACGTTCATTTGTGTATGCATAGATTATATAAAAAAACTGCTCTTTTTCTATACCAAATGAAATTATAAAACTTTGATTATTCAAGTTAACATATAACTATATAGACTTTGTTTTATTTGTTTCGAATTCTTAAAAATAATTATATTGAATCACTACTTAATTTCATTTATTACATGTTAAATATTCAATTAAATCTTCAATATGTAATCATAACTATTTCAGTCTTAATTTTTTTCTTTGAAAACTTTACTTTTTAGATAAAATTAGCATACTAAGATTTTCCTATGAAGTGGTGGTCATAGCACAGTCAGAGGAGTTGAAAAAGATTCTGGTGAGTGTGCGTAGGATAACGAGGGGACATTGACTGAAAATAAGCACCAAGAAAACTAAGATATTTGTTTGCAGGAGCAGAAGTCAAGAACAACACTATAATAGGGAAACTAGAAACAAATTATCAGCATTGTAGCCCATGCATGAAGAGCATTTCGCCGAAAGAAATATTTACTTACAGAGGAAAATTGAAGCATAGAAATGTGGAAACAATATATTCGAACTTAGAGCCAAGAGCCAGAGAATGCTTCACAGCGGAATTGAGGTATGAGGCATAAAAGCAGCAGATGATTCAAGGGTGGAGGATTTCGAAATCTGGTGCTATAGAACAATGATGAGGATCAAATGGATCGAACGATTAAGTAATGGGAGAGTCCTTAGAAAATTGTGGGAGTAAAGAAGCCTTATGAAAGCCTTAATTAGAAGACGGAAAAATCTTACAAACTATACATTGAGACATGATGGCCTGATGAAGACAATTGTCGAGGGAAAAGTAGATGACGAGAATGGAAATGGAAGACCTCGAGCAAAATACATGAAACTAGTAAAGAAGGATGCGAAAGAGAAGATATACGTGTGGTGTGAAAAGATTAGCTGACGGGAGAACTGAGAGGAGAGCTGCGTCAAACCAATCCTAGGATTGTTGACCAGTGATGATGATATTTTTTCATATCTATTATGCATTTTGAAACTCAAATATGGTTATTAGATATTTTTTCACAAAAATGTTAAAATTTATTGCTAGAGGCTCGTATTTTTTAAATACCAATTCATCGCACATTTATTAACATATTTTTGTTATACGCGTTTTTCGAATTTTTCGTTGTTCAGCCAAACCTGTCGAGTAAAAATATATTTAAATTTTAGCCTTTTGGTGTTTCTCATGCATCTATCATTCATTTTCACTTTCTCTTGCGAATTAAGTTAACGTTTCATAATAGTTCGAGTCAATTATCACAGAATATGAGAATTGAGTGGAAATCTGTGACAGACCAATCTTAGGATCAGTGGCGTAACTAGGAATATGCTTTGGGGAGGGATGGGAGGGTGTGGGGGTGAGGCCCCTCCGAGCAAATTTTTGAAAAATTACATGACTGCAAATACATTTTACATCATTTTAGCACTTAAAATTTCAATTTGAGTAAATGTAGTAAGTAATTATATGTTAAAACTAGACAATAGTTAAAAATATTATTTTTATTTCTCTGAGGATTAGGGGGGGGGATTTATTCACTTCATTCCCCCCCCCCCATAGTTGCGGCACTGCTTAGGATTGCTAACTAGTGATGATGACTACTACCGCCGCAAAAAAGGTAGAACGCTGACCTTTTAAGCAAAAGGGTAGTTTCCTTCATCAAAGAAAACGAAATGCATTGATTTCTATTCGTTACCCACCATTAGTGTATTCATAATATACAAATTATTTGGTTTTAGAAATCCCAGTTTAGACGAATGGCAATGGTCAATTTTAACCTCATTTGAAAAAGGCCAGATTTGCGTCCATGCGATTCCACTCCACGTGACGTCACAGGGACCTAGTTTCTATACGAGTAGATAGGAGTTTTATGTTGTCTGCGATTACTAATGCATGCATGAGGCACAGGGCTCAGGGAAACATCTCTTAATAATCACTTATTAAAATTGTCTAAAGTCGGAAAGTTTCCTTCGTTTGATAGGGGATTAATAATCCTTGTTTAAGCCAAGCGCTACCTGCTAGCAGCCTGCGTCGTATCAGCGCTCAAGCCTCGCCCAAAAGTCACCTCACAGGACGACAGCTGGAACCAGAAATACCTCACACGGACTTTTCCCATCATTCTTACGTAGCCGTCGCGTTTTCGCGCGCTTTAAAATTTTCACTTTTCGTTTAATCGCGAAAAATAGATATCGTCATTCAAAAATCTAAGAGCGTAAAATGCGCACTCTAGGGGTAATAATCTTTCGATTTAGGCAATAAAAAAATAATAGGAAACCACCCTATTGTATGCATGGGTGTACAATAGGGTGGTTTCCCACCCAGCGAGGGGCAGGGGGGGAGGCAAATGCCCCCTTCTAGAATCAAAAATCGCAAAAGTCTTTGAGCAAAATCAGTACTGAATTGAAAGGAAAGTATTCAACAAATTTTCTTTAGATTCACGACAAATGATATATATTAGTATAAAATATGTAACTAAAATAAAACCATTTTTTCAAGGAACATCTCATAAATCCCATGGCCTTCCCCCCCCTAGACCATGGCTTGCCCCCTCCTAGACTATGGCTTGCACCCTCCTAGACTATGGCTTGCACCCCCCCCCCCCCCAAGTTATGATCCTGGGTACGCCCTTGATTGTATGAATTTCTGCCGAAGCTCCATTAGGTCGTATCACATATCGTTATACTCACTGTTTATTTGTCTACAACAATGAATCATTTAACATTTTTTAACGTAAAAGTTTAGCTTCGACGGTCGAAAGAGTGGAGAAGAACACGCGAAAAACTGTGTGAACAGCGAAACGGTCGTCTTCTCGTTTTGGGCAAAATATTTGATTGGTACATTTCAGTGTCTTTTTTTTATGGAGAGAACGACATCTTTGCATCATAAATAGATTTTTCAAATTAAATTATACCCATTATTTGATTTTTTATAAAGCCGAAAGGTAGATTTAAATTTCCAAAGTGTACAAAAGTGCATGAATATGGAAGTTACGTATGCTACATAAAAAAATATTTCCAAACTTTTTATGTAAGGAAATGTTTATACCGTTCCTCTTACTTAATATAAACCAAAAAACTAAAATTGCCATTTTTTAAAAATTCATTGCCGCGGCGCGGAATACGAGCTTATATTATTCTGCATCCCAGGAAATAATTCAAACCAATTGCGCAGCAAGGTTCATTAAAGGCAGGTATGGTAAGTGTGGGCCAGAATTAGCACGCAGAATTTTAAAAATAAAACCAGGAGTATATACTACGGCAAAATATCACCCAGAAGAACTATCGTTTGTGACATGTAGCTTGATATCAACGTTCTTTTTCCTTTGAAGAGATAAATATAAATTAGACGCGGTAATACCGAGGTTTACCCTCGTCCAACTAGGCTATTATTCTCTTCTTTCATTCCCTAAAGTGCGACTCCGATATTTTTTTCGCAAGGACTAGATGATTTCCGGATTCTCCTTTATTTATCTGGTAACTTAGAATATGTTCTTCAAAGTACTGTCTATCAGTGAGCTTATAAATCTTTACACATCAAGAGTTTACATTGAAAGGTCATGGACGATGCCGGAACTGATGAGACGAAAGAAAAACGATAATCAGAATTTCGATTGGGTAACATCGTAAAACTTACATTTAAATTATCCATTTAAGGAACCGTGCGATGACAGTTAGTATACGTAAGTATTAATTTTTTGTGTGTGATAAAGATTTTCCGCTTGCCATCCAGTTAAATTAGTTACGTGCTCCTCTAGAGCCGATCCCATGAAAAACTTCACATCATCCGTCAAATCTCCCAGATGCAATCTTCGATTGGCCCTTCGTAACACAAAGGATCGGTGGCTGTGTAATCCTTTTCTCCGCGGGAGATCTTGTCAATTGATTCCCGAGGCGCCGTTCAAAAGTGGTCGCTGGCATCTTCTTCCTCGTCGTCTCCTAAAGAGAAAGGAAAACGCACTCGGCATTCGTTTTTTGAATCCCCTCTCCCCCTCACCTCAACCGCCCCCGACCGTTAACTTCACCCGGGATTGCTATTCGCTCTCTCTCCTTCGGATTTTTTCGGCTCCTCTTTTTATCCATTCCTCCCTCCCTATCTCCGGACACCCTTCACTGACACTTCATTCCTCTCTCCCATCTTTCCATCCATTCTCCTGCGAGCCTTTCTCCTCGTTCCCTTTCACCTTCCTTCATAAGACTCAACTCGGCCCCGAGATGATGGATATCGCCAAAGTTCTCCATCTACATACCCCGTCTCCATAGAAACCTTTTGGCAGTATGATGGCCACTCTTACGCTGGTTTCAGTGAGCAGAAAGGATAGTTTTCGGCTTTCTTTACTTGCTGTTTCTATAATTCGTTGTCACTTAAGTGACTTCAAGGAATCGACTTAACATAATGAAATAAAAAACTTGATAATTCCATTTTCAAGATATGTATAATATTTTGAAATCATGGTCGGCAGTTGACTTTTGTATTCAAGAGTGAAAATTACCATTTGTAGTTTTTATCACGGTTTGTAATTCCTTATAAATTCGCTGGTCTCTAAGGTTGATGTAAATGCTTGTGTTGTAATTGTATACATTTTCCAAAGCACTGCATGGCGTAATTAACTTTGTACGCAGTTGTGTGCAAAGTTATGTACACCAAGAATGTAATTCGCCATAAAAAATATTTGGCTTGGCCGGGATTCGAACCTGAATCTCTCGGTTGTCGATCAGGTATATTATCAGTTACACAAATTGTTCGGTAAAACACAGCCTGAGATCGCTTTGGAAAAAGATGGTTAGGTAGTGTTACTGGTAGCTTACCTGACTAGCAATAAATATTTGGGTTCGAATCTTGTCAAAATTCCAAATAAGTGTCATAATGAATCTTATTCGTGTAACTTATTCTCGTGATCTCCTTCATATATACGCCAAGGATAAAGTCCGCTATGAAATAATCTGATTGTGAAATTCGCTTTGGAAGAAGATAGTTTCGTGGTGTAACTGGTGGCATGTGTCCGGCAATCGGGGGATCCGGGTTCGAATATGACCGGTTATATGGTTCCGGGTTTATATTATCGAGTTATAATTATAATGTACAAAAATTCTTTATTGTGCGTGGAGGAGGTTTAGTGGACGGAAAATAGGAAAAACGAACTGCTGGACACGGAGGGTGAGGAGAGGCAGCTTCTAAATGGTATACGGAAGAGACATAACAGTATGCATGAAGCGGTTGCTTAGCGGGGAGGGGATTTTTAAAACAGCGTTATAGGGTATGATGTTAGGTAAACGAGGGAGAGGAAGAAAAAGAATAGGATTTTTAGATAAATTCTGCGGGAGTAGGCCTTATTATATATTGAAGAGGGAAGTCCATAAAGGGAGGGAAAACTGGCGAAATACTTCTTAAATACTCCATGCAAACCTACCTTAATCGAAAGAATATGTTAATAATAATAATTCCTCTTTTTGATTATGCTTTTCAATCTTACATTTACTGCCGAGCAAGCCACCTCAATATTAATGTGGCAGGGAGTGACAACAGCCGTCTATTAGAACAGAATGAGCATGTTGGAGTGATTTGACAACTGAGTTACAATTATTATATATTGAAGTCCATAATTGTTCTTGGGAGAAAGCTTAATCCTACATCAATTCATTCGGTTATATTACATAAATTAAATTATTCGGGAAGGTCATGCAGAGAAATCACCGAAGCTGGACGGTCAATGCGCTGGAGGCCTCTTGATGATGTGGTCATGATGAGTGGTGAGGGAGAGAAGGCCGTTGGTCCTCCGTCCAAATGCTTTTCCTTTCTCCTTCTGGTTCCCACTGCGACCACCACCGCCGAGCGGGTTGAACGAACTCCCAGTCAGCCAGTCCCCACCAGATTGTTACTCCTCTCATTTTGGACCCCTCCGATCCAAGTTTGCCGTTAATTAGAAGCGAGAGACTTCAACGCTCGCGGGCCATACGAACTCCGAGGATATTAAGGATGAAGATAGTCCAGAAACATGATGATGTATACCTACAAGGTTTACCTGATTTGGTCGCCTGAATGACGGTCCTTATGAGATTCCTGATCCATTTTATTGCCATAGAACTTCAAGAAAAAAACGAGAGCCTAATTGAACCCATTCTCATGTAGCATTTATTTTTCAATTTTTTTTTTCATTTTTCTTTATGGTTTGTATATGCTATTCAAAGTTAATCATAAGTAACTTAATTTATATCATAAGCACTATGTATTTAACTGATATTTTTTACATTTTTTCATAATAATATCAACTTATTTTATTTAAAATTACCTTTTTTTCATTTTAATCATGCAATTGAGAATGATAAATACTTTTTTAAAGTATAAAAAACTAGGAAAATTTCGAGTTAATTACATTCTACGATTATTTGGCAGAAAGGAAAATTTGATCGGCCTCTAACATAAGTAACTTGATTGAAAATGGAATTATTTATTCGATAATCAAGACAATACGTAGGGAAGCAGTACATCTATTAGTACTTTACAAGTAATAATTACCCAGGGGCCATAAACCATCGCATCAAGCCGAAAAACGTTGCTTTTATTCTGTATGGGGTCTTCTCATTTGGCATTCAAACCTTGAAAATGACATAAAGAGTTGACACCATGGTCGGTTGCTGAGTTTTGAATTAGGAGTGTGGAAATTACCATTTGTGTTCTTTTATCATGGGAATGTTGAACTTCCACAAAATATAGCCTGAAATGATTTTACACGGCTTTTCAAATTAACACCTGAAAAGAGGGATACCTTATTAATGTATTGCATTATTACAGGAATGTATCCCGGTGGGTATTGAACCAACTCGCCTCAATTAAAAGCCTGATTCTCGGCTATCCTAAATCAATGCGTCATATTTTACAGAGACCCAAGCTTAAGCGCCAATGAGGGAGCTTAAAGTTATAATTCTTCACAAACATCTTAAAATTATATCATAAAAGTTTTTACTGCTGTTATAGAGATATACGATCGGCATGTGACTTCTTCGGGCACAACTTAGATGAAGAAAGCGTGGTCTATTGTTAACTCCTCCTAGATTCTCTATGAAATTTATACTATCTTCCGTGGCAGAGGACTCAAGTAATTGCCTGCTAAGTCAAGTTCGAGTCCCAACTATGTAGGCTGCTCCTGTACATGGATGTTAGTGATGGTCTATTTTTGTTGATTGTTGTAATCCCCTGATTCAACGGCCTTAAATGCGCTATTTTCGAGAAGTTTAAGAGAAATAGATAAGTATTTGGCCCGCCTTTCAACGCACCTAGGTATTTGAAAAGGCTTGTGCACTTCGGGAACCCCTAAACTTGCCCGGGACACGTAAAGGTTGCCGGCCTCAGTGGCGGTGGGAACGTAGTCAACAAATTTGTTGGCTTAAATGTTAAAGTAGCAACTTTATACAGTGGATAAGAAACCCTAGGGCGGGCTCGCAGGTTACACTTCTGGGGGCAGGGTCTGGAAGCGTTAGCTTATCACCTCTGCGCCTCAGAAGGGGGAGGACTAGAAGGAAAAAGGAAGGAGGGGCCGCCGCGATAGGAGCCCGACGACGCCTCCTGGGAGGGGATAGGGAAGGGACGAGGAATCCCGCACCGTCATAAAGGCGGGCGGGTCCTATCATCAGCGGAACCAGGCAAAGCCATTAATGTACCAGCGATTTTAGAGGATTTTCCTATGAGGAAGAAAAATTCATCGATCAAATCGCTAGATAGCAACTTTATACAAAATAACCAGCAATACAATGCGAACGAGCGGGTATTTTTTCATGAAGATAATTCGTATTTTCCGATGAAAATTAAGTCTTCACCTGCCAATCAAGAGGTCACGGGTTCGAGTCCCTCCTGAGTAGGTTTCCACTATCCAGGAAAGTGTTACTCATGCGCGTAAAATTGTAGAAATGTTTGATAAGCTTCTATGTAAAAGGCTAATAAGTGCTATTTGCGGTGGTATGGAAATAAATTTTAAAAATAAGCAAGGCCCTCTCCATTTTAACGATGGTTCGTTAGCGTTACCACTGGCCGCTAGGTCTTATCGCTCCCTCCTCTCCTCCAGCTTCCTTTACGGTATATATATCTCACGTCCATTACGGAACAGTCTTCAAGAGAGAAAACCAAAAATACTTCCGCAGTGTTGGTGGCATCACACGGGGTGCTTGGGATCCAACAGGTCCTCCCCTAAAATATTTTCGGGGAATCGGCGTGCGCTTGGATGAGAACTTTCCCGTCGCTTCCGACGATTACGAAGCGTCGTCACGAAAGCGCTGAAGCTGGAGGAGGCAGCCTCGTCCGTGGAAACGGGAGAAGGGTTAGCGAAACGGTAGAAGAGAAAGGATCCGGAGAATACCGTGAGCGAACTCCTCGGAGCTCGGAGTCGTGATCCGTCGCGCCTTTTTTTTCTCCCTTCCTTCCATGCCTGCCTCCCAATTCATTCGCCTCTGCGAGCGATTTGATGATTTACTTCCACCTGCACATGCCGAGTCAGCAACGGCCACTTAAGCCATTTCCACTGTAAGTTTTCGGGGCAGTAATTTCAGCATTTTTTTCGGGTATAATTCATGCTATTTTTTCGTGATTTTAAAGCTTATAATCACCATTTTTGGCATGTATACCATGGTAGCTAGTATAGAAAAATACCAGAACTGTTTTGTGATTGAGCGGGTATTTTTTCAAAAGTTTAATTCGTATGTTTCCTTTTTTCACGTGAAAAAAGGAAACACGAATGAATCACAAATCCAATCACATGAATTTCAAAATGAATCACGTTTACTGAAGTTTCAGCATTTAAAAATAATTTTCTTTTATTTACTTTGTTTTCAACATCCGCAGTGTTTCAAGATAATTCATGTAATTTTTTTGCTACATACTTTGGAGAAGTAAGCTGAAAATTTGTTGACATTAATATTAAGTTATCCCCGTGGGAAGAAGATATTAATTTTATATTTATCGCTGTTTCACTTTTAAAAAAATCATTCGCATTTATTATTTCCGTTATTTCAAATGAACCATTTTGACTTTTATATCCAGGAAGCCAAGGATAAGCGTCAGCAACAATTTTATCCCGTCAACTCCAGCTTGGTGTATAATCATTGTATTATCAATTTATTTTATGCAGAGAGAAGACCATTATGATGTTGTTCATTAACTTATTTTCCGAAGGCCATTAATACTACTTATTTTCTGAATAGTACTAGCTTTTATGAAATTTCGTGTTGAATTTAAAATTAATGAGTCCTTTTATTCACGGGAGAGTGAAGAATATAAGCCATTTGAATAAAGTATGCAATCCTGTTATTAAATGTATTAGAGTATTAATATTGCCTTCTGCCCTTATGGTGTGTGGTGTTCTTCGCCATTTTGCTAAACAATATTTTAATGCCATCGTTAAATATCCAAACCCCCTTGAATGAAGGTGAAATATTTCCCCATAGCTAGGGTATTTGAACGTTTTTATAGAAGTAATGGAAGTTCAATTACTTGGGCAGCACATTGAAGGAAAATGGGCACAGCAATGAAGATAATGAGTTGTAGAATGGGGTAGTTTCCTTCATCAAAAAAAACGAAAGATATTGATTGCGATTCATTACCCACCATTAGTGTATTCATAATATACAAATTATTCGGTTTCATAAATACCGGTTTAGACGAATGGCAATGGTCAATTTTAACCTCATTTGAAAAAGCCCAGATTAGCGCCCATGCGATTCCACTCCACGTGACGTCACAGGGGCCTAGTTTCTATACGAGTAGATAGGAGTTTTACATCGTCTAAGATTACCAATGCATGCATGAGGCACAGACCTCAGGGAAACGTCTCTTAATAATTACCTTTTAAAACTACCTAAGGTCGGAAAGTTTCCTTCGTTTGATAAGGTATTAATAATCCTTATTTAAGCCAAGCGCTACCAGCTAGCAGGGTACTCTGCTACCTGCTGGCAGCCTGCGTCGTAACAGCGCTCAGAGCCTCGCCCCAAGGTCACCTCACTTGCGGCAGCGGGAACCAGAACGACGTCACACGGAGTTTTCCCGGCATTCATACTTACCCGTCGCGTTCTAGCGCGCTTAAAAATTTTCACTTTTCATTTTATCGCGAAAAATAGATATCGTCATTTTAAAATCTAAAAGCGTGAAATACGTACTCCAGGAGTAATAATCTTTCGATTTAGGCAATAAAAAAATAATAGGAAGCCACCCAATTGCGTCAGCGTAGGAGGCGTTCACGAATAAGAAGGAAGTGATTGGAGGTATATTATGTAGGAATTTGACAAGAAGGGTAGTGAAGAGTCTGATTTGGACCTTACAGCTTTACGGTGCGGAAACGTGGACGTTGAGGAATTAGGGTGAGAAGGGTTTAAAAGTGTTCGTAATGTGGGTGTAGAGAAGAATTGGGAAAGTGATGTGGAGGAGTGGAGAGAGACATGGCGAAATGCTAGACATGATGGACGAGGAGAGAAATTTCATAGCTGAGATATAAAGGAGACAGAAGGATTGGCTGGAACGAGTACTCATCGGGGAGGGAATGTTTAAGATTGTGTTAGAGGGAAGATTGTTAGATAATCTAGGAAGAGTAGGTAAGAAAATAAGAATTGTAGATGGAAGCAAGGGGAGTTGGCCTTAACGTGAATGGAATAATTATAATTATTATTATAAAAATTGATTTACTTCTACATTTTATTTTTACATCTGAATACAGAAATAACAAAGAGAAAGAGCTTTAGGTGGTCTCCAAGGTCATACGGCCAGAATTGAGCCACCATCAAATAACAAAATGTTGGCCAATAAAAAAATAATAATGCAGTAAATGATACATGTGCGTTTTAAATAAATGACATCAAAATAAATTTTCAATTATTTCTTGCGAGAAAAGTCAGTCTTTAGCAAGTCTTAACACTACCTTTGAGGATTTATTTTTTAAATTCTAGCGGGCAGTAGACTAAATAACTTTGGCCCCATGTAAATAGCAGCGTTTATGTAATGTTAACTTAGGTCTCTTTGCTACTATAAATGACTTACTCCTGAAATTGTATTTATATGTATTACATCCACTCGACATATTTCCACTTACGGCAAAAAACAATTTATGTACTTTGAATAAATACAAATGCTTAAGTGGCAACAATTTTAGGGCCACAAACAACGGAAATGAGTGCTCATAATATTTTTTAGACAATATTAGCATAATGAAGAAGAGGGAGATCCAAGGTGAGAGTGAAGACGCCGAGAGTAAATTCCACGATCTCCATGCTAACTTACCTCAACCGGTGAAATAATTTATTACAGTATAACTCGCTGATGACGAATTTCAGAGGACCATCGTTCTATTTTGCTATTAACGGAATTTCGTTATATCCATGTTAAAGGATGTTGCCCTATACATTAAAGGATTGCCGGCTAATATTCCGCAAATCCTATTTATTTAAGAAACGGATTGGTAGAAATCAATCGCCGACCCACGGAACGTATTCAAATAGTGATCCCGAATTGTGTTTATGATGCTTTTTATTTGAACTGGCTTTTATAATAAATTGTTGTTTTATTCAATGACTTGTATTTTATTACAATTTATTGTATTATTTATTGCGATAAATTGTATTTTATGATTCTGTTTCATATGTCATATTCTTTAAAATAGGCTGCTCCGAATTATGCATCGCTATAAATTTTAATTTAAAATATGAATCTAAATATAGCACGGTTAAGTGGCGAATATGACAATAATTTCTTTATATAAGAATAAATAATTCCCTAAGTGACCATAGAATATTTAATAATAGTGGAGATTTCGTACCATCCCTACGCATTATATGTGGGAAAGTCAACATAGCCGATCATCGGAAAGGGTACGGGACCGGAAACCTACCTCGTTATAGACGGGATTTCGTTATATGCTTGATCGTTATATGCGTGTTTTACTGTAGGTAAAACGTGCTATAGATCATTGTTTCCTCAATGCTTTTCGTCAATCTGTCTTATTTAATTCATCTCCCTCTGAGCTACTCTTGGAGAATAAGGCCTTTTCCCTCTCAATGCAGAAACCCATGCGGCGGGAGCGGTCAATGACCTCTTGGGTACATTTCGATAGCGCTATCTTTCTCTCATTCTAGGCGAGTTCATCCTTATCGTATTTATCCTTACTGCCATTATGAACTGATTTGGGAAACGATTTTGCAAGTTTCCGCTTATATTACTGTGCGTTTGGTCAACGGAGGTCATAGATACAGCTCAGGCTCCAGTTCATGGGATATTTCCATCGTGCCATAGTGAAAAACACTATCGGTTATTCCATATACTTCTGCTGAGCGACTGGATTTTAACGTACTTTAATTACCTATAATTTTTTAAAGAAATTTTTCGCTAAGTTACAACGAATCTCGTTTTGTCATTATTTTCGGGGCGCTTCAGTTTACGTGGTTGAGTCCGATCATTTTTTTTATTTAAACCTTTTTGATGACCGTGAAATTTTCGTATTCTCATTTTACTGTGTTTTTCTTTTCAGAAATCATTATATATCAACATATATAGTTAAGGTATTAGCGATGTATGTGATGACCTTGTCTCAGCCGTTTACTAGCACTAAGAAACCAGTTTATGTGACAAGAAATCTATTACCATAGAAGCGTTGCCTTGTTAACAGCTATATTGCGAAAAATCCCCAGACGTCCTGCGTAACCCTTGCGGTGACCTCTTACTCAGCGTAGGCTATTTACAGGTTTCCGATTGCGTACACCTCGTTGATAGGTGAAAGAAAAAATATTTCTCGCGTGATTGATAACTATTGGAAGCTATCACCAATATTTAAAACCAGCTCCTGTGCCTGGTATTTTATAGTTATTATAGAGGTTATTATATAAGCATTGGTTCCCAGTGAATATAATTATAATCACTTATTAGATGGTAGATATGATATAAAAATGAATATGAAATTAACGAATTATAGGTTTTTCATAGTTCAAAAACTATTTTTACAAAAGGAAGAATGTATTATTATTGTAACTTAATATTAATTACCAGCATCAACAGTCATCATTCCTATGATTGTTTTGACACAGGTCTCCATTCAATTCCACAGTCGGATAGTCCTTTAACACTTGCATAATTCTTTTGCTTTTCATCCTTCATCGCCTGCTCTAAGCGGTTGTAGTATTGCGCTGTGGAAGGCAATTGGAAACCATTGCATTATTATCCCGCGGAGGCGCAGCTCCTCCCCCAATATTTTATAAAAAAACATGTTGGCATTCTCTGCACTATAATTTTTTTATATTAGCGACATATATGCTGCTGCTAAAAATATTTTAAATGCCAAAGGAGGAGGCGTATTTCGGTTTTAGAGGCAGGCTTACTCTTCTTCCAGGTACCCAATATTTGGCTAAGAAGATAGTCATCATAAGAAGTAGTCAGGATACGGTTGATGTAGGCTTCCGCGGAATGGTGCAGTAAGCGCAACTAGTCAAACCTGAAAACGTCTGCTGCAACACCGGCGAAACTGCTATCACGGAGATTAATCTACGCAGAGGACAACCCGGTAGCCTTTTCTGAGTCAGAATACGGGTAACCGTATCTGAAATTTGAGGTTTGAATGCACCTTGACTTTGAAAAACCTGTTGCAACGCCGGTAAAATTGTCGTCACGAAAATAAATCGACGCGGAGTACAACCCGGAAGCCTACCTGAGTCAGAATACGGGTTAGCGTCTTTGAAACTTGATTTGAACTGCCGCCTCCACGGTGCGCTAGCGTTGCCCTCGAGATCCGGCCTCAACCTAGACTCTCACCAGAGGCTCAAGGTCTCGGCCAATGCTGCTCTACGGTCTGGCGGGCGAGCCTTCCGCGGTTGCGGCCTCCCGTCCTCCCCCACCCGCTGCCCCGGCAAGGTGAGGCACAGGTGGAGTAGGAGGCTCTCCTCTGCCAACCAGTGCGCTCTTGGCAAGCCAGAAGGGAGGTCTTGAGTGAAAGACGGAACGAGACAGCCGCGTCGACCGGAGAGTGTGTTGTGTGCTCGCCGCAATTATAATCCGTGGCCGGTGCCGGCGAAGTGTTGGATTTGAGTCTTTTCAATCAGAACATTGTGACGACAACAACTGGACGAAGATTTTCATGGAATAAACTACCCTACAAGACGTTCCTTGTTATTTTCTATGGATTTCGTCTCGTCTCATCAGTGGTGGTTCATTGTGGCCGATGTTGCTTGAGTGATATGTGAAGCGGTCAGTGAACTAGCCTGTCCCCTTTACGGGGGGACTACTGCTAAATCTCGCCGGGGTGCTGGCAAAGGAAAATAAAAAACCATTGTGAACTGGATAAGTGTGTTCTTGTCTATGCTGAAAGTTGTAAAAAAATTGTTTCGTCGTGTCTGACAGTGGGGAGTGGAGCTTCGTTCTAAACTTTTTACGAAGCGGGTAAAACGTTTGTTCTCCGATAATGGATTCATCGTGAGTGTCAACTTCAATTTTTTTGAGTGTTGTTTTTAAGTGGAGATTTACTAGTGCCCTTTAAGGATTTCCTGGAGCCTTTCCTGAGGATTTCGCGAGCTGTCTTCACTAAGGAAAATATTTTTCTTGTGATTTCAACGCCTGTCAGCCTTAAGGAGCGGTTGTCAGTTCGATTCTAAAGTATTCGGTGAGTGTTGGCTATTTTTCTCGATATTTTATGGTGCTCCTCGAAGACAAGAATTATGCGCCAGTTCTCCATGAACTTTGTCTAATTGTAAGTTGAAATTGCCGTTAGCTGTGAAATTCGTGTCCCCGTGATTGATAGATACTGTTGAAGCCTATGAGAACATAATAAAGGCAATTTGAGTACAGACTTTTCAACTTTCAATACGGGTTGCATTTTGTCTTTATTTTCAGACGATAAACTTTTTTTATTTATGCGGCTTATTAATTTAATTATTACAGTTTAATTATCACTAAGGTAGGATAGCCTCCGCATAGTCTCAGATTTTGTGCTCTTTATTGGAACACAAATCTTTTTATTCATCTGCAACTTAGGTAGCTCATACTTCTTATTTCTTCAAACAATAATAGGAAACTCATCCGTAGTAAAACAATAATTTTAACTGTTGTGTCTACCAATAGTAGTTACTATCTGTGATGCGATGCCAATAATGGGATTCATAAACCTACTGTGAGACGAGTGAATTTTCGATCCATATCATATGATGTTTTAAGACCGTTTAAGAAACGTAATCGATTTAGCGCTGTGTCGCTATACGCTGCGTCATGATTAGTCACTTCGGTGTATGCAAGAAAACTTATGAAATGATCGTTTCACATTTCTGAATAAACCTTTCGTACTTTACGATAGAAAATGGGAATTGCACAATGTTTCGTGTTACGCGCTCCGACGTGGGAATCGCTCTTTGCGACCTTCGCCTTGAAAAGACTTGGCTACTCCTCCGACCCCGGAAGTAAAACTAGTCGCTTCTGCCTCGACGCGTTGGAGCCGGGCTTCGTGACCACGGCGGAGGTACAAGAATGAAGAAGTCCTCATCAAGAACAGGCGTTCATGAAAGAAAACGCAAGCTAAACATGAAGGAATACCGTTTGTTAAATCACAACTTCTTCACATCTCTCGGCACCAACAGTATTCGGAGGCTGCGCGCTAGGCTGAGATTGCTTAATTGTGAATATATGGCAACTCAGAGAACATCATATTAGAGCCGCTCTATATTTCCATGTCTGACGGTAACGATGAATTAAGAGAGATGTTTTGCCGGAACATATTGTTATGGGAATTAATTTTCCCCCCGAACAATAAACGAGTGTTATAAGTACTAGGCGGAAGTTTGTAAGGGCGTTTCCTTTTTTTAACGTCCGGTATTACACCACACGCCTATTTAGGCGATTTGCGATGTTATAAATTTATAGATCTAGGTTCTTGTAATTCATAGCAGGCGTCAGAGAATTAGTCATCGGATTTGATACTAGTCTTGAGATAAATTTGTTGAGGCATATTTTGATCCAATTGCCCGCGTTATTTATTAAAAATTCTATTTACAGTATAATCCGTTAATCTTCGTCCTGAGGTTAAAAATAAATACGTACCTAAATCGATGAATATATTTAGGTTTTAAAAGGCTTCGTCCAACCAATGTCAGTGTCGACTGGTCGTACCAGTTTCGTAGTGATATACGGCGACTGTTGGAATTCCTTGCCGAGTTCAACGCTCTTTCGGGGAAATGCTGGTAGAGGCTTGATAACTTCATTGACAACATTCCGTGATTGAGAAGATTTTGCAGAATATTTTGGCAGTATTAAGTTATTGTTTTTCGACAGTCTATTTCTCTGTCCGCAACAACCCTTCATGGGTCCACGTATTCTGATGTGAACAAAACTATACCCATATCATCAACTATGAATTGATTCTTATGTCGGATTACGAAAGAATTGTCAACGTAATAATTTGAATCTCGACATGGTAGTTTTGTAAGTGTGCGTTATGCATAGGCGGAGGTTATCATGCTAGATGACTTTACTTCGACAACTTGACTTCAGCGTTGAGGCAACGAATATTTGCGAGAGGAATTGTAATTTATCACGAAATGATTACTTCTGAAGCCAGAATTTTCATTGATTCTCTATTCGTAACCGCTAAAATGTACGTTTTATGTGAGTGCCATGCTCAAGTGCCATCAGAGAAGGAGCCATAGTTAACGCTACTTTGAGGGCAGTCCGATCTGAGGTCATCGTCCCCGCCATGTGGCGCCAAATTTTTTGGGATTGGATTTGGCGTAGGGAGTTCGTCGTTTCGGAACTTTCGCATATTCCTCCACCGCTCTTTGCGATTGCAATTTTAGCAGTTTTCAAACTTTACTTGATATTTTTCCCTTGAATAACTTACTCTCGGTGGACTATTATCAAACTTCGTTGCAGCCATTAACGATATCAATGACAAGTTTTTTTTTTTTCATATCTTAGGTCTTAATTATGGCGTAAACTATTCCGTCCATTTCTACAAGATATTTATTGCGCCATCTGGCGAGGTTTCTAGTGGCTTAAGATGCAATTAGCGTGGGATCATGCGACTCTAATGAAGTGCATGTATTTTATTTGAATCTATGAGTGACCTTACAGTGAACATTTCCCCATGCAAAAATGATTGAGGCACTGGTCAATGCTCAAACCTTCCGCCAACGTGCTCACCCGCACAATTAACATTGTAAAGCGTTACGGCGTCCGTTAGTTTCATCGACGTCAATGCCGAATGATGCCTTTGCACAATATAACTTTATTCCCCTTTTATTGACCAAAAGTTAAGCCAATGAAAGAGCTGAAATCACTGGCGTTGTCCTCTGTAGTTCAAGGACGTTGATAATGTTGTAATGATCTTGCTTTTGAAAGCGAAGTCGATTGCTTCTCCGTTCTTTATTTTTGCACTCGATGAGGGCATGCATATAAGGCCTGCCGTGACTCTTGAAAGTGGATGTTGCAAAACAATCGTTTGAGCTTTCCGCCGTTGAAATCACTCGCTCTGAGTGAGGTCCGCCGTGCATCGGCAATTGAATCCAACACAGTGGCCTCTCGTGGCGTTGGTTGGGTAATGCGCAATACTCTTTATTGCGTGTTTTATTGCTTGTTTTAACCTTCCAATTTCACAAACCAACGTGATTTACGCTAGCCTATTCCAGTGCATTGCTAGAGTTTTAAGAAACTCCCTCATTTGAATTAAAAATTAGGTCTAAGAATTGCGATTTTGCATGGCATAACTATGCCCTCTATTTTATATACTATTGGACATCATTATAAGTGTCATTACAAGTGTCAACATATATGCAGTAATATAACGTATTTTCGTAAAATTTTCTAAGGGTAACTTCGTATGACATATGGTAAATTCAAATTAAACTCTCCGAAAAGTTAATTTTAATGTGGTGAATCTGGTACCTGTAGTTCAGTTGAGTTGGCGCTGATATCGGCTCGTTTAGAAACGATCAGTGGTGACTCCCGGACCATTTCCTTCCTTAGCGGGTTTTCTTCGACCTTGCGTAGATAATTACAGTTTCAAGGTGGTAAAAGGTAATGCCACTTGAATGTCATCGCTTGTCATGATGTTTGAACCTGTAACTGCGGTGTTTCCCGTTGATTTTTCGTCCAGTATTAATATAAAGTAGGTATTCTAATAGTGACAAACTTTTATTGATCAGATTTGCGATAGAACAGTGGAAATATATCGCCGCCTCGACGAAGGCACTAAAATTGAAGGTATTTACGCTCCGTTTTGGGCTCATGTAATCAATTCGAGGTCTTTTCGTCGTGTTTCTGTAGACTCCTTTTTCGCCCGACGCCTTACTTGGCCTCGCATTTCGTTCCCACCCAGAACCGGCCAGGCCAGGATTGTTGTTTGCTCTCGAATTCAGCCCACGAATATATAAATTTTCCTCTGGGTGCCCCGTTGTGGGCGTCGTGTTCGGAGGCGCCATAGCGATGGTCGCCGTCCGCGGAGCATCGCCGTGGGCGGCCGGCGTCGCATCGCATTGCATCACCGGACCCCCGGCCAAGAGAAGATTCGCGGGATGGGCGCGTGGGATATCCGCGAGAGAGGGCCTCAAGTTCAGGGACGGGCAGTGACGGGAGGAAGGCGTGGCTCACCCCGCGGGGCGACTGCCGACTCGTCCGGGAGAGGGCCTTCAGCGGCAACAAGACGAATGGTGTGGCAGAGAGCGAAGGGGGGATTTTTCGAGTGTCGCGTTTATTTTGGTGGATGACCCCACCTCGAAGCGGTGGTTCTTGTGCTCATGCCTCGATGCCTGTCACTATGGTAGCAGTGCATGCTGGAAGGGAAATATCTCTGGCGTAAATTATCCTTTTTACGTGTGTTCTTGTAGTAACCCCTAGGGCCAGGGGCGCAGCTAGGAATTAAGGCTAAGGGGGGGGGGGGTTTCAGGCGCAATTAATACTATGGGGTTTGGGGTATTGCATACCCGCTAGGGTAAGCGGGAGTTGCGGTGGCCCTCCGCCGGAAAAATTTAAGAGAAATGGTTGAAAATGGTGATTTTTACGGCCTTCTGAGGGATATTTTATTAATCCTCACACTATTCTGTAAGCAATATTAATCCGATTAAGTAAAATAGATTTAACTTAAAAACTCCTATGAGCTCTGGGGGGGGGGGTTTATCCCCCATAACCCCCTTCGCTGTGCCACTGCCTAGGGCTACACATGTAACATCGAATAGAGGTGATACCAGACAAAATTCATGAAGCACCGTAGAAGTAAATGAATGAAAAATACAATGAAGTGAGTGCCGCTCCCTGTATGATTTTAATATTGACGCTTATAAGCGCCTTAATTATTAACGCCTCTACCTCGTCATCGTGTTAAAAAGCACTCATCGCCCTTTAAGTTGATAGTATCGTGGGGCTACTGCCGACTCGTCGGTCCTTCCGAGACGGCCTTACTCCTTAATATTATATTGTGTTTCAATGATATCTTCCTCAGCAAATCAACTGTCATGATTAATTTTGTTCTTCATATGCTCTCAAGATTTTGCTCCACTGCATATCGCTGGATACAGCGCAGTATGATTTAGATTTGCAATTTAACGAGCATTTGTGAATTATTCCCTTCCAGTCCTGTAAATGGTGTTCGTCAAAATGGCTTTAGTTACGCCTGGTAGTAGCGTGCGTGCATTGAATTATGTGAAGCGGATTTCTTGTGTTATATCTTATCAACGGTCCTTAATGTTTGGGATAACTGTTTTACTAAAAACTCCCATTATTATCCTTTTAAAATAAAATATGATTTTTAGTTGCTAATCTTTTAGCACCCTTCCTTGTTATGTCTAATTTTTTTACATGTGTAGCTACAATAGCTTCCCCGGAAATTTTTTCCATTATGTTTTATATCTGAATCATTTTTCTGGAGATTTGAATGACCACAGTGGCACTTCAAATGGGTGAGCTTCTATATGTGAAGAAAGTCTATTTGAAATTAGCCATATATTGTGAAAGGAAAAATTGAGTTTGTTTCTCCTTTTTGTTTATTTTGCGCGGCTCCTGTTGGTGCCGCGAAGAATTTAGTTTGATAAGAATTTATCGTTCGAGAAACATGCTCACTAAGAACACTGAATCAAATCAAAATGCGGATCAAGATGAAGTAGCTGAGTAAGCTGCAATATAATCCACAAATCCACTATCCACAAATAATTTAAACAACTAACAAGGGGTATAATTAATAATAATTTTAACCCTCAAATGCATGAATTATTTTTTCCAAATATTATACATGCATTTAAGATTGTTAATTGACGGAGTACCTACGTCACGAAACAATGATTCAAAAATAAATAAGCAGTATTCCTTTCTTTCTAATTTTCCATTGTATCAATTTTTAAGTCATATAAATAACGTCATGTTTCGTGCTTTTTATTATAAAGTGAGTTTCTGCATCCTGAACAACTTATCCCATTAGCACATAGGAATTCGTGCATTGGATCCGTTCATTATCAGGGGAATATTATTGAGCTATAAATTACTCGCATTTATCTCGACAGACTTCGACGTTTCTTGCATTTAACGCACTCATCCGTACGGCGCTGCTTGCTACATTCTGAATTTCTCTTATTAAATAATAGGTGAGGATGAGGAGTCCAACGCCGGTTGAATTTCTTTTCTTACGAAGTCGGAGGCGCGGGAGGGGGAGATTACAAGAGAAGAGAGGGGAGGGGAGGTTGTGTTTAGAAGGGCGAGGATGCGGATTTTGCCTCAAGTTCAATGCCCAAGCAAGTTCGCCAGGCCGCCTTCTTCCCCTCCTCTCCCCCACCCCACCGCCCCAATGCCAATTGCCTTGCACCCCCTCCCCCGACCGCGTCCCTCTCTTCCCCATTCCACGGGCGGAGGGAGGGGAATGTAGGCCGCGCAAGAGGTCGTTGCCACCAGGGAGACTTCAACTGTTGCCTTCTTCTTCTTCTCCTGTGTGAACGCGGGACTATCCGACGGAGCGTTTACGAGGCGCGCGGACTGGCATTCTGCCTGCCCTCTTGCGATTTTGTATTCCTAGCCTCGATTGACGTTCAATAAATATCACTTGTAATATCATCTATTTTTACCGGAGATTGGTTTTGCTATTATTTTTGTTACGATTGACCTCTTAGTAGTCGCGACGGGTCTATTTGACCAAAGAGATTTTTTTTAGCCAAGTAACTTGCATTCAGCGTCATTTATAGTTTAGGAGTTTTCGTCCCATTTAGTCTCATAACGTACCTTAATCGTTCATTCCATGCCATTTTTGTGTCTGGATGTATCCATTATGCAGCATAATTTAGCGTTTTGACCCGACAAGGGTGTTTGCGAGTCGAAAAAAATCGCTTAACCCAAACAATATTCAGAGTAGCTTCTATTTTCGAAGGCAATACTTGCAATTTATCAGTGAAACAATGTTTCTCTGCAGATTTCCTTTCGAATTTAGTCAACAGGGGGGATTGCAAGAGAGATTTTCATACCACTGAATATTATGGAAAATCAATATAATATAAATACAATACAATATAAATAGTTGCAGTTCCTTACACATACTACTTCTAAGATTTATTTCCAATTCTATTACCGTTATTATTTAAAAAATTTAAATCCTGGGTCAATATGTGCCGACGCGTGTGGTTACGTAACTTTATCTCATACGGCTACTCACTGGTTAATAACTGAAAGTAATTTCTTTTGCAATAGTTTTGGTTTTCTTGCTAACCATTTTTGGGCTTCAGGTAACTTTGTCAGAGGAAATTATCTTCAATCGTTAATTTGAAAAAAAACGACCAACCTCAGGTAAAACCAGATGGCAGTGCATGTACAGTGATCGAGATGTAAACCGTTACCTATACCTTGTACTATTCATCTACATCTACATAATATCCTGCGAGCCACCTCAGGGGTGTTTGGCAGGGAGAGCTATTGAGAAGGTTCTACCTTGTTTCCATCCGAATCAGGGTTTTACCTGATGCCGATATTTCAATGACGGAGGTTGCCGAAATACTAACCAGTTGGAAACCCAACTGAACTTATTAAGCCTGGGAAGAAAAAGGTGTCACATATGAGGAATTCTCGTGGGAGCAATATTTGCAGTAAGCGTGCACAGATTACCACAGTCATGACCCCTTTGACAGTTTTTAAGTAGGTACATCTACATCTACATAATACCCTGCGAGCCACCTCTAAGGTGTTTGGCAGGGGGTGATCAATCACCAGCATGCAGCATGCATTTGGACTCCCACATGCACACCACACCGTCCAAGAAACTTCCCGTATAATAACAAACGTACGTGACATTTCAAATATTTTTACCATTGCACTGCGACATAACACCACTCCAACTTATCAATCCTATATAGTACCTTCACATTTAGACTTTCAGGATTTTTATATCATTTCACTAAGTGCTTCAACGCGTAGGTTTGTCTAAAGAGGCAATGGCATGACTTACCATGATATAAGCCAGAGACGCCGGAATATTACACGATAGAGGAAAGGGGTGGTTTCTATTGCTGGAAAATCGCGGACCGTCTTTTTACTTACGAAATCATTTTAGTCATGGCAAGGTAATTTATCGGATACTGCCTGAAACACTCTAATTCATATAATAAAAAAGATAAGTATGAATTTCCTCGTGGTCATTGGGAACATTTAAACTCCCCTTCAACGTGGCCCACATCCATTCATCAGCTTAGACAATCCTATGACAAGTATAATATCAAACTGGCATCACATCCGCATAGATATATGTTGAAGCTATAAGTGTCAAAGGTTGCGGGATTAGAATGTTTTAAGACGCATTGTGCACTATTCGCAAGTTCTAATTTGCTTCAATGAATACCAGGCTGCTCTAAATGCCGAAACACACATTACAATCGCTGAAGTGGTGAAATTCACACCTCGGAAATAGTGTGTTAAAATATACTGCTGAGAGCTTAATGAATAATAAACCTGTATTCCCTTTTGTGCTCGTAAAGTGCATGAGAACTGGCTTCATTGTGCCAGGGTACTTAATTTGTAAGCTATACAGTGCAGCTCAAAAAATGGCAGCTTTCTTCACAATCACGTCATCAGTAACTTATGTATGTTAATTTAAATACTTATTTTTCTTGGAATTAATATATCAATGTATTCATTCTGAATTGTAATTGAGCGTATTAATACTGCCATTACCTGTTTACCCTTAATTTGTATCGTATGGTATTGGTGGTTTTGCTTACATAGAATTGAGTTCTAAATTGTAACTGCATTTCGGAATTTTATCGCTGTTTATTCGACGCAAATGCTAAAATTTATGCTATTTTTCTTGCATCGCTCCTACATATACCTACCCAAAGATAAATTTCGCCGATTTTGAGTATTTTATAAAGCAGGGATTATGACAATGTTTTCTAATACGTTTGCATTTGGTGAATAAGAAATTCAATTTTCTCCTCCCGGTGAGCCTCTTATTTTCGGAAGTAATTGAAATTATTCACATATGTAAAAAGTACTCTAATATGACAAATTTTGTCACTCTTTCTGTCAATATCGTCAAGCGGGAGTGAACAAAAGTTAAAGACATTTTCTCGAATGCAGAAGGGTTAAGTTGTCTGACGTAAATTATTATTATTGACTCTATCATAGTTCTCAATCCAAAGTCATGATCACCTAGTGACACCTACCTACTTCCTTACGTACGTGCTTGAAATATAAACGAAAATGACTGCGGGATACCGAGTTATTCCATTAATTTCTTAAAATGAACGCGAAATGTTGTGGTGCTGTCTCTGTCCAGGTTACGTATTGGCATGATTTTCTCCGGAGCGAGTTGAGCGACGCGAGAAAAAATTACGCCAACGCTTTTGCGTCAGTACGGTCGACTATGAAATGATGCGATGAGGGGGGCTCCCTCTCCTTGAAGGACAAACGAATGTCGTGTCGCGCGGGTGCGGCGCAGTTTCGCGTCTTGGCGAATTGCGCTTTCCATTTCCTCGTCGGACCCCCGGGTCACGGGTGCGACACAAATGGCACGTGTTTCCCGTGCCTTTTGGGTGACTCCCACGATGCATAGCACGCTAGACTCGCATCATCCCTGGGTGGGATGTCGACGAGTGAGTCGCTGTTCCCGGCAGAGTGATCGAAGCCGCACATTTTTACGTATAGCCAATGGTAAACCTTACATCTACCTAATCTACACATACATAATACCCTGCGAGCCACCTCTAGGGTGTTTGGCAGGGGGTGACAAATCACCAACATGAAGCATGCAAGAGGACCGCCACATGCACACCGCACGATCATAGAAATATTACGCACACTAGAAAAATATACATGCTTATTCATTAAAAAAAAACTTGCTAATAGTTAGTAATTCCTAGAGCAAATACACGCAAGGTTAGAACTACGAAAAAACATGCAATGAGTGATCCTAGCGAGCGACGCCATTAATCCTATCAATTGAGACAACGTTGGTATCCTTAATAGTACGAGGGAAGAATGACATTTTAAAGGATATGATTCACGTCGTCTGAGAAAATATCTTCTTCGAATTTCCTAAGTAAGTTAAGCCTATACTTCGATCTACGCTCCTGTAAATATTCCCATCCTAACTTGTGTAACATACTGGATACGCTGCACTTTTTGTCGTAAGAACTCATCACAAATCTGGCCGCCCTGCGCTCGATTGATTTCAGCTATTAGTCCTACCTCGTAAGGGTCCCACACGCTAGCAAAAAACTAGTCCAAATCGGTTGCCATAAAGAAGTAACCTCGCTGTTTTTGTGATTTAGGGACTCTCAGATCGAATCCATATCAAAGAACATGATTTGTGTTTCTTATAATGGTTAAAGGCATGTTTCCTTCCCCCAATTTGCGCTATCCTAACTTTGAAATGTATTTACATGGTCTAACTTGAATTGTTACTCATTTTATCGAATCTATAGAACTATCAACAGCTCATCATACAAAAGAAGCCGAAATACGTGAATGCACTTCACGATTACTTATGGCATAACATCTTTACAAAATTTTTTAAAGTACGCGATGTGACAATTTTTCCATCTACTGTAATGATCAATGACAAATTTTGTGCCAGAAAATAAGCGATTACCATTGCCTACCGAGCATGTGGAGGATCAAAAGATTTGTGAATCCGGCAAATCTCAGCCACAGATTGACGCAGTGAGAGTAATTCTGCGTTTTATTGTCTCCATTGGGGCTATAAATAAATTTTCATCGAAGCCCACTAAGCCTCTCTGTCCTTGGTAGGAGCTGTTTTTAGATATGCAACAGCTTTCTCGAATTTGGACAAACAACTGCTTCCGATCAAACAGATTGTACCCACTTCGGGGTGGTGTGAGAATAATACTTCCTTGTCCATAGTCTCCATCATCATCAACATCATAAACGCTTTTCACGACTTAAACGAAATTTTAAGAAAAAATCAAAGTAAAGAGAACACGGCAAATGTTGCGACTGAGGGACAGCGATTGTTAAGTGATGTGTCAATTTTCCGATCTATTTCAAAGATCAGGCAATACATTTTTATACTTTATTTGCGGCGGGAAATTGACCATTTATCCACGTCTAAATAATACTCTTCCAGCCGCCTCTAGGGTGCTTGGTAGGGTGTGACCAGCCACCAGCATACAGCATGCTAGAAAATCCCACCTTGCACACCACACGGTCATAAAATATTACCCATTATAGCAAAAAATACGTGCAAATGTTTATACCAAGGAAAAACTTGCTAACTGTTAGTGATTCCCAAAGTAAATGCTATGCAAGGTTTGAACAACGTAAAATAATATCATGCTATGAGTCCTCTTAACGAGTGACAGCATTGATTTTATAACGAGAGAGTCGGTTACTATACTTAATAGTACGAAGGGAGACCATTGGCAGGGCATAGCGCAAAGAAAATATCTACGAATACATCAAATCGTAGCCAGAGATTTAAATTAAACAGTGAGAGTAATCCTCCGTTCCCTTATCCCTTTGAGATAGATATGTATCGAAATCCCTGCGTCTTCTTGGCAGGAGTCTCTTCTATAAATGCAACCGCTTTCTCAAACTCGGACAAACAAGTGCTTCCGATCAAACAGATTCGGGATTTACCCACTTACAAAGCGTGGTGTGGGAAGAGTCCTTCCTCGCCCATAGTCCGCCGCCGTCGTATTTTGGGAATGGGCCTTCGCCTCGCTGCTTGGTCACCGCTCTCGACTCTGGCCCAATCTTTTGGTGAGTGGACTCCGGAGGTGAACGACCTCCCAAGATAACCATCTTCCCCCAACTTCTTGACCGGCCAACCCTTCCCCCCAACGCCTCCACTCCCTTCTTCCTCCCTCGAACATCATCCCCTGAAGGACAAAACCACCACCCCCTTCTTATCCCTTTCACCACACTTCCTCTTCCATTTCCTCCCCAAGCCAAGCATTCGGACGAATGGGCGATGAGGGGGAATTTAAATTTAGAAACTTTTCCTCCGTTGTCGCATTCACTCTTTGCCTCGGTGGCTTGTGAATAATTAGCAGTTTTGGTATATATTTTAATAACCGAAGAGCGACCTCTTAGGTCCCACGCAGGGGTGGGTACTCGCGAACTTGCACAAAGCTGTATCATTTACATTTTAACAGTTGTCATGAGCGTTTACATCAAGCGTCCATCCCTAAGAAATTAGTTAAATTTTGTAGAGGCTCCAAATTCTTTGAGGCTCAAGATCAAATCAGTCCAATGCAAGAGTCGCTAACTTATCAAATTGAAATTTGTTGTTTTAAAAGGTTGGTTTGAGCGAATTTATGCTCTTAGCTATAGTACAACTAAATCATTTAAAATGTGATTAAAAACTGTCTGATAATAATAACAACAGTTTATTTTATGCATAAAGATTCATCTATTTACACTCTATCTTAGAAAAGGTTTTCGGTGAAATCGTGCACATAGTGTATTGTTTCATATTACATAATTTTTCATATACTAATTGTATTCACATAATGGTTTATTATGAGAATGGCCTTCCTCATATATACCATGGCTCTCTACCTATGTTCTCCAGTCCGCTATATGCATATTTTCCCTCTTTACAACTCTACATCTTTGTATCTATCCTCGCTTGTTTATGGGATACCCATGAAGGCCTCCATTATCTCTCGCACCAGGCAGGACCATATACACCCGTTTGGGAAAGGTTACTTTCCTTCCTCTCAACTTATGCGTGCCTGCACCTCATCATTTTCCGTCCAAGAACCCTCTGTGACAAAAAGGCTCGTCAAGGCTAATCTTCGGCATTCCTATTCTTCACGACCATCCTTTCTTCCAGATAATCCTTCCTCTACTTCCTACCTCCCTGCGTCACTGCCAGAGCAAGTGTCTTACCGAAAGTTCTCCACTTCATGGGGTATTCGCCTCAAGGCACGTAGCCTGGACACCTGCACTTCTATTTTCATTCAAATACTTCTCACAGTGGACACGTTTCGACTGTTGAAATCACCGTCAATAATAAGCACAATCGTCATAACCTTTGTGCCTCCGAAAAGCTTTACCATCATTTATCTACACATACAAACGTTGAGAAAGAAACCAGGTGAGTGCTGAAGACACGGACATGCTGCCATACGAATGAAACAAGTATTTAGTAGTAGAAAAACGAAACGTTATCGTAATAAGTGATTCATGCATTGGTTATAACATGCCAAAAAGTTCATGCAGATATTTAGTATTTACAAATGTGATATGTTACTACATACTCTCATCTATCCTAAAGGTAAATTACAGCTCTTATTATGGCCCCTTATTGTACGCGAAAAAAAGTGGATCACTTTTCTAAATTTTAAATCTATCGGTTCTGCAGTCTATTCCCTGATCGCATCCATTTTGAAATCGGTCGTGTTAATAAAATTCTTTGCGAAAAATTGCTATTAATTTATAATTTACATTACGTCAGAATTCCGCCACATGAAGCCTGAATGAACTCTTTATAAGTGCGGTGTATTTTGGGTGATAATAGTATTAGTGATAGTAGTATTATCATAGTACTCATTCAATGTCAAAGAAGTTTGTGGAATGGCTTCCAGAGCATTGCGTAGTTGCGTAGATGAAGTTCTTCCAACCCTGAAGTGATGTATTTTGGCTCCCCAGTCACTGACTGCATGGCATATGTGGCTCGTACTGGTGGTGGTGGTCGCATGGCCTCTCCGTCCTCGCCGTAGTGGCTTGGGGCGGTGCATCTCGGAGGGGGCAAGGTCACAGGGCGGTGACCGGCCTTCCCGAGGCGGCGGAGGGGCCGATGGCTGCGGCCGGCAACGCCGCCGCCGAGGCTCCGACTTCTTTTTTCGTCATTGGCATGCCGCCGTAGCCAATGGCCGGGGGAATGCCAGGAGGCACGCGCGACATTCCAAAGCGAACATCGCGCCACCTCAAGTCGGAAGCATTCGGGATGGTAATGGCATTGTTTTTAATGCGGGCACTCGCAGCGCGGAAGGCTCCCTGCCAAATACTACCTTAGTTTTCGGAGGTTTTTTCGCACTGATGATTTCGCGATTAACCCGTCCCATTCCTACTGTAGATGCGTTATAGATTTATGACGTTGATAGATAGGCTAGGGGTAAATTGCTTACGTATCGCTATTCGTTAAAATAGCCACGTTACCTTATGGTAAAAGAAAGATTTCTTGCTTTCCCGGCGAAAAAACTGAGTGAAGAGTTCTCGGGATCGCCACCGGGTCAGGATTGCCGTACTGACCCGCTGGCGATCCCGAGAACTCTTCACTTACCTTATGGTATCTTCAGTTATAACCACGCGGATTGCTACCTCAGTTTTCAGCCGTCATTCCGCACTGAGGCTTAGGCGATTAACACATCCCGTTCCTAGTGTGGGTGCGTTATGGATCTTTGGCGTTGGAAGATAGACAATCACCTGCTAGGGGTGAACTACCCAAGGTTAAATACGTATTGCTTATTTGATGAAATAGTTATGTTACCTAAGGATAACTTCAACTATACCACATCAATATTAAAGACCCACGGGACGTTTTCGGAAGTGTCATCGATGTTGCTTTGACTCTGAAAGCGGAACAAAGCCTAAAATATCGGAATAAATGAATTTAATATTAACGATGCAATTTTGTCGCATGTCCTACCTGTTTACGCAGTTTAGGCAATTTCGGAAGCGGCAGTAAAAACTTATTTGCAGCTTCTTAATGATCATCTGAATACTTATTCTAGGGATACTTATTATATCTGAATACTTCTTTCCCTTTTTAAAAATGTTTGAAACACAAAATTGTAGTTTGGTCCTTATCGAAAAATTTTCTTACATGACAGTTCTTTTATTTTTAACATAACACGAATTAAGTTCTCGGGAAAATTGAATGTAATTAATAAAAAAACGATTTAAAATCCCCATACGTCCGTGGAGTTGAATTAGTTTCATTTAAAACATCAGCAATTGTATATACCTACGGTGGATAAAAGGATGCCCACATTTCTTAAGCTGTATCAATCATTGTTGGAATGGCATTTAGACTAGTAAAGTATCATGCTGCACTCGTATTACATTCTTCCAGCATCGCCGAAGGACGTTTCAGTTCTTGCGGCGAATGCAGAGGGGCTGAGATGTGTATCCATTTCGCCTTTGCGGCCCATTTGCTCTCGAATGGCTGAGACCCGACCGCGGAAACTCGCGGATAATTGGCGCACTCGCAGAGCTTTTAAGCCTTGGCACCGACGGATTATTTTTCCTCTTTATCTCTGCATGCACATCTCTCTTGCTTCAAACCGCCTTGGATTTGCAAGGCATCTTCAGCTGTCGACGCGTGAACTGCGATGCCGTCTTATAGACTCTCCTTCATATCTTTAAGCATTTCATTTATTATTATTACAGAAGAAATTAAAATAAAGTCGACGGTCGTGGTTGAACAATTTATTTTGACTCACATTGGTGAGGATATGGTATTAGGTGTATCTAAACTAAATTGCCTTTTTTCCTATTAAATTTTTAAAAATCGTATTAAAGAAACCAGTTTTAATTTAGTGAATTCCGAGTGTTTTTAAGACATGAAAATTAACTAACATGATGTTCGGGAATGAATTTTTCGATTGGTTACATACATTTTTGCACGATAAACAAATACCTGAATATATTAAATGTGTTAATATTCATTTACAGTATTTTTGAGCAAACACCTGTACAGCAATTTTGGATTGGTTTTCCCACTCATGCGAGCAATCATAACTCTAGCTGATGAATCTTTATATCCGATTGCGTTTTCTCTCCACTATCACGCTCCAGCTGCCCGGAGAATGTAACAGGTGGGTAAGAAGTAAAATCAGGTTTATTTTCGCGATGAAAATGGGGTAAAGAGAATTATGGACAATGGCTGGCTCTATCCGATTGGCTTCGGATCCAATGATGTTCATACGACAACCATTGTTGGTCGGGTTGCTGCGGGAGTTCTTTAGCGGGAGTTTTCTTAGGAAGCGGACGACTTTAAACCTTTATGCCTTCGCTCTTCGGACGAATCTTTGACGTGTCAAGACATTGAAGTCCGCACCAGAATATTTTTATTAATAACCCTGAATTTTGTGAGGCCTTTACGAGGCAACCATGCTCTTTGTCATATGGCGTGTATTGTTTTCACGGCCTGGGGAAGCGTAGATGGATTTTTTGCTTGCAATGAGGTTAATGCCGTAATATTGCCGTGAATGAAAGGCATCTGCTCGTAGCACCATTTACCGTGAATAATGATAGCCGGCGATATTATGATGGGTGCACCCTTGATTTTTCAAGCAATTCTGCCGGATGTTTTTCCAGATATTGCCTGCAGGTGCGTTGAAAACATTACAATACAAATCAAATATTTTATATGTGACCAAATAAATCTATTCCTACCTGATTATTCTCTTTTCTAATTTACTGTTTTTCATAGAAGTGATTTTTTAACCACTTCCACTAATTGAAGTTGATTCGCGGCAAAATTCATGATAACCAGTATTATTTTGGTCTTTATTTTATTGAAAGAGTAGATGTTCCTCACTTGAAACCATATCAATCTTTAGAAGATGATTACGCATTCTGAGGAAATGAGGATTACGTAAACTGCTTAGGTTCAGGACTCATGAACTTAAGAAATTCATGGCTTCAAGTATCTCCTCAGAAGCTGAAATTATAAACAACATGGTATAAATAGTCGTCACGTGAATTGGTGGTGTTTAACAGGCCTATCCACGTCTATTTATCGTCAATCTGGTGAACATTTTGCTCGGTTCCATCCCCTCATAGAAGGAAAAGATTTCTCGAAGGTAATACTTTCAGGTCAATTTGCTCGCGGTGCTTTTGTTAGCGGTCACATTATATACACGGTAATGACGCGACAATCGGAGGCAAAAATGATGCTGCATCGGGAAACTTCATTCCAATCTGCCTGCAGCGCTTTTAGTAGCGGCCTCATTATGCACGAGCGGTGCATGGATTAAGGGGAGAAAAAAAACAAATGGTCTATCCGAAAGCTTTCCGCTGAGGATAGGACAATTTCCGGCTCGGAAAAACGTTGCGGGAATCCCATCAAAAGGATCACCGTTTGTCGTGGAAGGCTTTAAAAGTCCTATACCCTTCGACTCAATCCATTCTTGCGGCAAGGAGAATAAATTTTAAACTGCCCTGCGACAATCGGCGCGTGGCTTGCCTCGATAAGTAAGTAAGCTTTTCTTGCTTAAAGAGGGGGGGCTCCTCCTGCACTTCCCCAACAATGGCCTCTTATCCCGCCCTCCTTCTTTCTCTCCTCAGCGATATGTCCCCCCCCTGGGGGGTACGCGGCGAGCGAGGCCTTCAATCGGCCTGTAATCACTGGCGGCGCATCCGGGTGGCGAATCCAGTTTCGCGGCCACGCCGCGCGGGATTGCCGGGGCATATGCTCCCGACCGCGATGCCTCCGTCTCCCACCCTCTCCATCGTTACCTCAAGAGTTAGATTAAACGAGAATCAGAGCTCGAGATCGGGTGCGCAGTGACCAAAAGCTACAAGTGGATCCTCCAGCTTTTGCGTTTCTGAGTAAAATAGAATATTGTCTGTATATTCAACTGTTTGAAATGGAAAAAATCAGAAAAATCAAACCCTCTTGCACGGTAGCGGATCCAGGATTGGGACAAGGGGGGGCTAAGTATGGGGTAAACTCTCAGAAATATTGCGGGTCCGAAAAAACATTACCATTTTATCTAGTGTAAATTGGATGTCCGAGGGTGGGGATGTTCCAAGGGGTGATATGAGGGAGGGCTAAGGAGGATATTGCCCGCTTAGCCCTCCCCCATAGCTGCGCCGCTGCTCCTGCATATACATATATTTACCTAACCCAAGTACTTCTCTTTCTTTTTTAGTTGAAATGGAAGAAAATTTTTCAGTCCAAATTAAATGCACATTATTAACTCTATGCATCGTTGTAATTTTGACATTTCAATCTTGTAATCCTTAACTTTTTTTGGTGATTTGATTTATTTCAAGATAGTTTTTTTACTTTTATCCCTTGGAATAGTTACAGGCTGGAGTGATTCGCAAAATTTTTCATGTAAATCTAATTCAGACGGTAAAATTCTTATGGTTATGTCGTTGTATGTAGTGAATAATGCAATGCATAACTCAGTGTGAGCTCATACAGTTCACGTAGTCTTGCTGATGTTATAAAACCCTCTTTTTTCTTACGTAATCATAATGTACATGAGTACGAAATACAAGCACCAATGGGGATAAAATGTAATTTCACTAAGGAAAACAAGGATTTCTCCGCATTGAACGTCAATCATTCCGATGACCACGCCGAGTAGATCGAGTGCCTTCTTCCGAATCGACGCCGTCATCGTCTTCCGTCAGGTGCTCTCCTTGCTTCCTCCTCCTTTTTTTATTCCATCGGCCAGAGCGAGGAGAATAGCTCAGTCGCTCGTCACCCAAGGGGTCGACGCCCCGAGTGATCTGTTCCTCCGCCGCCGAGATGTATACCAACCTGCCTCCGGTAGAGACTTGTCTATATACCCAAGCACGTCTGCGTCATGCCTTCCATCTTTTCTTCATCCTATCCGCTCCTTCCTCTCCTCACTTTTTCCCTCCAGTTCCTGCTCCTTGCTTGCAGTCCGTAGAGTGTACCCCGTTCGGATTCTGCGGTCTCTTACGGTAACTGCCGGTAGCGGGTTCTGACTTCTCTTGCGGACGTCGTCGTCTTCGAGGACTCGTGAGAGATTTTTCGCACGCGATCTAACTGCTTTGATTGTTACAGTATCCGGCAAAGTCAGGTGGAACGTATGCGGGTTTGGGTACTGAGTACATTGCGCTAGCCATCCGCTTTTCCGTTAGTAGTCTGCCCATGCTAATGTATGACTCTGACGAAGGCAGAAGGGTTCCAGGAATCAACGGCATCGTTACCCCGTAGTTCATCATCAAGCCGGCTACATGTTTTCGTTAATATTTTTGAGTTCGGTTGCCTTTTCATGAGTAGATTGAAGAGCTCACAACATTTCTCGAATATATATTATTCTTAGTTGCCTGCAAAAAAAAACCTGATCGACTTCCTTACTGTCACCCCGAAAACGTTTCGTTCGTTTCCCAGGCTAAAGGTTTTTCGAAAAAGATTATAGCCCGGTATCATGCTGAGTTTTGATTATTAATTTTTGCAGCTCAAGTAACTCATGCTTTAGGAATGCACGAACTAAGTATATGCATATATTCTTTGTGGTAGATGGTTTTTGGATACACTGAAAGATACTGTGCGGTATGAAGTATTGTATGGTAGCATTTTCGTTTCCTTAGCACTTCCCTTCTAGTAGTTTCTGATCAGACCGCATCTCGTTATCCCGAATGCTTACAGGATAGGGACAAGGGGGGGGGCTAAGTATGGGTTCATCTCCCAGAAGTATTGCGGGTCTGAACAAAAATTACCATTCTATCTAGTGTAAATTGGATGTCCAAGGGGGGAGGGCTATAGCCCCCCGCCCCCAATAGATCCACCACTGCCTGCTGTGGAATCAACCCATACCATACACCATAGTGTTGGCTTGCACGATACCTCGTAGACGTAGCTAAAGCCTGTGTGTGCCGATGTGTAGGTGACTCTCTATATGTGACAATATAGTCGAATAGGACCACTGCTTGGGTGACCTTAGCCTAGCGTTTATTGGGGGTGGTGGCGTGTGTGGTGGGCGGTGACGCGCTCGTTGCCATGGGACTGTCCCGTTATGATTGTGGCGCCCTCATGCTCCCTCACCCGGTGCCACCTTCCACTTTGGTGGCCTACAGGTAATGGGACGGCAGACGTGAGAACGAGACTAGAGGAGACTGTTAGAGATAACTACTTACAGAGGAAACCAATTGCCCGGTGGCCGCTCACTCTCCTACATATCCTCCCATAAGGCCGTCTCGAGGAGAAGAACTGTACTGTCTGACGCTGGAGAAGTGTATTATAAATTTTGAAACATAAATTATTTCCTCGTGAAATTCATCTGCATCTACGTAATACTCTACGATATATCTACATTTTTCATCTATAACTTACACAATTTTTCTGTTTCAATAAAAGGTAGACTCGTAGTTTTTCGTTAAATTAATCGTTCACCTACATTCCCTCTTCAAAAATGAACCTAAATATATTAATTGATTCAATACTTAATGAAGAACAAATATATGCATGGCTAGATCTAGAGCAGGTTAAGCATTCCGCCACTTACTTTTTGAAGAACACCTTTTCCCAAAGAGGAAAGTACAATAGACTTTGGTAAAGTTTGCATATGGATTGAGCATTCATAGTTATAACATTTCATACCGCCTAATACTATTAAGTGCGACCTGCGCCTTGTCATTACACTCCGCTTTGTCTCCAAAGCCAGGCACCTCGATGAGTGACCGACTTGGGAATTTTCTTCGTTAACATACTTGCTTGCTATCAGGTATTGCTTGCTATTTTTGATAAACGCTTACCCCTCATTATTTCCTTCACAATAAAATTGATGAGCTTGCTGCTACACTTACCTGCCTCGTCATGTTTACCCGAGCTAATTCATCCCCCACTAATGGCACGCTTCAAGAAACAGCGCGCTGTGCACTTCCGTACGTGTTCTCGTAGTTGATGGAAAATTTCCCTGCATTAGCATTAATTCATTCGTTATGGACGATCCCTCCGAGCTAGCTTGGTCATTTGGTTGTGCTTTAAGTCGGTTTTTAGTTAGTACTTGGATTTCCCAAAACATCACTTTGTAATTTTTCTTCCCATACTGGATCGTGGCCGTCGGTAGTTTTTTGAATTTTTGGAAGAGTATTGTTATTGCTTATGTTAGTGGTGTATGAATTTCTGTCGTTGATATATAAGTAGACATATATTTATAAGTCCTTGAAGTGTAAAAAAATCGATCAAAATGGTATTCAATATCGTGCTGTAGTCTGTAAATACTGGAATTGATCAAAACTTACATGGCCACGTATTCATGTTTTCTTGGTTCACGGTGGCTAAAATAAATATTTAGCTGAAATATGATTGTTTCCGCCTGGCATATGTTTTGAGACATGGTTTACGTAATTTTTAACTCACTGTATCATAAACTTGATTGTTTCTGGCTTTACTTTGTGAAAATCCATTCTTAATAATAAAACGTTATTGTACTTTTCCACACGATTTAATTCCACTGTATCATAAGTAATACTCTGCTCACTGCACTTTTAACGCCTTAGGTTGTTTGGTTATCTGCCACTGTGCATTGAAATAATTTCCTTTGAATGAATGATGGTTATTTCCCGTTAGATCTACTGCCTTATCTGTGACTTAACCTCTCCTTTGAGTCCAATTTTGTTTGGGAAACCACAGCAGGTGACTATGGCTGTTAAGTGCGATTCCATGTTAGAATATGTTCGAGGTTGAGATATTCCAATCGGCAAAAGGAATGTGCAGCCTTGTCTGTACAATACTTTCTGACGGTGGATAAGGTGACGGGACACCAAGGAAGTGGTCCTAGGGGATAACTTGGTTGTGAGGGAGGAGGTAACGACTGCATTCCGAAAATCGACGAATTCGGGTGTAGAAATTAATATCGTCGTGACGCTCCTTCTTTGAGAACCTATTTTGTCCTTGTTTTAACAATCGAGGACCATTAATCCTCTTATACATGATATTTATAGTGTATGTACTCAAATCGATGTCCTGGGAGGTGAAAAACCCAACCAGACGAGATTCAAACCGATGACCTCTAGTTTAGCTGGTGAGGACTTGGCCAGGATTCCATCGAGGCGGGCCGGGATAGTTCTTAATTTGTGATTGGAAAAATAGAAAAATCCTCAAGTGCGTTATAAGTGGTCTACCAACGTCTATTACTGTCATTTTCTGTAATTAGGTGTTCGTACTATATTTTAAATTTAGTACAACATACCTTACGGCTACCCGCCACTATCGGGTACATTTATTTCATAGAATGTACGTTTTACTTTTCTTCTTGTATTGAAAACTAATATTCTGTGAAGTAAACGTAACTGATAATGCCGCTTAGCCGTGAAACATGTTGTACAAATATTAAAATTCAGTGGTAAAGTACGGGAGTATGATGGTGAACACACGGCGTTAAATCTCGTTTTGTTAAACATGCGTTACTAGCGTTATTGGATGCTTTCATCCCGAGCCTCGGTTTCACTTGAATATTGGGTTGAGCTGGGCTAACAGTAATTTCTCACCGTTCCCATAGACTCCGGCCGCCGGTATCTAAGCATCTCGAGCAGCCGTGTATCTTCACGGCTCTCCCCCCCCCTCTTCCAAAACCCCCTCTCCTCACTCCACCACCCCCTCGGCACCTTGTCCTAACCTCTCTCACCTTCCTCGAAAGCAAGCAGAGTTGAACGAACTCTCGGAAGAGGGCGCTCTCTCGGATTCATACGCCCTCTACCATCTCAACCTCGTGGAGTGGAAGGCTGGGAATAATACAAATTGGAGACTGTGGACGGAATGCCTCCAATACCGACTCCATCGAGTATTTTCGTCCTTTTTTCACTTTAATTTATTTCATTTTCCTCTAATCTTCCTTAAATTTCCTCAGCTATACCCTTAAAAATCTGTATTGAAATTTTTGTGGGCATAGCTGCACTATGCACTAATTAGTGCATTATGGAATTGCAGTATGAATCAAAAGATGAAAATAGGACATTGATTAGGGAAAAATTTATACCAACAGTGCACTACAACGCACTTGTAAGTGCCTTTGGTTAACTTTTTCCCTATATCTTGGTGCTTGAAATATCGTACCAATGAAATGAGGAAAAATCTCTACCTCCAAAAAATTAAAAAAAACCTGTAGGAGCGAATTCAACCATAAATTTTGGTAATTTCATTAATTAATATAGAATCCTTTTCATTCTTCCTGGCTTCTCTACCCCACCATTGTAATTTATTGCTGTTTCTTACGTGTGTATATTTTACCTAATTCTGCCTCTAGAAGACTAGAAAAAGGGTAACCAATTTGAAAGCGTTAGACTAAATGCCAAGTTAAACCTTTTGTATATCTTCAACACTGATCGTTTTCAGTAAACTAGCTTTTATGACTGTAAATGAGTCTCCCAGGAAGTTTTGTCCAAGCGGTAGGCTTGGAAACAGCCTCTAAATATATAATGGATGAGGATCGCCCACTACTACCTGTTCCTAGAGGGAAGGGATTCCTTCGAGGGTGCCAGGTCTTCCCAGGCCCACCTCACTCATAGATGAGAACCCCTCTCATGAGCTCGCTAACGGGACCAGCCATCCCTCTCCGTCCTTCCTGTACCTTTCCTTTCTTTGTCTAGACGCCATTGGGGTCCTCTCCGCTCTTGCGTCTCACCTCATCTCATCTTCCTTTCTTTCCTCCCACGCTTATTCATCCTTGTTTTTTTCGATTCCGCTCTCTCGCGATGCTTTGCCTTCGTGGGAGCTGCTCGTAGGAGACCCTACCTCACCAAGACTTCACCTCTTGCTGTGTCTTTTTATTTGTTTATTTAAAAAAAATTTATTCTCAAACCACCGGATACAGCTTTCATTGGCCATTTTATTCAGGGGTATTCAACAAATTTAACAAGTAGACGTTCACGAACAACCATGCCCTGGACCAGGGAAACCTACCCAGGCGGGTCTCGAACCCGCGACCTCTTTTTCGGTAGGCGAAGACGTTACTTCTCCACCAGCGAGGCCGGTAAAACTTAAATCAGAGTCCAACGAAATAGGATATCACTTTGTAATTGATATCGACAACAGACGTTAGTGTTACCTTGTGCATTTCAGACTTTTATGGTATTAGATTCAAATAAAGTGCAGTGGTATTTGATGGGTAGTTTCAAGTAAATATACGTGTAACATGTCACGGAATCAGTCGTATTGAATCGTGGTATTCACGTGAGGAGAAGGTTTGTTGTATCTTTGTTGTGGCTCGCATTTTGTTATGATTCTTGCGGTGGATTTCCGGGTAAAATGTAGATTTAAATGACCGGACCAATAATTAACGCTATTAAACTAGTGAAACCAGCGGTAAAATTACCGTAATTAGAACAACTATCATTGTTTTAAAATCTTCCTACATGAATGAAATGCATCCTTATTAATTTTATGAATACAAATGGTGCATAACTGCCCAACGATATCTCTCATTACATATACATTTCTTCGTCCCGTTTATGTGGTGTTCCTTTGTTTGTTTAACCACTTGATTGAGTTATTGGCGTGGCACTTTCGTCCCACCATCAACTTCTTCTTTCGCATACTAGTTTTTGCTGAGCTTAAGTCTTAAGTATCTATCAAAATCATCAAGCCACCGTCACTTCATCCCATGGAGAAACGAGAGCGTTGAACTTCGGACGCGAGTTGAGCCCCCCTCGGTTCCGGCAGACCGGCTAGCCGTGACTAACGCTGGAATAGCGCGTGATTGAATACGACTACCGCTCGGGTAAACTCGTACCTTTTTCCGTGAGCTTCCGATGTGTTTTTCGGCGGGTAGGTGGGGGGGTGCCATCTCAAGCAGAAACCCACTGCGTATAGTTATATACCGACCTACCATCGGTGTGGGAAAAAGGGCTTGTAGCCACCTAACCTTTTCGAGGAAGGAGGAAAAAAGTGAACGAAAGAGATCTCGAGTTTTTTGGAATTCTTTCCGGGATAAAAAATAAACTCACTCTCACTTGGAGTGCTCTGGCTTTTTTTTGGGGGGGAGTTGGGTGAGTGGGAGAGGGCGCTGAGGTTGGCCGCGGGAATGAGGAAGAAGTTGCCCCGGCATGTTAAGTGGAAAAAAAATATATATCGAACGGAGGTTTTTGTCCTGGCTATTTCCTCCCATTCGACCTCAGCAAGTTTGCCCTTCCGAACCACGCTTGCCGATCTTGGATGTAGTAAAAGGAATTGGTTTCCCACGCATCGATTTTATGACGATTCCGGTGTAGAAACTAGCAGAGGTTCCCCAACCACTTAAGGACACGCAGAAGCCATCGTCAACGCTCTTTTCGTGATGTTAAAATGTTTCTTCTTACATCACATCGTTGATGCTATGTAGAGATACTATGCACATTCAGCTATACAGAAAATACATTGTTTTCTCTTATATTTTCCTCGACTTTGTTTTTGACCGAGCTAACATAATAATCGTCCTGCCAATTGTAGATTTGATTAATAATACTGTGCTCAAATCGACGCGGAGCATTTTGATTGACTTCGAGTTTCATCTATTCCTTCTTATGTTCGTTAAACCTCAGCCACTTCCCGGAAATGATCTGTAATTTTAACTTAGTTAGCATTGTCGAGTGGACAGCTCTTGACGGCGTGTGAGAAAAGATTTTGTATTTGAGCTAAATAAGATTATAATGGTAATGTCATTCCTGACCACTTTCTTTCTTATAAAATTTGTCTCTTTCTTCATTGAATTATGAAAATCTTAGGAAACTTTCAAAGTAGGAAATCTATGAGTTTAATATGTTGAACCTAAACGTATTAGAACTCCATTGTGTTTTCAGATCCGACAAAAATGCAAATTAATAAAGATATTTTGCCGAACGGATTGGTACGGGAATTCGTTTTTCCCCCGAGCAAAAGAAGACTTAAATAAATGATAGCTACTATTTCGAAAGAGAATTACCTTCTTATTTGCCAACGGATAGTGTCTTAACACCCCCCGCCAAACGCCTATTGAGGCGGCTTCTCATGCCGTGGTGGTCCTCCCCCTCAAGAGCATACCCCTTCCTTCCTCAAATCTCGTCCGCCACCTGCACCCAGCCGCCCACCCTCCCGCGCCCTCTAACGGCATCTCTCCTCAAGCCCAGCGCTCGCCTTCTTCCTCTGCCGAAGGCGTCTCGGAGGAATGCCCGGAGAAAAACACACTGAGCATCCCTTCCGGCCTCAACGGCTAAGTCATCATCATCCCCTCTTCACAGTTCGAACCCTCAACACATTTATGAGGATGCCCGAAAGGGCTAAGGGGAAGTAAGGCCCGAGAAAAACCCTTCCCCTGCACCCTTTTCCTGTCTTTTCTTCTCCACACTTCCACCTAGCCTACATCGTCTTAACACCCATTCCAGGGCCTCAACATTATACGGAAAATCGCAATTAATATTCAAAATAACATTAAACTACAATTGTGGCAATGTGTTAAGCTTCGTAAGTTAACGAAGGAGTAAAATCTTGAAATTTTCATGTCGCTAAATAATTAATATCGATGATTTTTGGGGTTAATTGGATGTCCAGTTGACAGAAACACCACTGTTTCCAGGTACGACAGAGGGGATAAATTAAGAGAGATATTTCTACGGACGCATAGGTATGGGAATTCGTTTTCCCCCCGAAAAATAAAGGACTTTAATACATCTACATTATACCCTGCAAGACACCTCCAGGGTGTTTGGCAGGGGGTGATCAATCACCAGCATGCAGCATGCAATTGGATTCCCACATGCACACCACACGGTCCAAAAAACGTCACGCATACTAACAAATTATACTACCACACGCTGTTAGAAATAATATTACAATTCAGAAACATGCATTAAGGTGTACATCAGTTCGTCGGCTACACTGCAAGTCATCTAATCTATTTGTGATTTCTAACGCTGCCGTTATAATCTGTTGTTGATCGCGGAAAAAAGTCGTTTTGAACCTGTCTTATTTTATTTATATTATCTGATCTTCCGTAGTGTGTTAGCGTTAGTAAGATATGGTTAACTTCGTTAAAAAAGACACTGCTCTTGAATTTATCAAAAAGGCTTAGTCTATTTTTCAATATGCGGTCCGAAATAGATTCCCATCCGAGTTTATATAATAAACGCTAAGCGGAACTTCATCGGAGGATTTCCTTTTTATTTGTTAAAGACTGGTGACCTAACATCCCCCGCCACATGCTTACTGCGGCGGCATGCGTGTTGATATGTAGACGTAAATGTCTCTCGTGGCAGTGGCCTTGGTATTCCGCGCTGGAGGGGAATATTCGCGCAAGGACACCAGGTCATCATTCTCGTGAGTCACCTCTTCTCTTGCCCCCCTCCACTTGTCCTCTTTGCCGCGTATTCTTTCACGAGTGACCTGACCGATTTTCATCGTGAGCATTGTTTGCTCGTGCCCAAATACTCATCTCCCGATTACAGCGCTCGGACAGGTTGAGGTGTCATTGGTTGAGCTTCTCCAAAATGAGTGTGCTGAGTTTCTACTAAATGCGGGGGCCGTGTGAGGACCAAATATGCTGTAGGAGGCCTTTCGTCTGAATCGCCTACGTCTCCATGGTACTCTTTGAGCCGTATCAGGCGTGTTTGGCAGGGAATGAGTCGTAATTCTATCGTGCATTGCAGTAAAAGATGAATTTCTGAGGGAGCAACTGCGTGTGTGGAATTGAAAATGAACTACACGAGGGACAGTATCAACACATGACTTGCCTGATTTCTCAAAGCTTCATTTCTTCTCAAATAGATTATAAATCTTAGATGGTAGTGTCAGAGTGAGCTAAAATATTCTCCAAGGCTTTGATCCACTGAGAGAGGGGTTTTTTTTCATTATCATTGCTTCAATTCACTTTCGCGGAAAATGTTTTTCTCTCCGTCAAATTGAATTAAACTCCGTCCATACGAGGCGTTGAAATCGTCACCAACGTTTACCATTGAACTCAAGCAATCCAAAACTGGCTGATATCAATATTTCCTGCCACTGCATCCACAACATTCTCGGTTTTCCCTATTCTTACTATATATCAGAGGCGTAACATGGGGGGGATGAGGGGATGGATCCCCCAAATCCTCAGAGAAATAAAAAACATTTAAAGATATTGTCTAGTTTTGGCATGTAATGACTGCATCTGCGTAAAGTTACATCTTTATGGCCAAAATGATGTACTTAATATGTACTTCCAGGTAAATCGTTTTTCAAAAATTTGTCGTTTACCCTCACCCCCATTCCCATGCCATTCCATCTCCCCAGAGCATATTCCTAGTTACGCCATTATATATTAGTTCTACAACTGAAATCTTTAGTTTTACATTAGTGGTAGCATATTCAGTGTTCCTTTTCATTTCGGCCGGGTGAGTTGACAGTGGACGTGGACCTCGGGCGAAGAATTCCTCGGTTATGAGAAGCATGTACGGGAAGAACGTGCTATCTGTCGCCTGTCCATCCACCATGCAGTGGCTATCTGTTCGCGTAGCACGTGTTGGACCACCTGTACCATAGCCGTGACGAATTGTCCGTTTCGTATAACACTCACTCGGTTCATCGTGGGGGAGCTCGCGCCGCGGGATTGGGTGCCACCTGGCGGGAAGAGATTTGACGAGCAAAAAAATTAGACGGACGCCGCCCGCAGTCCGTATGGCGCGCAATGCGTTTAGGTGAGGTTGGATGAAAAAAAAAATCAGCGCCGGCATGCGTCTCAGCGTGTCTTCACGGCGGGAAGCCTTTAAAAACGTATTAGAATAGCGTCTGTCCCTTGCTACAGTTTGCTGACGGGGAGCTTCCCTGGTGGTGTTTAACAGCGGGGGTGTAACGGTTCCCTTCACGTGGAAAATAATGCCAAATTGAGATGATGACCAAGGTGAAACGAACCACTTAAAAGGAAGATATTAAGTACAACAGCAAGGTGATTAAATGTTGTACAGTGAGCGTGCATCTTCCACCTTGTTTTTTTACTGAATTATTTATTGTTTTATCCTATTTGCTGGAAATCTCACATTACTTCCTTTGCGGGACACTTATCAAGTTTTTTTTCTAAGTTTGTAAGTGTGGAAAAAAATAGCTCAGCCCGAAAGATAACCTTCGTTGTTTTAAAAAGCCATCGCGAGTTCTCCTTCCTGCATAACTTTTAAAGTCATTCTCGTCCCTCATTGCAAAGGATGGGAGACGTTATGCACTTGCGATAATGAATTGTGCACATTATGCAAGAGATGCTTTGGTGTCGTCAGGGGTTACTCCCCTTAAACTGTAGAATACTTAAGTATTAGTATAAATTTAGGTAGTTGTTGATAGAGATGCATGAAAGGAGAATTATCCTATGGAAATCTTTTTTAATGGGCGTTGAGGAATATGTTTTTTTCAGGATATTTAAGGCTGTTGAAAAATTATATTTTCCGAAGAAAATTGCACTTGTTCTTTTCATGCTTGCACTTGAAAAAACTCAACGGAATTTTCCGAATTTATTATTTAATGTGGCGTTAATATTCTTCCACAAATCTGTCTTCACACCATCGTGTTGATTGAGTACCTCCGGATGTCGGGGGCGTGGGGTGTTATGTCTGCCCCCTTCACCCTCAGAGAGGGGTAGGCAAGCCGCCCCTCTCCTCCTCGACCGTGGCTTACAGGTGTGCCCGGTCGACGTATGGGCCAACTGTTGATCGGGAGACCGCTTTAAAAGCCTTAACCCGAAGGCTGCCCGGGGTTGGCAATAAAAAACGAGGGAATAGGCATTGCCTTTTTTCCCGTTTCAAGAGGAAGTGATTATAAACACTTCTAGGAGGTCTCCATCCTTCTTCTCAGACCCTGGAGACTTCGAGACTACTCCTTGTACCCCTAGAAAAAGAGAGCGTTTTTGGCGAGTGGTCTGTCAGATAAAAAAAAACTGGAGCCCTGCTCGAACCCATTGGAAGCCATTTCCGTGTGTGGGGATGGAAGTAATATCTCAACGCTCTAGGCCCAAGAATAACGGTAGTATTGATAGAAATGGTTCGCCTTCTCGTCGAAAAAAGCTTTTTTTAAGAGCATTTCCGTCTCTTCCGCGCGTGAAAAGGTTGTTTTTAGATGTTTTGAGTTTCGAATGATAATGGCTTCCGTGTTGAGAGTGGACGAAATATCGTTCGTGTTATTGGTTGGTAACCCATTGCCTTAGAGCCCGAAAGAATGAAACTATTTGGTTCAAGTGTTATTCGGTCTCACGCACACGCATGGTAAACTCATCATTCCCCCAGAAAGAAAGAAAATCAGTAAGTTTCCTCTGCAAAATGTTTTCGTTTAGAGGTAAGAAGTAGTTTCCACGAATACCAGAATCCCTCAAGTTTTATTCAAGCGTGAAAACATTTTGACCAGAGCACGTATATGAGGAAGTGAGCCCTACGATAATTTTTTTGTTTTGAAAAAGGATTATCTAATTATTTTTTAAAATTTGAAATCAATTACCTTTCTCTCTGCTAGCATTAAATATTTTTAGACCCATGTAATTGTCGAAAAGATAGCGATACTCAATATGAAAATGGTATTTGAAAAAAAACTTACGAATATTGATTTTTGTGCATGGATGAGAAAGTGAGTATAAAATTAGCGACGGGAAAGAGAAATGCCTTTTCAACTTTATATCTTCAAACAAAAGCGTTCGTTTGAAGTGGGTATATTTATATTCCAAACTTATAATGCAATCATGACAATATTTATATTATTTTACGCTCAGTGAAGTATCGCTCGGAACGCACTTCCCAGGAAACTGACGATGTCTTTGACGCCAAAGGTGCGCTTCTTCGCGTTACTAGACTCCTTGATTTTCTGGCGTGAGCAGAAACTGTTTCTCAGAGCATGTCTAGGAGGAAGTGAGACCTAGAGCTATCTTAGATAAAATAATGGTAATTTATGTGCACTCGGTGTGGTTACCGCGAGCAATGCTGCTTATCAAAGTATACCTTTTACGCATGCGTGAAACTCAACACAACACGCCCAATCGTAGTGCATTCCTGGTTTTGTAGTATGAAGCTGTCATATTTTTTCAAGTTCCTGTGACTGCCCATGAGCATTCCCGGTACTGCGGAAATTGTGATTAGCATAAAAAAAAGAGCGGAGCAGATGGCAATCATGATTTTGGACACGTGAGGGGGAAATGACTCAAAATGAGATGACGGACAAATGAGATATTGAATATTAGACCAGGCGTTCCCCGGTGGATCACGGGAGATCAGCGGCAGTTGGAATTGCAGAACGGAATCGACATTGTTTCATTAATTTGACAATCCATCTCTGTCTTTTCTTTTATATATTACCGATACAGTTTTAACTCATCATCCTTGCGGAGTAACTTCTTGGCATTTATTTTTATTTCGCCAATTCCAGGAGTTGCAAGAATTTCTAATAGATATTTGTGGGTGATCGCTCGTTTTTATTGTTTTCTTTTATCTGGAATTAGTACTTATTGGCTAAAACCTGAAATATTATTTCAAATCATCGTGAACTTCGGTATTTATAGACTCGAATGAGTTTTTCTTCATTCAAATGAATCTTTATCAATGAAAATATTTATAGAATGGAACGAGTTTCCTTGCTTTCAAGGAAATCGTTATCGGTGAAAATTCATAGGGCGATTCTTGGAATCAAAGATGTCGAGTCCTCCAAATGCAATAAAAACCATTTCGTTGTAAAATTACATATGCAAATGATGGAGAAAATATCCATGTAAATGTTTTACTCGTACAACTAGTTTCGACGCATTCATCTTCGGCTACTCGTCGTGGCTATTGGCTTTTAGGAGTTTTTATTATACACGGTGTGTAATAAAAACAGGGGGTATTGGCTTGGTATTCGACATAATTCATTAATCTTTTTCCTACGGCATATTTAACTCAAAATGTTTGGCCTAATCAAGCCCTATCATGGATTACATGATGGATTAATCTGATTTCATTGCAAGTAGATGATAATCGTTGTTTTGATTTTACCACCCAGTAGCTTTCTTCAGTCCTCTTTTACAGAGACAAAAGTTTGGTATCATTCGTTTCCTGTTTACGTCATCACTTCGATCTTCATTTTTATTCCTTTTTTGGTCCTCCCCTCCATGTTTTTTCTTTATTCCTTTTCTTCCCTTAATCGTGCTGTCTTCACCCGTTCGGCCAGTTTCCCTCTAAGACTAGCAGCCATATTTCACCCGCTCATCATCCCTTTCGCGGAATTAGATTTTTCCCTCTTCATTTTTCTTTGCTTGCACAGAGTAATATTCCCCCCGTCCTCGACCCAATTTCCACAACAAAACCCCATTCCCGTCCCGTCAACCCCTTCCTTATCTTCTAAGCATCCCTTATCCACTCCGGAATTGCCCTTCAGTGGTCGTCTCCTCGAAAATTTCTCGCCTTTCGTGATAGCTGCTGTTGAGCACGCGGGTGATTTAGCGGGAAAGAGGCGCCTGCGTCTCTCTAGATTTTTAGCGCGGATACGGCACGGAGCTGTGTGCAGACGAAATGGTTGTGCGATAATTCACGCTTATGTTATAAAATAAAAGCAGTAAAACTAGCCACCGATGTGAATTACGAGGGTTGTTGCTGGGTCTGGTCAGGTTTTCGCGGAGTTTTCCTCGAACGTAGCGTTGTCTGATAAATTGCAGTGAACTTTGATCAGCCTATTTCATCTTTTCTGTGTAGTATTTATATTGTTTTTCCAAACCACCTCCTTGCATTGGAATCAAATTTAGCCATCTTAGCGCTTGATTAGTTCAAATATTAATTTTTAAGTAGGCCGTAGGTATTAAAATCACAACCACTAGTATATGTCTAATATATTTAAAAAATTATATCGGCATTAAATCTTGGACTTTTCTCCGTAAATGCTTCTGGATATATTACTTAATCATATCAGTGGGAATGAACGCTGCGTGGTTTAGTTTTTTTAAATGAAAGTCCTTCAGTGTAACTCTGTACATTCCTCAGGTCTGAATATTATCTGAAGACTCAAAGGAAACACATTTCTGCGCTATTTGTTGATAGAATAATCTTTGTAGATTACATAAAGACTTCACAAAAATTTGATCTATCCATAATGATGTTATTTCAGCACAAAGCCTTTTCGCGGAATTACGCCTAGAACGATTCAACTTCTTTACTTCATGCCTGAAGAAGCCCATTAGAATGCCAAAAAAAACATTGTACTTCAAGATGACACTACGTGGTAGAAACCCCGGAAGATCTTTAACTCTCTGATGCTACGTTTGCTTCTGGGATTGCCAAAGTTCTTGCCTGCCATACTCATATACCTATATATCTGCCGGCGAGGTCCGTGTCAGGCACGGGACCCGTGTCCGCGACACACGGCCGTGCATGGCATCGCTTACGAGTCGGCGAGGATATCTCAGCGAGGATGAGTGTGTCGTCACGCGCTCATCGCCTGTCGATTATTCCATCACTTTTCGACCTTCGCGGCAGATAAGACTCCCACCACGAGAGGACGAAGGTCGCCTCCGCTCCGCCCAAGAGTGTGTTCAAAGTCGGCGCGTGCTATCGCGAGGACGGAGAGAGAGATCGTAAAAGCGGCGGACGTCGCCGACATAATGAGAAGTTAATGCGGAAGGAATCGACGTGAGTGCTCGGGCCAAGAGGTTGGCTAATGTCTCTTCCTCAGCGGAAAAGTGCTTACCTACTCCAACCACCCTCCCCTTCCGACCACGAATGAACGTAATCGTACGTATATATGCATTCTTTCCTCGCGGTAAGGTGCAGGAGAAGAGGAATAGCTTCCTGCGGTCATTGCAAGCATTATTAATAGTCGTAGCGTGTTACAATATGTTGGTATATATTTATATGGTAGCTACATATACTAGCTACACTTTTGTAAGTTACGAGACAAATTTACTTAAGTAATCTGCCGGGAATACGTCTCATTGCGCGTGGAATATTTGGCGATGGATTTATTTTGCTGGTATTGTAGCAGCAAATTCATATTAATTCGTCATTATGGAGAAGCTACTGTTATTAATGCCGTAGTCATCTCGGCTATTACTGCTTAAGGATTGAGTGTACCTTCAAATTCTCCTGCATAAAATCCATGTCCCTTTAATTATTGCAACTATCTAACATACCTACTTCAATCGTACTTTTTAATTTCATTTTTTGGTCTCAGAATCCCGTGATTTACATGGAAAAATCATTTTAATCGATAACTTTATGAAATATTATGACTCATAACATATTCGACGTATGAATAATTAATATTTGGTCATGTGTGAGCATGAAATATTGTAATTAAATGCAGTTAGATTGGTGGTGTTCCTTTTGCAGCATTGCTCCCCCCTCGTAACTGCCTTCGCGAAGTCCTCAACGGCAAGGTGGTTGAGCGGTGCTGATAGGAGGACAAATTTCCTCTTTGGTGCTCCATCAATTTTTTTAGGGACTCGGCGCTAATTGAGCCTCGTCTCCAAAGTGTGTTGACTGAACTGGGGCCAATTTTAGCACCGCCCCTCCCTTCACGCTCGAGCTCATGTTAAAAGTTGTCCACGCTGGGAACGCCGAAAAAAATATCCAACTGGGACACACGTTTTGGACCCATGGTTTACACGCACTCCCAATATGTAGTGCCGATTCTCTTCTGAAATCGACCATGGCGAGCGAAGATCAGATTGAGGGCATTTGGGGATCATCTTGCATTAAAGGAGACCAAATAGCTTGGCGATTAGGAATCTACATCGGCATAATACCCTGCGAGCCACCTCTATGGTGTTTTGCAGGGGGTGATCAATCATCAGCATGCAATTGGACTCGCACATGCACACCGCACGGTCCAAAGGACGTCACGCATGCTAACAAATTATACTACCAGATGCTGTTAGAAATAATAATAAAATTAAGAAATATGCATTAAGTGTCACATAGGTTAGTTGGCTACACTACAAGTCATCTAATCTATTTACGAGTTCTATCGAATATATTTCAACAGCTCATTGTGTCGAAATTATTGTTGGTGTTTTTGGCCGAATAGTTTCGATGGTAATTTTTGGTGCTGATGACAGACATCGCTGATTTATTTTATATTATCGAAAGTCATGCTTCTGAACCTTGATTGTTTAGTATTGAAGATTGTCGATAGCTGAAGATCAGTAGGCGAATGATAAAAAAACCCATGGGAAGTTATTGGTCACAAAAACTGTAAAAGGCTCCTCATAAGCATGCATCCATTGCTTTCACTAGGATTAGTTTCAGCGATTAATCGCAATTCTCATGGCGACCTAGTTGAATCTTACTGAAAGAGCTATTGTTTATCATCTGTAAGTTGTTACTATCTTGGAGATCACTAACATGAGTGGTTAATTCATAAATAATCGGGAGATTGACGATTTAGCGATATTTATGGAGCTTTTAATGTTCTTCGTAAAAAAAAGCTTGCAACTCTTACATTTAAGAAAAAGAAATATAAATATTATAATTTCTGTTTTGTCTTTAATACTTCATGGTGCGCCTGAATAAATTCATTATACTGTATGTTGGTGTAAAACTCACCCCCTGTCTCACACCCTAGAGTTGCCTTCCAGGGTAGGTATATACGCGTTTTGCGGATTGAGCTGGACAAGTAGGGCGAAGGAGTCCATTGATAGTTTTCCTTGCACTCTTCACGTTGGGAGTAGAGTGTTGGTGGAATCTTGGTGTGCTGTATGACCAGATGTCTGCATGGTGGAATTTCCCAAGAAGTGTCGGGGAAAGCCGAGAGGTCTTTCGCCTTTCTTTTGTTTATCTCCTCGTGTGGGCCTCCTTCTTTCTTCTTAGCCTTTCTCTCCACTTCCCCGAAAACCTCGGACGACGCTTATGCCACCATTCTTTGGACATCATCGTTATTTATGGGCGACATTGTCACTCCGGAGGGGGCTGTAAGGAAGTAACGGTGCCGGCCCTCGCTATTTTTAACAAGGGGGTGAACATCACCCCATGGCGAGCGGGGAGACAGTCGTGTTTTTCACCCCGGCATATGTTTTGGGGTCAAAGGCGTCGAAAAAAATGATCTACGGCTGGCATTGCACTCGTCTGAAATTGACAGACGACCTACTTATCCTTAGAAATTTCACTTACGAAGAACTTAGAAAGAGTCTGATAATCTGCATTTTTATTATCAACTCTATCCAGCGCTCAATTAGTTAACGTAGTTCATATTCCCGCAAGTATGAATGAGATAAGCTTTGAAGATGTCCGGAGTTTTAATTATTTCTTTGATAAAAACTTTAAATTTAAGGAAAAAATAATACAGGTGGTGAAAAATTTTTTGCTCAGCTTACCGCTAGACATATTTCTAAATCGAATTATCACTTCTGAAAATTTTCTCGCAGATATTCAATTACAACTCGTATATTTTTTTCTACGTGTTGCCTCGGCAGTGAATGCCATTAGCCTGAATTTAGTCAACCTTTGGTGAAGTTCGTGCTAAACTTATGCAATCGTGACATTGTTCCAAGTTCCTCTGGGTGGTACCGCAGATAAGCTGCGATAATGCGATCGCTCTGGATTCTACTGGAAGATATTTCTCCAACTGGGCTGCCCGAGGTCCATTCCGTCAAGTCGGTATGCGAAGTATCGCATCGGAAGTTGCTTGATGCGGCCCTCACACCCCATGGCTGTAGGAAGTTCGCACTGTGGGTCATGAATCTTGTTTCCAAAGGTACTTATTTGCATAATAACTTATTACGTCTTTTGTTATTCGGGGCAAGAAGAAATCCGCGAAAAATTGATACGCACAATATTCTTGATCCTAGTTCCTTGAGCTAGTTGTATTTATAGAATAAAGAATGCTTTTGCAATCGCATTTTATAACCCCCCTGGCCCAGAGAAGAGATGTAATTTCAATTATTATCAAAATTCTACATCATTTACTCAGCATATATACTCAACTTAATATTTTGCTGCATTTTGATTAATGCCAATGTTTTTACACCTCTTAATTCCGAAAATTGCACGGATAACTAAATGGATAGGTTATCCTTTTACTGTATTTGATCGCTTGAAATTGTCAATATCCTCCTGCCGGCGCATATCTTTTTTACCTCGCCCAGAGTAAACTATGCCACTTACTTGATTGCAGGATCGTATTCGTCTTCTATAGAATGCAGCCGAGAAGAAAGTTCAGATAGGATGGAATCGGAATGATTGAACTTCCCAAAAATCTTCAGCGGAAACGGCCACTATTTGTAACTAATAAAATCGCAAGTACCAACCGGGTTCAACTTTCAGAATACCATTAAACATGCACGAGATTCTTTCATATGCAAGTGTTGTCTCATCCGTTTTGTTAACACTCAATGAGCGTTGAGGTATTCCACGAGGTGAAGAATTCATTCTTACGGGGTCACGGCCGCATTTGGAGAAATTATTATTGCTCGAATAAACAAAAATGAAGATTTCGGTGATGGGCTCACTTGAATTTTTATTTGGCGTATTTTTTTCTCCCGCCCTCTCTACAGCACGGGTCCCGTTGTGAGGTCGCTTTCAGCCATTTGATTACGTTCATGAAAAAAAGGAGAAGAGGAAGCAGATAGCGGTCTGTCGTAGAGGCACGCCTTTTCATCCTTCCGAAAACATTTGCGTCCACAGCTAAGAACGCATCACCTAGGCTTCCGACTCGGTCAGATGCACGATGCAGCCGCTGCTGCATGGGATCTTTTTTTTTTAAGGGTCCGGAAGAAGGGGGACTCCCTTTTCACCACCTCCCACACACCGACCCTACTATGAAGAGGTGAGCCTCCAACAACCCCCCGCGAAACATAATGCCGGCTTGTGCTCTGGGTTCCAACGGTATTATCGCGTAAAAAAACCACCAAGGGCGCAAGATTCACATCTGTTTTTGGTAAAGCGGGGGTGTGCGGACGCATCAAGGGAGCAAGCCAGGTGCATCCTCTTATCCTCCATCCAGGGGTTTCTTACCCCGTTTTTTTTCGACATCATCCCCCGACGACTCAGGATGAGCAGGAGCGAGGGGAGACGCCAAGGTTGGAATCTATCGGTGAATGCATCGGGGATTTTCCACCAAAAATTGGCAGGAAGCGGCGACGGAGGGCGCTCTTCTTTTTTTCTCTCTCGAGCGAACCCCCGCGGCTAGGTGGCACTGCAGATTGCCGTTAAGGGATGGCGCTCCATTTTCCAAATGGTTTGGCCCATTTTTTTACACATCAAGGAGCCGGCGGGTTCTCTTATTTCCGTATGCGGACCCTTATTTTAAGGGTCTGGAAGTGAGTGGATATTTTTTTCTCTCCCTCTCATGGCGATTCCTCAAAAGGTTTTTTTTTCAATGCCGTCATGGTTTGTTTTATCCCGCTCTTAACGGTAAAAGTTTTTTTAACATGCTCTTGACGTAGGTCAGGTTTGTTTGGACTATCCTCCACCTCTTGAATATAAGCGCTCTGTCCGCAGAAAATGCGTTGTTGTCTGTACTCTCTCGTTGCCACGAATCAGGAGCAATGCATCCAGTAATATTCTCATCCTCTGTTGGTGTTATGGTGATTACTTATTTGGAAGGTAAACAGATTTACGAAGCCGCCGTATCCGTTCTAGCATTTTAATATAGTCGCATCGATTTAATGGTTAATTAATACAACGTTAGTAGGCGGTATCCTCTCAGATACTCAGGAATCAAGCCTTTCAAACCTTTCAATTTGTGAATAAAAATTAAAATCTTTTCATCCATAATTTATACTCTATAATATTGGGATTTTCGGGAGTAAAGGTTCATAATTGGATAACCAATGGCGGCTTTTAAAACAAACATTCAGAGCACTCTCTTCCTCCGGGATGGAGTATATTTGGCAATTTAAAGGTAGAATTATGGTATCTGCAAGGATTCAAATTATGTACATCAATACTTTTACTAATTTCCCGGAAAGATCTTCATAGCTCATGGAATGTAAATTTGAGCGCTTGGTCAGAGAGATCCTGGTCAAAATAGGCAGATGGAATGGAGAGAGTGAGCTGGTGGACCGAGTTGGTACTCTAAAATTCAACAGAGTGAAGTCCAGGGCAGTCAAAAGTCGAATTTAGGGTATTATGAAGTAATTTAAAACCCATTACAAGTCTTTAAGGTTCTGCAGGTTAGATGAGTAGAGAGAAGACCGCGGCCACCTGGGTAGGCACCTAATTCTATCATGCACGGACAAATTGTTTCTAGACTTACAAGAAGATGTCTGGATGGATGTCATTTCGTACTTCTGGAACCCGAGTGATTCTAATGCGATGTCTCGTCTGGGAAAGATCATCACCTGGCAGTCTGGGGGTGTATCATCGGGGAAGTCGATAATATGGTCCCCAAATTTGGGGCCTTCGCGAGCGAGGCAGGGATCGCCCGCTGTTATCGGGGGAGGAAATGACATCAGCTCGATTGATGGCCGCGTGCCGCCACGGGGTGCTAAGGGAGACTTCTGGGTGGGTAGGCGTGACATGACAAAGCCGACCCGCCGGCATCTCAGTTCGAGACGAGCCTGAATGTTTATGAGTGGCGCTGGCAGGTGGGCAGAGATATCGGGGGTTCTGCCCCGGCAGATGAATGAGGGGGGAAAAAAACTTAAAAAATGGAAGGATAATTCCTAATCTGTTCGAGAAGTGTTGATGGTTTGAGGCAAGATGCTCTAAGTTTGCTTCGCCGACCTTCCATCAGGAGTACCGCTGAGTGAAGAGTTCTCGGGATCGCCACCGGGTCAGAAACTGCATAACTGCCGACGTTTCGATGCCCGACTTGGCCATCGTCCTCAGGGCTGTGAGTGTTGAGTGAGTTCAAGTCAGGGATGCCGACTTACAAAAAATATTGGGGGGCCCAAACCGCGGATCTTGCCCCGGGAAATTTAGTAAGTAGTGAGTTATAAGCTTTTAAGCATTTTAGAAGAGTCATATGATCAACATTAGAACCCTGGTAACTTGAATCTCGATATCTGGATACTCCGGGGAAAATCGACAAGCCTGACACATTTTTTCCTCACATCCATAATGAATTTTTGAGGGGGCTCGGGCCCCCTTAGGCCCCACGTAGTCGGCGCCACTGGTTCAAGTTCAGTTCAAAATACGTATATCCACGAGCAAAATAGATACATAGAATTTGAAATAGCAACAACAATAACACAAGCTCAAGTGTGCCCAAAATAAATCCTTAAGTAAATAACAATAACATTTACGTAATAGTAGCGTGGGGCTTGAAGTGGAAATCATTTATCGAAGGGATTGAAGGAATTGAATAAAATAGCAAATTTTTAATTGTCTCGACTCATGCGATAAAACGTAAATAATTAAATTCAAAAAACGTTAGGAAACAATTATTTTTAGCTTCCCCAATGAAAAACCTACCCTCGATATTTTTCATGGATATTTTTAAGAAGCGGTCGAGCAGGCAGATGCTGTCAGTAAAGATGGTCAAGATACCTCAATCATCATCATCTCTATTCATCCAAGTCTCCTTCCTCATTTCTCCTATGCATACCAGTCTAAGGACTTGCATCGCCTCCCTCCCTTCACTTGTTGAGCTAGCTTTTGAGTTGGCGGTGGGTCTTCTTCCTCAAGTCCCGTTATTCCGGCCACGCCGTCCATTCTGTGAGGGTGCATTTTCCCGAAGCTTTTGAGCCGGTGGTGGGCGGGGTCAGTGGGATGGGGAGGGGCGGAAACGGGTGCTCTGTGGAATGAGGGGTGATGTCCACGCATCGAGGTTGATTGAGAGGGTGTATGACATCACGGGTATTCACACGCCGTCCGCCATGTTGTGAAAATTCCCCTTTTCCATAATGGGACACACTAGTGTGGCGGAGGAGATTATTCCGATAGACATTTTCTATTTTTTTTTATTTTTTGCAGGCTTTGCCAATTCGACGTCTGTCTGCTTTTTCTTAGATGGTGTCCTTAAAAGAAAAAAAATACAATGCCGCTATTATTACTTTTAACTGGCATCAGCGCAAGACGGTTAAAAACCCATTTTGCCAGTCACAATTGAGCTTAAGGCAGATGCCTAAGATGTCTAAGAAGTCCCAGAAAAGGCAAAATATGCTAGTTATTTCAGAAAACTGATCTTGAACACATATCATCATTATCATCATAATCACTGGTCAATAATCCTAAAATTAGTTTGACGATGCCCTCTACTCAGTTCTCCTATCAGCTAACCTATTTTACCACACCTACGTATTTTTTCTCTTTTTACATCCTTCTTTACCAATTGCATACATATTTTATTCGTGGTGTTCCTTTTGCGTTCTTGCCACCTTGTCCCTAAACGATTGTCTTCATCAGCCCATCATGCATGTCATTTGAAGGCATTTTCAGGAACCTCACCCTACTTCACTTTTTGTCATAGTTACCATATTTTCTCGTAATTTTGTTCCCTTATACTTCTCTCGCTTTTACCATTCCGGTGACCATCCGACGACGCCAACGCTCATCGCGATACGGCGTCAATGAAGGGAACTGCATGTTCCCTTAGGTGGCGATGCGTGTAAGATGGTCGGCGTGCCGAATGGTGTGATCAGGGCTCAAGGTGTATCTCTTGCCCGTACCTCTTCCTCTCCCCCATCCCCTACTTCTCCTCTTTCCCCCTCCACCCACCCGCCCCTCCACAGTCCGTCTCCCTGCGTATCGAGACCAAAAGTTCACGGCGCGCTGTCGGCTATGTTCTTATTTCAGAAGAGGGGCACCGTGAATCCGACCTGACGCTGCTGCCCACCCCTTCGCCCCACTCTCCGCTCCAACAACCCCCTCCCCCCCTCCCTCATGCCCCGGTTCTCTCTCCACCGTGCGTGCCGTGGTACGTACCGAAGTGGTGACCCGTCCGCTGGAGACAGTCCTAGGTTGCGTTCTCTCTACACTAAATTATGTCAATGTGGTACTGACACTGGTATTGGCACTATACTCCCAGATTGTAAGGTAACTCAAGTTATTCAGGGAAACACTGATCGACCGTACACGAATGTAACATTAGAGGATTCTCGCCGCTAAAATTTTTGTTGCACCGCACGCATTAAAATCAGATTTCAAAATCGCCACTCGCGGCGCTACCAGTCATCGATATCCACTTTTAACGCGGAAATACACGGCACGTATATTTAACTGAGTCAATAAATCATATAAACCATAGAATTGACGGATGCGAGACTATTGTCAACTAAAAAGTAACAGTTCCACTGCGGTTTATGGCAATGGTCACCCTGAACGATAAACCACTGTCTAGTGGAGCCACCGAATAAAGTGCAGGTGTAATTGCAACAGATGTAACGCTTATCCGCCATGTTCTTGGGCCTCCTTGAATGGTCCCCTTATTGCGACCGTCTTTATAATTCAAAGGCGCCAGGAATTTTAGCGCACCCCGGTAAAGAGGAGATACTTCAACGTTCAAATAAACCTCTAGCTTAGCCTTTAAGCTTGTATGTATGTTCTGGGATCCATCTGTGAATAAAATTGGAATTGCTTCAGCCCGAAATTTATATCAACTCGCATTTGAAATTACTGTCGTAAATATTTAATGTGAACTCTACCAAAATAAATATAATCCACCGTTATCAAAGCACGAATTCGCTTCTATTCCATTCCGACTAGTTTTTCGACTCGGGATGGTGCCATTAGTGGGGAAAGCAGTGCATTGCGGCTTTGCAGTTACACTAGTGACAACAGTGTGAATGCTAGGGTCACTGCGTTGGCATTAGAACCTGGGCTCCATTGGGAACTGGGCACCATTTCTTTTCACCCCCTTCCCTGCTGGACTGTGACTTTTCTGGACTCCCCTCTCTCCAATACCTTCCCCTACTCCTCCTTCCCACCCCAGTACCCTACTTATCCGTCATTATTTCCTCCCCCTCTTCTTCTCTCCACCTCCCACCATCGCGATTCCGCTCATCCTCGCCGCTGAGCGGTGTGGCGCCACCGTCGCGGGTCATATGCCGCCTCTACTTGGCATATCTTGGGGGTTTTTCTGTATTTCCGAATTTCAGCTCGAAATCCAATGACGTCAAACAGGTCAATCCTACTGCGGGCATTGTTTGAGCAGTTCATTTCCATCATGTCACTGTGGTGGCCAAGATTAATGAATGATTCATTGAAAGATTCGTTTCAAGATCCAAAAGCTCTCCAAATGTGGTCATTTCCAATCGAAAGTACAAAATAACCCCCCTTAGTTTTGCGCACACGAATCACTTTAGGGTTATCTTACGACATCAGTGTCCTTATTTACGTCTGGAATAAGATTATTACTATAATGTATTGCTGGTATATTAATTATTAATATATGAATGTTATCATCTATGTCGAACATGAGTGAAGGTTCGATTATAAAATTATCATCACTCCATTAGTAAATCAGAGCATGGCGTTTACTCCGCCCCAGGGCAGAAACTTGCTAGTAGCATTATGGAAGACATAATCAATTTTATATTGATTATTTAGCGATAGATTTAAATTTGTAGTCTTACTTATAATTTTATTTACAAACTAGAAAATTTTCTAGGACGTGACTTATTAAACTTTACATATCATTAATATATTACTCATTTTGCATGAGTTCTTATTATTTGGCGTGGAATAGAAGTTCCCTCCTTGGGGAGGGAATCGTTGGTCAAGCCGTTGAATCCCAAGGAATGTCTCTCACTCCCATCATTATTAATTTTCAATGCAGCACCTCATTAGTGGCACGAGTTTCATGAACGGACGGAATATTTGTAATGAACAGTGAGATTAATTTTTACGGTCGAAAACCTAAATCTGGTTCTTCGAGCCGTCTCAACCAATGTGATATCAGCAAAGAAAGATCGTCAAAATCCCGAACGAACGATGCTAATTTGGAAAACTGTAATGAAACACTTAGCGGTTCAATTTCCGTGTTATCTTTCCATTATTAAGTACGTTTTATTTTCAACGGCGTCGTCTATTTTTCCGTTCAATTTCCCATCCAACTCCCAGGCATCGTCCTTTCCCCCTAGCCATTTAAAAATGTTCAGCGAGTGAATGCATTGTTTCGACTTGTCGTTTTAGGTTTCCCTTGATATTTGTCCCCATGTAGTCGATGTGCCCGCCTAGTTCGGCACATGGACGCTAGATGGGACCACAATCGCCTCTCGCCTGGATTCCCCTGCGGCTCGAGAGCTTCGTAACAGAACGCGCACTCGGATGTTTGTGTGTGTGTGTATATATGTATAAAACAAGGCACGGAAATTGATTGACCGATCTCTGTCTCGCCGTCTTACTCCATTATAAACCTTCCAATCCCAGCCCTCATGCGACCTTCGCTTTGAGCGTGTGTGAGAGAGAGCTTCCGTATCACCCCGCGAGAATGCACCACCGTCGCTTTGTTGCTTTTGTGGGTCCCACCAGGTGAATAGCAAAACCGCGAATTGCGTCGCAATTATATTCCTCATCTCCTCGCAGTTTTCACGTTTATTTGTTTAAAAGTTCACAGCGCCGTCTCATTTGAGCAAAATAAATATTTTTAGTGGGTTTTTTTCCTCTTTTTTCAGCTGCCCATTCCAACGTTCACACCGAGTTATTCTTTCTCGACGTTGTTTTGACCCAGTTCGTGGTGGCAAATGTAAGGGAGAAGAAAGGGGGATTTTTTAAGCGAGGCATAATTTGCAAGAGAGACGGTGATGACCGCACTTGCTCTGGGCAATGTTTCTGGTCGTTCTCTGGGTTATTCCACCTCTGCGACCGAGAGTAATTTCGGAACTAGGAGTGAAGCAATTTCTTTCAATCGTTAGCCTTGAGATGGGTTTAAAAAATAAGATCGATCCGAATGATGCTTGTAATGCCCTCAAGAGTAATGCTGGCGCCAAGATCTTTGCATTGCGTTCCTTTGCTTGTCAATGGATGGAGTGAACATTTCGTTAGTGTTCTTTTTTGCTTGTTGTGGTGCCCAGGGAGTGCATATTTTTACAGTTGCTCATGTGCCTTTGTAGGGTCAACTCGTACCTGAATTCATTTTTTTTATTTAATTAACACTGCATTTCACTAGTTGTCTTCGAAGTTAATTATTTTTCTAGTTTTTACTCCTCCTTTAGCGCAAAAACGAATAAAACAATATATAAACTGCAAGAGGGAAGATAAAAAGTTAGTGAGCTTCATTGTTTCATCTAGAAAATTCTCGTATTTACATACGCTAATGATTCCCAAGAAATTCGATCATCCACTTACTCAGTCTCAATAAGTTTTCTGTGCAAGTCACTTTGCTGTCATTCATTTTCATTTTAAACGGCTAAATTATATATGTCATATTACAGATCGATCTGCTTAAACTTTAACTACTTTAACCGTCAATGGTGGCGACGTGTAATTGTTTTGAACCTGAAATTTCACTACGTAATGCATCAAGATTTAACAGATGATTGTTCACATGCCCACCTTTAAATAGAACTCCTGATGGTACATTATATTGTATTTGAAACTCTTAAATATCTTTCGTAAGCTTCTAGGCATCAGAAAAACTTGGTAGTTGTACCAAACTCATGCACTGCAACACCAGAAGTGGCCATTGGAATCAGTTACGCGGATGAAAAATCGTAATCCTTATTTATTTTGAGTCAATTTTCCCGCACGCGCAAACTTCAGGGTAAACCGTGGTTTGATTATAATGGGGATACGCAGCCGCGGTGCTTCAAAAAAAATGTTTGTCGCTCTCACCGCTAGTCAGCGTCGTGAGCGCGAGGGAAAACAATAGAGAAGAGTTTGTTCGCGTGTGAGTAGCGGGAGATAAATTTCCTCCCCTCTCCCTCTATGTTAGCGCCCAGCGCGACCCTACGCGGTCCACGCGGAAATTAATTCGCTTAGGAAAATATATATTATTCAAGCGTTGGGTCAACAGATGGAGCTGCCCTCGTGGGGATTTTCCCCTCCGCTCACTCCCGCCGACGAGTTTTCGGAGAGTGACCCACATATTCCACCTTGGACGCAAATGCTAATTTGCTCCAGTGTTATTAGTGTTGGCGTAGAGTCCTTCCTGTCCTATCTCCCTCCCGTCCCACCACTGTGCATACCTTTCCTCTCCTGCACCCGTGCACGGATCGGAGCGAATCATGCGCGATTCCCAAGGCCGTGACAAGATTTATTTAATTTTATATTGAGAGAAAATGTCAGAAATACAGCAGGTGTTCAAATTTAAAGTGCACTTATAACAAATAGAATTAAACAAAAAAGCTAAGAAAATTATAAATCAAACAATTACAAAACAAAACAACAAGCAGATTCGGTGGCCACATCCCTAGTGTTTAGCAAGTAACTCGGTTATTTTCCATGAAGTAAGATGTTGCTAAGTCAATAAAAATATTAATTAGTGAAGAAAAGAAAATACTTATCGGGTGAGAATTTATTATGTCAATTGTTATATATTGTCTGTAATTCATACATTACATTACAGCATTTAATTTTCTCTCTCTATAATCTGTATAATCTACATCCTTACAGTCACAAATAAGTTTACAAGAAGAATGAAGTTAAAATTATTTATTCCTGATAGATATGATAAATCTAGGAGAATGAGAGTAAATGTCAATGTGAATTAATACATGCAAAGCTTCTTATCCACTTTCTTTCACCGCTAATTTCCCTGCAACTTATTTATTTCGTGTCATGTTATTTTCTTTGTGCGTCGTTTAGTTTCATTCTTTTCTCGACACCGCACTTGATGACTTGAATCCTTTATCGGCGGGTCTCCGAATCCTTCCGCATCTCATACATGTCCTTTTATTCGTCTCAACCGGGTCCGGCGGTCGAATTTGTCCTTCTCATCGTTGCGGATGCATATTCCCTGCAACCCCCACCCCTTTCCTAGTCTCCCCTAGGTCCAACTAGACGACGTCCCAGGGGAGTTTTCGGGAACACGGGCATTAGAGTTGTCGACTACGGGCGGGAGATTGTGTGGCCGGGCGGTTGGGGGGTGACGATGGCCCGGCACGGGAATAGAATGGGGCAGGGGAAGCCCGAGGAATGTTTTATCGAACATGGCGGACGAGCGCAATCTACGTGTAGCAATGAGGGTTGTGCTGAGGGGATGGGGGAGTCATAGGGGAAGGAGAGGTTTAACTGCGATTACGAGGAGTCGGCCCGGCCGAAGGTTTGGACTCGACATCAAAGGCGGGTGTGGACGACCCGCTCCGGAGGAGGGAGAACGCAATGGATCAGCGCCCCAACACAATTGCTCTGCGCGAGGGATTTCTTGTTGATCCTCCTGGGCTTTCTCCATCTCGGCAAAAAAGTAATCCTAACCTTATTTCAACAGTCGGTATATGTGTGAGGATTAATTCGAAAACTCCTTTCGTACAAAATTTCCATCCCGATTGATGTGTAAAGCACATTATTAACTCTTGAACGCTCTTCGATAAATTTCAATTGTGTTTGCCCATTTTCCGTGTTTCATTTAAGAACATCGTGGGAGGAAATTTTTAAATATGAAAGCAAAGTAATAGCACCGCTTACGTGGTCTTAACGTGATAAAGAATAAATAAAAAGGCAGTTCTTGGTCGTGAATGAATGTTTATTCTCATTAAATCAAGGTGAGGAAGTAAATCTCCTGGTATCCCTTTCGCTGCGCGGTATCGCACCTATTATTTCTATTTCGTCACATGCGCTATTTTTCACTTTTAGAATTGCATGTTATAATCGAAAAAGAGCATACAGGTTCTGGAATAAATAATATCTAACCGGAATATTACAACTATAGTTAAAAAGCTATGTTGAACTATTATTCATTGAAACGCCTGTGGGCTGTGTAACAGGAAATAAATTTTCAATTGTCGAAAGCTTTTTTCATTGCAACTTGCCTCACGTAGTGACGCGCGATTAACTTCGTAACGCGTAGTTTCTTTAAAGCTCATACCTGCCAGCCATGCGGTAGTTTCCTAGTTGCCAACGTAAGGGAGCTTGTTATAAGTAGTCTCTTAAGGAATATAATTCTTCGCGATAACCTTGCATGATGTGTGGCACGATGTGGTCTTTGTAATGCTTAATCCATCCTTTCCGTATCGGAGTTTTCCCACTGGTTGCACAACGAGGGATCTTGCTCGAGCGTTTCCAAGGCTCGCGAGTCACCGTCGCTAACGTTTCTTCATCCGGGAAACAGAGTCCTCGAATATTAAAAGGCATTACTATGCGTGTGTGCCAGGAATGCGCATTCTAGGTCTTCTGGACCGGGCCACTTCCTGAATGTGCCGCTGCTCTCATATTTTGAGTGCAGTGGGGATTGGTCCACTTCTTTATCTACTTAATGTGACCTCACACTATATAAATTCTCTACTCGTTACAATGAAATATTTCCACCGGAAGATAGCTTTCGCTGTTGCTTTTCGCAATTTACGGATTTTTTGCGATTGAAGAACCTAAGGCACTATGCCTGTGATTGATGGACGTCTATCGGTTAGCCCTGTTTATTGATGTATTTTTTAAAGTTTTATCCTCGTAGATTTTAGTAGTACTTGTATGTATTCAAATGCAAAGTCATTGTGAAGTGTTTAGTTCATTCTGCGTCGACTTAAAATAACCTCAAAGCATCAAGTCTAGATTCTGATATGATTTTGAAGAGGCCGATTATTATTCCTCAAATTATCATTGCTCAAATATCATTACTCAAATTTATCCCAAGACCTCCGGACTTTCTTTTCTGAGAATTTATTCAATTGCAGCCTGTATAATTATTTTATTTTCACGGTGAGGCGGTTATCACAGGAAAAATGCTGTCCTTCTAGGATGGTGATTTAAAAAAAATAATTATTTATTAACTGTCTCTTGTGTAGCACAAGTAATCATGCGATGTGCCATCAGACATGTTTCCTTCAAGTGGCGTAACAGGTGATTGATGTTCTGATGAAGGTAATTGCCACCCGCAACGGAGCAGGTATTTTATTTATAGAATAGATCAAGTCATTTGGCATCATCGGACTCATCACTCGTCGGAAAGAATCGCCAGAGTGATCGTGTGCGGAACACAAGTTTTTCCCGTTGATTTTAAAATCACATCCGGATGTCCAATTAGAATTTAACGACATCAGCCATCAAAGGACCTGCCCCATTTTTTTCTCTCTCCATTTGACGGAGTATTCATGCGACATGAGTCACCGGCCATCAAAAGAAAATCCCATAGCGACATGATCGGCTTTCATTAGTGCCGTAAATTGAAGGGAGTCCTAGAGGTCAGGCATTATTCATGGGCTTAGCTGAGGGCGAAATGGCACTCTCTACGACAGTCCTGGCAATATTCAATGAGGAGGGGAGATTGGTGTGGGCAGGCAGAAAAGGAAAAATAATGTCCATTGGTAATTGACCATTCACAAAGGAAAAAAAATATCAGCTTCCACATTTATATGCGGCGATCTTTTTATTGAATCATCATCTCTGTCTTTCTATGTCACGTTCAGGGTTTTTGAAGCTCCCGCTAAAAAAAATAGTGAGTGAAGACAGATTGATTGATGCGGCAAATCAGATATTAATGGGATACATGATTTTCGCGAGTACTGCATTCTTCTGGAACCATGAGTAGGTTGAGATCATGATGAACAGATTAAAAATCTAGACGTAAATAGAGACCCCCGACCATTGTTGGTTGATCTTACTCGCCGTCAGAAATTGATGTCCTATCTATCCTAACTCATGAATTACAAATCCGTCCAAGATTCCATTTTTCTCGCTTGGACATTGTCCAAAACCTTGTGCATGTTTCGGACATGTTCCGCCCGATGCGCTGATGTTCATTCGGTGATATTGATGGCTATTTATAGTTCTCCCTAAGGCTATCCTGAAAATACAGCAGAGTAAAACGAAAGAGTGCGAATTGCAAGTTGCAGATAATATTTAAATGCTACTCTTTTCCTAATTTGCGTATGTCTTAGCCTCAAATGTAAATAGAATTGCTAATGCTATTCCATATCATTGTTATTTCACCGTGGATAAATTGAGCCGAAATTTCGAATAGGCAACTACTTACTGTATTATTTCCGGGAACAATCAAGCGAACAAATTATCTCAACAATATAGTCCCGATATCACTACTTTATAAGTGCATACCATTTGAGTAATAAATGAAATCATTAAGTTTTTAACTCACAGAAATCGCTGCGAAATATCTTCGCGGAATTCGTCACCGTCGACTGCAGCTCCGACTTTGCGGTACAATCGCCGGAAATAAACGAATCATTCGATTGATTTCCACCATAAACCGAGATTATCGCCGAAAAGGGTAGGTCCTGAGTTCAACGACCTGTATAGGCAATAGGCAGTACCTGTGTGTCAGGGTGTGTGCTCGTGTTTCTGTATATCCTTTGGGACGTTCTTACTGAAAGTTCATCCCCTCCATCAAGTGGCCCGGGTCCCTCCCCCCGCGTGGATGTATACATGCGCGCGTCAAGAAGGGACACAGGTGGGAGCTGTTGACGGGCGGGCACCGATGTGTGCGGCTAACCGAAGCATCCCGGGTGGAGATCTGCGGCTCCCCCCCGCTCCACCTTCCTCCGGCGCCATGCTCCCGGCGCCCCCTGGACCTCTCGCCCATCCATCAGCGTCTTTCGTCGCCTTTCCCCTTGGGGAAGATCGGCGCGCATATATCCCGAAACTTCTACGGTGAATTCTTTCTGTACCAGGCCACCCTCATCCCGTATACGATGGTTTTTTTTCTATCTCTCCCCCGGTGCCTCCTGTCCTTGCCAAAAATGTAGACACTTGAGTTTAAAGTGTGGTGTAAATTGGAAAATAAACATGTGTGGAATGAAATATTAATTTTTTGTTTGGATGAAGGTCTCAGAATTCCACTAAATGACGCCGTCAATCCTTTGTGATATATCCCGGTAATTCATAAAAATCAATGAGGTTGCTTGGAAATTGAAAGAAATTTATTCAATAAGTGTTCTGAAATCAACCCGTAAGTCTTCCACACAACAAAATATGTTTATATTTCATCTCTTTGAAAAAGCATGATTTGGTGATCAGGAAGCTTATTTTTACCTTGAACGCTATCATCATTTATCTATTGCAGCGATGAGGAGGAAAAGATGAAAATAGAATGAAAAATTGCAAACTGTTCCACGGAAAATAATGGCAAGTAGGTGGTATTACTTGAATTTCTCAAAATATTTCCCAATGAATATGCTATCCTCTTATCTATACCTACACTATTATCAAGTCCGAAAAATATGCTGTAATCGGTATTTTTTTCTTTAACTATTCATAACCTTCATAGTTTTTCAATTTCCCATGGCTCTCTCCTTATCCTTTCTCCATTCCCTCATTCCGATTCTCTCTCTCTCTACCGCGGAAGATCCTGAAAAAAAACAACTCCTCCCCAACTTACAATTGCTCCGCCAACGCGAACACATGCTTTCCTCCGCGAGCAAACCCGCCCAAGTCCCACGCGCCTTCCGGAATAAAAGCCGTCCGCCTCTTTTTTTGCCAGGAATACGTCAACTCTTTTCGCACTATTTTCCCTCGCGGATTCTTTATCCCATTTTCTCCTGCCTGGGATCCCAACCCCTTGTACCGCGAGTAAGGGTTACGCCCTTCTCATTTGTCAACCTTACCTTTTGCTCTCATAGACGCTGCAGGGCTCTTAGATCCTAGTGCTGTTATTTTTTAGCTCTCAGCATGCTTCCCGTGCAGAAGGTATCCCCCTCTTCCTGGTAATGCAATACCTTGATCGTCCTTGGTTAATTTAAAACATAATGAGTAACATGTTCTGTTAATCAAACTAACCAACTGATGGCAATTTTTTATTGAGAAAAATGTTAATTCGTCTAATATCCAACGCATGTAAACTACTATCTTCTCATTCCATATTCAAAGTCACTTATATCTCTCCATAATCAATTCTTTTTTCTTTTTATGGCTCTCCGCTTGTCCAGCTTCCTTTAGACTATTGATGAATTCTCTCGCCTTGCCCGTCAATAACTCCACAAGCTTCCTTTCAGTTATGAGCCATTTCAGCAGCATCCACTTGTATCCCCCGAGTATAGTATATCGTATTGCCAATTACTTCGTGTTTTAGTTCCCTCTTGAATAAATAAATGAATAAAATTTATTAGCAATCCCAAGGCTGTACCATTTAAGGAAAAAAATACATTTTTTGAGCAACGAAAATTGAAAAATTAACAATTTGGACCTAACATGGTACAAAATTAAATATAAATTTATAAAATATTCATCATGAAAAAGGTGAATTTCAAATATTTTGGTAATCATTGAAAAAAAATTCATCTGAATACTATTTCAAAAGTTAAAAATGGAAGAATTGAACTAAAATGTTATTATAAAGCATGATAACTTCATGCAATGTAATGCGTGCAAATATGCTACGTCGAGCAGTTACTACAATATGCAAAATAATAACAATTTTTATTGGTCTCAGCGCATCTTTTGTGCATCATGAAGGGATTATTTTTTTCTTGGCTTGATTCTTATCAAACTTTTAGGAAAACAGGAACAGCAAGGCATGTAAGGATGGGAAACATTCCCAGTGGAACGAGCATAGATGAAGGAGGAGAACTTATTTAATTTTTTCCCTCTCTCTACCGGGAGCAGGGCAAAGAGAATGAGGGTTGCATCATTTAAGGCTCCGGAAATTTTTCACTCCACAGTTATCAAAAGAAGTTTTTTGACGTTATCGCCGTAGTAAGCGCAGCACTCCAGCGTTTCCATAATGGCCAAGCAATTTATTATCCCAACAATGTTTTTCCGAAGCGAAGCACGTTGATAAATTGCATAATTTACTGCTGTCCCGAGCGTGAACGATAATATTATTGCGCTCATCCTTTTTTGCGAATGCAGTATTCACTCGTGGCATACGCTTGTGTTTCGCCCGGCCGCGGAAAAACTAATTCGTCCAGCAATTTGATGCACGGATGGTATAATTAATAACATATTTGTATTGATGATCATATGCGACCGTATGATATTGCTCGCGGTCCTATGTTTTTGGGTGCAGAACTTGGCGAAAGAGTGCATTTACCGGCTGCAGCTGTTCCAGTGATTTTTCCATTCCCCGCTGCACTCTTTGCTATCGAAATAGGTAACCGTATTCGAACCATCATCATCAACAGCATCATAATTATTACTGTTGTCTTTGGTCTTGTGCTTCATTTTTGGGTAATTTAGTTGGCCTTAATTTTCGAGCGATACTTGTGCAAAAGGGCCCAGATCCTCTCTCCAAAACTAATGATTGTCCGTGCTGCTTTGCACTACAAAAAAAGAGCAACGAATATGCTTGCGAGTAATTACGTGAGTGATGACTTTTTCCATAGCATTTTTTTTTATTCTCGTGCGTTCCATAGTCTCTCAATAATCAAATCAAGTAGTAGATTATCTTTTTTTTACATTTGCAATCGATCGTCTGGGGAAACAGTCCCAATAATTATCAGTAATTTCAAGTCCATTTCTGGTCTGTGTTTGTCCATGCCCGCTATACCTACCGCAATTCTCCCTCTTGCCCATTTGTACAGTTTCTTCCCTCCCCTGAGGTCGTTCACTTCGGGCGTTTGAAGGCAGAGAATGCGCTACTTCGCGAGCCCGGATCATTCAAAGCGGCGTCATTGGGAAGGGCCCATTTTTTTCGCCGCGTATGAAGATTACCGGGGAAGGAAGTACCTAGAGGCCGGGGGCTCAGTCCATTTCTCACGTGTTGATCATTACGAGTTTGCCGAAGCTCATCCATTACAGCGCTACTCTGCGAGATGGTTCAGCTGCTCACGTTTTTTCGTGGATTTCTGGAAAACTGCGTGTCATTAACATTGAAAAAAAAATTCCGCCGCGTACTTCGGTGACCGATAGCGGTGGTATTGGACTGGTCAAACGCTGAGGGTTGCCTAGATGATAGATTGTGTCACTCAACTAGCATTTGATGCTGGGAATATTGCTATATCGCTTGTCATGCCAAAAACTGAAAGTTCAGTCTAATATTTTATTTTCAAAACACGTGAAATTCTGTAGATAATACTGAGGAAAGTCTTATTTCCGGAAGAGCACGCATTGGCTATGAAGAATAATTATAGCAGGATAATTTTATTCAATTTTGATTTTGATTTAAAAAAATAACTCATTTCATTTTAGTGATAATTATTTGCCGTATTTTTAGTGCATTACGAATTTTCGAAATATCTGGGACAAATGGTTTAAAAATAATTAAGAATTTGGAATCCAAAATAGAATCCTCAAATGCCCTTCATCGAACAAATACAGCGATCAGAACCGCAGTATTCTACTGTCGGTTACAATGACTTCACATTTCTCTTCACACGTCTTTTTTATCGTCTGCCTTAAATTTCAACCCTTTACGGGACAAGAATTGTGAAGGATTAACGGGAAATATTTCCGCGTACCCTCTCTATTTTAAGATAAATTTTTCCCAATACTTGACTGATGTCTTTTAAGTATATGTATAGTCGAGTTCATGTCTCCGTTTCTTTTCAGCTTTCCTTCTGGCGAAAAATATTTTGCACACCTTTATTTACGTTCATTCAATGTTCCGTCTTCCGTAAAGAGAAGAAGTCCGATAATTTCTTTCTCTTTATTTTCCCCTGCACCTCAAAAGTACATGTACCTCTGCTTTCTGCGCACCGCGTTATGTTTCCATGAATATTTATATTTGCTCCACCCCTCTCTTAAAAATGAAGTTGAAAATAATGTGAGAGAATATCTCACGTTCGATAAACTCCTAGCAACATTGTCTATAACCTAGCGTCTATTTTTATTTTCTTCCTTATTGCGTGCAAACTGTCGACGTCCATCAATTTTACAGCCTGGATTTTTTTTTACTTATTTGCCACTCGTACAAGGAAAACACAAACAGCCATCGCAGTCTCTCTGCTTAACGCATGTATGATTCTTTTGGACCCAAGCGTTACGCTGGAAAATTTTTACGTTTCTTTTTTTTCCTCGCGGGCCACGTAAATATTTTTCTCGTCCTTTTCCTTGCTCTTGTTGTGTTCCTTCTGCCCCCTTCTCTTCAATTACCTTCCCCCTTACCCCTCATACTTCTCTCCCCTACCTCCCCACCTCTCTTCCGCCTACTTTACCCCCTCTCCCCTCCCACACCACTCCGTTTCCACGCAACACCCCCTCACCCCCCGTCCGCGAGCCTCATCACCCGTTAGTTCTGGGGTTCGTTGACCGGCACACTGAAGGCACCGCGGCCGCCGCCGTTGCGGGCGAAAGGGGAAGTTGTGGCGCTAGTGAACGGGGTGGGAGATGGATGAAACTATTGTATTAAGCGCGGTCGCCGAGAACCGCGCCTTACGATTTGAATCATTGGCCGTCCCTTGAATGATTTCTGGACTTGATTGAATTTTTGTTTTCACTCCTTGAAGTGTCTAAGTTTCGGAAGTGCTGGAGGCCGCTATACACGGTGATCATTCACAGGATCATGCGAGCAAAATAGAACATGTTCTAATTTTCACTGAATGATCATACGCATGAAGGTTCATTCGCGCATTGTTCCATCATACACGGTGATTGATCATGCGCATGATCATGCTGAATGATCACGTGATCAATCACAGGATCATAAGAGCAAAATAGAACATGTTCTAATTTTCATAGAATGATCATGCGCATGAAGGTTCATTCGCGAATTGTTCCGTCATACACGGTGAATGATCATGCGCATGATCATGTTGAATGATCATGCTAATGAAATCATTCGCCGTGTATAGCGGTCTTTAGAAGAGTGATTGAAAATAGAAGTCTACTAAAACCCTTAACGAGAAGACTTAAAACTTAGTTGCCCACAGTATGAGGCATGATGACCTGATGAAGACAATCGTTGATGGACAGGTAGAAGGGAAGACGGTCAAGGGACGGCCTCGAATGAGTTACATAGGACAGGTTATAAAGGATGTAAAAGAGAATTAATACGTCGCTATGAAAAGGTTAGCGGATAGGAGAGCGGAATGGAGAACTGCGTCAAACCAATCTCACGATTGTTGACTAATGATGATGATCTATGTTTCCTCATGAGAATAATGAAATAATGTCATTGATATGAGAGTATTTGATAAATTTCTTCTTTACAATTTAGAAAGCTATAAGGTTCCCCAACTCATGCCTGCCAGAATTACTTACTTGCTTTAATATGACTTCATTTTACCAGAATTTTACCTCTGGAGTGAATTAAACAGTCAATATAATAATTTCAGGAGTCTTCGAAGAGGTTACTGAATCTTTTTTTAGTTATATTAGATCAAAGAGCTGTAGAATTGTCAAAGCATATAAGCTACTTCATTACCCTGATAAATTATTTTGATGTGAAAACTCGGCTTAAGTATCAATATTTGTATAAATTTATAATGAGTGTTTGTGATCATTCTTAGTAAGAATAAAAAAAATCATCAGAAATTAATAAACTCGGTAAAATATTAAATTGTAATGAAATATTTATTAAGCCCCAAGCTAACCGGCATATCATTTGATTTAATGAAATGACCCATAAAACGACTTGAGGCATGAAACGTATCTTCATATCTTGTGAACAAGTTTAGACGCTTGGTGATATTATACGTGAAAAAAATTGGCCATTATTTCCGTGATTAATGCATCGGAGTATGAGGTTAACCTCGGAAAACTACCATGTAAGCAAATTAATGTATTTTTCCCGATTCTTTAAAAAGCACGAGTGTTTGCCGTGTATTGACGCCCGAAGCGCTCTATTTAATTAGACAGTACAGTTTCAAATACCAAAACGCGATGTTTTTTGACGCTTCTATTTATTCATTTTTCCCCCAACGTCCCGATGAGATTTAATGATTATTTATTCATTTGGTTTATAATTCATGCGGACAACGCATGAATTTAATTCATGTCGCAGCTTATGTGAGTATTTAAGTTGTCAAATTATGTGACGGAGAGCATTCTTCATCTTTTTAGAGTCAGGGCATTGATGGGGATGTAATTGATGCGCATTTGTTTTTAATCTCCTCTTTATTTTTGCTGGAATAATTATTTGGATTCATTGTTATTAGTCCGAAAATCTCCCTCTGATACTCGGAAAAAAAGTGCTCGTGTGTGAGTGAGTGTATGAGCGTACTTTATTCGGCGATAATAGGAAAGCGCGGATCGGACACTAAAAATAAAATGAACAGCGTGACCTAAAACGGGAGCTAATCATCGTAGCTGCCTTCCCCACGGTCAAAAGTGCTTCAATATTTCACTCGGCAGCTTGCGGATGAATCATAGATTCATGATTAGTATCGGCACACATACATGCACCGACACACATGGTGCTTGCTCCGGTATTAATGGGCGAAATGGAATATATGTATCCATTCTCGACCCTCCCCACCTCTATGTTCAAGGCTTGACCCGTGACAGCGCAGCTGAGCTGCAGTCTATCGGGTCGGCTAAACAGTAATCACTTTTCGTGTGCCGTGCGTGATTAACGAGTTAGTGTTACCGCTGAAAAATTAACAACGGCTAACTTTTGTCTCCGGGTGCCTCATTAACCGGGTGATATTAACAAATGAACGGAGGCCGCGCGCACGGGGACCTTTTGGGTTTGCCCAGGAAATGACCCCGATGACGCCGGTGCGGTGGGTTAGGTCGCCGAGGTCGGTATCAAAATAATTAATGCCAGCTTAAAAGGAAACGATCAAGTTTCCAATTCTATCCCGAGCCCTCTATTGTATCTTTTTTTTAACGTCGATTCATCCGTTACATTTTTCTTATTCGCCGGATAATTAGCTTCGTTGAAAAATGCTAATCTTTCATTTATCAACGGACTAACATTTAATGATTAGTGACTTATTCGCCGTCTGCGATTTGTTGCTCTAATTTCGAGCTTGGATAATTATCGTCGCTATGATGAATATTGTATGTTCAATCGGCATCATGTGACAGATCATATTGTGGAATTCATTGCATCCCATTTTTAATATTCATTGCAAGCATGAAATAAACAGCTGCTTTCGGAGTATATATTCTGCAATTCCTAATTATTGTGAAATGTAGATCGCCCATATTGCTTACCTAATAGATACCAAGTTTGCTTTCCATTTCGGACAAAATTATAGTAGTTCTCATCTAGTTTTTGTGGACTGATATTATTTTATTCGTTGAACTTAAAATATGTAAGTGTGAAATCGTTCCGAACTTCTCCTCACCTTATCATTCTTTATTCAACTCAAAAATATTTTATTTTTTTAATCGGATATTAGCGTATTTATGTCATGAAGAGTTCCACCAAGCCCCAACCATGCTTCATCAAGTAAATATTTAGAATTCCTTACGGAAGCAGGAGTTTGCTCGTGAATATATTATTTACCAAGCTAAAAAGTGATCATAAATATTAAATTGAACTCTCTTTGACAAGTAGGTGATGATAAGCCAAATCATTCTCCATTTCATATCACGGAAAGTATTTTTTTAACCGGTCCTGAATTTTCATCCAAGATAGGCTTTTGACTCCCCGTGCCGACAAATTGTCTGTCATAATCAGCCGAGACACGAGCCAAAGCGATATGTGTAAAAAAAAATTCTTCGTGATGGGCGTTATCTGTACTATACACGGGCACGATTATGGCGCGCTCCAGCGACCTATCCGCGCACTAATCTCACAGCTGGATCTGTAGGAAGGAAAGAGGAGCGTCTTAATCGACGGTCAAAGACCTCTTCTTCTCGCTCTTCTTCTTCTCCTTACGTGTTGCGGATTGAAGGAATCCGCGGAGGAAGGCGAAATGAAGCTTCTTCCCCTTCCTTCTGTTATATGTTTCCCCTTCATATTTCTCTTCCTCGCGCGACTCCCCGTCAGTTTTCCTCCGTCCAGCAGCGATGGTCGTTGATTTTGACCACGCACCAGCGCAAGGAGCTGGAATCAGTCACGGCGTGAAGGCGTGAGGGGAAAGATTTAAGGGTCCATCATCCGTGACAGGAGGCCTGCTTGGAGGAAGGAGGAGGAGAAGTTATGGAATGGGTGAAATCCTATTAGGACGAGAGCTTTTCCTGGTTTCTAGAGGCTCTTGAACCGATTCTCAGCTGGAAATCGAGACCATATTGGTTAAAAATCCGTCAGGACTCTTTTGAAGTTCGTCTTATCGCGGGTTTTTTTTATGAAGAATCTCAACCATTGTTGACTGACATAACTGACCAGTTATTTTTGCACATTTCGGGAAAAAATGTGTTATTTTTACGGCAGCAGTCGAATTCAGTTAGTCATTACGGATATTTTCTAATTTAATTGTAAGTTAAGGTTACGCAAGCTCGATGTTCATATTTGAAAATTCGGTTTACTACAGCACACAAATACTAAATTCATTCACTTATCCATTATTCTACCATTAATCCCCTGGTTGAAAAATTTACTCATTCATTACGAGCTTTCAATTCACAGCAATCCTTAGTTTTTGTTTAACTCCATTTTTAGTAGCGTGAACTGTATGAGGGTAGATATTTAAGTGATTAGATGAACGAATTTGACTCTACCTCTGTTAGCATGTTACATTTTTAAGGCTTTAAAAATGATTATGATTATTTGTAGCCATCCATTGACTTTGCTCGAGTTGAATAACTCGGGCTTTTGTAAACTTATATAATATTATGAAACTGTGTTTGGTCATAGCTTTACCATTGGCCAAAATATATCGGATTTTTAATGAAATCGATTGAGAATATTAATGCAATATTTGTTTGTATGCGGAATATTTTATTCAGCTAATTATATTTGATTTTTAATTGTAATCATTGACATGAGCGCAACTAAACGTGTTCATATCTATCTGATCCTCCTCCGGACGTGCGGCCGTCACGGTTATGTGGTCCCCAGTGCGGAAGTCCAATCCAACTAATAATTAGTTCGCGGAGGAGCGTTGCCTTGTAAGAGAGGCGTGACGACGCGCGAACGTATTAATGCGCGGTCTCGAGTTGCGCAGCGCCATCTGAGAGCGGGTGGCCGAAGCGCGCCGTGATTCCATGTCGACTCGATTACCGCACGTGTCCGCTCGAGTCTACCGTGACGACAATTGACTGTCTGAATGGCGTACCGAAGGCGAGAGTAGAGACCTTAGCGCTTGTCAAGTTAGGATTCATTCTTGTGCTAAATTCGATGCGATAGCGGCCATGCATAACTCGAGAGCGTTCATCGTTCCATGCTCAGGGCAATGCCACTCAGGATAGAATGATTTCTTCACTTAATCCAAGTTTCTTTGTGAGTGGGAAAAGAATTTTTAGGTTGATGTTGGTATTGATCTTCTTATGGCAACTCCTCAAAGTGCTGTACCATTTCTTGCAGTCTTCCTTAGTTTTTTTCTATCATTCAATACTCGATAATAAATTTCCTTTTTTGTTGCCAATCCACGGCAAGTTTCTGCGTTAATTTTTAAAGTATATATTACGCAACTATTTTATAATATTGTTGTAGTTATAGTAGCAGTCACCGAAGTTTGCAGCAGCTATTTTTGTGTGCGTATGTTATGCATACAAAATTGTGTATGGCGTATCAAAGCGGTCACGATCCAAAATCAGTCATCGGATGAGCCTACCTGATGCAGTTCAATCCAGGGAAATGCTGAGAACTTTGAATCAAGCTGCTAGCCAACCTGATAAATTTCAATCCGTGAAAGGGCTGCAAACTTAAAAAGAGTTGCTACACGAAGATGATTCCCCCCTCTGATGTGGTCAGGACTCAGATTTGGGCTGGCAACCCCACCCACGCCTTCCGCCAAAAAGGCTCTCTCGCTTTACTCAAGGGCGTGTGTAATGCGTTGTTTCCCCGCCATCGACCGTCAAATCGCGTTTCACGGGCATCCTGCCCTCTCTCCAAGCATCGAAGGTATCATTTTCTCTTTCGTTCAAGGCCAACCGTCCTCTCTTACCTGTCGTCACATCCATTCCCCTTCCCCACTTCGTAATTCTCCTTCCCGTGACACCAACCTTGCGACATCTTCTTCGTCCATTCATTCACGTCATCACAAAGTAATTAGCCGGCTTCCGTCGATAGTTGTGTTTCCTAGAGCTACGCTAATGGCGACTCTTTCGTCCTCTCTCCGGCGCACTATCGTACTGATTGGGACCATCATTCAGCGCGAGCCGGCGATGCACGATTTCTTCAGGTATCCATTTCATTGGCTTCGTTAGAGTTTTGATTCGATTTTATATTTTCATCCCTTTTTTCCTCCATAAATTTCCGATTCCTCGCGTTTTCTAATGTATACTTACTTGTTTATTTCCTAAAATTATTTATTGCTGGATTATCATTCCTTGCTGACATCCTCCGTCGATCACATGATTTGGTAAGAATCGTACTTTTTCACTGTGATTAATTTCCAACAGAAATGCAACGCAAAATCACTCTTTGGCTCCAGTTCTGTAGGCGTTCATTGTGTGTTGGGTTCCAGGTTTTCTCTGGTTGCGATGAGAAAAAAGGTTTATCAAGAAAATCAAATCATGAGATCCCGGAGAGCAAGAACAAACAAAGGTTCAAATCCCAGAGAACAGACGCGATTTGAAACAAAATATTAACATAAGGCATTGGAGCAGAAAGAGGCCAAATGGCAGTTTTACCAGTCAGAAAAGTCAGAAATTTCACCTTATTTAGTACATAGTCGTAGAAGTAGCTATATTCATAATCACTGAAAAATCTCGGTGTATTTAGATGTTGCTGAGCGGAAATTGCCGTTTGGCAAACGTAGTAGTGAGATTCTCAGTACTGTCACGTGCCTAGTGAGTTAACTCAATTCTCAAAAATGACTTCCTCCGCGCGCCGCGCCTTGTTATGAATTAGTCATCACCTTGTGGAATAAATGACTATATCTTGACACCCTTTCAATGAGCTACTGTAAAAAGTTGAAAAAGTACCTCTGTATATCATTAATTGAATCTTCAAAAGGTACATGAAATTCAGTTTTTGTGGAAAAAGAAAATTGATTCGATGGCGCAGATTCTGGTCTTCATATTTCTTGTTTTTTTATTTCTCCGATGTGCTAAGTGTAATAAATACAGCCAGCAAATGATATTATTACCACTTTGCAATATCGTTATCCTTTGTAATCGTTTTATTGCTTTTTGAGTTGCTTCTGCTAGTTTACAGCGGAATTTGCTTTAGCTCTTTACTTTTGTCGCATAATAATTCCATAATGACGATAATATTTATTAGAAAAATAGAGTGTGTGTCTATGATTTCACAGGTGTATTAAGATGTCGCTGAGCGGAAATTGCCGTTTGGCAAACGTAGTAGTGAGATTATATATCAACTATGTATTCACTATGGAATACTGTGCTTAAGAACATTTACTTTATATATACTTAGTCCTTTTCTGTAGCTAGCGTCGGTATGTTCCTTTTGTTGCTTCGTTAAAGCTGTTTATGTTTCAATACTGATGTATGCTTATCTTTTTAATTCCAGGCCAAAGCGCCAAACAAGAGGGCCAGAATGGCGCCACCACGGCTCTACTGTGTTCCCAATCAACCCCTGAAGTGCTCATGCTAGTTTTGTAAGTGTTTCCACCTTTCTAAAGCCATAATATTGTTCAAAGTAGCGTCCAGTTCATTTGTCTGCGCGTTAACTTAATCTGCATAATTACACGGTTTTCCCTTGGTTCGATACGGTTACCTGTTCGCTATAATGTCATTTCATTTTGGTGAGTGAAGTTGTGATGTTTGACGAGCCATTCCTGTTAAAAATATAGCTCTCAGAAAATTTCCTTGAAAGATTAAAAACTTTACGTAGCTCGTGTACGTATCATTATAATTTACCCGTCTACTTCCTGCAATGAGGATGTAGCAATTGTCGTGGAAAAGATAGGATTAATAACGCCAAACTATCTACCGTGAAATATTTGGGTTTGTATTTACTACGATTTCCTGAATAATTCATTCCAACCCATGCAGTTTTTTAATACCATTGAGTTTTAATATTCTTAATATTTGTTAAAAATCGATGAATGTTGTTAATGACGGGTTAACTGAAATGCGCTTGTCGTCTTAGTGCGTACCATCGACGAAATTTCTTTGCGCTCCATATAGAAATGACAAGCTCACCAAGATAAAATAACAATTCCTTGGAAAAGAATCGTTGTGGCTGAGGGTGGAAGATTCAATTTTATGACTTCGCTCAGCTTCCCCAATGTTTTGTTGTGTTGTCCATAATGACAGATGATTTTGATACCGGACGAATTATATGTATATATGAATTATATGTATATATGAATTATATGGCTCGTCACCATAGATATGCTCATCTATGCGAAGGTAGAAGATATAACCCGCCAGAACCAATCCAACTCGAATTGCTCTGCTCTATTTCGGTGTCTAGAGGAGCACTACTCCTATTGGTCAATACTGCCACTCCTCTTCTGAGAAAATATGGAAGCTCTATTAGAGCACCTAGCGTCATTAAGAGTTGGCGCCAAACAACCAAGGCGGCGTGCTGGGTAAGACAGCGCTCTTGAAAAGCGTGACCTTCTGGCGCCTTCCTCGTCACGCTTCGTGTGACCTGTGACATCATCTTCTCCACCCTCCCTCCCCTCCTCCGCTGATGCACTTGCCTCCCCTCTGGCGAGAGCCGCGGGAATCACGCTCTCACAGTGTCAGTCTCGCAACCACCCAGAATTCTCGGAATCTCAGCTATTTTCCATCCATTTCACTCTCACCACATGCATGTGGTGTATGGACTGTGGTATGCATTATACGGAAGTACGCATTGTACATTGCGATACAAGGTCGCCAACCATTATAATACATCGACTAGCTACATCATTTTAGATTGAAAAGATTATGAAAAATATTTTGCCAATATCAGCAATCTGTTGTTCTGTTACAAAAAATTATCCTACAATACCTTTAATTTTAGGGATATTCTCCCCAAATATTTTAATGTTTCGCATAGACTTGGCCAAAATTACTATATTCGAGAAAATATTTTTTCATAGAGAGCTTGCCATTGCACCATTATTCCTAATGAGAAGGTTAATGGCTCTTATTCTTGCAAACCTGTTGATTCATCTTATCCTCCTGACTCTTCTCTCAAATCAAAATGCCTATTTTCTCGGTTAAAGTAGCAAATTCGTGCTGAGCAGAATAGAAAGAAAATAGAAGAGCTGAAAGATATTATGAATCGGAATGTTTTTCATTTTTAAAAATATCTATCGTTTGTATGAAACTGCTGCTGAAGTTAACTGCTTTCAAGATATCAAAGGGGAGTAAATCCTACTTATAATTTTTTAGAACTGGACGCTTTGTGTTATCTCACACACACAATTTTGTTTGTTACCACGAGTTTACACTCACGAAGCAACTTTTCCTGTTGTCATCGCTACCGCTACGTCATGATTCTTATCGGCTTTTTTTTGTCCACCGGACTGCCTTGAAAGCGCCTCACTCTCCCTCTTATTAGTCCAAACACTCCTTTCCTGTCTCGTGCCTTTTGTTCCGCGGGTGTCTCAAGAAATACCTACGTTCGTAGCGCGTTCAAGAAATTCACTTTTCCTTTCACAACGAACGACTTACCTTCGACGCGCGCGACTCCAACCCCCCATGTTAGTCTTTTGTTTTTCTACCGGCTTCGTCATGCTCGTTCTAACGCCAGCGGTGACCTCGGAGCGCATTCACTAAGTCCCCCATTTGACTCCTTACTCCCCTCCCCCTTTTGGCCGTGACAATGTCGAAGTCTTGTGTCTCGGAGCGGAATGCGAACTTGATCATGCGGTTAAATTTCGAAAGTACCCCTTTCGCCTGTCCAGTATCCAATGACTGTGCGGACCACTTTTCTTTTCCCTGATTTCGTCTTTAAGGTCATCCTTCTTATGAAACAATGTTAACAATGGTACCCTGGCACGAATAACAATGAGATGGAGAAGTAAAAAGTTCCCTTTTTAATTCTATGAAATTCCATTATCTGTCGACCGATTAAGTATTGAGGAAGTGCAAAGAGGAGTGAGTGAAAAGAGAAGTCTTCTAAAAACCCTAGGCAGGAGACTAACTTAAAATTAGTTGCCTACAACATGAGGTATGATGGAAACGATCATAAGAGGATAATTACGTCAGTATGAAAAGGTTAGCAGATAGGAGAATGGAATGAGGAACTGCGCCAAAAAAGAGGTTGTTGACGAATGATGATGATTTTCCATTAATAAATTATTCAAAGTGAGCATTTACATATCATTTTTATTGCGTATGAATCACGAATGGGCTTCCTTTAAATGGCAGGCTCTAAATGGTTTATCGCACTTTTCTGCCGTAAATGTATCTTTGACGGTACTTAATGAACTTTTGTGAGGACTATGTATAATTTTTTCGTCCTGGAGAAAGACACGAAAGAAACTTTTTCTACATCAGCTGCTAAATACGGCGCACACTAGTATCTCTTTTAACATTGATCATTTTTTAAATATTTAAGGCATATAAATATCCACATACTGTTCTCTCCTCAGCGCAATATCTTTTTCTATCATACAGCGCCTTTTTATGGAACGAGTGCATTTTTGCATCTTGACTACCTACAGGGTTTATATTCCTTCGTCAGGATATCTGATTAATTAACGAGTATAGTGGGTAAATATCAAGCCTTCATCTAAGCGCCAATAATGGATGATAGTGTAGGTAGCATTAAGAAAATTTTCTTTTTTGCTTCGATGAAAATGGGCATGACTCATAATATGAAGAAAGCTGCGCAGAACTTGGTAGATAGGATCATACCCAACCTTCGTCTCTTCACTCTCTCGCGCGGTAATACGTTTACGACGTAGTAGTCGATGAGATTACGATGGTGCCACAGAGAAGCGAACGTATGTATTGAGCTGCCAATTGCGAAAATTGTGAGAATGATCCTGTTTACCTACTCTGCGCTTATTCTCGGGCAGTCTTCTTACGCGACGCTAGTAAACACCCGACGTGCTTCACAAGCCTTGAATGAAAATTAGCAATTCGCAATATCTCAACTCTTCTTCGCTTCCATTTTTTTCCCCACGGAGGGTGAAAGGTTAGAAATCAACTTATGTCGAGACGATGCATGTGATGACCGTGAAGAGAAACAAGTTGTGTCGCTGTGGAGTGTCATATTCCTACCACGGAAGGCCGGTCGGTTTCCTTATTTATTGGCTGTTGTGGTGTACCGAGTTACTTTTTCTGTACGCATGAAACCTGTATAAAATTGAATATAAAAGTAATTGATGGTTAATCGGGCTTTGAAGCGCATTATGAATGAAAAATTAGGGTAGATTAGTGAACGCTTATAAAATTATGCATTGAAAAGTGATTAATACGTGATGACTACATAAAAAGCTTTGATATTCAAAGGAATGTTTGCCATCCAATTAGCAAGGAAGGCGATAGCATAAATAATGTTTTAAAAAGAGGCGAAATATATCACTGGCAAAGTGTTCTTCACTCACATATACTTAGATATACATAGATTTTCACATGACGTTCACGATCCATTTTCGAGCGCTCTTTCGCTTGAACCTAAATTACTTACTTCTTCTTAAACATCCACAATACAACATGCATTTGCGTGTTGAATGTATTTAAGTCCATTTCGAGCGCGTAGTTTTCTTTTTTTTTTTGCGAATTTTAATAATCATGTTAATTTTCTTTGTACACTCAACTAAGATGTGAGATTAGACTTAAAAATTATTGTTTGTGTAGAATTTATGAAATGTAGGCCACGTAAGTGTGAATTTGTTTCTTTCTCATATTAAAAAAAATTAAGTACATACGTGTTCAAAAACAATTTATCGTTCATGTTCATGAAATACTGAGTTCTAATTTCGCGCTGACGTGACGGTCCAGTACTCTTGTTTGTCTGCACGCGCTGGGGAATAAATAATATTTTTCCGTCTCTAAACCTCATCAGCGTGCGAGACAGTCCATCGCTGCGGCGCAATATAATGTGAAGGATGTGAGGTGCTAATGGTCTCGTCGCAGTTTTATCAAGCGCATCACGTTTGACAAAGCTGGGATATACGCTCGTCTGAGAGTGGAACTTGGGAGCGAGGGATATGAAGAATACTCAACGAGTCTTAAATCTTCTGCGGGGATAGAAGTGTCGCCCTTGTTTACCATTGGTCCGCTAGGATTTTTATTTTGCGATTCGTGGTATATATTTTTTAGAGTTGTAATTAACTGCTTTTTTTGGTCCTGTCATTTCCCTCGAGTTTACACAATTATGAGCTTACTTGTAGGTGAATATTTGTGAATGTTCTAGTTTTCTTTTTCGTCATCTACGAGGATTTTTATTCAATGCATGACAATACCGAAACAAAGCGTTTTAAAGAGCATCATTTAAATGAGGTAATATTATTAATTATGAGGTAGTATTATTACATTTTAGGCTGCTTATTGTAGTGACGGAAAAAAGGAAATGGGCAGTATTTTTTTGCAAATGACGTACTGATATTTGGATTCTATTTACAATTTTCTTTTACATCTGGTCGCGTAATGATAAGAGGGAAATGATATTAAAAATTGTGTATTTCTGTTAACTTTGATCATCATTCAGTAAGATTTCTATTTTTTAAATCATAAGTTTGGCGTATGTAAGGTAAATGTCATTCGTTAGTGATCTTAAAGTTTTTCGGACTTTTTTGGAAATCCTTTGCGTTAAAACTTGCTCTTTCCCCAATATTTCTTTGCGAATTTTCTTCATGAAAGAGTCAAGTAGATTAGAGAGGCTGGAATACGGAAAAAGGATAGGATATTCATTAAAACTCGGCACTCAACTGAGATCTATCCTGTGATCTTCCTGACTTGAGTCACTCGTGGGACCTTTAGTCACAGTGGTCTTTCATGGTCATTTTCTATGATATCGTAGTAGGTCACGGCTGTCCCTTTAGATATCCGTACGTTTCCTCGTTACAGATCATATCTTCTCATGCTTACGTTTAAGCAGTCGGCGCTAGGATTAGCATTCGTATTTCCTCAATTTCTGGCCAAGGTTACTTATGCTGACGTTGCGTGCGCCAGTTAAATTTAATGTTAAAACTTTAGTCGTGTTGAGTTCTGCTATTCGTGAATGGAAGAGTTCATCCGCAATTTTATTATATCCGCAAGTTTCCTCGGAGGACTAGGAGGAATGCTTATGAAAGAAAACGTAAGAAACGAAAACCAGAATTTTGGTAATTTGCCTAGCGTATTAAAAAAATATATTAAATTTTTGTTGGGCATGCTTGAGAGACTTCAGAATGGTTTTTAATTAGGCATCGAGTCGGTCACCGAGGTCTGTGTACATTCTAAAGCTCCGAGGCCTTCGATTTTTGTGGACCGAAAACTCAAGGTTGAATATTCCAATTTCGTGAGTGATGGAATTCATGAGAACTTTTATATTATTTTCCCCGGCACGACAGCCATTTCTTGAAATATCCTTCCTTCGTCATCGTTTTCTTGACATTGATAGTTTTTCGTAGGACCAGTTCTCTAGCAATGAATTTACGATCACTTTTCTTATTTATGCGGTCAGTTCAAGTGAGTTGATACAATAAGTCATCCAATCATACATTACTGCTTGCAAAAAGCGAATTTGTAAAATAATTGACATATAAAGTTTACAAGGAAATTGACATACTTTGTTCGCTATCGATTATTTATAATTGCTTTAGCTTTTGGTTGAAAAAATGTAATATCCGAAGTTATCCTACCAAATACGTCCTCATGCTCTACTTTTTATTTAGTTTAGAAATTATTTAAATCAATTGCCATATAACTTTTTGATCATATGGCTCAGAAAAATTTCGGAGGCATCTTTGATTATACGTATAGTGCATTTAATCCTGTGATGTATTTCTGAGGAAAAAACATAATTCAAAATACTTCTCTCTAAATTTTCCCTACATGACATTTTGCAATATTATTTTACTTAGGAAATGTATTGTCAAGCAGTGGCGCAGCGAGGGGTGGGGTTCTGGGGGGATTAACAGAGCTCAGAATTTTTAAAAAGTTTATTCCATTTTGCTTAATTGGATTCGTATTACTTACAGAAAACTGTAAATATTAATAAAATATTCCTCCGAAAGCCGTAAAACTCACCATTTAGCACCATTTATCTTGAAACTTTTCTGAAGAAATTTTCCCCCGCACCTCCCGCTTACCCTAACGGGTATTCCACACCCCCAGACACCCCAGTATTAGTTGTGCCTAGCCTTAATTCCTAGCTGCGCCGCTGTTGTCAAGATTATCTGCTACATAACTGTAATAATTCCCTACATGAAAAATAATCTTTTCATTCAGGCGTAATTGCTCTTGAAAGGATACGCATGAGTGATAAAGTAGATCCGTTTTAATTCTATCCGCGATTATGTTCGTTTCCGCGTTCGGACGCGTGTTCAAGGTCCATGCCCTCCGTTGAGAATTGAAAAAAATAGGTCCAGGATAGAATTCTATTTTACCCGTTTCTTAGTACATGAAAAACATAATCGCGGTAAGGCATGCGAACGGCTACTTAGTTCGCTTTAACTCACCATGGTGCAATGGTCTCTTCATTCCGTTTTTATCACCGCAGATTGTACTGCGCGATCATTGTCGTTACATCGCGAAGTACCTGGGTCGTATAGCCGCTATCGTATCACCTGTACGGAACACTTCCTATTGCTATTTTTTCAACCTCCCTCCCCGATATCAAAACCCATTACTGAGCCTCGCCACGATCCTGGAGGTAATCACTTTATGAGCGCATGTGTTGTGCATGGAACAAAAAGAAAATAAATATTCAGTCATTAGTCATCCTCCCCCTGAAAATACTCTTTTTTTAATCCAGTTTTACTTTTTCCTTTTGATGAAGCGGACTCGAGATTTTTGTCCGATTCAAGTGTGAATCAGGAAGTAATTCTGATTCAACAATGAGGTGGAAATTTTATTTTTCGCTTCTTCTAAGCTTTTATTTTGAGTATTAATTAGATTTCTTCCATCGGTTTGTATTCGCATTTTAAATTTCATTATCCGCGCATATTTTTTCTTCTATTTGCTCCGTGCAAACCTGCATAAACCAGTCAGGTACGTGGATAGGATGCTTTGTGGGCTCCATGTTCAACGCTTGTTATATGGAAGAATGAGATGTAGAATAAATGATTATAAATAAATAATTAGGTTTACTGTGCAAAAACTATCCAAAGAAACATTTTAACAAAAATATTTAAGCCTTAAACAACAAGATAATAAAAATGGTCTGACATACTTTTTATGTATTCGCTTAGCCTGTGATGTTAATTGCTATGTTACCATGTTATATTATTCATATTATCATCAGTTTTGGAGGAAGAGTTTTCGGGTTTCCAGCCGGGTCCAAGGGTTTTTCAGCACCGACTTTTCGAGGGCGAAGTCTGTCAGTCTGACTCTTCCTCCAGTCTATTCGCCGGGAAAATCTTAGATCCTTCAACATCAGTTTTGATAAACTATAGTGCAATATATTTTGCTTGAAAATATCAATATCACTTCATTAATTATGTTTTTTCATGCATGAATCATTTCTCTAAATTATCTTTTTATACATTCAATGAGGGAACCTTAGTAACGCCTACACTTACACAAAAGAGATAGGGGCGTTGAGAGTCTCAGCTCAGGAGGAAGATGTCACCTATAGCAACGAGAGACGTCAAAGGCGAAGAGAGACGTAAGTGGCATTTGAATTCTGTGTCTCCTCGGAGGATGAGGCGAAGAAAGCGAACGTTTGCGAATGACAGAGGAAGGACGAGAGAGCACTTTCATTGCTCATCTAGCGCGTGCGTTGATGAGCCAACCGGGAAACTTCTGCCCCGACCCTCTCGAGTCGCCAATCAGACGAACGTGACAAGGCCACTCGGATCGATTGACGAGGGACGCGGGATGCGAAGGTGTCGCCGTCGCGATTTGAATGGTGCGGCCCCAGCGAACTCTTACGGCCAAGGGGAATGCGTACAGAAGGCCCCAGTCCCTACCGTTGAAGATTGATAATTGTTGCCACATTGAGTGCATTTTAATGCAAAAAAGTCCTTAAAGCGACGATGAGGTGAGGGAAATCAATCCATTCTCTCTAATTCCTTGTGTCGACCTTTCGCGATGAGGCAAGGATTCAGCTGAGAGATTTACGGTAGTTGTATCGCGTGCGTCCATCTTTTTAGACCACGGTTAAGGTGATCAGCCCTTTTTATAGGCCATTTCCAAATGAAATTCGGATCGCTCTGACCGTCGATCACATCAACACGAATATGAATTTCGCAAAAATGAAGGTGAGGTGGAAGTAAATTCCACATTTCACACATTCTTATTCTCAGTCTAATCCAGATTTTTCTCTATAATCCACCACGAAATAACTTTACATACACATCAACGCACATTTGGCGACATATCACCGCCAACGTTAAGAAAAATTGTGCTGAGAAAAATTATATTTTACGCTTCGATTCGTCGCGTCATAATTCTGCCACAAACATATCTTGACTTTTTGTCTCTACGGCAACGAGTTTTGATGCTCGTTCAATTGGCGATAGGCAAGCGTGATGGTCAAGTCCTGTTCTGTCATCGCTACCCTTGTTATGTTCCAAACTTTTCTTGACTTTTTGTCTCTACAACGTAGAGTTTTGATGCACGTACAATTGCCGATAGGCAAGCGTGATGGTCAGTCTCCTTCTGTTGCCGTTCCTTCCTGTTCGGTCTCGACAAAAGGTCTCTCGGAGCAAGAGCTGATGACTTCGATTTCGTCTTCTCCTGCGATAGCATCAGAGCCATCATTCTCCTGTTATCTGGGACCGGTGGTCACTCAGATCACATGGGTGGAAACCTTCCTATATCCTTTGACGTCGCGTCCTTCCCCGGAATAGGACGATCCCTTTGTTTATCCGTGAAATCTAGGTTCAATTTTTTTCCTCCTCACAGGACTTCACCAGGGGTTTGTCTGGAATTCAACGTTGCTCTTTCTTGCCGGATAGATTTGGCGATCCGTGACGAAGCTTCCGCGGCGCTCCTGGCGGGGAACTAGGGAAACTAAAGGAATGTGTGTCGCGCAAGTAGTGCAGGCAACCATGGCGAGCACCCTTAATCTTATCTCCAAATGTCGCCACCGGAGGCGGTCAAATCGGGAACCACGTCTCCTCCGCACTTCACTTAGCACGCGAAATGGAGGAATCAATTCTTGCGACTGTGGTGTGTTCAGTCATTGCCCTTACTAAGAATAAGAGCTAAGTTTAAAAAAAAAGAACTCGAAATTGTGGAGCGTTGACGAGATATTTCCTCGTCATTTGGTCTCCCATGGATTGATCGCTCGCGAAGCACCGTCGACTGACTACCCTCGTTCTCATTTAGATAACGGTGGGGTACCATTTGTCAAACGCCCTTTTATACTTCCTTCACTCGTTTCCCCACACCCTTTTCTTGCTCACATACTAACATTAAGTACACACAATCGCTCCAAGGCTGGGGAAATATCACCCTTCCGGCAACTTTGCGTCCCGCGTCATAGAAGGAGGTGCAGGGGATTTTTTTTAGAGAAAAATAGTCCCAGATTTTTCTACTCTACTTTTTCTCTATTCCAGGAACCTTCAGTAGCAGTTTGGGAAAATGTACTTGGAAGTGGAACTCTCCGCTGTTATAACTTCTCTCTCTGCGACCGGTAATGGTCCTAGATGGCTAGCATTCGTTATATCCATCGCATTAATTTGAAGAACTCCTTTATGACATTTTTTTCTCCGCATGGAAATACATTAAAATTTCCGTTGCGTCAGTTCCTTAGGTCATGGGCATTGAAAGGAGCAAGTTCCGAATGTAAAATGTGTAGCGTAGCAACGGTGAACTCATCTTCTTAAGTTTTTTTATAGCTTATAATATACGTCAGATTCATTTTGCACAATAATTTATTACTTCAGGAAAAGTAACTTGGATATTGGAACGAGATATTTTATCGATGAAATCATTTCTGAATTCTGATATCTCTGGAAAGATTATATATCTCAATTTAATCGCTGGAATGAATACTCCAAATTTAATCTCCAGCAATGCAAAACTATTTGTACTTATTTATCACATTCTATTTTCCTTTACTCTGCGACCATCTTGGTACGCGAAGCACTAGTTGAATACGTCATTGTAAAATTTAGGCTCAGGATTATGTGACATTTAATTAAAATGGACCTCGACACCATGGGGCATTGCAACTCATATTATGAACCTCACAACTACTCAGTATCCTGGACGGTTCTGGTTTTATTTGTTCTTCTTTTTGTAGGGAGAGTTTATTTCACATATCACGCGGGCACTTATTATTAAATGAAAACTTATTTCTTATTGAAATTTCTTCCGAGAATCAAACTCACTTGTTCTTAACTGTGGTTACCTACGTCTGTGGCGCCCTCTAGCGTTCGTCTTTCGTAAGCCGTTGCGCAACCCCCGACCCGCTGCGCCGTTGTCATTCTCTCTTGCGCGCGCTGCATTTCTTTTGTCTCTCGCGCTTCACTAATCTCCCCACCCCTGTTTGTCCTTCGCGCCTGCCCCCGACAACTCGGCATGCACGCCGCGTGCGTCATCGTAATATGCACGAAAGTGGAATGAAGGGACACTCGAGTGGACTGATTAGGTACATACTTCACTGATACCTATCACTTGCTTTTGGTGAACACCTAACGAAAGTACTACATTTAAAACTACACAATATCCTGCGAGCCACCTCTAGGGTGTTTGGCAGGGGGTGATCAATCACCAGCATGCAGCATGCAATTAGATTCCCGCATGCACACCACACGGTCCAAAAAACGTTGCGCGTACTTAAAAATTATACTACCACATGCTGTTAGAAATAATAATAAAATTCGGAAACATGCATTTAAGCATACATGAGTTAGTAGGATACACTGCAAAGTCATCTAATCTATTTGTCGGTTCTAACGCAGCCGTTATAATCTCTTATTGATCGTGGAAAAAAAGACATTCTGAATCTGTATGTTCTACAGTCTATCTCTCTTATTTTATGTATATGATCTGATCTAACGTAGTATTTTGGCGTTCGTAAGGTATTGTTAACTTCGTCAGAGAAGACACTGCTCTTGAATTTATCTAAAAGGTTTAGTTTAACTACACTAACAATTGTCAGGGAATGCATTCACACGGCTAGTTCGGCCCACTATAGTTAGGACGATCACTCAGACAATCGTAATGTGAACGAGGATTAAGCGCTGAAAGAATAAATATCATTCATTGTGATGATGATCAGTGGTGACGGTGGCGCCTCCTCCCAGGAACTACTTCCTTTTTCTTTCTTTCCCCTACACCCCCCCCTACCTCCGCGCCACCTGTTTTAATTTTAGCCGGTCGCACCTCGCCCCCGCGTCACCCCGTCCGCTATTTCCGTCCTCCCTTCGCCGAGCCACGCACCTTCCACCTCGATGCGCAGATCGCCCCGTCAACCGAAACATATCCCGACGAGGGAGAATTCTCGACTTTAGGAAACACTTGAGAATGGAAGTTGATGGGGCATGGAGGATTTTACTGGATATCACTAATACCTTCAAGTTGTACTCAATGCCAGTGAAACCGTTTTATAATGGAATGTAAAAGAACATATAACACTTAATAAGGTCCCATCACGTCAAAATTTCTAATGAAGGGGCATGAAGGATTTCACAAAATATCACAAATAACTTCAAGTTTTAGATACTATGTGAAATAATTTTATAATGGGATATTACAGAACGTATAACACTTAATAAGGTCCCATCGCGTCAAAATTTCTACTGATGGGGCATGAAGGATTCCACAAAATATCACAAATACTTTTAAGTTTTACTCTGTGAAATAATTTTATAATGGAATGTAAAAGAACGTATAACACTTAATAAGGTCCCATCGCGTCAAAATTTCTACTGATGGGGCATGAAGGATTCCACAAAATATCACAAATACTTTTAAGTTTTACTCTGTGAAATAATTTTATAATGGAATGTAAAAGAACATATAACACTTAATAAGGTCCCGTCATGTCAAAATTTTTACTGATGGGGCATGGAGGATTTTACAAAATATTACAAATACCTTCAAATTTTACTCAATGGAATCTTTTTATTATGGAATATAAAAGTACATGTAACACTTAATGAAGTCCCAGAATGCCCTGATTGCTATTGATGAGCAATGAACCTTAGTAAGTGTAATACTTTGATGCATAATGATTTTAAAAACAGGAATAAAACTACAGCTCTCAGCACCATGATATCGCACCGCGCAAAACCGGTCGTCCAAAATTATACACATGTGAAATTAACGAAGGTTTTTATGAGAAAAAAGGTGACTTTAGATTGTTGCAGTGACAACGAAACGCGCCTACCGTAAATAAACACAGAAAATATTGTGGAATGTCTTATTTAATCGGTATAAGGAATTTTCACCACATATTGCCACAAATCGTACATAGTTGGGGAATATTTCTTCGTTTCTGAGATGTTTTCTGAGCGTCTTTAAAGTCATTCTAAACCGCTCCCATGCTACCCTTTCAATAGCGCGGGTGGAGGGGTTTATAATGTCCCCTCCAATGGATCTCTCCATGGCTGGCACTCTGGCAAGGCCGTTGCTTCCTCCTTTCGTAATGCCGCGTCGGGCAGTGTGATGATGATGATTGTTGGACGCGGGTGGGGGGGAAGGGGAAATGGGGAGGGAGGGGGGTCACGCGGTGCAACCGGAGGAAGAAGAAACACCAATTGTCCGCGCGCCGCGTTGCCAACTTACATTCCTTTTCCTCGTGGTCTTCCTCTCTCGCGCAGCCAGTGTAGCAGGAAATTCTGTCGCCCGAGTCTGGTTCCTGCTCAAGTATTCGACGTCGATTACCCAGAAATAATGCTGACGCAATATCCTTGCCGGCTACGATCTTTCTAATACTTAAAGTACTTCCCTACGTAAAGATTGCGAGAGTTCTTCTCGCCTACAGCATCGTCAAATAACCAACCACCATTGGTGATTAAATTTTTTTGTTTTCTTTGTTTGGCAATTTTTGATGATTTGGAAGATGGACTAATCTCCCCTGATGAAGAGTGACCATCAAACGTCTGCCACGGAGAATCTGAACCGGTGGAGAACCCGAGATAAGTTTCTGCATTAATTTCGCCGGTAAAACCTGCGATACTAATACTACCTCTCTTTAAAAATGTGGACTACGCATGGAATTGATATTTTCGTCATTGAAAATATTAAATATTGCTCGTGCGAGGGTATTAATAGCAAGGATAAATGGGTATTTAAATAGAAAATCTACTTATTATCTTGCATGCCTCCTGGGTTATTATTTCTCCTTTTCTCGTTGTATTTTCTTGCGCGTATTATTAACGAATAAAATCCACTAGTTTTTAAAAAGTTAGTTTTACTGACCGTAGATACGATTTCTTGTACCATCAGTAATACCATAGAGTAAGCATATACATACTCTATGGTAATACCTACCCAATGATTTGTTTTACCCACGCTAGATGAAGGAATACGTACGGACTAGGCGTCGCCTTCTATCCTTCCCTAATGATGTTGAGCGAGGCGTTATTTTCTGTTTTCAGTTTCCGCGGGCATTCCCCTCACGAATTCCGTCTCTTCCAACATCTTCTCCTCTTTCCCGCTTGGCACGCCGCTGTTCCCGTTTGATTTCGGCGTAGTTGGGTGCGCGGCCCAGAGGTGGCTCTGCCTCCGCATCAAAACCCTGGGCCGAAACCAGACTTGATGTATGGGCCCGCTACCTTATCCATCTCTTCAACCGCGACCCAGGATAGGAGGGACTTTTCCATTGAGACCCTATCCTCAAGCGGCATCTTTTGCTGATGTAGGAAATAACGATAACCTTCGCTCGCATTATGTCTTCCCTTGATGAGGATGAGTGAATTAATCGATCAAATAATGTGATATTATTTCTAATATTATAATAATTTAATGTGATATTATTTTAGGAAAGTTGCCGTGTTATTAGTACCGTACCAGTCTTTAAAAAATTTCACTTGTTAAGTGAAATGCCCACTCTATAAATATTTAATCATACTTTAACAGAAGTACTGTAGTGGAGGATCCTCTGCGAATATTACAATTCGCGTTTTCAGATGACATATGTTTTACGACAAGTGCCTCCATTACTTTTTTAGTATTTACAGATATAATTGAAAGAATTAGTAATTGGGGTTTACACAAATAGATCGCTATAATTTCAACCGGTCACTTTTTTTTGAGCGGGTCCAAATTCAAGTTTTGTTTTCTTCGTTAACTCAAATCGCCAATTTTTTCTTCGCCAAAAGCAGGTGAGAATTGGAATTATTATTTATTTTACCTCCCCTTTCATTTAAATCGTGTCTCAACGAACCAGGAAGTAAAATGAATTTGAATATCAAGTGCATCTCCTTGAGAGTCGAAGCAATCAATCGGGAATGGTAAGCGGATTTTAGAAAAGGAAAGACTGACTGCTCCAGAAAAAGTCTTACGTCAAGTCATTGCATTTGAACGCTCCGACTGTCTTTAAGCATTGAGGTAATCAGAAAGTCAGGTATCTGAGGACGTGGGGAAAATATTTGCCTCGTCGGTTGGAGTTAAAAAGAAATCGAAGTGCACGAGAAATTTGATTTATGCCGAAATAAATGGGGCATGCTGATCTTGTGGAGTTTTCTTCTTTTAGCATTTGCACCCAAGTTTCCTCAGACAGGATGAAAATTACGTCGGTAGAACTCGTTCGCGGAAAGGTAGGTGCTATTTGAGCGATGCCTGACTTTAAGGGAAAAACTAATGAGAGGCCCACCCGGAAGAGTTTTCGTTTTCAAAAATAGTTCCTCGCATGTCTTAGAAAATGAGACACAAAAAAAATTCAACGAAACTTCCGCGGAACTTCTGGGAAGGAAGTAATCCCTCCTTTTTTAACTTTTCCTCGTGTTCCTTCAGACTTCTCTCGCTATTTTTCCAACTGACGTTCAGGTAAATCAAATGAGGGATACCTGTTTGAAGTATGTACAGACACTTCACTGCTGCTCCCTGAAATTATTATTGCTGTGGTTACTTAACATACCTCTGTTTCTCCCTGAAAAAAATATTGCTGTGAGTAGTTGCATTTTGTGTTTTATAGTGACTAGGGAGAGCCGATATGTTTTGAAGTTTAACAGATGCTTTGGAAATATATCATTGGTATTTCAATAAGTTTTCCGGAATACACCTTGGGCATAATTTGTGTTTTTAATAGATGGATGTGAATGCCAATTCGAAGCACATGAATGGAAGTAATTATGTATTGGGGAAAAAAAGATCTTTACCATTTGATGTAAACTAAAATTATTGAAAATTTCTTTTTTATTTCTCGTGGAAATTTACCACCAATTCCACCGGAACAAATTTCTTATTGCAGAAGTTATTTTTGCCATCTACCCGGTAACTGGTCTAATCTTGCTGGGAAGTTGGCCTCAGAGATGTCGAAGATACTCACTGAATGCTCATTCGTTGAGGTATTGGGCTGGCTATAGAGTTTCTACTCAAAACTACCCCCTGTATGTATTTGTATTTCTATTTAACCATGTAGCTTCTTTTTTTGCCTTTCTCCACTTTGCAAAGTAACCTTCCCAAAACGCAGCATATTTAAATATGAGTAATTCCTAAAATATTGAATTGAATACATCAAAATAAGTATTGCATTTTTTTGTCCAAGTGTTCAATTTTCGCTCAGATAGTATTTCATTCATTTACAATATTCATCGAATAATAAGCATTAGCTATAGCAATGACATTAAGTACCCTACAAAAATGTTAAAATCAGCGCGCAAATGTAACAAAATATAAATCATTGCAACGAAATTTTTGGATACCTAAATTGCATAAAGTTTTCGCACAATCCACGCGTCAGGATCCTCATGAAATATGGCTTCGTGTAGTTCCACATCTAAGCGCATGTCTTTCCGTGGAATCGCTCGGGGACGCGGAACTCCAGGAAAATACTTCGTCTCCCGACTATGGCTAAGCTATCCCGCTATTCCCGCTTGCCACGTCTTCCTTGAATCCCAGTCTGGATTTAACTCCCTGAGGGAACGCTAGGCTATCAATCTTTGCTCGAACTCCTCCCCTTCCTCCCCTTAGATTGCAGCGACTTGCTCGTGCAGTCGAATAACCCAATTAATGTGGCATTCGCAAAGGTATCTTTTCACCCATACCCCCCATTTTACACCACCCCGTGGCAGTGTCACATTAAAGCGTACTTGAAAACCGTCCCTTCAACGCCGCTGAACTTGCAGACGTGACTGCCTGACGTGCGGGAGACGGATCGCGGAGTGATATATATATTCAACAGATTCGTAAATCCTTTAAGGGATGAGGAATTTCGTAGCTGCTCCGCTGATGGCGGAGGTTTTCGGATGAGTTATGGAATACGGAAGGTGGAAGATGAGCGATTCTTTTTTTTGGGGGGGGGGGGGGGGGGAGAAATCCTTCCCTTTAGGCGTGACTTCAGAGACATCTGCCGGGAGGAGGACTAATTTCCGCCTCATTTTCGTGTCCGTCTTTTATTTCCTTCTGTTCGATTGGGCCTCGGCGTGCGGGATGATCGATTCAGACTCTGTTCCGTGAAAATAAGGAAAAAAAGAAATTTATTTCGTCGTATTTTTTTCGCGACTATGCATAATGTATGTCATGAATTCAATACGCCGTCGTCGCTGATTGAAAAATGCGTGCATTCCGACCTGATGAGGCTAAACTCCGCCTGTCGACACTGAATTAATGGATTCTGGAATTGCATTCGGCGGCCGTGTAATTTCAAGATAGTTCTTAGCCTTTTGTAGCACTTCCCTGTAACAGTATTGATAATTATCATGGAATGTTTGTCTATTATGATCATGATAAATTTATGTTAGGTGCTCTTTTTGTTCCTTTGTGAATTCATCGCTATGCTAATGATCATTTTTGAGAATATTTTATTTAATATGCATCCATTTTTTTCAATTTTCTTGATGTTACTTTTCTCAGTTATAGTTTTATGCTGTTTTGCTATTTTGTATGCAATTTATGAGTTTTCATGCAGTCATATTATCCGTTATTTTGAGGTTTAACACCATCGAAATTTAAATTGAATAGCAATTTAAAAGCGTTATTATTGGTACTAAAAAAAATTGTACACTGATTAACTGGTCGTGGATCCTATCGATTTTCAATATTGATCGATCATTGACGGTTTTCAATCATTTATAACTAATTTTTGATCGTGGGTTGATAGTTACAGCCTCGGTATCCATGGCATTAAACTACATACTTCGGCGTTCAAATTAAATAGTTATCGGGCACATGTAATGCAATGATTACCGAAAATTGACGATAATTGGCAATAATTATCAACCTTCGACAATATGATGACCAAAGACAATTCAACGATTATATGCGATCAACATCATTCGCAACCAGCGATTCGTCGTGAATATGATGTAATTAACTATGGAAGTAATGCGTTTGAAGCGGAGACTCCATAGTTGTGAAGTAGTGACAGATATCGATATCGAGTGGAACCCGGATGTATCGACAAAAGTTACTTAAAAGTAATCGAATCGTTTATTACGACTTTAAATATGATAAATAATATCATGCAAACGATCAATACAGTATTGAATATAATGTATCGACAAAAGTTACTTCACAAATATTTATCGAATTACTCATTGTCACTGAAAATGTGACGATTAACACCACTTAAATGTGGATAAAGTATCGAATAAAATAATACTTAGTTTATTTTGCCTAACTTATCAAGTGACCACCGTACGGCTTGGCCTTGTTCATCGATGATGTTTTCGATTGATCGATCTAGCCTCGGTCGGCATTTACGGGAGGCGGAGTCGACTGCGAGGTAATGGTTTCAATGGATAGGGAGAGTGATTGAATGCGTGGGGCGGTCTGCGGGAGGTCCTCTGCGTCTCTCGCACTCTCTTCTCTGCATTCCCCGCGCTTCGGCCGCCTCCCGACAGATGTCACCCCAGGACTCCTGCTCCTCTCCCCCGACCTATCTTAACTTCCGGGAGTGTGAGCACGCCGCTGAATCATTCGCACGAGAAGATTGAAGTACACTAGAGAGGTATATGGCGTTTGGGAAAATGCTGGCGAGGATAGAAGCTCATTCTAGTGATAAGGGATATTTTTGGTTTCAGAAAGACTCTCACCTCGCCTCATGTGAACGAAGGAAACGAATGACTTGTGTTTGAGATTTAGTTCATTCGAATTCAATGGCAAAATTATTTGTCTGCAGTGTAGAGCACGATAAGCAAAATATCATTCATTCTTCTAACTTCTTCCTGTCGCTCATCGGTGGACACCAACAGTATAAATATATCCCTAACTATGGGCGTTATGTAACAACAGGATTTATCTTTGAATTCATTCTAAACCATGGATTCCTTTTCTCAAAAATTGAGCTCGCCAGCAAATGAATGTGTAATTGAGCAAACATAAGAACCAAAAATGTTCACAGGCAAGAGAGTATACTGTGCAGTCGCTATAATGTACTCCTGTTTTAACGATAATTACTATGCTATGACGATTACATATTTAGTTTTTTTTAACGTCACACTCATTTTGTGGACGAAGCATCGGCCACTCGAAAATTGCATTATTGTCATCATTTTTATTATTTTCCTGGGTCATTGTACCGTCAAACACCCGCCAGTCTGTAACGGTATAGTGGACGCATCTTTTTGTACTAAAGTGTTCGTATAGTTCGATATTTTTTGCCGATATCGTCCCGCTGCAAACCCGATAGCCAACGAGTTTGAAGGAGTACTGAACCTTCTTTTCGCGAAAGTTTACTGTCAGCTTGAGTTGGATGTCTATGCGTGAAAGACGTTCTTTTCGGGATGCGAAGTTTTAACTTTGCCGCGGAATGGAGCTTGGTGTCGCGGAAGATGCGACCTCGGGTTGACTTCCTTGACCTCGGCGCCTCGTTGACGCACGGCGGGGCGCTCGGCCCATCATACGCGTCGCGCGCCGCTGGTATCCTGTCAACGGAGTTCCCCCGCACCCAGTGGCCATTTCTCTCTCGTGGTGACGGGAGCTCGCAGGCGATCCGGCCAAGTTACTTTTCATATCAGTCATTCAAGCGATTTCTCCTCCGCGGTCCTTCTCTCTTGATATCCTTATGCATAGACTTTCAGGTCTGATATCGTACCATGGGCGTACCCAGCGAGGGGCAGGGGGGGCAGCTGTCCCCCCCCCCCCCTTAAAAGCAAAAATCGCAAAAGTCTTTAAGCAAAATCAATACTGAATTGAAACGAAGTATTCAGCAAATTTTCTTTGAACCCACGAATGATATATATTAGTATAAGATTTGTAACTAAAATAAAACTCTTTTTTCAAGAAATAATCTAATAATTCCATGGCTTGCCACCCCCGTAGACGATGGCTTGCCCGCCCCCTAGACCATGGCTTGCCCCCCCTCCCTAGTTATGATACGGAGTCGCCCTTGTATCGTACTATACCAGTATCCTCTCAGGTCACCGAGAAAATCGTCTTATCAGCTCTGTCAAAGCAAAACTTTTGTCCTATGGATTTAAAATCCAAAAATTTGGCCAAATCAATGAAAAATTCCCATAATAAAGGCATGCTACTTTTTTACATTGCTTTCTATGTGTACCCTCTTTATGCATAGGCTGGACATAAGGAAGTAATAATAAGCTAATATAAATTTACTTTCCTTATGGCTATAAATAAAATTTTCCAATGAATATATAGCTTTTCTAATCAATAATAGGCTCATAAGTCTGATACCGCACTATACAAGCACCCTAGTAGTACAAGTACCCCGCAGGTCACGTGGAAAATCGTCTTGTGAGCCCTGTCAAGGCATTTTTTTATCCTATTATTAATGGTTTAAAATCCAAACATTCAGCCGCAGCAATAAAAAAATTATCCTCCGATATTAAAGGCTTACTACTTTTTCCATCTCTCTCTAAAGCCGGCTATATATGGGATGTTCCCTGCGTCTAGCAAATCCAAAACTATAAATTTCAAGGGGAGACTGAAATCTGTGTGACAGAAATTTCGTGGAGTTTTGCGAGGTTATTTCAAGTAGATCCCAGCGTGGGGATTTCCTCGTGATACCGGAATACGGGCGTAGCCCAGGAATATACATTGTGCGAAATGTTTGCTCAAGAATTTTGCGGCGGTTTCCTGAAAGAGAGTCTGTTTCATATTTCTGCTGGTGTATTTTTTTTACATCTGCATGGCTTGATTATTCAAGCAACATTCCAGTCTTTGCCCACGCCTCAAAAGAAAAGCTGAAATAAGTTGAGACTCCCTGAACTTATTTGTCGAAAAAAGTATCCTTTACCGCGGATAAACCTCACCGCCGTTAGGTTCACTAATTTTCGGTCCAGGGAACTGAGATCGGCCGCAGATTATCATCGTTTACTTACAATTAGTCAGTGTAAAATTTCACCCAAAGAAGTTTTTGCCTCCCTCCATCATCCGTGGTTCGGTATCCTTAAAAAATGAAAATGACTTCTTCCTCTGGCATCCCTATCAGTTAAACCCTTCTCCCTCAATTCATTCTCGACAAAGCCCTTCCATCTTCTCTTTGGTCCCAGCCTTTGGTCCTCCTCTTGTTATCTTCTCTTCTACGTGCAAATTTTGAATTCTGTTACCGAACTGAAATGTCAATTTTTGACTTCATTTCAAGTTTTTGTCGGTAGGTATGTGAAGTAAAGTAAATATGAAAAGTGAAATTTACCTACTTAAAGCGGGAAGGCATTTGTTTAGGGATAAAATAATCGATCAGATTTCTCTCTGTTGTAACCTTAGTAACCGTTCCTATCCAACTAATTCGGGACTGTCCCTATCTGTTCTTTCTATCCACCTCTTCTTCAACGATTGTCTTCACCTTGTCCACTAAGCTGTCCCGTCCTTTTCCTAGTTTTTTTTTTTTTCTATTTCCATAAAGATTCAGCAATTATTTAAGATTAATCTGTTGTGTTTATTAAGGAATAACTACATTATGTCATTAATCGGCTCTTCAAAACGTAATAACTAAATGTTATTTTACGTTTTAGGTGAAGAGTTAGCATGCCAGTCTGGGATAAGAGATAGGTTTAAAAAAATAGAAGAAATAGATGAGGTATCGTTTCAGAGAATTTACTCCTTGGTCTGTTCCGACTCAGTAAAGTTCACCGGAATTAGGGGGGGGGGGGGCGAGGGTACGGAGTGACGCAAAAGAGGAATAACCTTCCCCTGTCCCTAAAAAATCGATCAGATATTGGATGACCAACATTCCGAATATTAATGCGTCCGACTTCTTTCAATCGGACGCCATTAATATTGCTTCTCCCCCGTCTTTCTGATTGCCTTAAAATACGTTAAACACTGCTTCATTCATTTTCTTATTATGAGCGATATTTGAGTTAAGGGCCACCGCAATTCTTCTCCTGACGATTGAGTTTTTATTTTTAATTGCAGTACTCCGGTACACTACGCTGCTCAGTGCCAAGTACGCTCGCCCTCAAGTTTGAAATTTTTACACCTTTTATCGAACACATATTCCGATTTTAATGTGAGATGTAATATATTGAGGTAGCAATCAATTTTAATAAATATTTCAAGCGCACCAGAGGAGTTATATTAGCGTTGAAAATTCCCCTTTACCACTTTGTGGGATTTCATATTTTGAAAAGATTTCATCCAATGTCGACTTGATTGCGTGGATATTAATAGTTTGGTTACATTTTGAATCCTGTTTTTATTTATAAAGTAACCACATGCTCATTTCGTGCGTTATCATTCTAGTGTGCTGCTCAATTCCCTGCTTTGGTACATTGTATAAAAAAACTATCAATTTTTAATCCATACCATAAAGAGAAACACTCATTGATTTAGTTATTGTTTAAATCTTTTGAGCATAACGGTTAAATAGGAAACGTATAAAATGTGAAATATCGTATATTTCTCTTGCCCGGATGTTCCTGTCATCACTCATGCAGACTCATTACATTAAAGATTAGAAGAATTTATACACTTTCATGGCCAACATTGACGGCGAGAGATAAATAGCATCATTTATCTTTAATTCTCCGTCTCTTATCTCAGTCAGAAGGAGCGAAATGTTGAATAATATTTATACAATACGAGCGAAGCCTTGCCCTTTTCCTACAGAATCATGGGTAATCTGATCATCGCTGCACCGTCGGTGTCAAGGACGGTCAGTGTGCGATAATGCTCGATAGAATTCTTCCCGAGGAAGTTGAGAAACTGATTGTGACATACTTACTAACGTCACTTTATACGTTTAACGTATCAGACATAAAGTTTTTTGTACATATGAGACGCGCGGATGTAAAACTGAAAGTAATCCATTTTTTTTCTATTTTCAGTGGCTGGCTGAGTATCCGTAGCTGCCTTAGGCTATGATCAGTGGATCGCCAGTTATTTTTCGGTAAGTATGATTTTTTCATTTTAATCGAGTTCTATTATGTAATTAGGTAACGTCTAGTGTGTTAGATCAATATACCGTTGTATTGATTTCGAAGTAACTTTGTAACAAAGGCATAACGTCGTAAAAACACTTCCTCCCTTTGAAATTCCCAGAAGAATACTCCAGCAACCTATTTGAGTATTAAATGTTTCATCTATTAGAGAAGTAAATTTTTAAATAATTTATAAGTTTTAAAAGAAGCAACGTGTAACTGTATGTGGAAATCGCTTTTTAAATATGACTCATTTCCTCAGAGTAATGTAAAAATATTTCGATTTCTTTTTTGGCTTGAATTCATACCGAACTTAACAATGCTGTTTATTGAGTAGCACGTTGTTCAAGGTGCGAAATGCAATTTCGAAAACAGTGTCAGTTATCACTTGACTACTTTGATGATAATAAAGTAGATTGACATTTAAAATAAAGTATGGATAAAGGAATCTTATTAGCAATGAATGACACTTCGTTACTTCCTTTGCTACTTTCGTTGCTGATATGGAGCCCTTCCACCACGTACAACCCTCAAGTTTCGCTTAAAAAGAATCGTATTTACCTAGTTAAATAGAAGTCCTTTGTTTATGTTCAATGCACAAGTATTTTTTCATGCACCACATCAGCATTTTCTCAGCATGTCACGTGGAAACTGCAAATAATTTTCGTGGGTAATTTATCGGGGAATTATTATTTATACCACTCATAGGGTTGCGTCGTCCGTCTCCTTATTTATTTGCGGCACGCGGTAGTTCGTCTTCTAGTCCCCTGTCGTCCGTGACGTAATTTATTCCCTCTGCCCGTTGGCTGAGTTAGCCGATGACGCTGAAGCAGTGGTCTCGCGCGGCGGAAGGGCTAAGGCGTCGTCGGATTCCGTTGTCCTAGGTCAGGACGCACGGCGCCGTCGTAGTAAGGGTCTCCCCATTCACTTCGCTGTGGCCTTCCCAACTCTTGCTTGGAAAGTTATTTTCACGCAAGGAACGCGATCGGGAATCAAGCTGTATCATTCTCTTTTTCCTCTCTAGTTTGTGATAACGCGACTTACGTAATAAAATCGCATGATACGGTATAAAAATAACCGTATGGAAAAAGGAATGTAAATTCCACCAAGTAAGTATATGAATTTTATCTTCTGCGAGTCTTCCTAATCTCAAGACCATTATTTTTTCTTAGTGGTTCTACAAAGCTCATTATTGTTCAGTTCTTCGGCAATACTTAGTCCATTTTGCGTGAGGAATAATTAATTTGCCTAAGAAAATGGCGAGGACCGATGTAACATTTTGATCAGTTGAAAAGTTGCATTTCTGTTCTTACAATATCTCATTTAGGATGTACTCAAATGGAACAATGCATAAAAGAGATCAGATTTATATTTTAAGGTTCACTACTTATGTTTAAGCATGGAGTGTAAAAAGGATATTATGATTATAAATGATTTTTTTTAATAGAAGACCTAATAGTGGATTTCGTAAAATTGTGTACAGTTATAATTCATGCATACTTCGTGTTTTCTCGACCTAGAATGAATTAAGGATAAGGGTTTTGAATTTGTTTTATAATAATATCTATTCTGCGGATTTCTCTGGCGGCCAAATTCCGTTTTCATCATTCCCTCTTTGTCGTTTAACGCCACCTCATGTCGCGCGTTATGGTGTGCTTGCAGGAGTCTTAGAATGATTTATCTATCGACCGATTTCGTTCGAGGTGATGGGTGAGCTTAAGGGCCATTCTCGAGTCCTGCGGAGAATGAGTGCATTATAAATAATGAATTTCTGCCGCCATGGAGAATCTCTCCTTTGTCATGAGGTGATGTGCGCAGTACATATGAGAAATAAAAATCTTCCTGAAATGATTTAGTGATTTCATCCCTGCTTCTCAAATAGATCATTGGATTATCATATGACCTCGATGATTTTCCCTTACATGGGCCTTCATGAACATAATCATCTGAATTTTGAACGAATTTTTTAGTTTTTGGGAGATTGGTTGCTGTTATCATAGCTCCGATTTGTTATCGATTCATGTTTCTTATACGTATATCGTCACTGTTGCTGGGGTTTCTGAAGGGGAAGCACTGGAACTATAAGTTTTCCATTACTAACATATATTTTCATATTATTCCTTGTTGCAGAACCTTAGAACCGCCAGTCTGTATTTTCTCTTGCATTTTATATCCCTATTGTACCTCGATATCTATTTTGAAAGTTGTCCGAAGCAGATAGGTGTAGTTTGTTTTTTTTTGTATATCATTTTACCCTATCTTCCTTACTTATATAGTTTCCGAGCTGCCGTATTGTTCACGCGAATCATATTCCTCTGCTCTCCTCAAAGAGAGCGGAATAATAAATATTTTTATCTTTCATCCTGCGGATATTCTCCATTTGAATAACATTTATGAGAGTGTTGCCAATGGATTTTGTTAAATGAATATGCGTTGAAATATCTCCCTTCGGCTCTAATGTTTCTGAGCCCTTGAATTGTGAATAATTCATCGTACCTCTATGTAACCGCTGATAGCATTTATCCAAACTCCTGAATCCGCGGCAATTTTTCTCTCCTTTCCCACGTTTTCGAGCCTGATGATTCTTGAGTGACACCTTGCTTACGTCTTCTCTCCCTTATTAATCATTTTCATACCAGCGAAAGATGGTGGACCAATTTTTCCCACGCGTCGTTGTCCCATTGCCTTCCTTACCCTACTGATTTCCGAGCTATCGTGCAGCTGTCCAAGCGTCCCGCATTTATTTTTCATTGGCAACCTCTAATAATATTTATCAAAACGTCTAAATACGAGGCCACTTTTCTCACGTTTCCGAGCCTTAAGTGACACCTTACTTACGCCATCCCTCCCTTGTTAATTTTTCCACTCATTTTCACGATCCCAGCGAAAGATGACGGTGTAAATCGTCAAATGTTTCCTACCCGCCGTTGTCCCACTGCCTTCCTAATCCTACTGGTTTCCGAGCTATCGTGCAGCTGTCCAAGCGTCCCGCATTTATTTTTCATTTGCAACCTCTAATAATATTTATCAAAACGTCTAAATACGAGGCCACTTTTCTCACGTTTACGAGCCTTAAGTGACACCTTACTTACGCCATCCCTCACTTCCACTAATTTTTCCACTCATTTTCACGATCCCAGCGAAAGATGGCGGTGTAAATCGTCAAATGTTTCCTACCCGCCGTTGTCCCACTGCCTTCCTAATCCTACTGGTTTCCGAGCTATCGCGCAGCTGTCCAAGTTTCCCGCATTAATTTTTCATACGTAACCTCCAATAATATTTATCAAAACGTCTAAATACGAGGCCACTTTTCTCACGTTTACGAGCCTTAAGTGACACCTTACTTACGCCATCCCTCACTTCCACTAATTTTTCCACTCATTTTCACGATCCCAGCGAAAGATGGCGGTGTAAATCGTCAAATGTTTCCTACCCGCCGTTGTCCCACTGCCTTCCTAACCCTTCTGGTATCCGAGCTATCGCGCAGCTGTCCGCGGGCGTCTTGTTTTTTTTTATTTTTTTCGCTCTCATCGGCGTAGAGTCGGGGGAGGGACAAGGAAGATGGCAGTACGGTTGGAGTGGGAAGAGGGGGAGGAGGAGTGAGTTAGGAATGGATCGAGGAAGAGAGGAGCTTGGCGAAGAGGGAATAACGAGAGGGGGGAGGAAGGGAGGGAGGGAAGGGGAGGGGGGGGTTGAGCGAGGCGCGGGAGGGGAGGGTGGCGGTAGAGTGGTGTGGGGACTGGGGCAACGGAGGGGAATGGGGAATTGCAAAGGGGAGGGCAGGGAGTCCCTTAACTCGCGAACGAGAGTGGGGGGAGAATATTGAGGGGGCAACGCCGAGGGTAATGGAAATAGGGGGAGGGGTATGGGAGTTTACTGCTCTGGTTCTGCGATGGGTAGGGGAAGAGGGTATTTTGTCTGTTTTTTTAATATTTTTTTCTCCTCTCCTCCTCCTTCCCTCTCTCCTAGGATGTTGACGTGTGGAATTCCTGTGTGGGTTTAGTGTGATGCATGTGGTACTTCCCTAAGCCTAAGAGTGTAGTGGGAGGTGGAGCAGGGGGTGGGGGGAAGAGCGTTACAGTTAGAGTTTTGCAGTGCTACCGCTAGCAGCGCTGCCGTAGTAAGCCCCAATAATAATCTCCCGGCAAAAGTGTAACCCCGGAGAACGACAGGCATCGTACAAGATAGATGGAATAGTTAGCCTCCGATACATATTTTAAAAACGGGTCTATACATTTTTTTTGTACCATATCTTCAAGCTCGAAGTTCCCCTACCACACTCTCCTCTCATCTCTGCTGTTCTCCAAACGGGAAGGTGCATATCAGAGAAAAAACTGTTTTATTTTATCGCGTTGTTCGCCGTTCCAAGGCTTTTTTGTATCCTAATCGCGAGACCTGGGTTGCTGCCGCTGGTCGTCAGCTGTTCGGAAACCCCCAGGATGTGGCCCCTGCAACGAGATCAACGTCCCTTGGGAAATGTTGTGATAATCCGCTATTGAGCGGGTTTCAGAGGCGTGTGATCATGTCTTAGGATGGGTGGGTCGAAGGTGAGCTGGTTTGTTTATTTTCCCTCACGACCAATGCGCTAAGGATTCTACGAGTGTGAGATGATGAAGTGCTTGCCTTCTCCGCCTCTCTTTTTCTCGGATATCGGGGATCGAAGTGTGGTCTCCAGGATGGGTGGCGTGCTTATCATTTTTAGCGGGGTTTTGGTCGGCTGCGCGTTGAGGTAGGTCGCGGCGTCTCCCTGCTCCCTAGCCCGCCTTCTCGCCTCTCGGCGTCCCGCGACTTCACTTCCGGGTTCGTGGGACTCTGTGCTCTCCTCTCCTTCCTTCTCTTTATATCACTCTCTTTCCCTTCTGTTCGTCGGCGCTGCCACCCTGGCGGTGCGAAAAAGGACTCGTGACAGTGCGTGTGCGTGGTTTTCCAGTGCTACCATCCAATCAGTGTCTGCCACCACCATGGATGTGTTTTTGTGAAGAGATCGACTCGCTTATCGAACGGCCTCCGCATCTTGATCTTGTTTTTTCCCCGTAGGTTGGTACGAGTGATTTCAGGGTTTGTTCTGTTCTTTGCTTTAGGTTCTTTTCGACGTAAAAAATGCTTATGACCATTACTGATTGTTTTCCTGTGATAATCTTTCAATAATCTCCTTGGCAACCATGCTTCTTTTTCCTCCGCATTCGTGGCATGGTTTCGTGTTTTTATTTATTTTCAGACTTTCAGGAACGTTTGGCACTCAATTTAGTTTCATAATACTCCTTTGAAACTCTTATTCTCCTGAGAATCTCAGTGCCGTTGTTGCGGTTGAATCTGCAAGTTTAAAGCGACATATATAAGCTCATTTGGGTGCTCGGAAATTTTTACTGGGTTTAATTTGCTAGGCTCTCATCGATGAAATCGTAGGATTTTTTATTCCATATGCTATTAAGTATTGTTTCATTGAGTTTTTTGGAAATACATACAAAGTATATTACACGATCGTTGAGCATGCACCAATAATAGTAAAAGCCTTCTTCATATTATTGTAAATTTATTTCTTGGCTTTTTAAAAATACGGTTGAGATGAAATTGGATTATACATAGAGATTTAAATAGCTATTTCACTGAATATTTGTACTATTAAAAATATTCGCGTTCAGATATTTATCTAAGCAAAAAAAATATTATAGGTATTAAATTCACGCGGTATTTCACAGGAAACTTGGCAATCGACCATTTTTAAACTGTATGGAAGGATCAAACAAACTAATTTTTACTTTCCTCGCTAAAGACTCTTGCCTTTCCAAATCTTTGGTTTGTGCAGGACTATTATTTGATTCGCGGTCTTCAGTCCCAATGGTGTTCTACATACTCGATTAGCGGAATTAATTTCTTTCGATTTTGAGTCGAGCTCCTACCCTTGGTGGAAAAGGAGGAGGGGGTTTTGGAAATCTTTGAGTGTCAAATCGGGGAAAGCACAAGGACAAGGTAGTCGAAGGGGCGTAGGGGTGGGAGGAGGGAGGTGCATGCCGGGAAATAGTCTCTGGGACGCAGCCCCCACCCTACTCCTCCACCCTTGCCACAAGAATCCACTCCACCCCTACTACCTTGAATAAAAATTCCTCCCCGCCATTTCCAGTTCCCAAGTCCCTCCCAAATATAAAGCCCTCACCCCACCACCGAGCTCCCTGCCTAAAAACTGCTCCCTGCCCCTTCCAGGATTCCCTCTGCTTTCTCCTCACCCTGGACCCTCTCTCCCTATCCCTACTTCCCGCCCCAATTCTCCTCCTACTCCTCCCAATGCTCTCCCTATCCTCCCACCTTCTGACTCCCCCAAACTAACCAACAGACGATGTGAAAGCCAAGTGATAACACACGCGGTTAAGGCTCAATGCGGGCACAACGCGTCCATTTCTACCGTATCTGTCCATATATAATACTGATACCCCTTTTCCAAAAAAATTTTAGGGAAATTTTTTTTCTGTGCACATCAGAAGGTACTACTCTCGTTTAGATTTTTCATTATTGTTTTCGTCCGCTCACTGAGTCGTTTTTTCGACTTTTAGATTTCACACTTTTGCTCACGTGTTCTGCTACTTGTGGGTGGTACTAGGATCTGCTGGCGTTTTGTTGATTTCCATCGAGGATCTCCTACGTGTTCCTTGTTTGTATCCTCTGAAATAGTAAACTATTTGGCTCGATTTTTACCATCTTTTTTTCGTTAGGGCACAGCGAAAGTAACTTTTATTTTTCTATATTCCACTTAAAATTTACTTTTTTATTCTTTACCTAAAATTTTATGTTGTATCATGGAACGTTTGTAGAATCCATCGTTTGAATCGTGGACTATCTTCATCGAGTTCCCTTTTGGAGAAGGTCTTTTCTGGGTGTTAAACAATCAGTGGTGCAGTTAATTAGTTTCCTGAGATTGGTGGCAGTTTTTCGCACGGAGTCTTTGCTCAAGAATTCACTTTGATTTCCCTTCCACAAAAAGTAAAATCGGCGAGAAAGTTGATTTGTGGCATCTGCTGTGTCTCCTGTTCTACACAGAGCATCCTGGTCCTTCTTAGCGTCGCCAGCTCCTACCCCCACTTCCTCCGAAATCCTGACTACCCTGCCCGCCCTCTTGAAAGTACTCCTCCCACCCTGAAGGGTCTCCTCCCGCAGTATTCCAACCGCCCACTCCGCGCACACCAAGCCCCACATATCCTTCGCGTCCTCACCACGCACAGTCCCCGCGGACTCTCTCAGGGCCGGTGGCACAGTTTCCCCCGCGACGCTCCCGCGGCCTTTTCAGGGGTGGCCGAAGGGTGGACCGACACATCATAATAATTATCATAACTTCCCTTCGAATACATCCCAAATCCACTCCAGTCTCATGAGAGGAAGAGGGAACGGAGAAGGCAATCGTCTTCGAAAACGTCGCGAGAACACCTAGCGCAGAAAACAAAGTATTTCAACTCCATAGAGAGAGTGCATAAACTTCTCAGCAAAATCAGGATTCGCATTTTTTTTTAACAAAAACGGGTATTTCTTTTTTCTACGCTTTTTTCAGGGCATGTTCCTTACGAAGAAGCTATTGTGGCGCCACTTAGAGAAGAGATAGGCTTCGGAGAAAGGGCACCGAGATAACTCGCAAACTTAGAGAAGGGAGAAACTATTACCTCAAATTTTTACGATACAAACACTCATGGACATTTTCAATAAGTCTTCAGCGGGTTTTTTTTGAAAATATTGATAATAGTAATAATAATTGTAATAAAAGAAGACTTTGGAAGATTTGAAGAAGAGTGGGTGTAACTTTTCTGCTGGGACACTTTGACAAGATACAAAACTAGAAGAAACCTCATCAGGCATCGCATTTTTTGCTGCAAACGATCCAGATAACTCCACTGCCGATTTTTAAGAATATATAAAAATTAACCTACCTCCGGATTTTTAAGAGGTAAGCCACATTTTATATATTCATTTATTGGTGTTTTTCTGTGTGCATTGTGCGTCGATAAAATCATCAAATTACCAGTGTTGTTCATGTGAGTAAGTTATCGGTGTTGTTCCCAGACGTATTTAGGAAAGTTTGGCAGCATGAGCGAGAAAGTGTTTTTCACTCATCGTGTTTCCTGGCTACCACGTGATCTAAAGAGATAGGGCAAAATATGTGGTTTGGGAAAAAATAACTGTTTCATCATATTTGCCGTGTGTTTTTGTTTATTTGATGGTTTCACGATAAAATTTTCCGCTCGCCATTCAGGCTTTGTGCAGCCATCGCGAGGCAATCCTTCCACAGACTCTTTACGCAGATTCGCAGCGTCACCTCAGCCATTTTGTCTCCTCGCGAAAATCGAATATTGGCATGTCCGTTTGAGTTGTTTTCACCTCATGAGTTTAGAGGGCGTGTGTCTCATAGTTATCATCTGCATCATCCCTCTGTTTGTTGTGTGTTGCTCAGGGTTTAGATTCAGGGTCGAATTCTGGTCGACTATGAGTTCGGTTTGCTTATGCGATCAAGTCATGCCAGCTGCTTCACGGCATCGACACAGTGAGCCATTTTGGTAACCTTCGAATCTGGGACATCTCGCGGCCGACTTCACAACCACGCTCGGGGCTAGGGAGCGGCTAGACTCGGGGCAGTTTTTTCCTCGGTAATGAACCTCTGCCCGCAAGTGAGTGCATTTCTTAATCGTAGCTGTAGAACCTCAACCATGCGATGGTGTGGGATGCGGCTAAAATTCATTTCCGGACGCCGAGATTCCTGCAGCTAGGATTAACTGATCAAGAATGTCGTTGGAGTTGGGAGTATAATAGGAAGAAAAACGTGTTTTTTAGTGAGGATTTTGTGATTGTGGCCGGCCTATTGGTGAGGATGAATTTTCTCAAATGTTGATGTTATTTACAAACCTAAAATTACGTCATAGTAATCGTGCGATTCGCACGCCGTGATGCTGTGGTAAACCACTCTAATGAAACTACGCTAGACGTTACTTTCACTGTCTTCCCGTTGAAAAAAAAGGTCGTTAGTTTTTTGTTCTTTTCCTCATTCCCAGTATGGTTAAATCAATAGTTGGTATGGACCAACGAGATGATGTGGATTGGTATCAGCACTAACAATCGTGTGTCTTGGTCTCATCTCCCTCAAATAATTCGTCTGTTACTCTATTTGTCCGTGTTTCAACATTGGTGATAAAACTTTAATCGATCTCTAGTCCAATTCCTCATTCAAGGTGTGATTTTGAGTTCTCATTGACCGGTGGAATATTCAGTTGACACATTTTGTGTGCTATGGTGACGAACGTTTTCATAAATTAGGAATATTGCTCGGATTCCATCGTTCTGTAATCATTGTTTTACCCAGTGATGCTTAATATCAATGGGAAACTACTCTCTCAAATGCGAAACACTTGTTTACACTGTGATTGGACTTGTCTTTACTCAATATTTGGAGAATTTTCTCAGTAATTAGTTTAATTACATTCATTAATTCTGAATAAGTTCAACAGATTCAGGCTTAAATTCCTTCATTCTATTCGGCAACGTTTAACTCATACTTTTCCTACGAAAGTGTAGGTATTTTCTTACGTTTTCACATTCTTCCTAATTTGCATTTACTTATCAGCTAGTTTTAATGTGGTGACTTGCATGTTCCTTAGAGCAAGTGCTCATATTTTTTGCCTTCGCTCTGTTAATGATATAGCTTTCCCTCTTAATATCGAATATTGTGATGTTCAGTAATAGTATGGTTAGATTCATTACGTGAATACGAATCGCCTGATCGCCTTTATTAATTAGTAATACGTTGATTGTCGAACATTTTTTATCGGTGCTGAATACGAATGGAAACTCGTCTTAGATTAGGAAACGGAAGATTTTTATCGCGTTTACCTTACTAAGCGATCGCATATCTTTATTGAAAGTTAGCATTTATATTTTTTATCCCTAAGATTTTCGCGGCGATAGTTAATCCTCGTAACCTTGAGTGATTCGGATTTTTTTCGTGCTTACAAGTCCGTTGATATTTTCAATTTTAAGATGAGTTCGCATGTTGGTTTTAACTCATTGAGATTTTACTTCTGTTTTTTTCATATATTTCTACGACGTAGGGTTCGCTCTTGGCCCTGAGTGGGCATATACGCGTCTGTGCTCTGGTGTTACGTAAGGGATCCTGTTCGCAGGAGCGTTGTCGGCGGCCATTACTGGTTTGCGCCCAAGCTGAAAGGGAGAGCAGAGAGTCACGGTGCTCGTCGGAGAAAGTGCAAAAATTAGTGCACTGCCAGGCTTGCAATCGATCGCGCATCAGGCAGCCGCCCTTAACGAGTGCACACCCCGACGAGTACATCATACACTCAGCGTGTGTTTATCCTCGCTGGTGTGTTTTTGCACATGTGAGTCTTAGAAGAGTTTAAAGTGCCCGAGGTTTAGGTATAGGGAGGAAAAAGTTAAGCGGAAGGTATCCTCGACCTTATGTGGGTGTGTTTGAGTGTTTGCATGAATAGTTTGCTTCTTGAATTAGGCAAAATAAATGAAAACTGTTCTCGTTTTGCGTGTGATCTTCTCCGAATTTCCAGCGGTTTAATTTGTTGCATATCAACAATGCCTCAACCGACGACGCGTCCATCGTCATCAGGGCGAATGGCTATTTTTTCTTTATAAAAGACGTTGAGATTTTATCCATCCGATAACAACTGAACGTTCATTCGTATTTATTTATTCATCCTGATGGCGAAGGATGTGACGTCCGTTGAAACGTTAGTGGCATACAACAGATATAACCGGTCGGAATTTATAGAAGAGTTCAAGCAAATAATTCGCCGGAAAAGAATTATGTCATATTTTTATTTTCTATCCTCTCCCTCGTCAAGTAATGTGGGAGTTAAAATCTGTGCACCCGTGACTTCCAAATGACCTTAAACTTAAATCCTTCGCTGTTCTTTTTTTTAACGGTCGTGACCAATTCTCTCGAGTGGGAATCCGGTACTATTTTATACACTCAATAAATGAAAGTGCAGTAGTGCCGTTAGTGGTGATTTTATTATTTAGTCTTATTTTCTTCGCTTTTTTGACCATCTATTGGTGATTTTGTGAGGTTGATGTGAGTTTTTCTTTGTGTGTATTTATCGGCAATGCTCATGCTTTTAGAATGTTTGTGCTCGTTGGTCAATGCATTTGTTTGCATGGTATGACAATATCTTGATTTTGGCTGTACTTTAAGCTCTGATTTTATAAATGGTTGTATCCTCCATTGCACGAATTAGTAGGTTAATGTATGAGTTGACTACGGCATCAGCAGATTTACTATTCTGGAGATTAGATATTGTGGTATCCAATTAACTTTTTATATTATAGTAGGTAATATTTATTCTATTTCCGAACTTTAACCTACATTTTCTCAGTACCTATGTCCATTTTTACACCAAGGTTATTTACTGGCACTTGGAAGGTATCATGTGCAGTGAAAAGTTTTTAGATCACAATGGAATTACTTTTTTATTTAAAGCTATACATTCGCCGTATGCATTCACAGAATATGAACGTTTTTGAATTATTAAATATTTAATCATTTATCGGTTACGAGATTGATGAAATACATTGCATATCTCTTTTGCGACAAAGAAATGATGTGGAGACTGTGTCGAGTGCTATTTTAGCTTTGGGAATTTTCTACGCTCATAAGTAAAACATACTCATCATGAAATTGAGTACCTTTGTTTTTAGTCAATTTTAGTGGAGTGAAAAATGAGGATTCATGTAGCTTAAGAAATATTTTTTGTGTCTTCCGGGCATAAGGAGGATGTAATAAATTAACCCTGGTGAAACTTTGTTCCCGGTCATTGAGATAAATTAAGTTTGCAGATTTTCTCCTAATATTTCGACTTTATTTCTGATGTTCATACTACATAATGCATTTGAGAGCGGGAAAATTAAGAAATCTTTCTATTATTCATGTGTAAAATTTTCCAGCTTGTTATAACGAAAAATGCTATTCTTTTTTTTCTATCAAAATAATTTATGCCTCGGTCTTCCTAAAAATCAGAGTTTTTTGGAATTCCACAAGTAAATTCAAAGCAGTGACTTTATTGGATAAAATTGAATGTTCTTAATCATTCGACAATGGAGATAGAGTAAGCTGCTTCTATTACGTTTGGATCTGAGATAAATTATGCTGAATCAACGATAAAAGAACTTTTTAAACTTACATAGGATGTCTACGTCTATAAGTTTGTTTTTATTGGTCCAACAAGAACTCTACAAAGTTACGCCAGATACAATCTTATTTGGGATATATTTAAATTCACATATTGCACTATTGTTGTCTATAATTTGGAGAACATGGTCAGTTTGACAGGCATGTGAGCTGGAGTTTAACTGATTAAAACAGAATGGGACTCAGTAGTCACAGTTGGTACGTTTATTACAAAGACCGCCTTCCTTCGTGTGACTAATTTTATAGAGAGGAGGTAGAACACGGGTATTTTAAGACTTTCCAAAGCGAATTCCTGGGCATCTGCCTGCTAAAGAGTACTGTCCTTTTCTCCGCGTTCATTTTAACGATAGAATTTTCCCCTCACAAAGCATCCCTCGCCGAGCCTAGACAGAAGTGAGTGAGTCTATTCCTTCATGTCGGTGCCTAGTTCCACTTTGGCACGTTTACAAGGTCTATGAGTGATCCAAGGTCTGCACTTAAACACGGCTGCACGCCCTCCCATCCCTTCCCGCGTACCCTTATGCTTTAAATACGCCGTGCGTGGCCTCACAGCACGGCCACAGGAAGTGAACAAAATGGCGAAGGCTGCTGAGAATCAAGCGAGACAAGAGAGAGAGAGAAATTGAATCAGCGCATTTAATCTAGCCTTATTTTATAATTACTCCGACAGTAACCTTCTTGCAACCGGATGAATATTTCTTTTGTTTAATCAATGCGACCGAATTCTTTATGATGCTTGTTGTGACATCAATGGTTTAATTACAATTAATTGAAGTTGTTGTCCCATTTTGATGTCAAGAAATCATATTTTTCAGGATAAAAAGGTGCCGTATGTATTTATTACGCTATGTTTCGATCAAGTAACTCCGAATAATACTGATTTTATGAACTGCTTGATGGAATGAACTGCACAGATTATAAATCATATCACCCAGAGCCAAATTCAGCCATAAATTTGGCTGTTGGTGATATGATTTATAATCTGTGTCATCGGGTGTTAACGTAGTGAAGAAATTTATCTTGGCAATAAATTAATTATTACCCATGTGAAATTACAAATATCACCTTCTTTTTAGTTTTATGGGAATGATAAAAAGTGAATGATAAGCGAATGCTGTAGTTGTTTATTCAAATCGTTTTTTATTCATCGCTTTTGGCATTGAAGAAGAGGTAGTCAGGACTCTTTATGTTAACCTTGGCACTGGTGCACACATTGCCCGTAGAATAAATCTCCGAGTTCTCTTTTTTAAGCAAGAGCTTCCGCCTATTCGCATTTTAATCGTTGGAGCGTCTTTAATGAACACTGATTTTGTGGGGTGCATCTCCTATTTACGTGACCTTAGGCATTTTTTAATTCAATATCGATTACTTATCAATTTTTATATTACTTTTATCATACAAGAGTTCATTATTTTTAAATAAAAAAACACCCATGATTTCCCTCGGAGAATTTTTCTCCAAATATATTTTTCTCCAAATAAAAACAAACTGGGAACTTTAAATAGGAGACTTGATGCACATATAAGTGTAACAGGTTGATTTTGAGTGGCAGCGGGTTCTATGTTAGACGTATTTATTTTGCTGCTTTTTTTACGTATATGTAACCTTGCTCCCATTTGATCTTAAAGGCGGGATTTCTTAAGAACTCCATTAGAAACAGCCTCAATATTTTAGCCTCAGTATTACTAGTTGCCGTTTGAAAAATATTAATAAGCATAAAACTAAAATATGTAAGCACTAAAATATATAATTGACATGTTCATTGTTGTAAACCTTATACTTTGCACAGCGTTCTAAAATGCTCCTGAAACAAACTAACAATGGCGTCACTGATAATCTATAGCGCCGATTTGTTTTGAATTTAATGACTAAAGCATTTTTTCTTGGGAGCATTCCTTTACTTTTCTACTTTGTAGTTTGGGAAGCGAGGTGATCCATAGCGGCGTTGTTTATCTCTGCCTAAAATGTCAGCGGTTCAATAAAAAAAATATTCTTTTATACTTTTACGTTACGCCTTGGCTTCGACTAGAAATATGAAAAAAAGTGTAACATTTTGATAAATTTTCATTCATTTCCACTCTCATTTAGTGTTAATCAATAAATGTTGGATTTTAATATACTAATCCTTGTTATATTATGTTTTCAACCCTACAATTCGTTCATACTTAGAAATAATTGGCGTCATTTTTGTTAATTCTTTGGTGAGAATTCTGATTATTTACCACTTTTCCTAATTTGATCTCAGGGTTTTCAAATTTGATACCGCCTGAAATGAATTGGCAGAGTTGTTAGCTTAAGCTTTGCCAAAATTTCCCCAAGAAATGCCATTACTCGACCTTTTATTTGATATATTTAGCGGTGATAATAGGCATTGAAACGAACTCTAAAAAAATAGTGTATACTAAGAAGTAATAATAATATTGAGAATTTGGAATATTTTTCACCCTTAATAATGTGATATGAGGGGCTTCAATACCGCATGAAACAATTTGGTAGGGTTTTTAGTTTAAATTTAGTATAACTTCCCCAAAAATTTCTATTTTTTTACTCAATTTCCGACCTTTCGGTCTCAGGATCCCTTCGTAGCCCAAGAGCGTCAGGGAGAGTAAGATGGTTTCGTTTTCGGCGATGCGCACACTGTGTCGCCATTTTCATTTCTCTGGGAGGAGCGGGCCAGGAACGCCTTCGCGTCTGGAAAGGGGGGGAAGGGGAGTTTCGGTGGAGTGGGGAGAAGCTTTCCCTCCCTTCTCTTCCTCCACCCCAACTCCTTCCCATAAGTCTCTCCGGGCATTCCTATACCCAAGCTCTTTTTTGTACTCCAAAAACATCCCTTCTTCCCCTACGCTGTTTTTTGTATCTGCTCATTTCAGAGAAAAAAAACGTCTCCATTTCCTTGCTGACACTCTTGCGATTCGGTTGCTATTGTCGGAACTAAAAAAACGCAGAATTTACCTCAGTATTTATGAGTCAGAAATTTATTGGAAGGGTTTTTATTTTCGGCTTTTCGGTGGTATCAACCAACCCTCGTTTTCCTGTAAATCATCAGTTATTCTGAGGAACTCTCATTTCCTTTAGACAGATACCGTTCACTCTGTTACGTTACATATTAGGAGAGAAATATGATATCATAAGCGAAATGTACTCATCTGAGGTACCAAGGGGTAGAACAATGTCAGGCATTGTTGCTTGCGATTCTTACTCACCCCATCGCAGCGGGCTCATTTTAATATTTTAGTGTTGTTTTCCTATTTTCATATATTGTTTAGTTTATATTTTACGTTCTTATTTTTTGTTTTTTATGTACCTGCAACGATCTAATATTCATTAGAAATAAATTCTATGAACGTCATAATTCCATATTTGGTCCTCCCTAGCTTATAATTTACGGAAATGTACCGAAAGTCAATAGCAATCAACGGTACAAAATTACGGTTCGATAATTTGTGTCCGTCCGACCCTCAGGATCTACATTTCATATCGGTGATTCAGTCTTTTGATTGTCACTTTTACATGATATTTACCATTGCAATATATTTCGCGGAAATGAAATGTCAATTGGTACTTGAACTGTTTCCGTAGTTCCTCTTCCCTAGTCTCTATAAATATATTAAACTATACAGTAAACAAAAAAAACATTGAACAAAAAATATTAAACTGAACACTACAAACAGTATACTATGTCAGAGTTTTTTTACTACTGTGAATGCTCTTGGCGAGTTAAAATCACTTAACTATGCGGGCTCGATAATTCCGCCAGGTCGCAGTGAATGGTGCGTGAGTTACGGTTTCTTCGCTGGCCGCTTCGTTCCCTTCCAGAGCCACAGAGCGAAGCGACGAAATAGGTTGAGCTTATTTTGGGTGTTAATTTCTTTGTCCTTGGTCTTCTCCCCCCCATCGCGTCTTCTTCGCAAAGGCTCTTACAACTTCTTCCTCTTCGTTGTGGCACTTGGGTCTTCTTGCAACTCGCCTTTTCCCTCGCGCTCCAGCGACGCTGCCCTTGCGCCAAAATATAGAAGCTGCCGTCCTGCTAGAGATTTACGGGTCACTTTGCCTTCCCCCCCGGAGATGGCTGACTTAACACGCGGAAGCCTTAGAATCTGGTGTCAGGGTCAGGTTGGCGTATTTGCTACTCAACGACTCCGCTTCGGCTCTTGCGAAAGGATCTTCTTGAAGCGATTGCTGTATGTTATGTTCATTATTTATCGTGCGCGAATTAAACTCACGCTTTTCCATCAGATGGTATTGAAATCTGTCTTGCGGTGTATTGCTCCAAATTTCAATGATACCAAAGGCGAAAGCAACGTCTTCGTGACAAGCGTGTAAAATATATTTCCACAATTGAGGATTGTAAGCGAAGTCATTTACAAGGTATCGTGAAATCTACAAATGAGGTGATCGTATAAAATTCATGACACCCATAAGATTCGTATTTTGGCTTTTATACAAAGAGAGTTTTTAACCGCGTGCAGGAGGAAAAACGTGAATTTAGATTTTAAATTAATTTTTGAAATGTACTCATTTTAATTCACATTTACTGTACTTTTTTCACGCGACATGTTCAGTTTTTACAACAGCATTTTCAAGTGCCGTAGAAATACTTGAAAACGCTGTGGTATCAACAAAACGTGTCTTGTGAAGATAAATTCAGTGGAAATATTGCAAAGCCTTCTTTAAGTAATAATAATAACCTCCATCCCATCCTGCCAAATGTCCTACAGTCATCATAGAGTCGAGAAAAAAAAATCATCGATATAAACTGAGGAAATTTTCTCGCATATTTTTTATTTTTAATAATCAATGCACCCATTTCAATGGTATTAAAAACGAAGATGAAATTAGCGATTTACTGATTGTAAATCTTCTTATTAACCTATATGTAAGCTAAAAAAAAAATTTTATATTTAGTAATTCGTATTGAAATCATGGTTCAAGCGGCGTTCAAACAGATCGCGAAGGTATCTCATCCGTGTGATCTCCGAGAGAGGAAAATGAGATAAGTAACTCTTTAAGTGGGGCGCCATGCCCTTGATAAAGAACCGAGCATTTCGATTCTCGAAGTGAATAACTAGATTTAAACTTGGAGAATGGGAGTCCGATCTGAAATTAGCCTTAACTTTGGTAATGGATTGGAAAACCCAGGTCGTGAAAGTCGCACTACAGTTTGTGAAACTCTTCGGGGGAAACGCTTGGCCTTGGAAGTTACTTTCTGCATCTATTTTTGATCGAATCAAAGAGTCTTTGAAGTTTGAATCATAGTTATTTCCGTGTCCTTGCTGGAAAAATTCCTCGGAGCAGCGAAAGAGATCAAACGGTTAGCACTCATCTTTAAGGCAAACTGCCGGATTGTTGCCGATTTTTTTGCGTTAAATTTTTGAAAAAAAAAAATACTCCTGTAAACTATAAGTAGTTATATACATAACTTTTATACTCAAAATAACTTATACTCGAAATAAAAACATGGTTAATAAATTACAAATCGAAGTGATGTAAAATGTAATGTTTACGAGTATTTTCACATAATATTTTTTACTCAGCAGAAAGTATTGACGTTGACATTCCAATATTAAATGTCACTCACCTATATTAAGTTAATGTGCATTACTGATATTGCTCGATTTTGCATGTGATATTAGCAATTTTTATTTCGAATAGCCCAGATTAAAGCGACTATTTTCATACAAGAAATTTTCCATGACCTTTAGCTTCAGTTTTCCTAGAATTATCGATTACCCCTGAGCTCCCTCTATGTAATATTAATTTTACCGTCACGGAAGGCTGCAAATGGCGTTCATTTGTAATGGAAATAAAATGCCAGGCCCCTCGGCTTAATTTATTGATAAAAGTAACCGTCATGCAATACTACATTTCTGAATTTGCTTGCTCAGCTAGAACCTGCAATTCTCCCTCGGGAGTTTTTGTAGAAATATTTAATGGAGCATAAAATGGGTGGTGTACCGGAAAAAACTACTAACAATAATTTTTCCAAAAATTGCATTCAGTGACTGATAATGATGTTCTATGAGGAAGTATCCACAGGATCCACCTTACTTTGCTCATAATCTACCTCACTATCGTATATCTTCTCGGAATTCCTTTTTTGGCATATGTTCTCTATTTCGTGTAGAATTCATGAATAAACGATAGAGAATGATATCGGTTGTGATTGACTCAGAAATGATCGAGTATCGACTCACGCCAGTGAATGATGAACGGAAATCGATATCACTGAAACGACTGAATTTGCCCAACATTGGCCCAATTTCGAGTTAGGTTTTTCATTGCTTGAGCAATGGGGAATAGATACCTTTCAGAGCGACACGGATAACATCACATTAGCACCTCAATACATGTACATATTCGATAGAAACGATAAATTGAGAGAGATATTTTGCCGAAGGGATAGGTATGGGAATTCGTTTTTCCACCGAAACACAGAGGACTTCAATAAATGCTCGGAGAAATTTCGTCAAAGTATTTCTTATTTAATTGTAATCGGCTGGAGTCCTAACACTCCCCACCACACGCCTATTGAGGCTCCTTGCTGGATGGTATGTACATAAATATAAGTGACAGGGACTTTTTCCGGTGCTTGAAAGGAAAAATAGCGGACTTACGGTGGAAGGGTTGTAATGGGGGAGTAAACATCTAAAGTTCGCAAAGTTAATGGAAGAGGCTAACAATTGGAAGGGTTGCTAGGACACCAGCTTTGAGCCGGCTTGCAGGATACTACGTATATACCTACGATAGATATAGATCACTACGTCGCGTACCTTCCGCGATACGGTCGCCATTGATTTCGGTCGGCGCCGATGAAAAAAAAAGTCACGCGCTAATGCGAAGGGCAGTGAATAAATAAGTGACCTTCCACATATCGTCATTGACTCTCCGTTTTGATTCGAGTCCTATCGCCTCTTCCCCTCCGTCGAAGGCAACGCGGAAGTTACGTGGTGGTCCAGGGGAACAGGAAAGGGGTGGAATGCGGCTGTGCGGTGGAGGGGCAGGGGGGGGGGGCGTAGAGGGTGTGGGAGTGGGGGAGGCGCGGCTCCGCTCCCGATTGGAAGGCCCTGGACCCTTGTGGGTGGAGTTTCGGCTGCGCGGAGCGGAGCACAAGGAGCGCTCGTGTTTTTCGGCAGCCGCAGTAGTGGTGGGGGAAGGCGGGGATTGGTGGGGAGGTTGTGTGACAGGGAGGGGAAAACCGCAGTTTTTTTTCTGTAATCTTATTTCCATCCCGCCACACACACGTAAGCGCATACATAAATACTTCCCGCAAATTCGAATGACTGTTATAATGGAGTGCAGTTAAAATTAAATTCAACAGAAAGGATAATACTAGGCTTCTTTTGTTAGGATATTACCATGGTCGGCAGGAAGATCGCAATTTTTTATACAAAGTATATATTATTGATACCTACATCATTTTAATGTTGTGAAAAGTTTTATGATAAAAGTAATGTGATTATAATATAGTGAAGAGTTTAAATGACGAAATAATTCATTTTCCTTTCATTCCTCCACACACGCAGGCGACTAAAAACACCTTGATTTGGTAGTACAGGTATATTATCGTGGTTGGGAAAAAGATCGCAATTCGTTAGATTGTTGATATAAATTATTTATTAATATAGCAAACATTTTTATTGACTAATGGTATTACTTTGCTTTCATCTTTCCATACACACAGGCTTCTAAATGCATACTCAGGTGTACATATATCAATAGCGAGGGTTCCTTTCTTCTCCTATTTCGACGGAGATTACAACAGGACACAGCGAAATTGCCGCATAGAATTATCCAAAAAATTTCTCGCACAATCAAAAGATCACCTAACATGTGCTAGGCCAAGTCCACGCCTATTAATTCGTAGATCGCGGGTTCGAGTCCCGTCTGATTGAGTTACCTCCATCCGGGGCATGAGTGTTCTTGATTTTGCAGTTGACAATTGTTGGGATCATCGATGCGAAGGCCATTGCGAGCTATTTTCGGTGCGTGTGAAAATTAATGAAATATAATCATGGGCTTCGTGCATAAATACGATAAGAACTTTCTTACATTATTAAACTCCTTAAACTTTGTGTATTCAATCTTCTTTCGTCGGCTTTTTTGGTCGCAAATGTTTCTCTCCATCGCATCCCCTAGCATGTCTTCTAACCTCGTGCTCTTGGCGACTCACAGTTGAGACTTTTAACGGCCTCTCTCCCTCGAGTTCTAAGCGCTCGTCTCCCCCTTTAACAATCCGTTTATTGCCGCTTCAACTGCACTCCGTGAGCAGCACGGGCCCCGTTCCTCCTCTTCTTTTTCATCCACCCAAGTGCCCGCTCCCCGGGTGCCGCAGTAACGATTCCCGTGGGCTCATATACGCAGCATCCCAGCAAACATTTTACTTCTCCTCGTTCTGCGCTCAGATTAGCCCACTCTTCACGGCTGCGATTACACTTTTACTGCATCCCAAGACAACGACGCCCCGGTTCGAAAATAAAAACAAGGTCATATTCTGAGGTAATATAAATGGAGCAGTAGGGCCCCGGCATGAGTCATTACAAGTTGCGCGAGAGGGATTAATTGCGGTGGGGTACAAACTTTGGTTTTTCGGGATGACGATTTAAAAAAAATTGGTTTTTTTTTTGTAAGAGCACTTATTCTTGTGTGGCATTATTATTTTTAGTAAAAATTTCTTCCGCTCCGAAACTCTCAGGTTATTTTTTTTCTTCTTTTTATGCCTTAATGTAAGAGCGCATAAACCTGACGCTGATAATACTTGAGCTGAGATGAGGTTATATATTGTTAAATTAATGGTTCAGAATGCTATCTGTTTAGCTCTGTTTTTTGTTTTAATTATAATTTTGACCGCTTTTCAGAAAAAATCTATGATTCGGCTAGTTTGCGGAATAATCTTTTTACTCAAATCCTACTACCTCGAACTCCTATTTGGGGGCATATTTCTTAGGGGGAAATTTATATTATGCATTCCTAAACTAGAAGTCTCAGGCATAACCTTGTCTGTCTGCTCATAAATGTGATCTACATCTTAGCATTTTTCTGAGTTGAAAGTCCTAGAAAGGAAATAGAAAATGTGTCGATTTTAAATCGATAAAAATTGTAATGATTATTTTCCTTTTATGTGATTCTGTATTTCAAGGTTGGCGATTACCATACAGTCTTTGACTAGACATAATGTTGGTACTATTCATTTGTAAGACCCTAAGGGACCGACAAAGTGTGTCGCCCTATATTCAATCGATGGTGATCCTCGCATGATATCCCTTGTCTCTTCTGATCCATGTCCATCTCCATATTCACGTCCAGATGCGTCCCAGAGGTAAACCCTTTATCATCTCGAAGCATGTTCGCCTTGCGATCCTGGGATGAGAACGACAGCCAGCCGCTGTTACCTCGTTACGGATCTTCAGGGTCCCATTCATCATGAGTTGGGATTGTGAAAAATAACCGAAAAGTGTTAGCAACGTGCCTAGTACCAATAGAATTTTATTGCAGATAATGTATCTACTTTAATGTGAAAAAAGCCACGATTAACGATAGCTTTGAATACTTATAATGAGCCTTCCGAAGTTTTATGAGCCATAAAAAATCTTAAGGCATTGAAGGAAGATTATAAGATGGGTACTCAGCGTTATCAAATATGTAATTTTTTATTTCACTTTATCTCTTGGATTACCATTATAACTACTAAATATTTTTCCCTCCTGCACAGAGATGAGGAACAAAAATTGTAATGTCCACACTTTTTAATTCAAAACTCAACAATCGACCATGGTTTCAACACATCGTGTCATTTTCAAGGAAAATATTTTACCATTTGTGTTTTTCATCATGGATGTAGCAAACTTCCACAAATCAAGCCTGAAACGATTTTATACGTGCTGCACACAGATAATGAGTTACAAATATCGCCTCAAGTTTGACTCTTCATACTATCGGTAATTTTCATGTGTTGAACATATTTTCACCGAATGATATTTTTTTAAAGGCAATGCTATTTCTTGAACTCCATCTACATTTAAAATACTTCAACAGAGTAGAGTCGTATAATTTTGGCTTGCACGCGAAGGCGCATTCAATTGTTAAGACGTTTTGATGATGTTCGGTGGGATTTTAGTAATTTCTCAAGTCTCGAAGATAGCCCGCGGAATGTTGTACTCACACGCGTGGAAGAACCCTCAGTCCAGATAGGCTCGTTAAAAAAATTCCCCCATTGCCCGAGTGCTCCACTTTTGTCGGCAAGTATGGACCTTGTATCGCGCTTTCCTGTGTCTTGTACTTCCCATGTTGTACTCTGAGCGCCCGTAGATGAGAACGACCGCAGTCCGCATGTAGCCTCTCCTTCCTGTAGGGAAACTGCTTGTTCCACGAGGCGTACATGCTTCCGTGATCTTGCAATGGAATGCATGCTTCTTCCTTCGCCTCAATTTTTATTGTCTTTATTTCACTATTAGGGTGTTGTGAAACCCCATGACTAGGAATCGGTTGTAATGACATCGCGAAAATTTGTGAATTCTCAGAACTCTTTAGCATGATGAAATATACAGCTCGTAACCAGTACGCAGTAAAAGGCTACCCCTTGCTTCATTAAATTAGTCTTGTATTTAAATGATTCTTAACCGATTGGAAAAAAACGTAGCCATGTCACTGTAAAAAATAACACTGCTGGATGACTTCGCCTATTGATAACTTTGCCACCGTTGGCACTTATAGGAATCCTAAAAATTATCGAGTGTTTTAATACCTTCCAGTGTTTTGGAATTTTGCCCATGTATTTGGTTAGATAATAAGTACAGAAATCATGTTTCGTGCAGTTGCACCATCTAAAACACATTATTCTGGGGACTAGTGTGCTATGTGATTTGTTAATATCCAATCACAAATATGAAGGTTCTATTATTGATGTCTTCTTCACCTTTTTGAAAGCAAATTTTCCTTTTGAAACCGAGTTATACGGGAGGGAACTTTATATCTTTTCCGTTCTAGTTAAGTGAACTTAAAAAAGTCATGGAAGTTCATTTAACTCCCTCTACATCTAAAACACTTAGCATTGGTAAAATTATAAAATCTTTGCCTGCCCGGCAAGGTGTGTTTATTTGTTAAGAAGTCAGGATGCTTGGTGGAATATTAGGAATTTCGTAAGTCACAGAGATCGTTCACAGAATTTTGGGCCATCACGCGTGGAAGACCGCAACCCATGATCAAACTTCTCTTTCGTCTTTACTATAATGACCGCCGTTCCTTTAATTTATTTGAAGAGAGAGGGTAGGATTTTTTTTCGAATTTTACCTTCCGAGTCTATTCAAAATCCTCAGTCACGTATTATGATCCGTGCATGTTTGAGAATGTGATCAGTTCAGTGCAGTGGGGAGGTGCACCCCGCAGTCGGCGTTTTCTTTCATTCTTCGCATCCTCGCTCAACAATGGCGATGTTCCACTCGCCTCGACTTGAGAAGTGGAGTAGGTGTGAATTGGCTGCCGGCCGCGAAGGTCGTCCGTCCCTGGGAAGGGCTCATCCTCTCGGACGGAGAGCGCCCTTCCTCCTCGCCGATGACTGACCCACTTGCGCCGCACGTGTCGCTGATGTGCGCCCGTCATTCAGGGCAATCCATCAACGAAAGTGGGCAGGATAAAGGCGGACGATCAAGGGCCCGATCACAGGGGACCACGCCTACCCCGACAACCGTGGACACTCCCTCGGACCGGCCCTTTTCGATTATCCCGACGCGACGCCGTGATAGAAATTGCGCGTTTGGAGACACATCTACCTCGGTGACGATGTGGGGATGACCTGCGAAGTTACTGGCCACCCAGCTCATTGCGAATAATTTTTTCGCGCTCGTAAAATGTGCAGGGAATACCCTTGACGTCGTTTTAATGCAGCGAGCAAATATTTTGGGGATAAAATTGTTCTTACATAAAAATGGAATAACGTTTCCATGTGTCAAAATAAAAAGGTAGATTTTTAAATCTATTTTTCCTCCTTAAGAAAGTAATTTGTTTTCTTTACTATGTAATTATATCTATTTGTATGCGGAATGTAACTATTTCGCAAATACAAGCCAATATCAAATATGGAATTGCAAAAATCTTTCAGGATTAGAGCAGTTCACATTTACTAATTTTAATCTTTAAGTCTTTCAAACATATTTATCATCAACTTTTTGCCTGTAATTATCGCCAGGGTTGGATTTGCTGTGTGAGGCTGAAGTTTGATTTTAAATAGTAGTTTCTTCAAAATATAGTGTAGAAATCCCGATGTTTTGAGCGACGGTCTAAAATTGCATGCATGGAATTCATTCCAATTCAACGGAAGCCTATTAAGTTCATAGCAACATTAAGAAAATGACCTGAAACTTAAACGAAAACGAAATTAACTATGCACATCAACAGAGCGTCCTTAAAAGGCATATCTCCGGGCGACACTTAAGGAGTATATTTTAAATATAAACCACGATGTTTATCTACAAAATAAGTTTGTTCAACTGTGGGAGCACGATCAGAAATTTTAACGAAAACGATATTCACTTTGCATTTCGATAGAAAGTCCTTAAAGTCATATTTCAGGGTGACGATGAGGGTGTAAATACGGCCATTTTTCACGATCGCAAGGCTGTCATGCCATCGCCTCATCTTCCGCTCAGACCACCCCCTCCCCCTATCCCCCTCTCCTCCGTAAGTACACCCCAACCCCTCCTACCACTCGACCAACGTCGCGAGCAGTGTATATGGGTCAGGGTGAATTCTTCGGCAACTCCGCCAGTGATGAGGAGATGCGCTGAGAACATTGTCTCTCTCTCCGTGTTAACAGGCGGGCGCTACAACCGACCACCCCGTGGGAGCTGACTCTCCACAGATACATCTCTCTTTCCTGAGGGAGTGTGCCCACGCTATGAAATGTATTTCAATGTTTTCATTTCCTTTTCGGTGGTGCAAATGAATTTATTTACTCGCCTCAGACTCTTTTTTTACGTGTGACCGTACGTCGGAAATATTTATGCTTTGCTGCTGAGCCTTACGCCATTTTTCTTGAATTCCAGTCAATAGTAACTGACATTATTCTGTAATTTTTGCTGTTTTATCAATTGAAAATAATCGAATTCCTTGTCAATAGGTAAATTTAATATTTTTCTCCGAGAAAGGGTTCGGGAAATGAAAACCTTCAGGATTAATCAATTATCCTTAGAAATTTGAACTATTAAATGCGGGAATTTACCAAAAAAATTGTTTTGTTATTTAAAGTTCGTAACATAATTTAAAAATGAAGTACTTAATATATGGCCAAGTTTTCAACCGATTGGCTTAAATAATTGCTGATGTCCCATCTGATTTTTATCTCGTAGATATGAGACAAGTTCTTGCCCAAGAAAGTTAATATGCAGAAAACGTCGTACGAGCGGAAAGATCGAACAGAAATATTGGTCATCAGGGGTGAAAATTATTTGTTATTCCAAATATATGACGTTGTTATATTAGTTTTTCCAATTAAAATATGATAGTTATCTTTTCATAACAAGATTTCCGTCATTACTCAAAAGAAATGCGTATGTCTTTTGAGTGGCTCGGGAAGCATGAAAAGCTCTCCCTGCTTATTCTCACGTTTTCCGCGACAGTAACGCGAGGCCGCACTGTTCCGTTGTTATCGCCTAAGCTCGCCCTCCCGCGGCCGTGAGAGAAAAACCCGTGGGCCGTGCAGACGATTATCCGGAGTGCCTTATTCCTTGGGCTGTCGATCGATCGAAGGTCCCGTGGTTATCTACGCACCGCTCTCAGTACCCGACCCCCCTTTCACCCCCGCCCGCGAGAGATAGAGGGTCCTCATGCGTCATCGTATCGCGTCGGCAGAAATGGTTATCCTTGGCGCGCAAGGCCCTCCCTGATCACCCCTGACCACACTCAATTGACGCTCGTAGGCGAGTTGGAAGAAGCCCTCGCAATGCCTGCGTCCGTAAGAGGGGTCCGGGGCTTCGCATCGCATCTCCTCCTCTGTCGTTTGCTCATCCCACCTGATTGGTTGGTTCTGGCACTCTCCACGGCTCAACCAAACAAAGCCAAACAATTTTTTTTCAACAATGCCACTGCTTCCCGACGGTAAAGATAAACGTTGCATTTCGACAAGAGCTCTTTCGAGTCACAGGATATAAGAAATGCATTATTCACGTGCATTTTTTAAGGAGTTACTTCTCCAAAACAACGTTTCATTTAGGTTTCATAATATATGGTTGGCGTTAACAGAAGGAAGATACAGCAACAAATTTGCCTTGAAAGTAACTGTGAAAAAATACTTGAGAAGAAAGTTTTCATGGAATCACGTTTTTTAAAAGAAAACATCGTTTACTCCGGTTTTTGTAGTCTCCAAATTTTAACTGGACATCATAAAGCCAGACCATAAAGTTATAAAGAAGTGTGCTGATTGTTTTTTTCCGGTGCAATAAACGGCGCAATTCATTTTTCTCAGACTACGGCAGCCGGTGGATTATGCTAAAAATTACTTATTTCTCTGAGAATCGGAAAATTGTTGTATGATATAAGTATTCACGCAATTAGGGAATGTGATTCATCCTCAACCGCGAACCAAACTTCAAGACTGATAAGGAAAACAGGTTAAATAAACTTATCGATGATCTGAATATACATTTCATGGTCTTTTTCGATTATATGTGCGTGTAAAATAGTTCAAAATAATAATAATAATAATAATAATAAAGATATTTATTTCACTGCCCCAAATATATTACAAAATATGGATACATTAACAGTGAAATTAGACACCCCTTAAGATGAGTCTTGATTAGGGGTTGCCATCACAACAAATAAGGCAATGCTCGGCAGTACATTTTATAATAACTTTTAAACAAAAGTGGCTCTTCTATGAGTCCTTCATAGAAACATTTGTCCATGTGCATGTATACAATCTTGAAAACATACAAAATACGATTAGAATACAGTAATAGGAAAATTAACATGAAATGAAATTATAATAAATTTTGTAACAAAAAAAAATTTAGCAATTAAACGAACAGATTAAGAAATCCTTTTTCATTTTACAGTTATCCTGAACCTTCTTATTGTCCAGCCGGAACTTTTCAGTATTCATCACTTCGGATACGTCCGTCATTTTTCGGTACCTTTAAATACACCAACGGATGAAGTTCGCCATGAAAAAGTATTTGACTTAGCCGGGATTCGAACCCGGATCTCATGGACTTGTGACGTCAACATCTCGTTCGGTAAAACCTATCCCGAAGTTCGCTCTGAGAAAATGCTTTGGTGGTGGAACTGGTTAACACGCCTGACCGGCAATTGGGAGATCCGGGTTCGAATCCCGGCTAAGTAAAATATTTTTTAATGGCGAACTTCATCCGTTGGTGTATTTAACTTTGCACCCGTGCGCGTGACTGCGTAGAAAGTCACTTGCTCCTTCAGTGCTTTTAGATACCTTTCTTAATCATCACCAGCGATCTTGCTTCACATCATGTGCATATCATTTTATATTCTGACTCTCCTTCTTACAATGCAGTTCAGTCTTCTTCTCGAGTTCTCCACTCCTCTCATCGATTTCTTCATTCCTCATTTTCCTTCATTCACTATTAATTCCCTTCCTGCTCCATCACTTGTGATCCTGTTTGGCGACGCATTGTCTCCCGTTCGTACGTTTCCGCAGTTCAGCATTCTCGTCAGCTCTTCCTCCTTCCCGGCCATAATTCCCCAATCATCAACGCTCACGATAGACTCGGTGATGTGACCCAGTTCCTGACCCTGCTTCCGGATTCGACAGCCGACCCTATCCCTGTCAACGTTGGTCCGCGGGAAGACAAGGGGCTTCCCCCAAAGGCATTGTAATCCCCCCTGACTCTCAGAGACCAGGGGGGGAGGGAGCACAGGAATCACTCCTGGATATCCGTGACACAATTCTCCCGCCGCGCGCGGGAGCATCAAACTTTTATAATCGGCAGGCTATGCCCGCCAGGAGGCGTGAGCGTGCCTATGCGGACGTCACTTCCGGATTCAACCGTCACTCCCGTTGCACTGTTACCACCCCACTCCCCCTAACCTTCCGCCGTACCCTCCCGGAGGACACCAGGAACATCCTGATTGGTCCGTTGCCTCCGGGTTCAATCCCGTCCTCCGGGGAATCCGGGGTTCCGGTAGGTTAGTGTGCGTGAGTGAGTGAAGTGTAACCGAGTCTGCTCGTAGGCTTCCGGGATGAGCATTCCTCATTAACAATTACGTGTAGCACTGCGTTGCGGATCGTATAGGGATCGAGATTACAGTGCGCGTTACATTGTGATGCGTTGTTGACGGGAAAAATGGATGTGACACGGGTCTCATTTGCTATACTCACTATTTTTTTCTTGTCGGTCGTTGTTTTGATTTCATGACGGCTCCCAAATCCCGAGTCTCGTCATGAAATTGTCCATGCTCGAAAAAGCTCTGTCTTCCCGCAGGATTTTATGGTGCTAACCAATAACTACCTATTTATTTTCCCATGTTTTTTGAGATAATATGTGTTTTTCCGCAATTCCATTGTGTTTTATCGTATGAATTTATTCAGCGTGAAAGCCAATATCTATTGCATTGGCCTTAGTTAAAAACTCTCTCTGCCTGCAGGATTTCAAAGTGCTAAACAATTTCAAACAGTACTCTACTGTAATTCGGTAATTTTTATTTAATTCTTTTAGTTTCTAAGCTAGTTTTCCACTCTTGGCCGATATATTTTCCGTCGAATGTTTTTGTACTCTAATCAGTTTTTTATCGCTTTATTGTCTTTTCACTACTAAAACTATTGACGATTCTTCAGTGTTTATGGGTACATACTATGTTACTAGTTGAGTGGCATAATTTCTCATCAATCAATCGTTGTGGAGTTTAATCAACCACATTACAGTTAGGAGTATTGAGTGGACCTTCGTCTTTTTGTGCCTGTAATAGTCTTTAATAGGCATTTGCGCAGTTAATCAATCTATGGAACATTCGCATTTATATCCTTATCATCATTAATTAAGATAAAGAATATTTCCTTACCTCAATATCCTTTCGTGGAGCGCTTAATTTTCCCTCTATGGTTTGCTCTGGTTTTTTGAATCCCTCAAATTTTATATCATTTGTTGATATATGTATTCCAAGAGTCAACTCATGAATGAAGTAGATTTATGCCTTTGAAGTTTAACGTAAAACATAAGTTAATTAGATATTTTTATGAGCCTTTAAGCTTCATAAAATACCGATATTCGTTCCATTAAGCATATCTTTTTTTTACTGCGGAAGGATAAAAAACCGCTTAACTCTCATTCACACTCCCGGATAACATCGATTTTTTAAATCGATGTTCAAGACTTGATGTTTTTTTCGGCCGCCTAAGCTGCATTAATGAAATTTCGCGTGGATGTTTACGCTCCGTACTGTTTCCATTCCTTAGCGCTGTGCAATATGGGCGGTGCCCCCCTCCACCACAGTGTGCCAAGCTCGGAACGTGAGGAATAAATTTTCCGCTTTCACTAGGCTGCAGTACCTCACGCTCCAAAGCCATTACACGCGATGTCAAGGGGAATGGCTGCGGTCAATGTTAACGCCGTCTCTCTATGCCACTGCCTCGTGACGTAATCTCAAAAGTAGGAAAGAGAAGCATGTGCAAGTCGCATGTGCAAGAGGGGGAGTGATATCCGCGGGGGTTTTTCTCCGAATCATTTTTATGACGCATCGCGCTGAGCGGAGGTATTATATCACCGTGGACGGATATGCTCCTTTGAGCTTTGGATTTTCCGAAATGAAGTTTCCCAAGTCGCCAACACGTCTAGGAGTCGGACTTATTAATGAAAATAAGATTTCCACTGAGATCAACCAATGGGTAATCGAAGGTAACAAGGCATATTTTGTAAACGTAACATTCCTCGAATCATCTTCACTATTAAAGAATACGTAGTTGATTATCTATTAAACTTTTATCACCCCAGTTGTAACTTATGGAGCTTAGGAACTTATGAGATATGGACATTATGATGTCAGATTGAAGAAACCCACGAAAAATTTGAAAGAGAGATCATAAGGAGATTCTACGACCAATTATAGAAGGAGAGAGATGGAGAATTAGAATGAACATGGAGATAAATACTAGAAGGGAAGGATATATTTTGATTTGCCAACTGACTTCGGTTGGCACGGTTTCCTATTTCTCCTCGACACAGGACTTAGTATAGATTTATCAAGGGATTTAGGGGTTCATATACAATTTATACCAATCTAAGGGAAATACGTATTTATGAACGTAAATGTTGATCTCTATGGATTATTTCAATCCTTTAAATCTATGTAAACGCCTTAGCTACATAAGGATGCTGCAATACAATAATAGAAGCTCTGAAACTGATTGTGCTCGTTCTTGCTATTAAATCATGGACTCTCTGCTTGTGTTGTTATTGAATATTTATTTTCCTATTCAAGTGAATAGGCCTTTTCGGTGAGACGGATTTTTTATTTGAGCATATTTTCTAACTCTCAAAGCCTCCGTCGACGTAGATGCAAGAAGAAAATTCAGCGTGGAGATTTACTCAAGCCTTCACGAAAACTGCGAAACGTGTCCGCATTATATATCTCGGGGAACGCAGACGTAACGTACTGGAACAGCTTGCTGCGCCTTTGCTCCATGACCTTCCTCGCGTGATTTCTGAGAGAGAAATTCTCCGTAGCGCATAACCAGCTATGCTCTGGAGATAAGGGCATAATCGGATATCTTTCATTCCTCCATCTACTCTTAACTTAAAAAAAATTATGCCTTAAGAATTCGCTCGGTGCTTGGTCATGCCTTTTTTGCGCTCGCTATAGAAGAGGCCTTCGCGTTCCTTTTGAAAATATTATTTCCCAGCGGAATTTCATCTAATAACCAAATGGATCCCATGAGAGGCCTGTCCTTCTCCCTTAAATTCAATCAAATCGGAGACTGTAAAGAAGTTTTCCCGTTTTTTATCGTTATGTGTGTGAGGTAAGCTACATTTAAACGTAACATATGCGAGAATTCCCTCCATAAATGTGCTGTATGGCCTTAATATTTTGTTCCTTCTCGTTTATAGTTTCACTGCGGTGAAACACTAATATTTTCATTCTAAAGCCCAAAAGTTTAAATGTATTGGCCTACTGGGTTTTTTTCCTTTTGTTTTGCCTTGAAATAATGATGATAAAGAGCAAGCTAAAAGATCGTAAACCCGTGTTAGCTGCTGTTTTTAATGTACTTTTTCCGTTAAAAAGTTACCCTAGCTATTTTTGCTGCATTTTTGCGTAATTTATCTAAGTTTGATCATTGTCAAAACTTCTTGTTTACGTTACAGTTCCATTTTCCTTGTCGTTCATTCTGAATTTGTTACAAATACCCATAAAAATATTTAACATCATCGCATACATCTGCTAAATACAGCTCTCTATCCAGTAAAGAAAGCGGTGAAAATTCCGATTTTACCTTGGAGGTACGATTAGAAATGCAGCAGATCAAGTTTTCTTACAATCTAAACTCAATTTTAAACCAGCGTGATAAAGTCTCTCGGCATAATTTACTCTAAAACTTCCGGAACAAAGAGCTGCCGGCTCAAGAAAAACACACGGTAGCGTTCCGCGAAAATCTCCAATCTCTTCGCCGCACCCCGCGGTAAACAGATAATCCCTTCCTCGATAACTGATGGAAGGATGACTCCGCTCTATTTCCGAACGCGTTTTCCTTCCATAAGGATTATAAACCCCAGCCGAAACCTAATTCTTGGTTGCGAGGATTCTTCCTAACACCTTCTCCTCCTCACTTAATAAGAATTCCCACTCAATCCCGAGGATTTTTCCTCCATTTTTTATGACTATTTTTTTGTTCCCACCGATGGAATTTGAACTCTTTTCGAAACACTCCGTATCATCCAACTGCTACCACCCCCTCCCCACGCCTTCAATTTATTTTTCCACCCCCACTCAATGGTCCTTGATTAAAAGTAACCGAAAACTCTTTCACGATTCATTGAACATCCTCGGTCCTGATGATAAAAAAAACGCCTTCCCCGAGAAATGTTTCCACCCCTCCAACTCCTCGCCTTGGCGCAGCTAAAAAATCTCTGGAGGTGGTTCTTTTTTGTTGTTTTATCATTTTTTCTCTCTCCGACATCTCTCTCTTCCAAATCGACTCCTGGTCTGCCTCTCGTTCTTCATTAAGTCGACGCCACGATGCCGGAGCGCCGCGGATGGCGGGAGAGGGAAACGGGAAGGGTGGAAGTGAGAGTAGAAACTGCGTGGTAGCTGTGCGATGGTGAATCGATTTGGTATCGATATTTCACGCCGTTTTATCTCATTGTGATCTTTTGCTATAATTATGAACTTTTTCGAATATTTTGGTAATGACTACATATTAATGAGTGCCAAAAAAGGATGTTTTCACTATCCCTGATACGTACCCATACGCATTGTAAGCTGAAAACCGGCGATTGATTTTTTAATTGTATTGCATTATTTTCTTCGTATTTTTTTATAATTAGTAATTCTTTCGTATTTCTTCTTCTCTTTAAATATTTTTGTAAGGACAATTTAAAAATATCTCATAGGCCTGCGTTCATGAAATAAATTATTTAACGGATAGAATCACGAATAATTTTATCGCTCTCGTCTAAAGGTGGAAATAACAGATATTTTACATATTTTGGCGAGATAAAATACCTCATGGTGCAAAATCTAATTTTTTTCCTTTTGGAGCAATTTTGTGCTGTTCATTTTAAAATAACATTTTCATTTTTTTCTTATTTTTCGAATTCCTTAGTCAAATATTTGGTGGAACGCGCGATAAATTACTTTAGTCCCTCAGTTTTTTTATCATTATATTTGTAGATATATACAGGCACCTCACAAACTCCTCTGGTGACGCCTTTTTTTTCTCACCGCACCCTGAAGGTATTTTTCGACTAAATCCAGCCACGGAGAAAACCCGGACTGGTTATATTTTTTATTCCTGCCCGCTTCAACCCCTCTTCCAGGCAAGGAAACTTCCACAGTCCTTCCCCCCTCTCCCTGCAGGGCTCATATAAATATATATAAAAAAAGAAATAAAACCATAGCCACCCCCACGCCTCATCTTATCTGCTCACCCACCCTCTTCTCTTCCAGCATTGGGCTGGTCCACGAACACACTCAAAACACATCCGCACACTTGCGCGAAAAAAAAGAACACACGACCCATATCTCCATGACCCAAATCGAGTCCTTGTCGTCAACGGAGTGAACGCCTCTTTCCATCGACTCTATCTCTTCTCTATTTATCCTCTCTTTGCTCTCTTCTTTTCCTCTATTTATCCTCCCTTTCACCCAAACTTATCCTCTCTTTATGCACCCCTTCTCCTCTCTTTATCATCTTCTACTCCTCTCTCCATCCTCTTTATATCCTCTCGTTCTCCATTCTTTATCTTCTCTTTATCCTCTCCTTCCGGTATCTTAATCTCTCATTCTCCTCTATTTATCCTCTCTTCCACTCCTTCTCTTTATTCTCTCATTCTTCTATCTTTAACCTCTTCTTCTCCCTTTATTCCATGATATAAGCTACAAATGGAAATTTCCACACAGTAATACCAAACTCAACTACCGATCATAGTTTTCACATATCATACTATTTTCAAGGTGTTAGTTTCATAATAAGTGGAAACCAATGTCGTTAGTTGAGTTTTAAATTCAATTGTGGGCATATCCATTTGTTTTTTTTATCATGGATATCTCTCATTTTATACGCTCTCTCTCTCCTTTCTTTTCCTCCTATCTCATCCATTCACTCTAGCTGTTTATTATATTTAGCGGCTCCAAATGTATATTGCTGTCATCTGCGATTGCTGTTGGGCTTTATTCTGAGTCAATCTCTTTCTTTGGGTTGGTTTCTTCGCTCCCTATTCGCTCGCTTTATTCACGTTGTACTTTATGGAGATTATATTTTGGTAAAAATGCGATCTTTTTCTCAGAATGATCAAAACTCTCTATCTTAAAATATCTCGAGTACACACATTTTAGCATTAAAATTTGGGAAAATTTTCTTGAAAAACATCCATTACGCTATTTTTGTTGGCTCTCTACGAGCTTTCATTTAGTTCATAAAAGCTCAGGATATTTGGTTGTTTCAACACGTTATTCTCGATGATGTATCTCGATTGCAGGGATGCTCACCTTGGAAATAAACAGTCTTGAGTTTGGTCTCGTTTTATCAATGAATTTTCAACGTTGAATACAAAAAACATAATTTTAAAGTCAATGCTTTGGAAGACCTCACCGCTTCACCATCACTTTGTCCCTGTATTTTCATTACCTATTCAAAATTTATGTTTCACATCACTTCAAAAAAACACGCGTCTTTTCTCACGAAGCGTAGTTGTATGGGAATAATTCCGCTCGGGTAAATAAATGAGCGTCGTAGAGAGGGATTAATCGGGGTGTCAATTCTAAGAATCATCATCATATCGCTGGTTTGAGCGTAACGCAGTCGACATAGCGAGGAAAATACTCCACCACTCCGTACGGCTGCAAAGCGTTTCCCCAGCGTTATTCCCCCTGCCTCTCATTTTTGTTTCCATTAATTTTTTTTTCACCCGCAGCGATAGTGAGGGTGCCTCTGTTCGGAACCCTCCCCTCTTTTACATCGACGTTGCGCCCGAAAAATGACTGCGGGATTCGTCCCTTCCCTTTCCAAAAGAGCTTGCAACCTCCCCGACCACCGCGTCACAGAGTCCTTGACGCCTTTCCTCTCTCTATCTGCTCGCCCCTCCTGGAGGAAGGATAAAGGAGACGTTGGGGTAGGGCAGGGGTTGTGTCTTACTCCTCTTCACCCCTTCCTTTTTGTACGTCAAAAATCCCCAACCATGGCCTAGCACAACGGAGAAAAACTTATCCCCGGTACTCGAGGTTTTTTTTTTGAGCGTGGATGGAGGGACTGTTCCAAGGCTGAGCACGTTCGCTGCGTACTTGAGGAGCATTACATCCCCTCGTCCGATTCATCTCGCGTGATAGGACCCCTCTCTCTCTCTCTCTCTCCTATTACCCCGAATAGGCCCGCCTTCCATTATGCCGAAACGTTCCACGTGCGGAAAGCCTTGCCTTCAGCGTGATTACCTTCTTTTTGTTCTTGTCCTTCAGGCGTAGCCATATCGCTTTAACTTTTCTCGAATGAAGGGTTTGCCCAGAAACCTTCTTCACCCTTCTAATAAGGTAGAGTCATTTTTTTTAAAGAAAATTTGTGAAATTGAAAAGAAGTCTTCGTTACTTTGCCATTCTTGTTGTGGATTTTGGCGAGGAGCGCTTTTTGAAGCTGAGCTCTTTACGTTTTTCTCTGTTTGTGAAATGTTTTTTTATCGCAATGCTTTGTAAAAATCAGTAAACTTTTGATATTATTAACGGCTCAAGTTAATGTTATTTCGTGAAGCGTTTGAAAAATTTTATTTACTGCATAAATGAGCATACTGATAGTGTTTATTTATTGTTTTAGCAGTTGAATAAAAGATTCGTGAGTGTAAGTGATTCCTACTTACTCGAGAAATCGAGAAAATAATCATTGATTAATATTTGGTCAAGACTCATAAATTCTCTCACAGTAATATATCAATATGTCATAAGTAAAACTGAAACCCTGCTGTGGAAATATTCAATACGTGGTCTACGTTTTCGATATTTTCAGAGTATAATATCCTTATAAAGTTTTCCTCGCTTTCAGGGATAACTTTTCTCGACTTCCATCATGAAAATTGCCTATTATCTTTGTGGGAATCATGTTGTTCTGGGAATAGTGAGTTACCCTTGCCTCAGGCGAAACGTTTTGCGAACCCTTTATTTCTTTTTTGTGGTATGAATTCGTGGGAATTAGGAGTCGTTCAAGACTCGGTTAAAACGCGAATCTATAGAGCAGCACTATACTATTCAGTCGAAACATTTAGTGCTTGATAACCTTTCTCGCTTTATTACCAGCGCATGATGACGCATATGAGTGTGGCTTCTGGCCTTGAGCAATACATTTTCTGAATTTCTCCTGTGAAAACATTCCATGTCTTAGGAGTTAGGAAGCATCATGTCTTAGGAGTTAGGATTCATCCTTGACTTGGGCGAAACGTCTAGCGAAATAATCGCCTGTCATAGCCTCCCCTCTATTACCCCTCCCTTCACACCCCTGCGCAGCCCGATCCTTCCGTTCTCCCGGATCGCTCGATGCGCCGCTCCGCCATATTGCTCCTACCCCTCCGCCTATCCCTTTCCCCAGTGACCCAATTCCGCGCCTCTCCCCCGCCCCCTTCCCCCTTGCACTGCCTTCTTCCCCCTTCCCCTCCTCCCCTCTAGCAATCTGTCCGCCTGACCCAATTCCTCCCTCCCTCTCCCCCACCCATCTTCTCCTCCGTTTCCTCTTTCCCCTTACAACATCTGCGTCCTCCTCTCCTCCTCCATGGCCGCCCGCGATATATACATGGTCGCTGGCATTTCGGTATCGAGATCTCGGTTTCGCTGGGAAATTGGACGGAATGCGCCAGGTGCACGCGGTGTCTAGCTTTCGTGCGTCGGATCGATGGATCGAATTCGACTTTGCGAGTTAAATATGTCGTTTTCGTCTTTTCGATTAATCGAATTCATAGTATCGATGCATCGAAGTCGTCGTCGATTTATTTACGTCGACGATCAGATGGTGATTTCCGATTCATATTCATATTTCATCGACTGTTTTAGTATCTAATATTAGAGGTTGGTTGATTTTCCTCCGTCAGTCGACACTTTCACTGACGTGACAAATAGCGGTAATCGATTTATATCCTACAATCGATTATCATCGTCTGCGGTAAACCGAATGCCGTCTTAATGGCCATCATCGATTTTGGTGCCCATCGATTAACGCAAGTCAGCAGCAGACGATAGCTAAAATTGTACCTGTGCTACGCGTATGTTGTGCGCATAAAAATTAAATCTCCTGAGCAGTGACGCCGAAACTGCCGGTAAAATCGCTTCAACCTCGTATGCCTCTTATGGCGCTGCGAAGAGACCATCAAATAATCCCCTCAAATGTAGTCGAACTCCGATAACTCGAACGCTTTTGAGATGTCAACAACTTCTGGAAGCAAGGAAAGATTCGCATGAAAAGCCGTGTGGTAGAAAAACTGCCGGGTGAGAATACGTCAAAAATGGATGTGAACAGCGCCTAGACGAATATTTGAGATTAGGAACACGAAATTTTGGCCGAAAGATTTTCAATATTCAGAATCCTTTTTTGCCGTGTTCTATGAATGGAAATCTATTTTCTATTTTCGCAGTTCACTCTTCCAAACATGAGAAGTCAAACGGGAATGTGAATTGAAAAACGATTTTCGAGATTCGAAAAGTGTAAAATGCGTAATTTTGAGTTCTGTAGAAAATATCATGTTATGGCGTACAATAAACCATTTTTCATTGACTGGTGATCATTCCAATACAGCAATCTCGGTTGGCTAATTGATATCAGATTTGTGTTAGTATTTGGCTGAGGAAACTTTTTCCATAGCCAATCAGTGTCATTTGAGAGCTCCTGTAAACACTCCCGGAATACTATTAATATTCTGAATTTACTTTTTTCAACTTTTACTGTTAAAATACTTAGACCTCCTGCCACACACCAATCTTAGGGATAAATTCGATGAGAATAGGCATATATATAAGTACGCAGTATTGGGAAGTTTCTCTTGCTATCCGATTTTTAGCCGCTCCTCGCCGATTTTCAACATCATTCTCCATATTTCTCTCATAACTGCTTGCATTTATTCTGTCATCTTCTTTGCCTCCGATTGCTCATAACATGCTCCATACAATCATTCCCTGAGGTAGAGGTAATTCGGCTAACTGGAGAATCATTGTCGTGAGAATATAACGATATCCATGTTTGATCTTTTTTATGCACATCAGATCATCGTTTTGCGATTTGAGGAGCAGAGAAGTATTTCCCTTTCACTGTCTAAAAGGCCGCAGTCTGTTAAAAAAATTAACAATTCTCAATTCACCGTAAATATATCATCATTTAGCTTCTACCAAATCCCACTTTACATTGTCTTCGCCAAATTGTTCGTCCGCTTTAAAATAACTAGGCAAGCGGGACGGATAATTCAAAGGAAATACTCATGTAATATTCGGTCATGAAAAAGACATGCAATGCTCTGGAGAGCGGACCATCTGAATACCCGGAATGGCGAGACTGAATTGCGGGAGTTTGCAATTGCAAGTAGAAACTTGAAAGGAGGAATATGTGCTGAGAGCGAGGATACTGCATAACAAATTCGAGTGGTCGTGTAGAGGGATTTAGTTTCGCTGAGAGGTGAGGCGGACTTGCTCCTTTGCATTGGCGTAATATTAGGAAAAGTCCCGTTAAGTCGAATGCACTTTGCACAGCCATTCAAGTGGATATCCAGTAGTCTTTGGTTAAACAGTCCGTCTCTTCCTTCGTATGGCTTTCCCCTGCTTTGCTTTCAATTGTTCTCTGGCTCAACTGCCTCTTATGCCTTTCATGCAGCAAACCCTTGTATGAATGACTGTATTCTTTGATATGAAATCCATTTCTTAGCTGCTGTTCTCGAGAACGGTATTCTTTCACGATATGCTCAGGCATAAACCCAATTTTCGAAGTAACTGAGACTTTCCTAACTAACTAACTAACTTTTAATTTGTACATCTCGTGTAGCATTTTAATGGCAAGAGTTGTTTTTTATTTCTGAGATTATTGATTTTCAAGAAAAATGGGTGATTTAATACGTACGCTTTCCTTTTGAGACAAAAATGATATTCGATTCTGTGTAGCATAGTAAATAAATGCGTTAAGTCAAAGAACCCTCCAGTTAATTAACAACCGTGTTCTTATTTCACAGTCTTCAATCTTCGTTCTACATTCTCATCCTTATGGCACTATTATCTCCTTTACTATAATATAGTTTATCGTTCCCACTAAAATCTATTCTGGCACCTCCGAGGTCGTTCCCTAAGCATATGCTCGGCTATCAAGTGAATTCCGTAGGATCCATCTAGGTGTCCCGATGCTGTTATTCGCTTATTTCAATACCTCTCATATTTGCGAATTGAGTTTATTTTAAGATTTTTTCGCATTTATTTCGCACTCGCCCACTTATTTCATTCACCGCTGCAAAAAGGCTTATCTCCAATGTATCTCAAAGCGTTCAATATGCTGCACCATTGCGTTCGAATTCCAACCCCGCGGTAGGTTTTTCTTTTGCATGAGTTTTTATACATATTGCTGCAACTTTTTTCTCCACCAGTGGCTGTTCATATTTACGGCCATTAACATGCTTCCTTTTGGATTATCGCGTTCTCAATACGCCAGCGTTACCGTGTTTTATGAACAAGTTTAGGTGAAAAGTCAAATTAATCTGTTAAGGATGTCGTATGAATGGTATCATAGATTCTCTGCTAAACGCAAATATGAATATTAAGTTTTATGATTCCCATCTTTTTTGCCGCCAATTCAATTCTTTTAATTCCCAGAATATAATTTAAGTGTACTGTCCCGTACGATGAAATGGCACTCGTAACGATGGAGACTTTGAGTATTCTGCGTTGATTCTCAATTCGTTCGCTGGCCATAAAAATGAAGCTCTGGGTATGCGATAAAACTTAAAGCACACCCAAAACATGGGAATTGAGGGCGTGAAGGAGAGAATTATACATTTAGCGTACCTACAGCAAGTCCTTGGACGAGACCACTTGTTTAAGCATTGAATGGAATGAATTTTATAAATCCAAATAAATAGGCTACTCAATACGTAAAAAGGTTAGTATTTACAACAGCTTCGTGGAAAGTATGGGACTCCTGCATCATAATGTGAGTGAAATGGTAAAAAGATAAATTTTGTGGTTAGCTAAAAATTTCAAGTGTCGGTATCCTGCCCTTTCAGGTTTTTACTTGAATTGTGGGCATTTTAAACATTTTTTGTTAGAGCCCCGGTCCCTGCACCAATGTTCGATGGCCCGAGAAATTCATTTACGCATATTTGCGTTGCTTATAGAGTACAGTTAAAACATTTATAATATGTACCCCCACAAGAAAGCATCGCTAATACAATACTTTGAAATTTCCCTATTATTTTCTCATTTTATTCTACCTTTAACCTCACCATAACCCTTCTCCCGGCTCTCATTGTTATAAAAGAATAAAAAATATTCAAGTTTTCCTCTCCGAAAATGGCAACAGAGCTCTCCTTGATGAAGAATGAAGTTCAGGAATCTTACCTACATTTATACTCTTATTATATGCGTCGAAATAATACAAAAATAAATTGCACCTTGCCCAGAATTCCTCAAGCCCATTCTTTCATGATTACCCCGTATTTTCATGAGGGTGCATCTTCGTCTAGTTGTTCGCTATGTTCCTTAAGTCGGCGCACATTTCCCCTCTTGCACTCTCTCCTTGCATCTATTTATAGCCTCTCCTTCCTGAATCATTTCACAACACTTCGCGGCGTTGGCCCATGCCATCCTGTCTCTCTCTCTCTCTCTCTCTCTCTCTCTCTCTCTCTCTCTCTCTCTCCGTATCCTCTCTGCGCTGCCTTACTCTCTCTTTCTTTTGCCTGCGTTTCTCACTCACAGCATCCGAGCCAGATGGACCAGTCCCCTGGAGTTGTTTCCTTGATGAACGCGTCTACGGCCGAGTCATTCTTAGGAATAAATTATTCCCCTAGGGCTGTAATAGTCTTTGTTGTGCGGTAGAGGGAAGTGAACTGGTGTGGTGACTATGCAAAAACTGTGAAAAACACACTGGGGAAAGTTTAATGTGTTTTTGTAATACTTTGACGTGCTCGATAAGAGTGTAAAATGATGGTAAAATTACTATACTTTATTCTCCGACCAAGGAAGGATTTTTGCCATTATCGTAGAGCAAAACTTCGAATATTTCCATTCTTATTATACAGATACAAGTCGGGAGCAATGTAAAGGTGATGTTAGAGGTGGGAGGAAGTGAAGTGAAATCAGTAATCAATTATTTGGAGCATTCGTAATGAAACGCCTAATTGAAAATTCTTGTGCCAATTTGGTGTGCAAAAAAGTATTATTTTGGTTACGGAATAGTTGAAAATTTAGACCTTCCAATGAACCATATTGTGTACCAGAAGTGTAGCGATACTCATTCTTATATTTTGCTTGAATATTTTTCGTTAAATTCGAAAATTTTGCTATCCCGAGGACAGTTTGCATTCTAATCAATAAACTTTAATGTCTGACACAATTTTACGTAGAAAGTAGTGAAGTGAAGACGCAGAATATATCAAAGAAGGACATGACGGCCTTAAATTCTTTGAATTTTCCATTTTTCTTTTGCCAGCATGAAAGTCGTAAAAGTCCTTGAGCGAATTTTGGAACGGAAAACCCTTGTGCAAGTACGAAAATGAAGTCCAAATTGTGACTCCTCCTCCCTCGGACCAGGGAATATTTGGCCCTTCTCTCTCTTGCCAGGTTTTTCATCACTGCCGAGTGGCGGTTCTTCCCCTACCCTGTGGGCGACCCGCTCATAACTCTCCGCTGGCGGTTTCCATTTTGTTTCGCCCCCGCGATTCTTCGCTGTTTTCCGCGGATTATTTTGCGCGCCGTGTGACCCAGATTTCGGTGTGTAGAAAAGAAATATGCGTGGCCACTCCTTCCACGTTGTATGCAGTGCGAATTCTTGCCAAGGCTTGTACCACACGTCGTGGCTGTTTACGTCTAAAATTCGCCGCCGAAGTACCTCCTTCGTCTGTTTTCCTATAGCAGTGCATTAAATCCTAAACGTCATTTGGACCCTAAATTCTCAGTAGCGATTTGATAGATCATTGCGTGCATAAATTAGGAAATAATTGATAACATTCATGGTTCACGTAGCTGAGAGAGCGCTATTATTAAATGCTTGCGTCAATTTTGTGTCAAAACAGCTTGACAACGTATAAATGAGGGTATTTAAAGACATAAGCGAATTCGTTCCTTGCGTAAATGTTCTGGAACTATCTTTGATATTTCGCCACTTGTACTCAAGAATAGTCATATGTTTTGTAGTCGCCATTAAGGCCTAGCGAATAGAAACTAAATGTCAACACATGTGTGCCGAGAGAAGTGAAAATACAAAAGAAGTTCTACTTTCAATTATAAGTGGGTCTTAATGATTTCATTTGCATTACTGCCCCTGTTGGAATAATTCAGGGTTTATGAAGGGATTGAGCGTGCCAATGTTGCTAGAGATATTATTTAATGCATAAATATGGATTATTTTTTTCATGTTGTTTTCTCTCCCCTCTCTTTGTTTTCATTCAATGGTACGAAAATGTAAGTTACTTTCTATTGCCGCCGAATTTTTGTCGGTGTAAGTTTTCTAAGCTTCAAATGGCTTTAATTTCCTTAAACCCTCGATCGATTGATGAGTTGATTCTGATGGCTTTAGGTAAATATTGTCATAGCTCCTTGGCTGTCAGTGCTTCACGCAGAACATTCACTCCTCAATTGACGCTTTTAATTTGTTTGCGGTTGTAAAAAAAAGTAAAAATTTAACGCATAAACTTCTTCCTGTTGCAAAAAATATTTTTTATACTTTTTACATGATGTTTGCAGTGTTAAATTTATGTGAGCAAATTTATTAGGAGAAGTAAAAATGATATCCTATTGGCCAACGTGAAGAGTATGAACGTATATTTAAGAATAGAATTTTTTGCACATTTCATATTATTTTTTTCGCACTGCTGTGTTCATAATTTAGAGCAAAACTCTTTGTTCCTTATTTTATAATTTACCTAGCACTAAGTTTCAATAATCAAAATAATGAATTGCTAACACTGATTTTATGATGCCAATTATCTGACTTCGTAATAGTTCCATCCCAATTCGAACCTGAGTTCTTGAATTTGATTAAAATTATGGAGTGCATGTAACTGTTACCTTTATTACCTAATATAAGGCCTTTTTAGGATGGTTTATGATGAGATATCAGTGTCTTCCCACCGTCTTATGACGTTCTGTTCCCTCCGTTCCTCCGCACAAAAACTATCTCGCACTTCCCACGCCTCCCGCGAATGGGTTAGGTCAGGGCCTGCCGTGACGTCATAGCCAGGCATACCAACCCCTACGCTTCGAAAAACTCCTCCATCTCCCCACCCACTCTCCTCTCCCACGGCTGCTGTTTCAGGGAACTCTCTCTCTCGCTCTCTTTCTCTCTCTTCCCACAATCCCCCTCTCTCCACCCACGCGGAGAAACCCTTGCCACAATACCCCCAAACCCTCCTACACGCCACCCCTCCCGCCTTCCTCCCCCCGCCCCTTGCCCCCTCAACGTCACAGCTTCCCCTTCTCCCCCCCCCCCCACCCTTCGAGCGCGACCGTCCTCACCTCCCCAACTGTTGATCTCAGCGGTTGCCATGGGAAGCGGGATCAATACTGCTCGCGGAAAGTGGGAGGGGTTGCAAGGAAGGGGTTGATGGTGAGGGGAGGGGGGGAGAGAGAGGGTATAAGGGTTTTGTGATATGGGAGGGGGAAAAGTAAGGGAGTGTTGGTTGGCTAAGGGTATTTTTTTTAAGGTGGAGAAGGATTAAGGAGAGTTGTTTTTTTAGCGAGCGTGTGTGTTAGAGTGAGGAAATGGCCTTCGGCTCTTACATTCTATCCTTGGCGCATTTTGAGTAGAAGATGACGCGGTTTTAATTTTTATTTTTTTGCAAATCCTCACCCGGTGCGACCGCGAGGCTAAGGAGAGGAATTCGCGACTTGAGGTTTTTCTTTGGCTGAGGGAAGGGGGAGGGTGTTCGATGATGGAGGCGAGATACTTGCCCGAAAAGGGAAAGGAAGAGAATTGTGTGTTTGAATTGATAGGTAAGATGTGTAGGAAAGGCTTGGAGAAGAATGATGCAACAAAATAGGTGGACATCATTTATACTGAAGTGAAAAGGGTTAATAGCTTAAATACTTTTGCGTGGAGTCTTATCAGAATTTTTACCGGTTTAATTCGTTACATATCACTAGCGTTTCAACAGACGAGTCGTCCATTTTCACCAGGGTGAAAGCGGGGGTAAAGGGTGGGTGTTTAACAAATACCCGAGAAAGAGTTATACCATAGCTTATTTACTTGCTTATTATCCTGTAATGAAATTTTCCAAAACCGGCTCAAAAACATGCAAACGAGTGATTCATCTATTGAATCATTATCAAACTTTCTTTACGCGGATATAACAACATGGATAATTAGAATTATTCATATGAGCAACATGTACATTTCTATGGTGGGTGCTGTCGGAAGATAACGCTTCTTGCTAGCTTGGGAATGCTGGGAATATGATTTTATTTAATAGTTTTACGCTATATACCCTACACGGTGTTTGACGAATACTAATTGCACTTATTAATTGCTGACAAATCTGGTATTTTATTGTTCAAGCGTTAATAACTATAGTAGACTGCGTTTGTAACCGTACTGTCTGGAAACATCTTTCACACTGTCTGGTTGCCACATTAGCGTGTAATGAAACCTGCTGCGATTGAACAATAATTTTCACAATATTCCAAATATATTTTTTTTTCTGCGTGAGCAGGAGAGAGTTTGATTGATTTAGCTCAATTTTCAGTTAAGCGGAGAGGAAAGAGACAAAGTGCTGGATATGGTGGATGGGGAGAGGTGATTTCTAAATGAGATACGGAGGAGGCTGAAGGTATGCATGTAGCGAGTAATGATCGGGGAGGGGATGTTGAAAACAGGGTAAGAGGGTAGAATGTTCGGTAAACGAGAGAGAGGGAAAAAGAGAATAGGGTTTTTAGAGAAAATGAAATGGAGAAAGCTTTGCTTTGAATGGAAAGGGGAACTCCATGAAGGCGGAAGTTACTGCAAGAATACTTCTTAAATACTCCATGGTAACCAATCTTAATTGGTTGATTACTTAAACAAGAATAATAAAAATAACTAATGTAAAAATCAGGCTGTAAAAATTAGGTTCCTGCCGGATGAAGTTATTTATCAAATTATGTTTGGTACACGGAGTGGAAAGGGTGGTGAATCTTTCAAGTTGTTGGGCACATATTTTTTTACTGTAGGAGAGGAATGCATGCCCTCTCTGAGTGCACAGTGAGACGTAACCCTTCAATTGAACTCTTTAAGGAGTGTTGAATTTCACTTTACTTCGGGAGTGGAGCGCATGAATGGTACTACGAGACTACGGGATTAATTTTTCCCGTGGAACAATTGAAGGTGGAGGAAGTAGGGAAAAAAATGATAATATTCGGATGGAGGACGAAAAACGTACGGTCGGCGGCGGCGCGGTGTGGGTGCAGGCGGGGTGGTTGCCGTGGTGCAGCAGACTGGGGGAGGGAGAACTACGCCCCCTAGTTCGTCTCGCCTATGAATGAAGCGCCGACCCATTTACCCAGATATTGCTTTGCATTTATCGGAATTAGGGGGGGTGACCGCCCCTACTACTACCCCTCCTAACACTCCTGCGATCCACGCGTTTTAATGAGGAAAAGGAAGTACCCTCTAATTTAAATTAAATCACATAGATTTGCACTTTTAAAAACCTGCGAAAAACTACGAGTGAGTTTATTTTCACATGAAGTATTCAGACCCCAGAAAAATTTCTTTGCTCTTGACCTGATTTAAGTTGGAAACTTTTTTTCTTTTCACGCAAAAACCAATGGTAAGGCTAAGCAATCATACTGTATCTCAACATTATATACTGTAAATAACTTTAACATCTCATTTCTAAAAATACATGTTTATAAATATCCATACTTATTACACGGAAAAGTATGGGAGGACTGCTGGATTTCTAGCATTGAGATGGAGAATAAACAGTTACTTGATTGAATATAATGATGGGATGCAGTATGATTGCTTATAGAAATGGTTAGCAAATGGTTAAAGTAACAGGGATGATCGTAAATTTGAGTTATGACAATAATCTACTGGCCCTAAAAAATGTGGCCGTTTTTTCCTATCGAGAGGAATATTATGGCCACGGGTAAGAGAGTTAGGTTACTGATCGGTCATGAGCTTAAACTCCATTGGAACCCCTCAAAAAAACTCCATCCCGGAAAGAAATCGTTCAAGGTGCTACGCCATTACGTCCACGTTCCAACCACGTCGAAGGTATTGTTTTTTGTTTAAATTTTTTTATACTGTCACAAATTTTTTGTTCACTTTGAGTGGCCGTCTTATTCATAAACGTTTGTGAGCACCTATTAATACCATGATGAATGAGGGTGCAACGTCCGCTATGGCGGAATAAATGTTTTTAAATCTCTGCCAAAGCATTCATACTATGAACATACTTATTACTTAAAACGTCTCTCAATTTTTCACACCGAAGCAATTAAGAGTCATCATACTATCAACGCTTCCAACCTGCTCCCTTTCGTTGGTGGCGAAGTGAACGTGAAAAAAAATCAGTCCTTCGGATGGAGGGAGGGATGGAAGCTCCTGTTTAGCCTTGCGCCCTGCAAGTGCGCGAGTTACTCATTGAGTAACGGCCCCGCAGCCGAGAGGGGAAGTTAAGCATTGAAGGGCTGGGGGGTGTGGTGGTTGAAAGGTGAGGAGATGGGTGAATATGGATTTTTTCCACCCCCCGCCCCCTGGTGTGCTCTAGTTGGGCAGAGGGGTGAGTTTCCCTTGTATAGGATGAAAGAGTGGGGAAGAGTTATAAATGTAGGCCCTGGCAGGAGGGGAGAGAGAGGGTGAGGTTGTATGTGTTACATTTTCGCATGGACGCGGACGATTAGAAAGTGTAGTTGGAGGAAGTAAAGGGGGAGTATTGTAAGCAGGGAGATAGTAATGTCGGGGAAAAGAGGGGAGGGGGGTTGTAAGTTTACGCCCCCTTTGGACGGGGGTGGGGGGAGGAGAGTGGCCTAAGAATGCAAGTGACGTCTTTTGATGCACTCCAGCTCGGTGCACGTAAAAAAAGGGAGTGGGTTTCTTGTTTTTTAAAGGAGTCGAGGGGGATGACTGCTTTTGCTAGGCTCTATGCTCTATGTGCGTTTAAGCCTCAAGGCATTGCCCTATTAACCCCGTCATTTTCTTCCTCTATGGAGAATAAAATTAACGAGTCATTAAAGAGAGAATAGCTTGAGAGAGATATTCCCGGGAAGAGTCAGTGTACTTTGTACAGAGCCGTATCAAAGCTGTGAACACTTGGTATGGCGGATAAATATGCCATTATTAGAGTATTTTCAGTTATTTTTTGTATTCCATCGGATCTCTTCTCAATTATTCACGGTAATTAAGATTACTTTTTGGACTCAGCGGGATTAGCAATTATATGCATATTTTTTGGTTATACGTCATAAATTTTATGTCAAGCCATTTGTATCGCCCGTTTCTATGTTACTCATCACGATAAATATCCTTAAATTATTATTTTGCACATTAAAAAAACTGAGCAGAGTTTAAGCCACTCAGATATCAGCTCGATGCATTTCGCTTTTTCTGGAGTAGTTATTTATGTAAAATGGATCATAAAATTATGTGTTACTGAATTCACTGGGGTTTATGTTTTTCGTGCAAAAATAATATTCATTTGATTATTATTACGTTTCTTATCCTTCTTTAGCGTTTTGACATCTAAATTTTTTTCGGTAAAGACTTACTTTTACCATTCGAAGGGACCTTATTTTCATAAAATAATTCACGCTTTATTCCCGAGAGGTGAATTAGTATTGCTTGAGATGAACTGATTATACCCATTCTCATCAAGTCTCATTCATTCTAATAATCAAACTCTTGTCTCCCACGGGCGGCGCTCCACTCAAATTCAAGATCTCTGGGGAGGTATGGCGTTTTCGAGTTGTTGGAGCTTAATTGGGTCAGAATTTATGCCTTCGAGAAATTAGGATTCGCGGTTTTGTCTGGAGAAGTCAAACTGAAAGATAGTCATAGTGCAAAACGGGCGGAAACAGTATTGGAGTTAAGTACACGTCTGCCGCATGAGAAAGCGGAAAATAAGTGACGGGGATAAATGTCAAAGTCATACAAAACCCACCCCCAGCGAAGCCCTATGAATCACTCACTGCTTCCCTTAGCAGATGGCACCCCGTGGCGAACTTGTACCAAGGCCGTATGCTTTTACCCCCTCCCACTTCACCGTACACTTGAGCTAACTCTTTTTTTTCTCTGTATATTACGGCGGAGACGTTTGCGTTAAGATGTGACTCTGGTGATGATTACTTTTGATGTTAACCGCACGTTATTTCTATGGCTTGAGGCTCATTTGGTATTCATTTTCTTTCTTTCTCCATACTATATATTCAACAAATTTATACTAATGCTTTATATGTAAACCGAATGATGTGGCTTAAGAATTATTGGATGTCTACTCCCTCCATTTCTTCACACAATTTTTTCAATTGCATTCGATTCTATCATTTATATAGCTCTTAACCTAGAAACTACAATATTCCAGAAATCTACTATGCAATACTACAATGAAAAGTTTTTTGTATTCCCTAAATTCTTTTTAACGAGCATTAAGTTAATAGCGGGTATCAGTTCAAGTTATTCGAAAAATCTTTTCAGGATATTGTGCATTCAGATTACTGCTCATTCATTTACACTCGGCGTTTACGATATAATTCTCTTTCACTTCTCTTGTGCGAAACCCATTCTCACCTCCTCTCCGCTATGTTGATTCTTTATCATTGGAGAAAAAAATATTTGAACATTCAAATATTTTTGTTGGTTGGCGGTTGATTTGGTTTTTCGATCTATGAAAAAGCCTCTAAAATGTCGCAATAAATTCAGTGGAAATATTGCAATTTCTTACTTATCTTTACACTATATTTTTGTTTATGAACCAATATTCTTATTAATAATGAAATACACTTTGTTACTTCCACAAAATTAACAGAGTTTCTATTTATTACCGGTTTCGGCTATTACACCATTTTCAAATACATCCTGTATTTGTACATGTATTTGAAAATGGTTTAATAACCGAAACCGGTGATAAATAGAAACTCTGTGAATTTTAGGAGGTAACAAAGTGTATTTCATCATTAATATGGAGCCCTTCCACCACGTAAAAGCTTCAAGTTTCGATTTAACCAATATTCTTGATGAACTAGCAAAAATCGCGATTGAAATTGCGCAGAGAGGATGGGGAGGTTTGTAGATTCTTCGGAAAAAATGTTAGAGAGAGATATTCTCGATGGAGAGGATGGTTGGTGTCGATGAGAATATGAAAGAGAGAATATGAAAACGAAGAAGAGTGGGGAGATTGCGGGTAGTATCGCCGTGAGGAGATAGGGGCAGGGTGTTGAGAGGGGGAGGTAACCCTGGACCCTGTGGAAGTGGTGGGGGGATGCAAAGGGTAGAGAGAAACTGGGTCAAGTGAAGAAGTGATGTGGAAGGGTTGGGAACGGGTGAGATGCTAAAAGCAAGAGAGGGATGAAGGGAGGAGGAAGGAGGTCATAAAAGGACCCAGAATACACCGCGCGTGCGCCGAAAATTTTCGGGCATTGCGGGGAGGGTAGGGTGATAGAAATCTCTTCTATTGAAGATGGTGGTGGTGCTTTGGATTTTGAAGTATAGAGAGGGAGGAGATGAAGATGGTTCTTTTGGCTAAAAAAATATCTTCACATCAACATTTAAATTGGTTTTTTTCTCCAAAGTTATTTTTCCTCTTTGTGAACGGTTGGGAAAATTTTTAAATTTTTTTTAATCTTCCGTACCTTTTTGCCCAATTCTTCTCTAATCAATCCCGCGTTGGGTGAAGATACGATAGATGCGGATTATAAATAAAATAAGGCGAAGATGAGACTCTTGGTGAGAAGTATTTTTTTTGTATGCGGTGTGCTTGGCTTGGGAGATAGAGAGGTACTTCATGAAGGTCCTCTTCTAAAGAAAATAGGGTAGAAAAAGAGTAAGGAAGGATTTTTGTGGAAATGAGGTAAAAAAAACACTTCGAGCGAGAGTGTGATAAAACGGCTTCCGAGAATTTTTGGGAGGATATGCCTTCTGGAAGGATATTTATGGTATCTTTTGTAAGTGAAGATTATTTCTCATATTTTAGACATTTATTTTTTATTATTTATGTAATGACGTAGGTGCATCCGATTTATTCTCACGTTTGAGGATTTTCGGATGAATTAGGAACCCCTTGGTTATTTATATCGCCGTTTCTATTCTTAATTTCGTTTCCCAAGGTCTTCTTGAGATACGTAATCTCTATTAGACACCATTGTTGACAAAAAAATTTTCGAGGAAATGTTTGAGTTTAAATTTTGGCAGCACTTAACATTTACGGTGACTAAGGAAAAGTACACCAAGGTCATTCAAGGTACTTGAAATTTTTGATATGGCGCAGATAATATTGAAAGCCTTCACTGGAAGAGAGGGCCAATGCATCGAATTTATACTACCAAATTTATTCGCGGTATTCCTTTGCTTTGAGCATTCCTCTAGGAAAAATTAAATAACATGCATGTTATTTCTCCATACTTAATGATTAGCGCTTCTGATGCCCCGTAAACAAATATATCTTTTATCTCCAAAATACACCCTTGTGTACCTTTTTTATATCTCCTGGGGATTCTGTTTCATTCAATTCAAATATGAGACAAAGGTCCATAAAAATTCGTGGTAATTCTATTTCTAAAGAAAAATTTGTAGAAATTCTAACTGATGTACAATGTAATTGTTCCAGTAGATCGTGATGTAAAGATGTGTTATTTATATCATTAGGCGTTGAAACTTATTATCACAACCCTAAAAAAGCATTACATCCTACAAAAAATAATTACGAACAGTTAATTAGCATGTAAGTTAGTCTTATGCATGTAAGTTAGTCCCAGCAGAGTGAGTAATGCTTGACATAATTGGTAATATCAGAAAGTATTTAATTTTTATATGCCTCTGAGAAATTATTCGTGTAGCGTGTATGATATATATTTTTGTGGCATTGCGTGGAAACCAATGCGATTATCGCCATTATTAAGAAGGAGATTAAAGTAGAGCTTGCTATTTCGCTTGGTGCCCGGGTAAAGAAAGGGAATCCGAAGGGGAATGTGGGGTAAGGTGGGGAGTTTAAGCGTCACTTGGTCCTTTTCCTCACGCGTATGTGTGTTGTGGATTGCACGTTGCCAAATCTGTTTTCTTTTTTTTGTGGCAGCCCGGCGGCGCCCTGGTTCTGAATCAAGCCGCCAGTCATCCCCAGACCCAAGTTGACACAAAATCTCGCTCCGAAATCCGCGCCTTCGCCCACTCCGTACCTCGGGTTCGCGAAGTTTCCAGCCAGAGAGTTACAGCGGCGAGAACGGCTTGCAATGACTTCGACTCTTTCGTTTGAAGTTGAAAGTATTTGTCTATTCTCTCTTTCTCCAACATAAACGTATATATATTCGAAAGATTTTTTTCGCTACAAAGATGGGTCCAAATCACTCATTCATAGACTTGTTCCTATATTGTGTCTCATCCTTACAACTATCTTCGTGTTTTCTATTTGTCAGCAAGGTTGTTGTGCTAGAAACTTACAGTGGTTTTTCAAATTTAATCACTGACTGATTAATTTATTCTAATCCACCGACAAATTCCATTTCTTTAGTCCCAGCTAGTGTGTCTCTGTTGCATTCTATATTATATACCCATATTTTAATGATAACTTGTAATCTTTCCTTATAATGGTCCATACCTTTAATCCTTATGAATTTCCCACACATTTTTCCCTGTATGATAATTCTCAATATGATAGTTTTCAACAGGATTACTTGTCGCAAAATATTTTAATAAATGTTTTCACTCTGCAATACTTAATATTTGGGCGTTGGGAAAAATGATGTGTTATATTTGGAGCGGAGCATGCAACGCGCTAAATTTATGTGCACCCACTTCTCTCATCGACAATCAATGGGGGCTCAGGGGAGCCCTTCGAGGACACAACACACCGGGGCCGGGAACCAAGCCAGTGGCTTATACGCCCCATCACCCGGGGAGGGGCTGGAGAGGAAGGGAAAAGGATAGAGGCGCCGCCGCGATAGGAGCCCGCCGACGCCTCTGGGATGGGATAGGAGCGGAAGGAACGGGACGGGGAAAAACACCTGAACGCTAGAGAAGCGAAGAGGGCCCTACTATAAGCGAAACCCGGCAAGCCATCTCCCATCGACAATCTCCTCGACTAATTATCGGGTTGCAGGCTCGCGGATCCATTATTTTCATTCCATTTAGTGTGGCGAATGTTTTTTTTTTCCTGTCGCCGCATCGGCGGCGATATCAAAGGGGTAGAGCGACAGTGTCGAGGGGGTTGGGAGGGGGCGTGGCGGGGTGATAACGTGCGTATGCTAGGGTGGGAGAGAAAGAGAAGTGGGAGATGGGGAGAAAAATAGCGCCGAGGGAATAAGGGTGTCTGGGATATGGCGTAGGATTTGAAAAGGGCAAACGGCGTTTGTGCATACATGGCCTGCCTTCGTCTCACGACGCACACGTGGAGAGATTCGCGGCTAAGTGGGTCGCTTCGCTGCATCACCGATTCTCCATTTCGGGCGATGTGCACTTCTCTTTCGGGAGCCCACATGCGTTATGCATGTGGGTGGCTGCGTGACCCAACGCATGACTTCCCGTGACTCGGTTTGCATACGAGGTGGTGTGTTCAGGAAAGGGACGGGAATTTTTCAATTTCTCGGGTTGAGAGAGTCCCAATGTCAATTTTTTTATTCTATTGGTACACAGTGGCGTAGCGAGGGGGGAGATCAAAGGGGGTCCGAACCCCCTGTACCCCCCTAAATACAAAACAAAATTAGTTTGCGTCATCATTAAAGAAAACTAAGTATTGAAAAACCATGAATTAACAAAAGATTTCTTTGAAAAAAATGAAGTTTTTCGATTTTGAAAAGGGTTAAAATTAGTTTAAAACCCTTTATGTACTTAGAACCCTGGTTTTAAAAGATTTTCCCCCAAAGTCCCCTAGTTTTGGGCGTTCCTACCTTTTCAACCTTTGGTCTATACTTTGTGATCAAGAATCACCGTCAAAATAAGTTAAAGATCAGTTTATGTTTTTAATTGAAAAATTTATTGCGCTTTTTTATATGTCAATTATTCGTCTTTGAGTCATTATGTGCATAGAAATGTGGGATATACCCCTATTTTTAAAATAAGTTCGCTGATGCTGATTGTATGGCCTAACAGCATTTACGTAATGTGTTTGCTTACGGCCAACGAAGCGCGTACGTGCGTGCAAATGAGCTAACGTTTTACATATTGGCCACCTTTTTGCTTGGCGCTTTGCTCTTGCGAAATAAATGAGAGCGAGGGTTCTTGGTGAGAATATTCCGGAGCTCTCAGCGTAAATAATATATAAATCCCACTGGCTTGAATTTGCGTAGAGCGTCGCTGAAGGAGAGCCAAAGGAGTTTTGATCCATCCGTTTCCTCTCTCATTTTCTCTGCCAGCAATCATCTCCTAGGTATATCCCTTGATCCCTTCTAATACCTTTCTTCGGTTGAATCACATGACCTACTCAAACCTACGACAGTGTTCTCGTGGGGCACAAAGTTGATGTATTCTAAAAGGGGAATACGTTCAAAAAATATTTATATTTGCTGATAAAAAGCATGGATTGGTTATATATCTGAGTATTTTGTGCCTTAGCATTTCGCCATTGAATAATTTTAGTTTTTCTTAGAGTTCTTTACTCATTAATGCTTCCTTTTCAAAATATTTCCCAGGGAAGGGATGAAGCACTCCATCAAGTGATAAGTTGCCTGTCTCAAAGACAAATATTTTCAATCCTTAATAAGGTGGGTGTAAAAGTTCAACCAAATGGTACGATTTGTACAGATTTAGCTTTTCTCTTCACGTAGACCTAATGATCTAGTGAATTATGCATATATGTAATATTTTTCGAGAAACCTTTGAGCTTGTACTCGGCTTGGGTTTGAATCTCGGCTGATGACACCTCAGTATTTTTTCTGGTCGAATTTGAAATAAATTCCACTCAATAATCCAAGCAACTTAAGAGATAGTTAATGTGTTGTTTGTTCATAATACTCTTAAGTGACCTAAGCTGTATTCTAACTCATTGGTAAATATTTGATTTGCGTACATTGCTATATATCTTAAAATATGGGGTGTATTTAATCCCTTTCTATATTATTCTAAGTGCAATGAAAAATAGGGTAGGTTTTCTACGCCTATTTTTCCGGAATACTCTTACCATAACCTTATTTTCCTCTTAGTCTTCCCTCGTGTATTCCCTGGGCGTGTTCCGTGGATTGAGAGTGCAACAGCCATCTCGTCCTGTGCCAGTCCTCGACCTCCTTCCCTCCTCCCGAGGGCATAAATAAAAATTCCTCCGCGAATGCTCCTCATCGTCTAACGAAGGTCATATTGATTTCCGCGTGTGCAATGCCTGAGATAATATTAGCTCTTCGAAGCCGAGGAAGGGACTGATATCAGTAATTGACTTCCCAGATATGTATCGATTACCACCTCCTTCCTATCCACAGATTCATCTCTTTTACCCCTTTTCTACAGATGTCTATGAGTCACTTTGATTGATAGGTCAAGGTTTTCAAATAAAATCCACCGAGCGAATGCTAGCGGAGCGAATGTTAGCGGAGCGAAGTAGAGTGCTTTGCGCTAATGATTTTGGAACCACGTGCACACTCTTTTTGTTTCCCAGTTCTAACTTTTTTTTACAAAATATCATCGTTTCGTATGTATTTTGCTCACGCCACCGTTAGGCATAATGGTTAATTAAGGAATCTTTATGCGCAAATAATTATGAGAGTAAATTCTATCACAAATTAGTACTGAAGTCCTGTGAAAACAAAATTTTATTTCTATTCATCGTTAATTACCTGCATTCTTTTTATGACCTTTTGATATATTTCTGTGTACCAAACCTTCATTCATATGTCCAATTGCCTAAAAGATGTAAGATGTACATGATGAATACACTTTTATATTGACCGCATTATTTTTCATTCAGACTGTATTCCTAAAGGTATATGTTTGCTAACATGTTTGGGTAATTTATTGACGGCAGTGATTATATTTTGATTTTTAACCTTCAGATGATACTTAGAAATATCAATCTTTCTAAGTAGGCATGTCTGTATCCTATTAAAAAAAGAAGTAAACGCTTCTTAAATCTAGGCGATAAAAAAGAATAGGTATTCCAAAATAGTTTACATAACCTTTTTTTTATTTTAGAGATCCCCCAGTGTCACTCTATTGTAGTAAGTCTCGTGCAAGTAGTATGAAAGGATGGCAATGAACCTTTCACTTACGTTTCTGTTAAAGTTTTACGTGAAACTAGACGTGTAGTATCTCCAGCTTATTAAAAAAACTTGTCTGTTTCCACACTATTTTATTTTTACCGACCATGGTTTCGGCAGCTTGTGCCATTGTCAAGGCCCCTTGACAATGGCACAAGCTGCCGAAACCATCGTCGGTAAAAATAAAATTGTGTGGAAACAGACAAGTTTTTTTAATAAGATGAATATCAAAGATTTCCACCGCATCACGCCGGACACTGTATCTTTTATTCAAGTGTAGCATCTCTTTGCAAACGACGACTGTGGTAATCCTGAGTCGCGAACGCTCAGTTTTAAAATGAAGGATTTGAAAAAAGAAAACAGATGAAACCGCAGTGGACTGTGGTTGGTTGCCCCTCTGTGGGGCTGAGATCGAAATTTGAATGAGGAAAAAAACGGCCGGCGAAGGCGGGAGCAAGGGTTCCGAGTGTACGTACGGTGGTGCCATCTCTCCGCCTAACCTTTTACTTTTCACCCCCAGCGGAGCGGTCTTCGTATTCCTCATTGCCGCGTCACAAACACGTAAAACACTCTCCAAGTTGTCGTGTTTCTAGGTCACCTTGTTTCACCCATTCCTCTTTAAGTGCTCGCTCTACGTTTTTCTTCTTTTCGTTGATACCCTTTACTCTCCGGTCGCTACGGAGGATGGGAAATCACGAGGTGAATATACCCACAGCATTCGCTCCTTCCCAGGGAAATGAACTGAGGGAAGCTTCTTTTGTTTAGCTTGAACCCGTGGTATAATAAAGTGTTAATGTAGTTCGATTCCCATACTACCTCGTCGAGTTTTAAATGAAGTTTTATCGAAAATTCTGCCAGAAAATTCTTCGAAAATGTGAATATAACATGCATGAGAAAAAGTTTTTCGAAGGATTATTTTACTTAGCTTTTTAGTTTTTTGGTAATATCTGTCTTTTTTCAGGTCGATTTGAATCCTCATTGTTTTATTGCATGTAAACCTTAAAATCTTGCAATCACTTTAACTTGGAAATTTTAAATGCTCCAATTTGCATACTATATGATGCTTTTGGCACTTGGTGTGAGTGGATCTGGACACCGTGTGATATTCAATTGAGTGAAGGTATTTCTAGTTTCGAGTAATTTCCAGTTTGTTATATGTTGAAGAACCATATCGAAATATTTCGTTGTAAATACGCTGAAATTTCATATATTTATACGCCAAAAACCGAGATTGATAACCAGCCAATTCAGTACTCGAGGATAAAAGCCTTAGGCACCAAATGATTCAAACCCGAACCCTAGTTTAATCATACCAGGAGCTAATTTAAAATTATATTCATTCAAATACCAACCAAAATGTCTAAGAAGAATGTGATTAGTCACTTCCACAAGATTTTGTTTAAAATTACTGCCTTTTTAAATAATACCCTGAGTTTAATGTTTGGAAGGAAATTTCTTAGCTTTTCTACAAAAACACACACTTTATTGCCGACTAGTTTCGGTTACACCGTACCATTTTCAAGACTAGTGTGTTTCTCAAGACAGTGTAACCGAAACTAGTCGGCAATAAAGTGTGTGTTTTTGTAGAAAAGCTAAGAAATTTCCTTCCAAACATTAAATATGGAATTCTACAAAGTAAAGGCCTCAACAATTCAGTGCAATACCCTGAGTTTTTAAGTAATATATTATAGAAGTGGCTAAGTTTATTCTTATATGGAAAAAATGACCAACTTCCATGAGAAACCTTTAAAATTTGATTTTACTGCTCACATATCATCAGTATGATTTATATACTGGAAAGTGTTTTTTTTTGGAATATCATCATGCATCATCACACACGATAAGTTATTACTATAAAATTTTGTTTGAAGATGATTTAGTTAAAATTCCACCAAATTCCTATATGATAGGACTATATATTCGTTAAAATGTTTTGATTTCAGTATCAAATGATTTATTTTGCTGTTTTCGTTTCCTATTGTATTTTATACGCACCCATATCGGTTCACTTAACCACCAGAATATATGTATAATTTTCGAAGGCAGAGTAAGTGATATTATATCCTGTATCCCATGCGCTTTCCTCGATTCCAATATCCCGCGTGCGGTGTGCTTCTTAGTGCGAGTGCAGATTCCTGCTGGGTGTGGCGCCGCTTCCTCCTCTCGATTCCGTTCGCGCCTGCGTCCGCCCGATGCTCCTTTGTCAATCCCTCCGCTCGGTGCGTCTCCTCCTGCACCCGAGCCAACTTCCGCGTTCCGCCGCATCCCGCGGTCCATTCGTCGTTGAGAGCGCGTCGAGGCCGCTCGGACACGAATCAAAGCGATCGCCGAATATAATTAACCAACCCCGTTTCCGGAGGTGGCAGAAAGGTGGATGGAAAAATAACCAACGCGACTTCGCGTCTTTTTTTTGTGCTGCGTCTAAAATTAAAGTATCAGATCTAGTATGCGTTACTTTTGTCTTCAGAGGATATTTTCGAGCTTATTATTATTACGTAAACTATCCATGTATAAGTAGCCTCGAATTATGGCCACAAATGCGTGTTTTAAGAGTTATTTTCACAGTTAGGGGAGCATGGCAGCCTAGTGGATTGAGCGTATGGCTGTTAATCCAGGGATTCCGGGTTCAACTCCTTGGTAAAGCCTTCGGACACCTCCTAAACAAAATTCATAAAGTGCAGGTTTCCCAGGGAATTCGTGAAATTCTCTAGCCTTTGGCTTTGTTCGGGGTGAGTTGTACCCTCACCTACCCAAGCCAACCTTCAGATTGAATCCTTGTGTGACTTACGCATTCTCTATGAACAATTTTATTCAGGAAATCTTGGTCTTTGAATTCATTTGCTCTCATATTTTACATCAACTTACTAAGCAATATTTCTGAGTCTTTCAAAGAGAGAAATCTAAAATTCGTTAGTTATTTTTGTGCATAGATATGAAGCTGACAGGGTAGGAGTTGGAATTCAAGCGGACTTTCATCTCATTTGTCAGTGTGCGTATTAGGTGTGTGATTAGAAATGTTAAAAAAACCCTGCACTCTTTTATCGATATCTGACAATTTCTCATTGCGTTTTTCCTACACCATTTATTCCTTTATGTGTTCCATTCATAGTTCAGTCATATCTTTACTTGGCTGGTGGTATGGAATGCTCTTTTAGTAGCTCTATAGCGATCGAAGAGGTTAATACTTTGTACCTAAATGAACCCAAAGTTGTGACAATTTTTAACCTTTAATCAGTGACGTGCGGTCCGGGAAACCGCAATAAAAAAACATAAAACGTTGCAAATTCATTTTTATTGCTTAATTTAATGTTTCTTTGACTGATTAAATATTCTGAAACTTACATGTAATATTATGCATTTTCAATACGAGCCAATTTTTCAATAAACATCGTTATTTGAAACAGGATCAAAAAACTGATATCAAAAACACTTGAGCTGTTATTATTATCGCACTTTTTAAATTAAGTATTTAATCATCCACGTAATGCCACTAAAATTCTTCCTTGCAAATTAATAATTATTATTATTATTCTTGAAAAATCACTAGGAATTGTTTTTAACAACTTTTTGAATCATTTCCACTAGCATTACGTTTGTGCGAAAAATCCACAATTTCCAAATTTTTCGCACAATTGTGCATTGCGGGTGACTCCCGTAAAAGTTATCACCGTGGCTAGTCCCGGTATACTTAAATTCGTCAAAGAGAGAGCACCTATATGTGTTCAAAGTTCGGACCTTACTCTCCGGCTGTGGCGCCGTGCGCACGATTTGGACTGCTCGTCGCATAATATGCTCAGCAGTCCATACCACCTTGTCCGGTATAGTCCACAAATTTCCACAGGGATGAATGACGCCTCGGTAGCTTAACTGGCTAAAGCACTCGACCGGAAATCGAGGGATCCGGGTTCGAATCCCGGTCAAGGCGAATGATTTTTTCTCTGTGGATTTTTCGCACAATTGTGCATTGCGGGTGACTCCCGTAAAAGTTATTACCGTGGCTAGTCCCGGTATACTTAAATTCAGCATTACGTTTATTGGTTTTTCCAAATTAGTGACGTGAGGTCTCATAGACCGCTTATCAAATTCAGTTGCAAATTTTCAGAAATGATTAATAAGAACGTTAAATTTTAAGAGTGATATGTCCTTATTGTACAACATTATGACTCTCACGGGGATTGTAAATATTTTAAAATAGTAATTTTGAAAATATTTATAATTTTAGAAATTTCTCTCAGACCGCACGTCACCTGTTAAGCGTTAAAGCGGTTTGGTGTTTTTTCTTCGACGTCATCCACAAAAGTTTCCAGCAAATGCAGTCTCTCGTGCGAATATGCTTCATGTGAGCTCAATTTGAAAGAGAGGTCTCTGCGTGAACCCCGTGGTAAAAATCTTCCACTTCTTACGTGGAAACCAACCTTTAAGGGAGGGGTAAGGTCAACGAAATCAATGCCTGGAGATATCCGATATAAACTCCGGATGACGTAAGTGGGTACTTTCCGTGACACGTGGGTCGCCTCGTTTTGCGGTTCCGTGGATCGCAAGTGATTGGATAAGCCTCTCCTTCAAATTGCATTCAGCGTCGACGAGTGGACGGATCGGAGGGTGATCGAGAGAATAAAAAAATACGAATTCCATAAACCTCCGTTTCGTGTGCTCGGGATATTATTACGGCAGAGGTAAGCCGCGAATCGACGTGTTGATTTTATGTGTGGAAATAAATTGAGCGTCTCCGTCATCTATGTAGTACCATAGGATAGATGTAACCGAAGTAGAAAGACATATTCTCCAGATCTCTTTACGGCACATCAAACGGAAAGAGCAATTCCGTTTTACACGCATTTCTTCTTCCACGAGAGTCAATTTTCTTCTTCTGTCAGTGCCGTACCATTTAAACAAAGAGGACAAACTGGTTTTTACTCTAATTTTGAGTTTTTACAATCCATGATATCAAGTTTTGTTTTCAGAATTAGTGATAGTAATATCAGATATTATATTTTGCAAAGGGGTACGTCGTATGAAACCATGTTCATTTAATTATGGAATAAATAACGCCTTTAGTGAAAAATAAATTCTATTTGCTTTAATTATAAAATGGTTGCTGCGTGGCAGAATTTTTATGTAATTTCATCTTAAAATATACCTTCTTGCTATGATTTAAGATTTGTTTTAGCTTTTTGGCTAAATTGAAATCAGGAAAAGCCTTGATTTCACAAAAGTAGAAAATTGCACCTTATTCACGAATAGATCGGTGGAAATTATTAGTGTTAGGTTTAAGGACCAATGGGACAAAAACGGAATTCAAATATTTTTACTTTGCCCAGCACCTTACTTGAGTGATCAAACAGTAATGCCATCTATTAGGGTCACCAAGAAGCATCGTAAGATACAGAACGTAAGGTGCGGCTTGGAAAGTATTAATTAATGTTTTCCGACAAAAATTCTCCAGCTCCCGTTCTCGTTATCCCAACAGGAGTTAGGCTGCATTGCCGGTGTATCATAATGCACCCTCATGCAATCTGCAACCCCTCATCTCAACGGACCCGCGAACAAAAGAGCAGCGAATGTATATCTCAGCGCACTACCGTCTTTTCCTCACGCAAACTCGCAATTACGGTTGCGTTACCTCTCCTGTGTCGGTACCCGCCGTCCTGGGTCGGCCCCTGATGTACCAAAAGCACTGCACTCCGCTTCCACGTGTGCCTTCCGAATATTCCGCCTGTGCTCGCGCCCTCCTCCGATCCAAGAAGAGCCGGATACAAATGCCCACTCACGGTCAGAGCCGTGCGCGAGAGAAAACATTTCAGGGCGGGCGATTTTTTTTCCTCGCCTGAGTGACAGCTAGGGAAGGGCACCGCTGGGCGGTTCGTGAAAAAAAGAAATAAAAGAGTCTAAAGGAAGAAATAGGTGGACGTGCCTCAATTTAAAGAAAAGATTAAAATTTGAGAGATGGGTAATGAAATAAGAAGGCCTTCAAGGCAAAGTTATGAGACTGGTGTGTCTTAGCAAAAGTGAGTATCCGAACCACATCTTTGATCCGCCTCTTATGATAGGCATATCTGTAAAGTACACCACCAAAAATGTCCCAACGCATAATGTTGACAATAAATTATTGAGGTACTTAATTGGAGCAATACATCTCACTTTTCTTTCTTTTCTTAACACCCGAAAGAATAATGGCTTAATTTTTTAGCGCATATAATTAAATTGCTTCAAGGGCCGCGAGTTTATAACTTCTAGCATAGGAAATTTTACGCTATGCTACCAAGAAAATGACAAAGTTTCTCACAATTTATCATAACGAGTTGTATCATCGTAAGGTTGTGTAGAAGGTGTAACAGAATAGTTGAGGAGGAATCCATTCAAAAAATTGATTCGTTCAGTGAAAGTCAAAAATTTTGATCCAAGCCCCATTCCGTTCAATTTCAACGGGTCTTACTCCTCGCACTCGTCCAAAGTTTAAAGAGCCGTAAGTCCCTGAATCTTAAAAATCCCTCACACCCTCTTTGTTATGTGGTCTTAATAAAAAAAGAGTGGTTACGGAAAGACGCGGATCGGTTCAATGGGTCCACTGGTCCGACTCACTGATATCGTTCCCGGCATGCGATATCGCGTGCCGCGATATTTTTCTTCCGGTTCGTCTTATTTTTATTTATTTTTTATTCTTATTTTCGACGAGACTGGGGAATCAGGGAGGAGAAAAATGGATGCGGATCAAGACAGGGGGGCCGCTTACCAAAAACAAGAAAAAACCAGGGCCTACCCCAACTCCTTCGCCGAAGCGTTCCTAAGCCATCACACGGCGCCCCGCGCATGGGCGCTTTTCTATTTTTTTTCCCCAACCATCCTTCTTTGTGCTCCACGGAAATAGCGTCGAGCTGAGAAATGCGGAACCTTTGGCGTTTTTCTTTTCTTATTCTTATTTCTATTTTTACCCTTATTTCTCTCTCTTCCTTCAGCTGGGACCCTCCTGATATCCTCTCTCGCGTATTTATCATGTCCTCGCGACGACGCCCCAGTGCCCCCCGAACAAATCACTGCCCCTGCGCGAGGATAGCAGCTGCAACCGGGAAGAGCACGAGGGTGTGCCGTGTTGCAGAAATGCACGGGGCAAGGTGCCTCCTCACAATATAGGTGATTTGGTGAGAAATGACGCTTACAAAGGCGTTAATGGAGGCTGTGATTATCATCATCGCGTGAGCGATATTCCGGGAAATACTGTGTTATTATCATCTCGAGGGCGTAAGGTCCGTGTCTAATTTTTCAATCGTTTCTTGCGCAACACCTCCGTTCGCATGCTTCTCTTGGCTATTAAATCTCCATCTGCAGATATCGGGATGTGCTCATTCTCCTATGCCTTATAAGATGAATTTCATTCGTGTAGCATGAAATGAATGGTTCCTCGCCCATAGCGTGTTTCCATTAACTACATTGTTTCATGTGCTAATTAATGTCCTACAGTGTAATTGAATTAAGTTCATTATCTCTTTTCTTTATTTTTTTCATTTTGAAATAACGCTGGATGAGGTACATTTACCGCAAAAGAAACTTCTTTGTTAGGAATTTATCAATTAAATAAAATTATACAGGGTTACATTAAATTTTATGTGGAAAAAATAAAGTAATTTCGAAATGGGCACACAAAAGTGCATTGCACCATTATTTTATTAAATGGTTTTTCACTATGAATAAAATTTATTATACGTGCAACGGAGATGAACATCTTTTATGGTAGTTTATAGAAATTTTCCTGCTGGATGAGAAATCGTAAAAAAGAAGAATCCTTTATTGTTGATAAAATCTCATATTATGGACACTCTAGTGGGATAGTTTATGATTCAGATGTATGTATGTATAAAAAATCGTCGTTCTATTGCATTTATCTCCCTGCAAATCTCCCGGATTAGGGTGAACTGGAAGGAAAATAATTCGTTCTTATTCTACTGTAAGCTCCTCTCTCCCGTCATAAAGCCTCACATATATAACTTGCCATTGAATCGCCCGATAAAAACGCCCTCGTATTTTTCACCCTTATCTAAATATGATCTCATCAAAGAGGTCACAGTAATAGCGGCGGAAAAATATAATGCCCTCCAAATAGGAGATGCGGAGAGTGGAGTTGGTTTCCTCGAAGCCGCGGGCATTCTCACGGCACCTCAGCAAAATCCTTCCCTTTAATTCAGCCGGCTTGACAGCTCCACTTCATCCGAAGCTCTTTTGGATCGATATTAAATTTGCTCAGGACGACGAACTTTGGTCCAAATCTAGTTTTTCGAAATGACAGAGTGAGAGAGAGAGATAGAGAGAAACAGAGAGACATGGGGTGGGGCAGGAGTGACGTAGAGGTCGTGTGCTGTTGAAAAACAGGAGAGGAAATATTTCTCCTCTCCTCCACTCGCCGCCTCAATAAAAAAAACACAATGTGGTTTTCGCACGAAAAATATGCCTCGTGAACAATCTTTGTGTGTCATTTACGTCACCTAAAATAAATCAAGAAGCCGTGGCAATATTTTTATATGCATGCATCCAATCCTGTGAAAAGATGACCTCAATGATAGGGTTGAATTGTCTCATGATTTTTATTTATAATTTTGATTGCTCTGATGGGTTACCTCCCGTGTGATTAAATGAGTCCCGAATAGAGTGCCGGATAAAGCTCAACCTTGGAGACAAATGATCGTAAAGTAACAACAACGAACTGAACGTTTGACTCTTTGAATGGGAATATTCTCCAAGGTTGCGCAAAATATGTGGTCTTTTCAGTTCATTAAGAGATAAAGTGATTTAGTGGGTTGGATAAATTTTCTTGCATCGAGATGATAATGTCTTTGAATGACGAGTTTTGGTAACCGAGTTATATTTCCGGATAATTAAGGAGAAATATCGCGTGTGTCTTTATAGCTATCAACAATTTACTCGTCATGAGGTGCCGCATAACTTTTTATATTATAATATTAATATACTGATATTTACAATTTCTACTCTACTACCAACATAGGCAGATGTAAACAATGTTGGAGACAGAGTGTATCTCAACTTCCATTCACTAAATTCAATTCCTTTTTTTTTCAAAAATCTTTGCCATGGCTTATTAGATGCTTCTTTATGTATCAAATATCTTTTTCAATATTGTGCATGTGTCACTCACGACCTATCTTTTTTCTGCTCCACAGGGATATGCACGCCGATTGGAATGTCGGTGCAGAGGCTGAATAGGACAAGGGATTCAGGTGAGTGTTTTGTTGCATTTTCCACCTCTTGCTCACACATGTTTATTCATGCTCGCGGCGTTCCTTTGTAAGTCACTCGCTGAGGACGCCTCAGGGACGGAGGTGAGGACGGCTGCCTTATGCTCCCGCCGGGACTTGAGTAGGCAGCGCGATATATGAAGATTCCAAAAGGACCGCAGGAGCTTTGGGTCCTTCTGGGGTTTCCTCCTCTCTCAACTTTATGCACTTCTATCATTGCATCCATAACTTTCTTCTCCGAATCAAATCAACTGATTCCAGCGGTACATACTGGAACTAAATACTATTCATCGTAGAACAAAGGAAAAAAGTACTGTTTTATAAATGCTCTCTAACATTTTCAACGGCTTCTCTACACTATCAAAACGAGCAGTATTGTTTATCACAAATGATAAACCACAACCTAGTTTTCTTCCACGGATTTACTTTTTTGGTACAAAATGTATCAACCTCAAGAGGTCATTTTCAAGTACAAAAATTTTGAGCATGCCGTGTAAATTTATATCCAGAAGGGACTTGAGAAGGTTGGAGGGACACGACACGCTAAAAATTGTTGTACTTGACAACGACCCTTTGAGGTTTAAACATATTGTTACAACACATATGTTGTAAATCCGTGGAAGAAAACGAAGTCGTTTTGTCGTTTGTGAACTTCAACTTCCACAAAATTGAGCCGGAACCATTGAAAGTATTGTTGATTAACACTATATCATTTTAGGCCTTGAAAATGGCGCTAAGTCTTTGAAACTAGTAAACAATATGAAACTTGAGGCACAGTACCTTGTTTTTGCGTTGTTCTACCATGAATATTTCTCCTCCGAATTCTATAAGTGTAAACATTCTCAAATAATTTTTTTTCGTCAAACCATTTCAATGAGCCCAAATTGTCGATTTTGTTTCCTCCTAAAATCCAATATTTGTGTGCCATAAATTATGTAAAGTAATAATCGATTCTCGTTAATAATGCGAGATTATTTCATGAATTAACTGCATTGGATATTTATATAAAATATTTTTACCGTTGTTACATTAGCTTGATAATCTTTTTATGTATTTTTAACTATTTCCGTAGTACATATAATTTATTCTAATATTTAAAATATTAATACCATCTCCTTCAAGCGATAAATTTCATAATTTTGCTTCAATTCGAATATAGCTGCAACTATTCAGAGATAGACTTGTATGGATTTTAGACCATAATTTTGTCCCCGTGATGAAATAGCAACCAATTTTAGCCTCATTCCAGCAGTAACGAATGCGTAGTAATGCAAAGGTACATGTTAATTGAAAACTTTATAATTTTGATGCATCTTACATGGATAGTGTAGTGTAATTTGATGGTAGCATGGATATATACTAACATTATTATAATTTTAATGTGGAGATAATTTTCCGAAACATAGAAGCTTTTAAAATGGCTCTAAGAAAAAAGGCAACAATTTAAATATTATCCTGAATTTTCTCTCCGAAAATACAATTCAGCAAGAAGAAACTTCTTTCACGGTAGCATTTAACGCTAGGTTATTTATTTCCGCCAGGGCTGGTGAATTATTCCGAAGAGTTTCTAAGCAACGGTCGTGCTTTCAGTGAGTGTGCGTTTCTATTTTTCTTTTTGTGATCCTTCTGGTTGTTTCCCCATCTTTGTGTCCCGCCAAGAGGCACAAAGACCCTTCTTTCCTCCTTTCTTCCCTCCCACGACTTTTCCTCCGTCCATTCTCCCGCAGCGCAAAATAGCTGCGTGAGCATGCAAAAGGTGGAAACTAGATCATTAGGGCGATGCTCCAAGCTTGAATGTTGGGATTCCCGCACATTCTTTTTTCAGCAACCGGTGGATGACTAGCCGTTTCCGCGTATCCTTGATCGATTTCTAAGTTCCGCGTCTCGGCCCTCGGGGTTTCTCAACCATCATTCAAGCGATGCCCATATGTTCCTACTGATCATCTACGAAAAAAATGAATGCAAAACTGGTGGACTTTATCGCCAAGACTCGGTTGCGGAAGTGCCTAAGCGTATTGAAGGAATTGTGGTGAACTTATGGATGCGAATTCGATTTTCTTTGTGACCTTAATGATAAATATTGTAAACGCAATGTTCCCTTTTTTTAAGTACATGGTTACTCACCATATTGGAATTTTTTATCAATTCTTTCCAATGAAACTTTCCTGAGGGGCAGAAAAAGGGCTTCAATGAGCGCTATTTTGTTTTTTTTAATTAGTGCGATGTAGTTATTTAGCGCAGGAGCCTCAACGTAAGGCATTCACTTTACTGTTTCAGTTTTAATGAACAATTTCTTGTTCATTGATAAATGATTCCAAGACCTATTGAATAATGGATATTGGCCAAGAAGTACAAATTGTGATTTTTATTAGTGATTGGCCATTTAAGGACATTGAACACCGTTTTCGTATTTTCTACTCGTTACCGCCATCTTAGATTGACCCTAGAATATTGTTGTGAAGAAATGATTTCCCTTATTGACGATGGCATTCCTAAACTTTTTGGTAATACTTTTTTCCTGAACTCTTATTAGCCCCAAAAGTAACCTCCTAGTAGCCACTTTCGTTCAGAAGATATTTGATTTACCTCCTTTGTATGTAATCGTGTATCTTTAAGATCCTTTGTTACGGTGTACCCTTGTTATTCAAAGCTGCACCCAAAGAAAAATAGTTCTTAACAGTCTTTATGGTTGACACTCGCATCTTTGCACGTATTCTTGATCGCTTTGAACTCGTAAATCTCGTGTTTTCCCACGGATTTCTTTACGTGACACAGACGGAGTTAAGAGCCTAGCGAAGGTCCATTTATCACAAAAGGTTCGGTGATCTTATTGCCCTTCAATCACAAGTGCTAGAAATGATAGCTCTCCTGTCCTTCATCTTTTTAAATATCTCAATCCATCACTCTCGCAAACTAGTCTATTGTTCGTATAAGCCCAATTATTTTCCTCGCGGTAATATTATGGCTGGCTTAAAACGAAATATCATCGGAAAAATCTTCTACTCATCTTTAATCGTTACAAGCACTTAATTTGACGAGCATTTATTCACAGTATTATTAACTATTACTGATAAATAATAATTATTATTATATTTTTCTTTCAAATGATATTTCAGTAAGCATTCAAACAAATTGAGACTTGAATATTCTTCTATGAGATTATAGAAATGTTGAATGAGAGCGTCAACTTGATCTGTACCGAAGTCGATGAGGTCATTTTAAAAGTAATGCGCGTCTAGGTCCAGGAGAAGTAATACATCCGATCTTCCATCGCTTTCTTCCTCTGTTTAATGAAGACAGATTCCACCTTACACCGTATATTTATTCGTTTTAGAGCATATGCAAACGAAACAATTTTCTCTTGTTTGGATTCTAACCAGTGTAAAATGTTGTAACCTGCATCATAGGATTTATTTTTATCGTATACGCCTCCATTTTCCACCCATTAATGATTTATAAATATGATATTAACATAGAGAGTGCATTACGATGTAGAACCTCCAAAATGAAGGCAAGAGTATAACTTAATGAGGAGCTTATGCTTGCCGTACATATTTTATGATAGAATCCAATCAGGAACAGGACGTGGGTGATATCGAGGCGGCGCCATCAGTGGTATCGTCGTCATTCTGATTTTATCTTAGGCCGGACTCAATTTGACACTCGCATATCTGGGTCCAGTCCACAATAAAGTGCCTAAAAGATTTAATAGTTCCCACGGCCATTTTGAGCTCGCGAATTGATGGATTCGACTGCGTTCAGTCGCCGCCGCTCGCAACATCGCGGCGGAAAAACGTCAATCGCAAACGCAGGGAGAGAAAAAAATCAGGGATCGGTGTTGGGCTGTCCATATCCAGTCCGCTCTCATGGTCGCTATGCGTCGCCACAAATCACGCCGCGCGGATTCGCGGACGAAAACTATACACACATGAGCATCCCGCGCATTAATTTTTTCTCTGCGCGGATTTCGTTACTGGGTGCGGTCGGCGATCGGCGGTTGTTTTTGTCCTGATAAATGAATCAAAACGACGGATCCACTCTTTCACTTGTTACCGTTACTTCTCCGAGCTACTCTTTCTTTGGAATTGGGCTTCATAAATTTCATTTATGCTGAATAAGAATATTGCTCTGCTTTTTTGCATGAACTTCAGGTATTATAAATCGCTGCTTGACTTAAATAGATCTAATGTGTTAAGTAAAAAATAAAGATTATCATATATTTATATTTCCCTGCTAATTGCTTCCCTCCCAACCTTTTTTTACCCCTTAATGTTCTGTTTTCGTTGTTCCTTCCCTTTCACTTTCTCTTGCTGTGGCATATTTTTAGATGATTTTCATGCAAAATTACGATATATTAATTTGTTGAACAAAAGAATATTACGTGTATTTACATGGTTTTCCAAACACTGAGAGATGCTTAGGGATGGTAAAACTTATTGAGGTTTATCAGATGATTTGGCAATCTACCGTTGTCATTGTGACTGAGCGAGCAAGTTCCATGAAGCGTCGATAGGAGTCTTTACAGGCTCGATGGGTATTACTTGGATACGGCTCACTACAATAAGCTGAATTTTGCGAGATTAATGAGGAGATGATCATGATATAAAGAGTTGCCGCTTTTTGTTACCTATGTCTCCATATTAAAGATCACTGGCATCATATTCTGTGGAAAAATAGACTGATTGTTCACACATTTGAAGGCAAATATATCATGAAATACACTAACCCTATGGAAACGTGTAGCAAGATGTACGATGCCGATACGGAATGTTTGATTGAACCAATGTTGGAGAAATTTAGTGATGCTATTGGAATCCCTGGCCTTCCTCCCGCAGTGGAAATTTTTTTCAGAAAAATGTTAACCGTAAATAAACTTTTATGAGACTGTTTTCAAATATCACTACTTTGTAAACATTCATGAAGTTGGTTTTGGCAAAATTATTTTAACTTTTCGAAAATGAAATTTATGCGTTGCGATTGGAGAAATCTGAATTGTATATTTTTAAAAGTCGGTGATCACAGCACTCTGAAGAGACACCCGATATAAGGGCTTGTAGTATCGTCAAGTAGTCAATAAATCTTTCGTCATTTGTTGGAAATATCTGTTTCTATCCGCTTTGAAATCGAGAGCACACCTCAACGCTATAGGTACACGCACTGTACTTCGGACTGCGGCCTGCGAAAGGGAATTCACGTTCAGGGTGAGCAGAGCTCAGGGGGATGGTTCAGACCCCCCCCTGAAACGGGAAGGGGGACGGTGGTGTACGGGAGGAGACAGACCGCCCCACCCCTTTGGCGTGAGAGAGAGAAGGGGAGAATAGACTCCACATCGGGGGCGATGACCTCGCGGAGAGGCCGGGCGTGGCCGGGGGTGGAAAAAGGGGGTTGGTATAAGGGGTTGGTTGGCGCAAGGGTTGCGACGGGAGGGTTGTTCTGCCGGTTGGCGGGTGGTGTAGCCCCCTCTCCACTCCCCTCCCTCCGCTACGGTTTCCAAGGGATTGTTTATCTACGGGGTGGGTTTTGGAGTATTGCAGAGTATCCGACGATGGGGTTGGACCGCCCCCCTGGATGCGTAGAGTGCCAGGGATGGTTCTCTCGTACCCTGAAGGGTTTGGTTGCCTAGCATGAGAGCAGTATTCTTTTCAAATCCGGGGATAGAGATGTTTGGAGATGGGTGGTAGCGATTTTTTTTTGTATTGGTCCGGAAAATTTCACTCTTGGCGCCGTAGTTCCATAGACGAGGGTGCTAATAAGTTATGAAATACATAAAAATTGCTGGTTTTTTTACATTTTAAGTATTAACATGTGGGAATTCAACCTCACATTTTAAATATATGACTAATAGTGGTACAAAATTTCCCAAGCTGCCGATACTCCTGGATAATTAATACTATTACTGCTTGTAAGATGGTGCTATCATGACAAGTATCGTACTCGCGTAAGGATTGTGGGGATATAATACGGGCGGAAAATATCTGGAGAATAAGATATCTTTCAGAGTGACACGGAGAACATTATATTATAACCCCACTTAAATATCATATCCGAGAGAAATGATAAATTAGAGAGATATTTTTCCGAACGAATATGTGTGGAAACTCAAATCCGAACAATATAGGACTTCAATAAATGCTAGGGGCAATTCGTAAGAGAATCTTCTTATAATTTGTTAACGGGAGGTATCTTTACACCCCCCGCCAAACGCTTCTTGAGGCTGCTTGCGGGGTAGTGCGCAGATTTAGACGTCTCTTTCGGTATTTACACTCCTTCGCTCACTCGCTATTTACCCCCGCGATGAAGGGAGAAATCCTCGGCATCGTCGCCTCTTCATTCTTCAGGACTCGCATTTCGCGTGGTAGGGTTGGTTTGCTTCCATTCTGACCAACGGCGGCAGCAGCAGTTCGCAGCAGCGGGAAAAGTGAGAGCGGGAGGGGTGGGTCGAAAGCTACGCCAGGGGAGGAAGCAGCGATTCTTAGGGGTAGGTCATGTTTATGTTCATTGACTTAGGTCGGCGCCGTGGAGGAAACCCCCGCCTCACAGCGCTGCGAACGATTCCATGTTTTCGGCCGGAAAACACTCCCCGCAGCTATTTTTCGAACGTTTTTTTCATTGCATTTAACAATAAAAAAATTAGTTTAACGTCTAAGGCGGTACCTTGTGGAAATCAAAATTCGTTATCATGATAAAGATGAAACAGTTCCACAGATTTTATTTCTTAACCGATATAGATTACGACATTGTTTTAGAAACCCGGGTTACTTTAATTATAAAATCTGTGGAAATAAAAAAACTGCTTAACAATAACAAACTCTTCCCCAGAAAAAGTTGTGTTTAGATAACAGTCTATCCATAATTTTTCAAAATATTCACCAATTCAGCATTTTTATGACGTGTAGTGGTGTATGGGGTAAATCGTTAAAAACTAAAATTTTCAGGAATGAATACCACCCAGAAATAATGGAATTTCCTCGTGAAAGAAAATTTTAATTCAGATTTAATTTTCCCTCAGTTTAATATTGCTAAGGAATTCAATTAGGCCTTACATATTTTCATGCTTTTAGAAAATAGGTAAACCTATCTATTACTAATTTCATTAGTTAAGCAATGAAATGATGAATAGGGCAAAACTGTAAAACATTTTTTATTTCAAATTTTCGGGATTATTAATTGAATAATTTCTATAGTAGCAATTTCTTTTGCAAAATTTTCTTTATAACATTTATAATCTTTATTGCAAAAGAAACACCTCACTAACCTTGAAATAACGATTTCATAAAATAATAACTATATTTTTTGACCTTGAAAATAAAATGCCTATTGCCCTAATGGCAGGGTTGGTGTGAGATGCTGCATAGTCAGTAAACGTATATAGATTGGAATTGGGAGGAGGTCTAATTTCCTTGGCGCGAGATGACTTTCGATACCATGACGACGAGGGTTCGGGAGAGAACAGATTTGATCGACTCGTCTCCAAGGAGATGGTTACTGAAGCAGAGCTAATTGGTGCGAAATAATTTCCTCTTTATGCCCCCACACTACTCTCGATGGACTCCCCTTAACCTGCGCCAACAGTCGACAGTTAAGTCTGGCGGGCCTTACCATAAGTATTCTTCCTCCCACTTCTTGATATTCCCCAATCACATCGTCTGCTGAGCATTTTGTGAACTTTTAAAGGAATCAAAACTCAGCCAAACACCTTAATGGGCTTCGTGTCAAAGAAATTGCTTCCTACCATTGATTCCCAGCTCTCAACTCGATATAAGATTTTTTTACGATCTTTATGTCAAATTTTCGAATAACTCATGCAAACAGCACGATAATTATTTGATTCCCTACTCTTTCTAAGGTTTAATGCTTTTTCCAATCGACTCTGACAAAGGTTTGAAAAACTTAGGCAAATACCATCAGTACTACGTACATTGTCAAATAAATTGCTTCACCATTTTAGTTTTTATTTCTAAATCACTCTTATCGCAATTCTCTCTTTAGTCCTAGGTTTCAAAGGTTTTAGGATATCGTTCCCAAAGTAAAAGAGTAATGACTTAAAAATTTTTAATATTCAGGGCAATGATGTTTACGCTTGAAAAGTATATTTGGCATTTTGTATACGATAAATTTCATCAAATTCCTGCTCATTGTTTCAATTCTTCCTTGATCCTCCGTGATTTTCCCTTATTCTTTTTAACATACTTATTTTCGGATAATCATTCTACGATATAAAGAAAAAATAATGGAAATTTTTCTCCTCTTATTTCTTTAAATCTCATGATGCTAGACTTCAATGCCATCTTCATTTGATCTCAATATAATATTTTTTCTTACAATGCTAGTTTAATTACTTTGCTTCTTGGAGAACTAATGTATTTGGACAAATTTCCCATCAATAATCTGGAGTGAATATTACACACTCTTCTATTAATCGAGCGTTAGCTTCCTCCATAGTGTACTCATCTCTTCTGATGAGTTTATTCAAAATATGCGCGCGTCTATTACCTCGTAACGTTTGTTGTTTCCTAGATGATTCAATCATTCACCCCTGAAGAGAGACTATTTTTTTTAGACAATCTGGCGCGCGGCTTAAAGGAGAGAAAGCGTTGAGATGTAGCGATGGTAATTGAGGAATATAAGAATAACGCAATCATCCACGCCGGTAAAATGCTTATCGGGGGGAAGAGTTCGGGGTAATTCGAGGAATAAACTGTGATGAAATGATTAACGCTCTCCCGCGGTTCGTTTGTCTTTCATATATAGCCGCCCGCTTCGTAATAGTAATTTCTTTTTTGACGTCTCAGTTTTGCGGGGATGGCGAGTAGAACAAGGCCCCAGCATCCGGGCGGTCCAAACTCTCCCCCCCCCTCTTTCTCTATACACTCCTCTCCTGTAACCTTAACACTCGAAAATGTTCGCGAGGGCAATGACCTTCTCCCCCCGCCGCCCCTTTCTCCGTAGCGCCTCCTCCCCCACTCCTCTTACTCCCCCCCCTTTCGCGTAACGATTGGGTCCTACCAAGACCCCCCTCTTTTTAACCTTCCCCCCTTCCTCACCCATTTCCCTTGTCGAAGTGATAGCGATTAAAAATTAACCAGAAAGGTTTAGGCGAGGATAGGAGAAAAAGGGTTAAGGTAGGTTGGTGAATTTTTTTTTGTTTGTCCATGTTAGAATTCGGGGAGTAAAGGGCTTAAATTATGGGCTATTGTCTCCCGCGCGTCAGGAATTCCTTCAATGGTCGTATTTATCCGATGAAAATGAGGTGGCTAAGGCCGTGCTGCCGGAATCTCATGCGAAAAATATTCGCATAGAGCAGCTGCAACTTTTCGTGTCATTTTGTTCCATCATCGTTTATCCCTCCTTTCGTAGAAAATTTCTACTGCAGCTTTTTCAAGGTTATATATTTCACTGGAGACAGAAAGTGGTGCCTTAGGTTAGCGGGACTCGTAACTCAAACGTAGCTAAATTATTGTTAGTACAAATGAGGCAAATGCCTTTAGACAATTCATCCTTTCCTGATACTTTGATGATTTTACGTTGTGATTTGGGGCTCAATATATTCCAACCTCTCACCGAAAGTCCAAACCACTAAACTTGCAATTTTGAAAATTGTTGCTGATCCTTCTGTCGGCAATTGGTGCATAATGGTTTTAAATTATTTCAATTCATGTTTAAAGGTTAATATATAGACTAAGTATATCCCTAGGGGCGCAAGTATGTAATTTTATGTTTATATCTAATTGATTTAGATTGACCAGTTGCGAAACTTTTGACGGGGAAAAGAGCAAGGGAAGAAGAAAATTCTTCCTTCATCGCACATAATTAATCTGTGTTGACTTGACTAAGGCGATTAGTAATTGTGTACGATAAAGAATTTATCAGTTATCCAGTTAATCCAGTTATCAAAATTTATTTTATGAGAAAAATTATTTCTTCATCGCTCATAATTGATCTGTTTTGACTTGACTAAGACGATTAGTAGTTGTTTGCGATACAAAATTTATCAATAAATCGTATCCCTCAAATCTGTAAATAATGTTTCTGAAGATTTATCCCAAGTCTTATGGCGCAAACAATAGAAAAATTCAAGATAATAGGTGTTGACGAAAGTGAGACTGTTCCCTCGAAGGAAGTGGATGTTCCTCGCCAGCCTCAAAACATCCAAGGTTGGCTGAGAGAAAGGCGTCGTTTGCCCTTGGGGGTGATATTTGATCAAGTGGCCCTTGAAAGCATCCCCTAGCGTAGGAAGAGAGAGGGCAGGGGTTGGTATGGCTACCATGGTTACCGGCGGGAGAAGCTTGGAACGTGGGAAGTTCAAGGCGGACTGATATATATATCTTTCTTTCCTTTATTATCTCCAGTCTCTGTCTCCGCAGTCGATAAGACTTGAAAAATTCCAATTCGCATGATATTATCGTCACTTGTCTTCAACTTTGAGGTATTTATCAAGTATTTTTGCCAAATTAAAACCTTAGGTCAGACGAATAAGCAATAAAATTCCAGAAAGGTTTCCTAAAAGAGTCATCATTTGCTCTAAAAAGTCTATTTTGCGATTTAACAATCAAAATTAAGGAGACACACAATGCGAACCAAAATTCTATCCTAGGAATTGCGTATATTATTCATTCAAAACCAAATGACGGGAATGTTCATGGATTCACGTTGTACTTCGTCTAGTCTAGCGCCAATCCTGCTAACTGCATCGCACTATGGAAAGATAAAGGCCTCTATTCGTAGGATCTCCGTAATCGTAGGACTTTTAATAAAACTAAGGAAACTTTTGCAGATCAATAGCTTTCGTTCTCTTCGGAATGTTTGATCTTTTAGTCAATGCTTACCTCGTTCATTTTACCGACCTAGGTTTCGTCAAATCTAACTTGCCACTCTTGTTTTCCTATCGCAGCAAAGCCATCACGAAATCCCGCATAGGGACTCCTTCACTCTTTACTGACACTATAAAGTAGCGGCAGCAATCATTCTAATACGATGGTATAATTTTTCAAACTCTGTTTCCCGCTAATGCTAATGATTTTTCGCCTTCCTCCTCCGGCGGCGGATGACGTTGCTTAAAAAGTCCCGTGTGTGCCCACTGCTTTTTGATGCAATTCTTGGTTTTTTGGAGGGCGTGTGAGCGCTGGGTATATGTGGTGAGGAGGCGTTGATAATGTGCAGAGTGGGTTTGGAGCTGGAGTGTTAGCAGCGGGAGGAGCGGGGGTGAAGGGTCTCTTTGAGAGGGAGATCCTGAGAGGGGGGGTGGTTGTGAAGTGCGTGCTGGGGGTTGGTGTGGGGGTTAGGTTGGAAAGAGGGGGGGGGGGGGGAAAGGGGGCTTGGATATCCACGCACCAAGGCGGTGCACGTGAGTTGCAAAACCCTCTCTCTCTCCGTCTGTCACGACGGCTTGCTGCAAATGCTACCCCCTTTAAACCCCCCCTCACGTGGTGCTTCAAACCCTCAACCCCCTGCCCCCTTCATCCCCACCCCCGTCCATCTTCCGGCCTCGGACATTGACATCGTCGGCTTGGGGTTCGACTGCACGAGCATCTGCTTTGTTTATCATCGAATCAGTACACTACGCACAACACGTTTAAGGTTTTTCGGCTGTTCGCTTAATCATTTACCCTCAATCTATTTATTATTATTCTCTCGTTCGCAAATTCCATCTCTTCTAAATATATACTGTGCTTTCAGGCAATATCTCTTGGGAATCTAACGCAATATTCCTTCATAACTAAGCATTATTTCGGGAAAAATAGAACTTGAATATTTCTCATTTAAAATATTTATGTAAATTTTCTACTTAATCATAACACATAATAACAGCATCATATATATCACATAATTTGCATCTAAAAATAATGTGTACTTCAGTTTGTCTTTAAAAGTGTTGAAAATTATCCAACCTTTTTTTTAATTTATGCAAATTTTATGTCGCTTTGAATAAATCTTGGATTATAAAGAAATAGTTTGATAAATTGACTGTAAAAAAGTTCAACGTTATGACTGGTTTTCTGAGCGTGTCATGTATCGTCTGGTGTGAAATACACTTTTCGCACGCTATTCGTTTTTAATTTGATCATAATCCTCGTGAGAAAATAAAAAATGATAAAATATAAAAATTTTGAAATGCATCAAAACAGCATACACTCACCAAATTAGATTAATATTTTTTCATTCTTTGATTGAGTCTACCTCATTGTTGAAACAACATCAACGAGAGCTCTCCCTCGTTACCAAGCAGGGTCGTAATTTCTATTTATTCAGCACTCCTATGCTCTGCCATTTCTTCATAACTCGCGATGTCCTATTACCCTTATCTAGGCCATCTAAGTAGCAATATATAACTTCCATTCTCCACTCATATGGCTGCCAAAAAACCCTTCAATTGCCTCTTAACACTCACTGCCATCACTCTTACCATAAATTCACTTTGCTTCATCGCGTTTTTTATCCAAACTCTGTTAAGACATTAACCCTTACGGCCTATTGACTGTTCTACGATAAGATTAGTTACTGGGCTTTAAAAGAAAATTGGCGTGAATTCCAGATAGCAATGGCATCCCCATTTCTTCGCGCGGTTGCTAAAGGCTACTGACCGATTGATTTTTGGCCTTGAAAAACCCCGCGAGAAATTTCCGACGACCAGGACCTACCGCCACCGCAGGACGATTGAGGCCTTTCTATCCCGAACTCGCTGGGGTGAATTTCATTCCGAGAAAATGTATTTCGTTTTATAAACACATTTAAGGCAGAATGCACGACATTGTTCAACTGATGCCCATTTATTTATTAGTGAACATTGAAAGCGAGGGCGACAAATTCTTGGTCTTCAATTTTTATTATATAAGAGACATATAGGCATTTATTTCTGTTAGGTCAATTTTGGAAGTCGATTTTTTTAAATCTATTATTGACTCTTCATTGTTTTTTCCCATCGGTTATAAATAATATTCAGAGTTTGACCGACTCGAAGGTTAGTATTGTGTGACCATACAATTGCTGCACACCGTCCGTGACATGGGACGTAAAGTCGTGGTCCCTTCCGAAATATAAATAAATCAAGTGAAAATAAAGATAGTGAAAGAACATATAGCTAGTGAAAACATAAAACGCACTCTGTTACCTTATTTTGCTGTCATTTAAAATAATGGATATTAACTCTGAGGAGAATCGGGTTTTTGCGGTGACTGATGTTCTGGCATTGCACCCCGTGGGCCCAGGTTAAACTACTGGCGGTAGCAGAGATTTTTTTAGATGCCTACTAGGTGCCCGATCCTTGCTCGAGGGACGTTTCTAGAGCACCACTCAGTCCGTTCGAAGGGACGTTGAGCCAAGGTCCCCATGGCGCCTTTCATTTTAGAGCAGGCTAACGCGGACTCCGGGTTTCTCTCCGCCATTCCCGCACGGCGCAAATGATCTCAACTGTCGGTTCACTCCTCTCAATACATCTACCAATCGCGAGAGGTATATAAAATTGAGGATTTAAAAAAATTGGGAAAGATGCTCACACCTCGCCGTCATTCCATTAATACCCAGTCTCTCTCTCTTTGCATCGCTACAAATACGCCACTATCTCTCCCTCCCCTCCCCTCTCTCCCTCCTCCCCCCTCCCCCTTTCATATCCACTCACTTCCCCTCCCCTACGCCGTATATACCCTGCCGTGTGTTCAGTGACACTACTTTCACTTTCTTCCACTGGCGACGCTCCGGTCGTAGCCCTCTAGCGAGCCACCCCTTCTCTCTCTCCCCCTTATACCCCTCGTCCCCTCCCCCTCTTCCTTCCCCCACACACAAAACACACCCTCCACGGATCCGCAAACCCTTCTCTCCCTTTGCGGATCCCCTTCCCCTACGTTTTCAGTGTTACCCTTCCCACGTCTCTCCCGGTCCCCGACCTACCTCCCTCGCTCAGTCCATGTGCTATCACTGCTGCTCCGAGTCCTCGGGGCTCCCCAAGGTTTCCAGTGCGTGGAACGCCCGTGAATATTGCGTGTTTTTCTCACTCCGAGTGCCGCCGATCTCAGCCACCACCATGGTCCGCGTCCTTCCCGTGTCGCCGACCCGTGACTGGCGGTCCCTCATATCCCTGAGGATGGGGGTGGTCGAGAGGGGACGTTGGATAACAGGTTAAAAACTACCGCACGACGACGAACAGCCTGCGCAAGGACGAGCGGTTAGGGCGGACCATAAAATTCTTTCGGTCGTATATAGATACTGTGCGGAGTGGAGGGGGAAGAGGGCCCTTAACCGCGCGGTTGTTAAGCCCCCAAGGCCTCGGGAGGGTTTAAAGTGAAAGGACCCCTTACTCGAAGAGGTAAAATTAACCGGGGGCCCTAACAGTGTTCCGTTGACTTATTGACAGCACCCCCTAAACCTTCCGCTGGTGCTGAGGAAGGCTCATTCGTGGACTGTCTTCCTCTCGTCACACTACACGTTTAGCTGTCTTTCATCACCTCTGCTGCGACTTCATGGACGGTCCTCTCTCCGACGGGACATCATCGGAGGGCAGCCGAAAGAGAGGTAGGTCCTGCTCCGCCGCCAGTGACAAGTCCATCGCCGTTGACTAAGGTCAGGATCCCTCGCCAGTGCCTGTGTTTGTGAGAGTGTGTGAGTGTTCTATTCTGGATATATCTCGGAGCGGTTCCGCCTCGGCCCAAATCGTTTGGGGGGAGGGTTACGCGACCTGGGTCAAGACGATGACCCCTGCGTAGGTTACGAGACGCAGCTTCCGGAGCGCGTAAAAACTCTCGCTACTTTTGACGTTCTACAACTGACGCCCGCGTAATCCAGTGACATTTCTCGTCGTGTCATCGCTCAGATCCGAAGTGATCTTGTCGTTTAACAGATTACGCTTTTACGATCACGATTGTGACATGTCTTTCAAGTGACAGTGCGTGTTGTGTTTTTCCCTCATTGCGTGGATCATCCATTGACCTTCCCTCCCTGTGGTGAACGGTCTTTCATTCTTCAATCCCTCAGAAAGGTTGTCAATCTCACATGAGTTTTTCTAAACTCTTTTTCTTCCACATGAACATCATGTCAATAATTTTGTTACACCAACATTTCCTTTCTACAATCGTCTCGCTTTATTTGCTGTCTTCGGAAATAAGTGTCTCTTCTATAATTCTATCATCATCGATTTCGGACAGATATGGTCGAATCCTTAAGTTTAAGATTGCGTGAGTGACGTATTTCATTTTGGACATCATCAACACTTCCGATTCTATGAGTTTTCTTCTCGACATAGGATTCTGTCCTCGCTTGTCATCTTGAAAGTATCCTCATCTATATGTGTATGTTATTCAGCCACGATATCCCTCCCTTCTCTATAGCATCATGCCGATTCTCGTCTCGCACACGATCAGGTTTTAGGCTTGCAGTGATTTTTGGTCGCGTGACAGTGCAGCGAGTGCTTTTGTGTGAATTTTTTAGTAGTGATCGCACTCTCGCTGTCTCTTTCATATCCGCGTGACATGCGTGAGTGGCGTTTTTACTACGCATTACCATGCGCGCGTGAGGTTTCCTTTTGTGCGCCAATGCTCATCATTTTCCCTCCCTGCCCTTCTCCATGACGACGGAATTCGTAGAAAACTCGTCGTTACACTTTCCCGTACTCTCGCATTGTAGCTATGTACGTACTATCTCTTTCTCTCCCACCCCTGTGTGCTCATTGCGTTGTGCCCGTCAGCGGTGCGCGCGCCTTGACCCCTACGGTGCATGAACTCGGGGTGGCGGCGAAGGAGCGGGACGACACGTGGTCGCAGTGCATTCACCCCAGCGCGCGCGCCGCGCCGTGGGTAGCCGCGATCCCAGCGCCGCCGCCATGCTTGTTTGTTGTGCTGTCGAGTCTGTTCACCCCATGCTCTCGCCTCTCATAGCCCCGCGCTACCCTTTAGCGTAAATTCCGCGTAATAGTGGGGTGGAAATGCCGCTGCTTCACTCATGGGAAAAAAGACTCTTTTCGTAAAAAGATGCGCACAGATATTGTTCAGTCTAGTTATTTTGATTTCAAAAATGTACTGCATGTATTTCAATTGGCTCGCAGATGTCATAAGTACAGATCTGTTGAAACATGTGTTGCACAGTTTTGGAATTAAAATAAGAAGACAGCACGATATCTTCGTGCAACTTTTCACTATGTTGTCCTTCCATATTTTCCCCGAAAAAGATGACTTTATTCTTCTTCGTAATCTACAACCGTGTAATGATCAGTCAAATGGGTTTATTTTTTCTAGATACCAGTTTCATCAGAAGATATCACGGAGTGATGAATCGAATATACAATCATATTCTACCTGACCTTTGCAAGGAATAATTGGGTTCCGCGTAAGGCTGAAGCCTCATGTTATTCTTGAAAACACGGCAAATTTTATGTTTCGTCCTTGAATCCGTTAGTCGTAAAAATGTATGCGAGTATTGCATCACGAATCTAGGTTCGCGCATGTGCGTGTCACGGTCAGCGTTCCCGCGCAACCGGAATCTCTATGTTCTTATGTTTTGTTCGCGAGTACGTTCACATCTACGCTATGTTGGGGGGCGCGAGATCTTTACGGTGTAGGTGTAGGACAAGTATCATGGGGGAGTGTTGTTTGGAGTGAAAGATTTTCAATGATAAAGCGATTCATCCATGGCATGATGACGTGATTCTTTCGTCAGGTACGTAGTTCATCAGTATTCTCATGACCCTATACTATGGTGATAGACCAAGTGAAAAGACGAAATGGCTCTTGTGAAGTAATTTTATCCAAGATTACAAAATGATTTGATTTTTATCAGTTTGGTTAAATCTGCATGCATACCTGTTACTTATGACAAATGCATTGGAGTATAGGTAGGTTTATCTTGTTAAATTTACAATTAAAGACTGCTTGAGATTAATTGTATTAGAAAAAAATTGCAATGCAACAGTGGGGTGGATTTTCCCATGATTGTTTTTTTCTTTGCTCGTGTCATTGAGCATTTTCATCAATTGGATTGAATGATAGTAGAAAATAAGCATGGTATTTGATTTATTAAGATTCTTTTTTTACTAATTGGCTTTAGCTTACTTAGGTTTGAACGGATTATGAATAATAGAGCTTTCTCTCGATGTGCTTTTGACCTCCTCATGTTGTTCGTCGTATTCAGTTCTCGCTAATCTATTCCGTGGTGAGCATTTTTTCTGCGTGACGTGTGTCAGTCCCTCTTTTTCCCCCGACCAACCCCACCTCGACGACGCCTTCACCATTCTTTTTTTTTGTCGTGAGCTTACGCACATGATAGCTGATTCTTCTTCCCCCCCTCCCCTCGAGGCGAAAACCATGGGTCTCACTTTGTGGGTTTCGCTTGGCCCGCGCCCCATACTCTCGTTTTCCGGCCCGCAATTTCCTCCACCCCTCGCTGGAAAAAACAATGGAAATAGGAAATGCGGACACATAGCGACGTAACGAAAAATGTATAATTTGCCACCGGAGCGAGTTTTGGCGTCGTATCCCTATTCTATGCATGTTTTCCGTTCATTTACTCTTTCCTTTACGTTTCTCCCTCCATCTCGATGCCCCCCCCCCCTGTCAAATAGCAGAAAGGGAAAACTCAGCATTGGAGAGGGAGAGAAAAAAAAGGGGAGAGGGATATGATCGAACCCCGGTCCTCCCCAGGGCGATGACAAACCCTTTCGAACCCGTCCCCCCTTGTCTTTTTCCCTTGCAGTTTTCCCCCGCAAAAGTCGAGCCCCCCCTCCCATAACCATTGTCAGAATCGTTGTCCTGGTCTTCGCTCTACAATGCGTTTGCAATCACATATACCGCGTGCGTCCACGAAATGTTTCACTGCTTTGATGCCAATATTTTACAGTATAAATCACACGCTATGGAAACTATACACTACCTTATCACAGTAGTTTTCTATCTCTCATTCTGAGAGAAATTTGGCAAAAGTTATGAATGATATGAATTTAGATTATGGAGGATAAATTGTGGCGATACTACGGCGAGGTGATCGTTGGATATTTTTCATTAGGTACAACTTATGCCCTCCAGCTTGAATCCGATACCGGATAGGAATCGATTGCTTTGAAAGTTTGGAAAAATAATAAAGTAAAAGATTTGCTTCCCTCACGAAAGGGCGCAAAGTGGTAATCCTCGCAAATCAATTTTTTTCGGGTCCACCATCTTTGTATATTAATAGAGTAACAATCGTAGGCTATATAAAGTTATGGTAGATCTATCCATGTGCCGAAAGCGAGATTCAAATTCACCCCTGGCTCTTAATTCTGTCAAATTACGAAGGCTTGAGTAATTCTCTTGATCCTTTTCTTTTTGTTTTTGAAGTATCCTTCCCAACGCAATGGCTCTTCGTATTGGCTATGCTTGGGCACAACGGAAACATTGAAAAAAGTAATGATTACAGAGAGAGTAAAAAAAACAAGGGAAATTACCGGGTGCGTGTGTACGCAGACCGAAAAAAGAGGGAGGGAGAGGGTCTTGCAAATAGCGTATATACACCCCCCCAACCCTCCAATGCGTATAACCCTCTCAATACTCTCCGTGCACAACTCAACCCCCTCTCGTTGCTTTGAGTCATACGCACTTCAACCACCCCCACCCCTCCACCCTCCTTTCAACCCTTTTAATCCCTTTCAGTGATGTCTGTGCGTTGTGTGTTTCCCTGTGTGTTGGGGGAGGGGGTGCGCGAAAAACCTCCCCTTCGACGCACACGAAGTCACATCGAGGAGACTTTTCGTGTGGCGTGGAGAGGAGACATGCGTAGTGCAGTTGGTGTAGGTCATTGAACTCCCGACGTTGGAGGAGAACGGGGAGAACGGATACCCCCACCGCTGACACCAGACGCCTTGCCCCTTCCCTTATATCCCTTACCCCCTCCATTTTGTACCCCTGCGATCCCCACCACGCTACTCTGCCCCTCTCTCCTCTTCCCCCATTCCCTTTTTGCCAATGCCCAGGACTACTCCTTTTCGGACACCACAACTGTGTGGGGGGGAAGGGTTTTTTGGAAAGGGTTACCCTGGGAGGAGGAACGAGAGAAGGGTTTTTTTGTTCTCCTTCTCCCTCTCTCCTGGAGAGAAGCACCAGAAAAAGTTTTTTCTCATTTTTTTTATATTTTCGGGGAAAGGAAGAAGTCGACGTTATGTATGTGTTGGGGGAGTGAGGATCAGGGTTTCCATGAGGGAAAGGAGAAAGGTTTTTTTTTATTATTCTTCTTCTCGCAGGGAGGTACCCGAAGGGTTTGGTGGAGGCTTGGGGAAAGGGTACGGAGTTTTGTACGCATCAAGTCTTGTCGTACGCGCGTTTAAGGGTACTAAGATTATTATTATTCTGCTTGAGGTTGTCTACCGGTTGAGGTAGGTTAGTTTGGGCGATTTCTCGTATCCACAACCGATAGGGTTTCGTTTTTCAAATCGTATTTATTCCTTTAGGGCAGCCAAAGATCTTTTCTCTTCGTCGCATCAATAAATATTGTCCTTCCGTTTCAACAATGGTATCCCCACTTTACGACATATATTCTTTTCTCACATTATGCAATAATGGGATATTTGCGCGTATGTGCAAAATCCTTGGCCAGAGAGGAGTTGGGAACCATCTCCATCGTGCGAAATTGCTTTGTTTTCAAAAATGTCCCGTTCTTTACCCAAGATATATTTTTATACTTCTTTTTTGCCGCGGAATGCTGCTTAGATGCACTGAGAAAATTGTAAGGAGCAAACGCTCTCAAATCTTTGGGCTTCAACCGGAGTGCGTCTGCGTACAGCGTAAATGGGGCTGAAAAAAATCGTGCTTACGGCACGGGAACCTCTTTTGTATAGTTCTGTTTTTTGCCAGCATTCCACTCCCTTTGTCACTCGGAGTAGTAAAAGGCGTATTTCTTACAACTATTTGGCTGCGTACGTATTCTTTCGTGACTATGAGGTTATAGAAAAAAAAGCAACGAGAAGTATGAGGTACGAAGAATAAACTAGCGGAAGTAAGTCGTCTTTCAGTCCCTTCTCTTTTGCTTCAGTTGGATATTTATGGAGAAAATCCTCTTGTTTACTTCTAATTCTCCACCGTCTACTTCAAATTTCTTGAGATTGGTAATTATTATACAATCCATAACCCGTTGAAAATGATTCCTAAGGGCAAAGAGGAGTTTATTTCTGGTTATTATAGTCATAAGATTGTCTCTTTCTATATTTTTATGAAAGAATGATCGTAGCCGGCACGAATAGGTGATCTACATTTAAAACACAAAATTTTAGTGCCTGATCACATCTTTTAGGCTTGCATTAAAATTTTGTTCATTAAAAATATTCGTAATTACCTGCAATGAGGGCTGGCTATTAAAGGTCTCGAGATCGATCCCGGGCGACTTTCATTGGAGTAATAGAAGGAATATCTGGGAGTACATTAGCCAATTTTTGTATCCATGTCCAAAATTGTGAACTTTCTTGAGTTTCGCAAAAATCATCGGCCCTTCACGTTCTGGCCCGACCCCAGCAGCGTAAACTGTTCCGAAGAGTTTTTTCATATTTTCTCCTCCTCCTACTTCTTCTTCTTCATATCTTTCCCGCTCGAGTTGAAATGAGAAATTTTTTGTATTCCCTTGCTTTCTTCCTTTTTTTATACCCTTACCGACAGTTAGGGTTGCCTTGAGTGAAGAAGAAGAAATCTGCTCACAAACTGACAAAAGTTTCCTTCAGCTTCATCCTCACTGCGTTTCTTAACCTTTTCCCCGCCCTGCCAGGATCTCATGCCCATTCGAGGAAAAAACCCATTTTTTGGGCTTACCCACAAAAAGGAGTATCCAACTCGGGATAATTTTTTTCTCCATTTTTCTGTTGCCCAGGATTTGATGCTTCCAATCTGGTTGCTTTTATAGAAGATTTCTCTTCTTCCAAACGGTCCTCCTTTTGTATTGAAATATTAATTCTCTTGCTCTCTCCGATTCCAGATGTATGTGGGTATAGATTATGTTCGAGGCTTATGCGGTCCTTATTGAACGATTGGTAACCAATAACACGACTGGCTGCGAACAGCATAAGCGTTAAGGAACAGAAGGAGAGCGTAGAATTGATAGTAAAAATTGATTATGTTTTACTTAAATACTATGATATCGCATTCGCCATTAATTTAGTGAAGCTGTCAACATCTAGGGTGAAAACCATCAATAAAAAAATCCTCTAAGTGCTAGGAGGCCATCCTACCCTTAATGTGTATTTACACATTTGTGGGCAAGTCTGGGGGGAGCTCTACCCTCACCTATCCCAAACAATATTGAAATAAATAGTTTCAATTTTCCACGTTTATCTTGGGATATTTCAAGTATTGGAAAAATTTCACCCACCACGCTTGCAACTTCGGATCTCATTTATCCAAAGCAAGTGAAGGGTCAAATCACTTATTGATTTTGTGAACATTTAATGAACAACTAGTCATCTTAAACTGAACACGCGTATACAGGCTTTACAGAATTAAGGGCTATGGAATTTGCGGCGAGGGCATTCCTGTGCCAATATGAGTCCAGAGAGAATCTCAACCCTTTCCCAAAATATAAGGGATGAATGTGTCGCATCTGCCCACGTAACATTTCTTCCTGCTCAAGTGTGGTTCCTCAACCCTTTCCCCTGAACCAACCCTCTCATCCCTCCCCCCTCCCAGTCTAGACGCTGGCTAACCCTTACCCTAGGCCCTCGATTCCTGCTTTCACTTTTATCCCTCCCTCCAGCCTCGACTCCCTCCAGCCTGAGGAAGGGGCGGCGAACCCTGAGGAAGGGATGTAGGGGTAACAGGAGCGGACACAGCACTAGAGAAAGGGAAAGAGAAAGGGTTTCATTCAATTCTCGTGTATTTACAGCCGCGGCGTCACAGGAGCAATGAACCACCGCCTTCCCAACATAACGACAGAGCATTTTAATCCACTACTATGCCGCTATGTCCCAATGGCGCAAGATTCTCCATGATATTCCCTTCACCCCGTGGTATCGTCGTCCTCAAGCATATGCCAACATGTTTGAGCCTTAATGAAATTGTTCTGAGCGGCAACGTAGAGGCGTATCATGGTAACACAAAATAGAATTTGATAAAATAGTGAACGTGAATATATTTTGGTTCTTTTTTTCTTGAAAGAATTGCCTCTTTATAAATAAGTAAAATCAGAGGGTAGTGGAAATCTTCCTGATAAATTTGCATCTATTTGATCATTTCACGAACTTAATCTTTAGGAGAGGTGATATTTTTTTAAGTTAACCGTTCAAAAATTAATTACATCAGGTTAGGGGAGGTATGAAATTTCTCGTGTTAAACTTAGCTCTCATTGATCATTTTACGTATTGGATTTTTGAAAGAGGAATTATAACTAGAACTTACTTATTCTTTGGAAATTTGGAGGCCTTGTAGGTGAACATAATAATGCACCCCGTACATTGTATTGTGTCTCGCGAATTATATTTAAGGTTACATTCCCTGAAGCATTACAGTTGCCGTATTATTCATATTCTATTCAGTAATTGTGTCACAATTTTGTATATTGCTGTTGATGGTAAAATGAAAAATGCCCCTATAAATCTGTTGCTCATCCTCTACCATATCGAATTGTTCGTCCGGAGCGCTTGGAATCTTATGTTTCTTGCTATCACATATCTCTCCTGCAGGGTCAACGACGCGCAATATCCTTCCCATTACCTTACACATGCGCTTCTTGTCTGTCTGAAGGAGAAATAACGTGAGGGAAATCCTGCGGCACCCACATCGGACAGTACAATATTTGTCCGAGGTCACGGGATAAGGGAAAATTTCTGGAGAATATTTAGCCGAAGGACAAATAGGTATAACCGCTTTCAGGCAGGAAAAAACTTGTGGCAGTGGGAGGGTAGCGGTTTAAATCGTAAGCGAAAGAAATTAAATGCTTGTTTTTCATTTCAAATCCAGGGAGGAAATACTCCTACTCTCCAGAAAGCAGAAAAAATGGATAAAAAAGTAGAGAAAAACATATTTCAGGTCGTCTCAGCTCTGTGGAATTATAATAAGGGGGTGATTCGCCGAAAAGGTTCAAGCGATTAGGGGCGTTTGCGATCACGAAACGCCAGAGCGAATGTTCTTCGTGAAATGTTTTCGTGCGCCAAAAACCTTGCATTTTATTCTTTTGGCCATTCCTAATTATTTTTTTTATGTTTTGTCTCCGCGAGATAACGCCCTTTCGCCGGATGGGTGGTTCCTGACTTGTTCCACCCTACCTTCCCCACGATGTGCTTTCGTGCTCAGCATTAGTTCTTTCTCCTTCCCTCCAAATAATCATGCGCCAAATATTTGTTTCTTTATTTCTTACTCATTACTGCTATTGCGGAAAGTGATGCATAAGCTGTTGCTCAGTGTATTTCGTAAGATTTCAGTGAAGCCGTTCGTGAAAATTTATCCGCGGGTGATTTTCATCGGTACTCTTGAATAATTCTTTTGCTCTCGGTATCTTTTAAAAATATATCTGTTCAACTTTGAGCTTCTTCATATTTTAGGATTTATTCATGCAAGTACATTTTCGTCTCGGAACAAATCATTTTGATCTACAACCTTATCTCTCTACCTTTAAGCCTAAAAATGGCGCATCTATTCCAATAACGCTTCAATTGCCTACGCGGAAGTTTAACCTTCAGTGCGTGAGGTCGGCGCGCTAGCAACCTGGTTATCTCTGAAAAATAGAGCTCTCTCTTTCGCTAATGTAACCTGAAGAGCAACTATAAATGTGTTTGCGAACAATGTGACTGGAATGTATGGTTTAAATAGCCTCAATTTGTTTAATAGTCCATTGTTGTCGATACACTTAATATTATTCCACTCTCACTTTACTAAAACTTACAATTATTTGCTTGAGTCGTCTTGATTTACTGAATAAAATCGAAGCAAATATTAGCGTGGTAGAACATCAGTACGTGGTGATGATTTTATGCCATATTTTCCGAAAGGAAGCCTTGTGGGATCACCGAACTTAAGTGCTTCATTTCCACGCCCCCGGAGACTTCGCACCGATTTATTCCCAGGAGAACCCGAAAGCGTCCTAACCCTTAGCCGCAAAGGGTGTACTAGGTTAGGGTCTCGGAGAATAACAAAACCATTCCCACTCGAGCAAAAAAATAAATAAAAATGATATCATGATGATAATATTGAGGCGATAAAAAATGCGTGTGGAAATGGGAAGGGCCGAGGCAGCCACGCCACGCTATGGGATAAGAACGCAAGCGACGAAGAGGAGAGAGGTGGGAGGGGAGAAGATATTATTCGCTTAAATGTATTCCCGTCTGTCTGGCCACGTTTTCTGTGTGTTTTCGGCAGATCGTGTGCGAGACTGGAGAGGGGGGGAGGAGGGAAGGGAAAGGGAGAGTGCGAGGGAAGTAGATAGAGAGAGAGAGAGAGGGTTGGTGCGTTTTTGGGAAGAGAGGGGTTTGGGGGTGTGCGGATTTGGAGGGGAACGGCGTCGGCGGAGGAAGGGGGAGAGAGGGGAGGGTTCTGCCAGGCCATTGACCCGTCGTTCTCTCTCTCTCTCAACCCCTCCCCTCGTGCTCCCCCTCCCCACACCCCTTATTCGCCCTGCCTTCGATTTTCGAACCCCAGAGCAGTAACCCCGAAGATACCCTCCCCCCTTTCCCCTGTCTCTCCCAGCGTATAACAACTCTCTCACACCCCCCACACAGCACGTGTAATCTTCACATTTACATATATATACCCATTTAATATTTGCAGAAACGTATGTTTATGTTCTAAGCGGAATAAACGCGGAGTTCATGACCGTAGTAATGAATCTGTGCGTGGGTTCTGGGTACGTACTCTCCCGGCTTGGTTTCCCTTTCTTCGCCGGTTCAATGCCTCAACGATCCATCCCTCACCCCCGTCACCTCAAAATCCTCCTTTAATAAACGTTTCGGCATCGCCATACCATTATAGATATCATTTGTACTCTTATATTTTGGTTATAAAGCTTTTCTCATCCCACATAGTTTGAATATTCAAACATCCTCCGCATAAATATATATAATTACGCATAAATAATCCGTCTACTTACGCTCTCGCTCCAATGTATTCTTCTAAACTGCATAGCCGCGTTCATTGTAGATGTCTCATGGTCGTACCACTTGATTTGCGAGAGTTTGGGCACTTATTCCTGAGGCGGCGTTTTCCCTTTCTTCCCTCGGTCAATACCTCAACAGTCTATCCGTTGAGGCATTCACGCCGTGCATAACGACCCTCGTTCTTCCACCATCATTACAAGCCTCTCTTATTTGTTCTTATAAACGTGTGCAAATTTGCTTGTGCCAATTCCTAATCCGCATTTCCGACTCTACACAATTTTAGTGATCCATATCTTTCTAGGCTTGCACATTATTATTACTCAATATGCTTGTGCTGGTTAGGGGCGTATGTGATCGCAGTAATGCATGCGTTCTAGATGATTCAAGTGCTTACTCCCGAGTCAGTTTCACTTTCATCTCGCATCTTATGTCGCTACAGTCCATTATTTTAGCGCTTTTAATGCATTATTTTTTCCCCGCAGCATGATCATCAATTGTGTTCGGTGAATGTGAATTTGATTTCCTGTTGTGTGGCATTTCCCCTTCCTCCCCAGGAAAACAAATAAATCACAATTTATTACGAACCACCAAACTTTAATGCTTTTGGATCCAAATAATTTCCTGCTTATGTGTATGCGTGAAAAATTGAGCAATTTTTGCTCGTTGGGTACTCTAGTTCATAAGAAAAAAATCCATGATTTCAATGTTTTTCTCCTCAAATTTGTCTAGTGAGATTGAAGTAATGTGCCCAAGCATCCGTAGTGTACTACTAGTCAGCGGAAAAATGTATAGTAGGTAACAATAGATTATTTTTTCGTAGATTGATGAGGAAGCTGACGGTTAATATGATCAAATACGAGCAACTTGAGCCTTTTTTTCCACCTTCAAGTAATCGAAGCCTTTCAATAACGCAGAATTATCTTCTTTTGTCCAGCTTTTTACTGCAGTAATAAAATTTTGATCGAAAAAGTATATACGAAGAGAATAATTCATAAAAATTCCGTGCTTATAAATTTCGATGGGAGATTTTGTTTGAAAGAAGTTTGGGATCGCCCTGTGGTAACTTTCGTTCTCATTTCCGCACGAGGAAAGTCATTGGCATTCTCCCTCTCCCACCCCTTTTTCCATCTAAATATATCCCTCCTCCCTGCTTCATCCAACCCTCTGTCTCTCCGCCCACCTCCTCGATCCTTCTGCAACCCCTCCTCTCTTCGCATACACCCCTTGGATCTCACCCCCTCCCCCTCTGGGCCTATCCCAACCCAAAGCAGCGCACCCTATCCTTCTCCCCTTTTTCTCTGCTGGCATCAAACCCTTCTTATCCCCCCTCCACTCTTTACCCCATCCTTTCGGGCGCTACCCTTCGCCGCGTTGCAGAAAGTCTTCGTGGCTTATTACGTGGGATCGACTTTGATTCTCCTCCCCCAAAGCATACCGTTCCGCTGCGATACTATTGGAAAAAAGGAAGAGCTAGCCTTTAAACGTCATAAACTGTCGTGAATGCGTTTGAATTTTCTGACGAAGAAAAACACTACCATCGTAATACGAGATGAGTTATGGATAAAATCGGTAAGGTTCTATCAAAAACGTTTTCGTCTATGTAATGTGGACTCTATTCTACTGATTTGATATGTTTTTGAATTCTCTCGGCAATGAGAGTAACTCCTTTGTGCCTTCATCGGCAAGAGTCTCCCAGTATTCTTCGTGTATTATCTACGTTAGTTACAAATGTAATTTTTTCGAAGTATTTTCTGAATTTCCGAGATTTATCTTTCCAAATGCAGTTTAATTGAATCTCTTGCAATCATTCTCAGTTTAAGTTTCGTCCAACCATCAATCCCTAGCCAAGAGTTTTAAAAACATTTTCAATATTTTGCATCCCAGTTATGTTAATATATACCTGAACTAAATGCAGTCATTTCTCTTATTGAATAAATTTAATCTTAGTTTGTTTTGCATGAGCATAGCAATCGGATATGGCCACTGCTACAGGCCTCCTGATATTAACTTAGATATTAGAATCAATATTTATTTATATTTATAATACATCGCTCGAATCTATCGTGAGCCATTGTGCTACATTTCGAACTTATTTATGAATTTGAAATCTATTTTAATTCTATTAGGTTTTCCAGTGCATAGGGTTTTGCTGTTAATTAAACTTTTTATTGCTATACTATTGCTCGTCGGTCTAATTCAGTGAATGCTCACCAATTAGTGCAATATGAAATTTTGCTAAATTCAAGCTCGACAATCGCACAGTAACGCTCGTCTTTTGTCATTTTTTTCCCTTCGCACGCGTTCCTTGCCCTTTCCCCATCCACTCTCTGCTCCTTATCCTCCCTCCTCTCTTTTTACCCCTTCTCCTTTTCTCCCCTTCATTCTTCCTCTCCTTCTTCCCATTTGTCTTTCCCTCTCTCGTCACTCCTGTTTGTATACAGCGAGAGAGAGAGAGAGAGGGACGCCAAAGAAGATGAGGGAGTTAGGCTGCTACCCACAGTGAAAGGGAGCAATGAACGTGTGGTCGTTTTAAACCTTCTCTTCTTGAGTGATATTCCAACTCGCATAAGTGATGCCACGTCCAATCCTTTTGCGCTCATTCTCCTCTTGAAACTCTTCTCTCACTGAAGTATATTTATACTCACTCGATCTAAACCTTAGTGGTCGCAAAAGATTAGCGTTCTTAGATTTCTGAATGCCTCGCAGAGTTCCCAAAGAGAGTGCTACTCATGGAATTCCCTGGGCCTAAGATAGCGTAAAGGGCGGTGGACTGGGACAATGTCCTTTTTAACAGTTCTTTCTTTTTCCTCCGATCTTATATTTCTCTGTCTCCCATCCCTTTACTCTCACTTGGGGTTTGGTCTTCCTCCAATGTTATCTCTTTTCTCATATGCCTTTACGTAGGATTTTTTAGTCCCCAACTCTCTTCCCAAAACTGTGCATGTCACTTTAAATTACAATATTTTCGTTTCATTTCTTGTGCGTCATATTCGCGCGTTGACAATTTCTCTTTTTTATTGCATGAGATGGAATAATTCGTCACCTAATTATTCTTCATAATAGGGAGATGAGTGATAATAATTCAACAAATTCATGGACGAGGAGCCTGTTAGGTATCTTTCTTCATCATGCCAAGCATATTTATATTTTAACAAAAATATATATTGACAATATTAATGGAATTGGATACTGAAGTACTGTCTCCTGTTTCATTGAAGTGAACTTTTTTATTATCATATGCGATAATAATAATAATTAACTCATTTATTGCTCTAGGAGTTTTAACTCCTTTGGAACATAGAAATTTTTTAAGTGGTGAGCAGTACAATTAACATAGTAAACTGGAATTAACATAGTAAAACTGGAAAAGAATAATTTCTTTTTCTAACAGAAAAACGAACATTAAACATACCAAGAAATAAATAACACAACCTTAAAAAAGGAAATTTAGCTTAACAAATGAAACAAGAACTAGATTACTACTTCTAACACAACAATAGGTATTAATCACATGCGATCGGATATTAGTAGAAATTGACACTGTAATACTTGATGCCAGGGTTGGACTGTCCTGTTTTATATTAAGTTATGCAAAGAGGTGAAGCACTGCTTATGATCGGAGTATCGCAAATCGGAAAGGCTAAAGTTTTCTGCTCGGCACGCAACTGCCTTTTGAGAGCCACGTGTGAGAGAGAGTCTTTCCCACTTCGCGCGATCTACGTTTCGCGAATCGCGATGCGAGTGGCGTGGGCGTCTCTCTCTGGGCGATGCGCTTTTGTTTTTTTTTCCTTATTTCTTCCCCGCGCGAATTAAACGGCGGGAAAGCGTAATGGCGGTGGACTGGGACAACGTCCTTTTTAACAAGTCGTCCTTTTTTTCCTCCTCCTCTACTTGCTTGCTCGTCACTCCTCTATTTCTCCTGTCGTATCCCTTCCACCGCTCTGAGGTTCGCCCTTCTTCCATCTCTCGTCTCATCCAGCTTTAAAATCCGATCCCTCCGCCAGTCCCTTTAAACTATTCCCACGAACTCTCTCTCTCTCTCGCGCGCATTTTTTTAATTTCACCTTTCGCTTGTTTTCCTTTATTATTTTTATTCACGGCATGCGATCTACTTAGGGGTAGCGGCGCAGGTCTTGTTCATGCGCTCCACTACTCTAGATATTTAGACTCTCGCCTCTCCTCGATCGAACGTGTTCCGTCGCGAATTTGTTTAATGCGTTACACATCTCCACATTTTTATATGAAATAACTTTGTTCTGAATTCAGGTCGGGTTTCTTTTCGTCTAGTTTTGCGCAATATGTAATCTGCGAAAGCATGTATTTTCTTCTCCTCTTAGCGTTAAAATAAAAATTTCCAAGTTCCCAATTACTATAAATGCTAACTTTTTTCAGTACATCATTGATTATTTTGCCATTATCATCTCATTATTTGTATTCAGCCGATTTACTCAATTCTTCAATTGTATAATCATTACCATTACGTTTTCTTTATCCCTATTCAACTCCGAGAAGTAATGAATACGGGCACAATTGTTTCCACCCATTTTTTCGCATTATGATGCTAATTAACTCTGTATTCAAGTTATTTTTAAGTAAACTGTGCTGTCTATATTGCATTCTCGGGTTCGAGGCTCCCTTGGGAGGTTTTACATCACCCTGAGCTTGGTTACTCTGGTAAAAAATGAAAATGATCCCTTATTTCTTTACGATTCAAGTAGCATTTAAATTATTGCGATAAGATTTTAATTTTATTTGAAGAGGTCTAATGAGAAAATGTGGATTATTTTTTTTTATTTTACTCTCCTCTGGCTTCATACCATACTTTCAAACGCATTACTTGGTGTGATATCATGTAGGTAATCATTTATCTATGTATTTATTTCGAACTCAGTGTATAGCCGTTACGGTAGACCGTTAGCATAGGGTTTCGGTTTCGGCATGAAATTTATAAGCTTGGACGATGGTGCACTGGTCTGGCTTTCGGGGTACGAATATTTTTTTCGGCGTGGAGGGAGTCTCAAGTGCTGCGGGCCAGCATCCAATCACTCTATTTATAGACCGAGGAGCTCTGCCCTCTTTTCCTGCCCACTGGCCACTTCATCTCTCTCCCCTTAAAACTATTTTTCTGCAAGTTGGAGAGGAATTCCAGGGTTTTCAGTCGTTGATCGCTTAAAATTCCTAAGTACTTATATTTTATTACGTTCAGGGCTAGCGTTGTGAACTTAAAATATATTTCTGCTTTCGTAAGACGCAAGACTTTCAGTTAATAGATAATGACCTCTAATTCCTGTGTAAAAATGATTACGTGTGCTCCTTTGCGTGCTAATGGATGGATAGAAATTTTCATTTTTGTTATTTTTTGTCTATTGTTGATGGCGACCGGGGAGTGCAGTTTTTTGCCGACCTTCATGATTCTTTGTCGAGTCAACTTGTACACTTTATTTTCATTCACAGTACAGTCCACTAATTTTCTTTGAAGTTGAGTTTTGCCTACTGCGTTAGTGCAAAAACATGTATTAATCTCTTGAATAGTGTGACTTAAAATTAATTAGACGTTAAATTTGGTAAAACGAATATAATTTACGAATTCGAGGCTTATAGAGTCAAACGAGATTCTTTCAGGGAGAAAAACCATTGACTTGATTCATGGAGTTAAAGAAATCGAAATGAAAGTACATTCATGCTCTTCTCAATGCTAGAGCAAAAAAAATAAAGTGATTTCTCGGCTGAGGAGTCGAGGTGAGTTTTGAACCCAGATCGAGGTCACGGACGACCCTGTAGACGGCGTTTAAGCAGCGCCCGCAAGGTCACCGCGCGCAAATTGACTCGTAGGGGAAGTTCCGTTTCTAAGAAAACGAAGGGAAAAGAGTACTAGAGTATTGGGCGGAAGAAAATCTTTGTTTGTTTTTCTATCGCTCTTTTATAAATCGGCCGCAGAGGAGAGACCTGCTTCACCTATCAATCCTCACAATAGTTATAAGTTAAAACTGAAAGTTTATCGTTCACTAATTAACACAATTTACGGTCATGTTGTGAGTATAAATTAAAAACTTCTTCTACAATTTTCTTTCCTTTCATAAAAGTTCGAATAAAATGAAATTTTGTTAATTCTATCCAAGGCGATTAAAATAATATCTGCACGAGAAAGATGCACACCTATGCAAACAACATCAACTACACCTTGTCATATTATCTACATGATGATTACGAGTAACACTATGGTGACAGCGATGCTATGCCTACTTCACTACCTCAATTATACCATGCTAGCTAGGCATCACTGGTGTAACTACGCTTGACGTTCAAACTTAGCTATGCTAAGCCATTTAAGCTACGCTAACTATGCTACGCTAGCGAAGCTACGTTTTGGTTACTCAGCTCGCTATGCTGCGCTGGCGATTTTGCGGAAGGGAGGATGTGCGGAGAGGTATAGATAGGGAAAGTGATCTCCCTCAAAACTCACCCCTTCTCCTCGACCCCTTCCGCCCGCTTCACTCCACACGATGAGGAGGGAGGCGATCCTCCCTTCGAGCCGGGGTTACTGCACCGACAATACTTCCTTTTCTTCCCTCCAGAGGGATTGCGTAACAGCGTGGCGCTATGTCTGCGGCCGTAATTTTAAAATCACGAGAATGAAGATGGTCGCGTTTTTTAATTTTGTATCAGTATATCAAGGTTTTAATGTCCCCTACGACTTTTACTCTTAGCAGGCAGAATTTTTGCGAGAATCTCAGAATTGCTATTCGAAAAACTAGAGCGGAGACAGATTCAATCCTCATTTATTCCCTTCCAAACGTCAGTCTTCCTCAGAAAACATTTTTAGGGCTGAAACCATTACCGTAATAAGTGCTATATTTAAAAAATATTTTTTGTTCTTGTACGAATTTTGATAAATGGCACAGTTCTTTTTCACTTTCCAAAATGATCTACGATATTTCTTAGCATACTTTTATAAAAGTATATTTAGCTTTGTTTTCAGAAAATTTTGAATTACAAAGTATTACATTCCAAAACATACGAAGGATTAAATTCTTTTTTTTTTATTTTTTTAAGAGCACCATGTCAGTGAATATGAATTTGAGCAGGTCATTTGGTTCACCTAAGATCACGCGGTGATAATAATGATGCAAAGATGATCGATGCTACAAACTGATGATCGATGAAAACATGCTATTTATTAAAACTCAGCGTAATGACTCCAGTTGGGAGATCATTAATTTTCATTAGAATTTTTTTTGGCTTAATCACCAACATGCATTTGGATTGGCTGCCCATTCAATTCGTTAATATGGCATTTTTATTATTGAAAATGAAGGCCACGGAAGAATTGCCGATGAATTTTTACTCATTTTTTGCCTAACTGGAATTGCATCCGTGAACATACATCCATTCCAGACTTCAAAGGAATCAGGCGATTCGACAAATGACGTGTAATTAATAGGTTTCGACTTCATATCCGTTACCAATTGATTGTGTAGAGGAAGTACTCAGGAAATCCAATTTAGATTAAATTTATATGTCGGAAGCATTTTTCTTCTCTCTGAAAGGGAAAGTGTTATTTTTACGGAAATGTCATTTCAGGTATTTTAAATCTACGCCTGATTTTGATTAAGGTCTGTTAAATATCAGCGCCAATACTATAGATAGGATTTTTAAGCTTTATGGCATAATAACAAACTCCACATCTAGGGAGATAGCTTAGGATTTATTGGCATAATATTTTTCGTAAAATAACAAGAAGTAATATTAAATGTAAAACAGTAGTGAAATTAGAGGATAATGTTGAAGAATCTGATTTCTCCCGCGCAGCCAACTTCAGCTTTGTGTAAACATCAAGAGGCCAATTAAAAGTCGACAAATTTGTAAGAGATCAGCACTATCAAATCGTGTGCAATATTACTGTTGTATATACGAATATCAATCCAAAACATATTTTATTGTAGATAAAGAGAATGAGAAAAACATATAAGGAGATTTTGTGCGAAAATTATTTCAGAATAATTAATAAAAAATAATAACCATTGTCTAGAAAGAATGAATAACAATTTGTATGTAAAAGTAGTTCACATATCTTTATTGTTTTTGCAGCAATAAAAAAGACATCGTAAGCAGGGTTGGAAAAATAACTTTTCAGCATCGTCGGCACTCATATTTTTTATTACTGCGGCCATAAACCTGTCTTCTCGTAGAACAACCCTTTCGTAGTGCTCGGTTTTACTTCTCCAACCATCAATCCCATCAAATATCCCGTTAAAACCAATTCGGATTTATTATTATTTTTCGCAACCCCTGCCATTCCCCCCAGAATGTGACGCACCCGCCACGTTTTCGACGGGACGGTTGCCATGCCAACCAGAACCAGCCGAAAACCGTCCGGCGGCGCCGTGAGCGGGCGGGCGGTGTGGTTGGGGCGGCGGAGGTTCATCGATTGCGAAATTTCAGAGATTTGGGCCCGCCACCGCGCGCGTTCCAACCGCTTTCACTGTCCTCTCCACCCTTCTCTCTTGTTCCTTCCTTCCCACACACCCCCCCTGACGCCAGACCGTCTGAAAAAAGATTCACCCCTCCCTCTCCGTCCCTGAACCTTGCCCAACACCTATGCCATTGTCCTTTTGAACCCTTTTCCCTTTGCTGCTTCGCCTTTGCTCAAACTCTTCCTCTGGAATCGCGATAGCAAGTGGCCTTGTGATTTCTTTTGCATGTAATTCGTAGGGCTGATAGAATGTACCGCAGTAGTCTCATTAAACTTTCACACTTACTATATTCTATCTTTTGAAGAGCCTATGTCTGAGTTTTCCTTATCCAAAACGCCTCAATTCCAGCGCTGAATCCATTTTTTAAACAAGTTAATACATCTTGATTCCTTCTTTGCAGTTTTACATTGAATACAGTAATAAATTACGTAATTATGTATCGCAGGGTACTTTTTTTAAAGAGTTGCCAACTGGGTTTTGTAGTTATCCTTTTATATTCACAATTATTCAATCGTGTTAACGCATCGGTTCAGCAATATCTCAATTCTGCTTACATCTATATCTATTGGAAAGAAGAAAATAGAATTTTTTAATGCAAAGTACGCCCCAGGAAAAAACATTAACGAATATCATCAGCAATATTTTCTCTGTGAAAATCGGTGCTCACACGTGCGTAACTCAGTCAAATAGCTTATAAAATAATCTAATGAGAAATATTTTTATCATCCATCAAATTGCTGAAGTCGGTCCCACAAATCGTGCACCAATACGCAATCTAGTTTCCGATTCATGAGACAGTGTCAAGTGATGAGTAGTGGGAAATGAAATTACCCTCGTTGTTTTTTTGCCAAATTATTTCCTACGTTTGAACGGTGACCGGAATGGAACGAAACGTGCGCCGTGATTGAAATCAAATCCGTGGGCTATTTTTTTAAATGTGGACCCAAAAAATCAGTTAACTCACGTGGAATCTTTCTCATGCGCTTCCGTGTGTGCCTGTCCACTCGGGTCAGCGATAAGTTTATTTTTCTTTCGGAAAATCCATATTTTCCGCAGGGGAATTAAAAAAAGCATATGAGACGCACAGTGGTGTATTCTCCTGCCCCCTTCGTAATGGGGATGAGGAGGGTAAAATAATGGAAACATTCATTTTCGGCGAATTCTGCGAATCCTGTGGGTTCTTTTGAGGCTTACCGTAATCACTTTTTCTCGTAGCTTTATGTCCGATTGCGTTTTTTTTTCTTTATTCGCATACCCTGCCACACTCCTTCCGACTATGGAGTAGATCAACCCTCCCACAAACACCGTATGGTATGCCGCGTGCGGCCGAACCCTCGCGTGCCCGGTCCGCTACGTCCAGCGCTTCAACCTTACCCCTACTCATTTGTACCCTTCTTCTTTGCACAAAAAAAACACGCTAAAGTTTTTCCTCACACGCTCTACTCTTTATTATTTCAAATGTTTTATTTTGTCTTCCTTTCATCCTCCATTCCCTTTCCTATTTCTCCCTCTCTCCCCCCCAATAGGCTTCCTCCCCTACACCTCCTCCTTCCCCCGTCTTCCCTCTCTTTTCCCTTGATCCTTCCCGTTTCAAAGGCCAATGCTCTCCAAGTTTCGGTTTGGGGCTGGTCAGGTTCATTGCCCCCCCGCAGTCCTCTCTCTCTTTCTCTTTCACTCTCCGTTGCGGAAGGGACACCACACACTGGGTCTATCGCTCTATGAATGTGTGCGTCGCGAAGTATATATAAATAGCCAGCGTCTCTAGGTGTGTGTGGGGGGGGGGGGGGGTTCTTTCTTTCCCGTGTAGAGCCACGCCAATATCTCACCGTAAATTTTTGATCAATCGCTTATCGATGGATTTAGATCCTTCCTTCAAACGCGAGTTTAAAAATGACTTTAAGACTGTCACTCTAATCGATAGTTGAGACTGGAATGAAGAAATAATATTCACAGCGGATATTGGAAGAGTTTTATCGGGTTTTGCGAGAGTGTCTGTGTTTTTATCAATTCGTTCTTAGTTATGTGCTAGCTCAAGTGTAATCACCTCAAATGTTGATTTGACAGGTTAGGTAATATGTTCACTCTCCTATGACTAAGTCTGGAGTGAGCTCTACCCTAACCTATCCAAACCTGATTGCGGATAGAATCAGTGAGTGATTCTAAGTTTTAGACGTCTAAGAGCCCACGAAAAAGGGACGAAGTACCACCTGCCTAGTGAGAGTAAATTGTCCTCTTTAAGTGAGACTAGGTACCTTTCCTTCGGCTCATGTAACTTTTCTTTTGAGTACGTACCCTTGATTATGTAGCACCTATTCTCCATCGAATATCGAGGAGAAGTATTCCTTAGGGCAGGGGTTCAACGACCAATCTATAAACACATTGGATGTGCGAATCCCAGAGCTGTCCAAGTCTACCCGTCTGTTGATACATGGGAGACGTGGATTTGAGGGATCGTTGGAGCAGTACCTTCACCGTCCTCTCTCGCATCCAACGTCCGTACAAAGTGAAAACTAACAGACGGCCAGCTTGGCAATTGTGCGCCCGCGGACTATTACCTAATTGCATACGCCTATGTGGACTCCGAAGGCCCAGAATTTGTGCTGTGCTGTCTCCACGGGTATAGATGGACGTCACTATGAACCACAGCAATGCCTACACTGGGCGGAAATAAGTCAGCCAATTTTCAAGAGCAAATGAGTTTGACTGATAGTTTATGCGGCTCTAGTTTTTGTGGTAACTGCTGTTATTCGATCAGTTTATTTTTATTGCTTTTTTCATTTCCATTCCCTTCATCCGCAAACATACGTTTGACTCTGCACACTAAATATATACCAGGTGAAAATTATTTTTCCTGGATTTTTAACGGTATATAGCTTGTGGAATTCAGATAATTTGAGGTATTTTTTCCTGCTGGACTAATAACCGTGGCAGATATAATTATTAGCCATTTTGATGTGATTCCCAGCTACACCAAGCTCTCAATTAATTACACTATTTTCCCCACAGTATATGACACACATCAAATATAAAACCGATATTTTCGTTTTTAATTATTAAATTCAACCATGCTGGAGATTGATAGTTAGCTATCGATCAGCTTAGGGGTGATTTTCTTGTAAATTCCACAGCCATTGTGATGGTGAATCTCTTTTATTTTCCTGTTATATGGTTTGTACTCTAATAAAATCGTAATTTGGCATCTCTAAATACGTCAAAGACTGGACCCTCTATATTTTAGTGATGCATCTCTGATAAATGTGGTGCACGGCTCTAATTGAAATTGTCAGTTAGCTGTGATTTCTTGTTGCACTAAAAACATGAACTGGAGTTTCATGCGCATGCCTTTCGTAACTTTGTATGCATTCGGTATGTACCGAGCCCGGAAGTAGATTCTCTCGTAATTCTGTTACGGATTTAAAACCATCCCATGTCGGAGAAACACCGACAGATACTCTTTCGTACAAATTACACGAAAAATCAATTACACCGGGTCCCTTTCCCGATCTCAACGGTGAATGACCTCTACGATCCATTTTCACATTAGCTGAGAAAACAATCCATATTTATTTTTTTCTATAGATAGAAAGAGATTTTATTTCAGTGCTTTCTTTGCGCTTTTCCAATTCTCGACCTTTCTCTATGTTATGGAGAATTTTCAATCTTTTGGACTGCTTTGATGATTTCAGCGTAATTAATTGCTCAAGAGTTACCTACGCAATAAGTTGCCTTTTTATGCCTCATCTCGAAGGATTCTCTTTCCACCGCATCTCACAGAATTTACCATCTGCATAGTGTCTAATTGGCGAAATAATGTATTTCCCGATAGAGAGGCATTCGTTACTTTATTTTGTATTTGTTCGAACTGATTCCAAAGCTCTTTTTACGCCCCTCGAGGGCTTCAAACTTCGTTTGATAAATATATGTGGAATAATCAATTAAGTAATTATTATTTATTTTCAAAATCATAAGTTAATACTTACCACGATGTCAAGACTGAAAGATCGCGACTCAGGTAATATTCATAGGTAATGTAAAAGCCCGTTCAAAACAACTTAACTAGGCGTAACTATGGAGTGGAGCACTTAAAAATTGCTGTTACTGGTTCACAACAACTTACAGTGGCATTAGACGACTTGTAAATGGACATTAGTTGTAAAAAGATCAAATACCTCTTGCAAGTAACCAGTACCAAGGTAAATAACAATACCTATCAATAGCCACATGAACTATTCCAAGTTCTCTTTAATCTATTTCACCACTGATAACACGGTTTAAGCTTTGATTGGTGAAATATTTCACTTTAAGGTTTTGGCGATATTAAGTTAGCTCATGCCAAGTTGAGTTGTTGAGCTCAATTTTTTCAAAGAGAGTTCTGAAAAGAATAAATGCATCAAAGAGGTCCAAGGTCATCATAAGTGGACCCTTGCGGTGTCCTGACAGGAGTCAACTCTAATTCTAACATGAAGGGAGCAGCTTAAATATTCACTCGTGGACTGAGTTTTATCGTCCGTCCGATTTGCTTTTTTATCAAGGGCTTTAAAGCGAGCCGTTGATCAATGCTTTTCTTCCGTGACAGTCGCGATACATTGTTATTACGATCCCTAATTAGTTTCAACCCCATTTTTCGTAATTCGTGCATGAGTTCCCAATGAGTGATTGTAAAGGCGATCTTTGGGCGGCAGGCTTAAAAAAAGATTACTATATTTTAAAAATAATGCCGTCTATTTCTCTGCGGCAGCTGGTGAGTGTGTTTTTGCAAGGTTATTCACCTCTGCTTCCCCCCCCACCACTTCCCCATCTCACTCCATTACTCCCCCCTCCCCTTCCTCATCCAAAATTCCCCACCAGGGTCGCCCCCCCAGGGTGGCAAGGATCATGCTGGTGCACAGACCCTGAAAAAAAAACCATGGCCACACCCCTATCTGCATAAGAAATCCCCGGAAAAGGCGGAGAAAACAATTTTTTATCATTATCTCCCCTAGGAATAATTTATAATGCGGTTGAAGAATTTAAAGTAGCGAGACGGAGTGCCTTCCCTGTGTAAAATTTGTTTATTTAGGCATATCCTTATCCTTTATTTCCTCCACAAATTTTATTTGGACTTGGGACCTAACCGCGGCTTAAAAAATGTAATTCTCATGATTTCTTTCACGCTTGCGATATTTCGTCAGGGCCTTGAGATATCAAGGCCAAGAACAGTGAGGTATTGGTATTGTTAAGTGTTGGGGAAATAAATTGTTCAAAGCCCAACACCTTCATTAATAAATCTTACACAAAGGTAATGACTCAAAAACTGCTAAAAGCATGGAGAAACATATTTTTCACCAATTTTTCCCACCAATGTCTCGTAAACTTTACTGTCGTGCTACAAACTTTACTCTTTTATATTTTTTCTTCTAACAAAAAATTATCTTTTCAAATTGATCTCCCCTTTTTTAAAATAAGTTACCTATTGAATGTTTACAACATGCTACTTCGTTAATGTATTAGTTTACTTTTATTGCCACATTTTCCTTTTATTTGCCAATTAAAGGTTCTAAATAAAATCTACTTCCCCCGCAGCTAACGGAATTTTATCGCAGTCATAGGAATGTGTAACAATTAATTCACACAAAGATGCATTTTTTTAATCTATTCCAGAGGTTAAGCAAATTTTCGAATATAAGATCGTTTTCATAGATTGTAATTTTTGTAAAATGATAGCAATTAATCGCATAAATAATTGCTAAATTAGTCCGGCTGCGACCTCGTCTTTCAATTCCAAAGAAAAATTTATATTTATTTCCATTCGTCGTAGAACTACATTAATATCCAGAAAAATGGTTAAGTTTTAAATGTATAATCCCCCTGCGTATCTTTAACCCGCTACATAGGTATCTTTTCTGTGATGTGAATTATCACCTTACGTACAAACCTAGTAAGGCCGCAAATTTATCCGTCACGAATTTTCTTCCATCTTCGAGAAATTTAAAGACGCTCCCCGCAACATATCAAGTTTAGGGAGAGGGTAAATTGTTTCCGTTTGCCGTTGGAAAACGAATCTTATTTCCCCCTTTTGGGAATCAATTGAACTTCTCGAGTGCGCTCTCTCTCACGAGGCGGTTATTTGAGGAGCTCAAGAGAAGAGGGCTCTTTGAAACGAGACGGTGAGAGTGGTGAGGCAAAGAGACGCTCGAGGCATTCTTTAAAGTTTTCTTTCGCAGCAAAAGTTTCTATCATCGCTCACGACTACGAGGTTACCTTGAGACCAGAAAAATAAAAAAAATAAAAACTTTATGCGATTCGTTTCCTCACCGTAATAAAATAAGTGGTTTCACTCCTTCCCCATTAATTCCCTCATTCTCCATGGACTCGAGCTTAATTACTCTCCCCGATCTAAGTGAGTGTATATGGGTTCGTGTGTAATACCTAAGTGGTATTTTACTTTTATTTTCTTCGTTAAATTTTTTTACCGTTTGATAGTTTCGGTGTGCGCTCGATCTCATATTTCGGAGAATTTTATTGATTATTCCGATATTAATTATCGATTATTTTTTTTATAATCGATAATTAATATCGGTTTATATTTATTATAATTTCCGATTATTAATATTTTACAAGAAAATATAATGTTAGATGAAATAAATATTGCGCGAGATGTTTACGATTTTCGCAAGAATTAAACCGACGCAATATATTAAAATTTTGGTTGTGAATTGGGGTGAGGTACTTGCTTTTTATATTTTATGTTCTCACATTTTATTTGGCGCACCTGCGCCTATGCAAATGTCATTGAAAGATGAAGATGCATTTATCATCCAGAATGGTCTAAAATTTATCGCTTTCGTACCCCTTTACACTGCCTTATAAACCTCTTGTATTGTAAGTTTGTTTGAATTTTTATTCTTTACGTAGTATTTAAGCGTTTAAATGAATAACTACCAGGCACTGTCTTATTCTTTCCGTAGGCTGACGGTTTATGTATAAAAAAGTATCGACTTACTTTGTACATAGAGATATATAGGATTGGAGTTTGGATGTATCCATGATCTTTTCTACGTTGTTTGAACTCGACCACGATACCTATTTGCACATTTAATGAATACCGAGCAGGATTTTTTTTTTCCTTTGGGTAATTATATATATTATAAAGTCAGCATTTCATTACGCTAGATTTTTTATTACTTACGTATTAAATATAATTATCCCAAATTTTGCCGGAGTCGGAATAACTACAGTACTCCTCATATCTTTTTCCTTGGTATTTTCATTTTCGTCCGGGTCCCTAATTTTTCTCCACATTGCGCATCCCGTCTCTCTTTTGTTTGAGGAGCACTGTCGTATGCACACGGCGTGCACCTCTCTCTCTCTTTCTGCGCATGCGCCATGGTCACGCGTGTCCCTCCCGCCGTGTCGTTGCACTCCGGCCGAGCCTTTTGTGAGCACGGCTATCTGCGTGTAATCCTCACGAGTGCGTTTTCCGGATTGGACCCGTTTCGTCTCTTTCCTTTTATTTTTTTGATCCAACTAAAAAACATGTTTCCATTTTTTTCTTATTCATTCCCTCTCCTCATCGCTTACTCTTCCACTTGCAACGTGCGAAAATTGCAATGCCCCTGCGGAATTCATAATTTCATCCTTCCATTGTTTTTTTTTCATCTCTCCCAGACTTTCAGCTATCCTGGTCCTCCTGTTTCCCTGCCATCACGTCTACGTACCCTTCCCTTCCCAATTCACGTAGCTAGCTTAAAATTAGCCTTGCCTTTGTCATGCCGTTCGCCTCGCCTGTACATTCCTGAAAAGCATCGCGGCAACGAACACCTACTACACAGGGTTTTTTAAAAATTTCGTCCATTATAGATGTCCAGGGTCAGTTTCCGGTATAGAATTCGATCCTAAAAACATGTAAATCAAAACAATTTTTTATTTTCAATGAAACATCTTTATTTTTATTTTTACAATAAAGTCCTTGCATTAGTCTCTTGTATATACCTATGATAAACACATCTCAAGTACTTACAAAACTCAGTGTTTCAATCACGTGATTTCATGATAACTCATAATTTATTGAACTATTCATTACATTTATTTTTTTATTGAATCGGTTCATGTAATTCATGATAACATATTTTTGCCAACTGATACTCCTCAGAGTGAACAATGAAGGAAGGAGTGAAATAGCTGTAACTAGCGTTTCAATTGCGTATGGTAGAGTTATGCATTAAAGAAGTATGTATTCCGAAATATGACTGGGCATTTGACTAGATACATTTCAATATTTTATGGTGGGAATAAAAACTGTTAATATTTTTTTGAGGGGATAACCAAGATAAAAATGTAATCAACTTTTTGTCGAAGGAAATTATGGTGCTCCTCCAAGCCTAATTGCTGAGTCATCTTCTCGTCTTTTTTTCGGATAGCACTGATTTTGGAATCATCATTTTTTCGTAAGGTGCATAGCATATTAAATTAATTGAGTCATCCACTTGGTCGCGCGCCGCAACATTCCAATAAAAAGCCTCCATTCATTCACCGGTGGTTCCACTCGAGAGAATCACTTACTCATTCCTCTGAAGGGGATCGAGGAGGAGGAATTGGCCTCCTCGCGTCAAATCAGTCGTGTTGTTTGTTGTTGCCCAGACTCTTCGTCTCTCCTCCTCAGTCTTGATCCGTGCTGCGTCTCCAAAACACGTCTCCTCCGACTCAAGAGAGGAGAGCGCTTATATTCCGCGTGAGACTTTTTAGGAATATTAATTGGTGCGGAGAAAATACATTGGGGGAGAGGAAAAAAAGCGGAGGCGCCGGCATGTTTGGTTTACCGAGTCTCGGGCTGGGATTGGTGGTTGCCAAGGGGGAACGGATTCTTTTATTTTTTCGTTTGTTTTTTTCTCTTCTCTCTTTTTTTTCAAGAGGGCTCAAGGGGATTAGGGGAATACTGATAGGTGGTGGTTGGATGTGAGCCCGTTTTGATGGTAGGGGTAGCAAGGAGTAAGTCCCTTGCTATTCCTTCAGTCCACCCCCTCCCTTCCAAACCATCCACCACTCCCTCTGTGGAGAGAGCAAGGACCTCTGATGATTAATGGCGTTGTTGGTGGAGTTTCAGAGCCCAGCCGCCAGGGGGTGTGGAAGACGCAGGTCGGCCACATCCGTCGCCGCCATCAACCGGGATGTTGTTGGGGTAGTCCTCCTTTGCCAGGGAAGGAAGCGGGGTTTCTGCAGAAAACCAACAGTTGGTGTTCTTCCTTAGAAATATCTTCCGATGGTTAGACCCACCCTAATCCATTGGTTCGATATATTGGGATGGTTAGCTGGATAGTTGTCACTCGGATCTAGAATTGATTATACTCCATATTTTCAGCCAGGTTGATCGACAGGTTGGTCCATGTAAACATACCCTCACTGGCAGAATTCTTAATAAGTAGATTTTATGAGCTTAAAATCAGGCAACCCGTGACTAAGATCTAGATGCTACTCAAGAGGAGAAAAATAAGCTAAGGTTGAGTTATACCTACATATTTAATTTCCAGAAAAATAGCTTCTAAAGTTCAAGTGGATGGGAAAAGAAAAAATATATTTTTCAGGTATTAAGGAGACACGTCAATAGAAGAATTTTTATTCTTACTCAAAGGTAGCTGGCCCATCGGAGAATAAAATATCTCCCAAACTCACGGTATTCTGAATCTCCTTTGGGAGCTAAAGCTGCTGCAAAAATGAATATTCAAATAAAATTTTGTTGTTATATGCCCTCATTTTTTTATTAGCAGAACTTACAATTCCATCTTCACCTAAAAAAAACGATCCGCATGATGATAAACTATGCTGATTCCCTCTTCACCAATCCTGTAGGTCATAGACGAGGAGGAAATTGATGTTTTTGTCCCACTTGATTTCCAGCTGAGACGCGGAATGCATCAGGCATTACCTCGCAATTAGGAAAGTTTTCGCGGTACCCAGACTCTTCGTTCGGTATTTTCTCGCGTAGGAGGAGTTTGATAAGAATGGGTACTGTACCGTATCATGATTTCCAATTTGGAATGAGAAGCAGGGGAGACGAATCTTTTTGCCCGATGCAACCACGCTGTAGGTTTTTTATATGGGAATCATCTGTGACTATATTTTCAGTATTATGCGCCAAAGAATGTCGTTTATCCATTAAAAATCTGAAAATAGTAGCGTGAATCATATCTACGCATGACTAGTTTTAGGATAGAGATAGGCGAAAATTAGAAATGAAATGTATTTTTTTCTTCAGAGAATAAATAGGAATGTTTGTAAATATTTGAGGACCATTATAATTATTCGATCAATTGAAATATGCCCTTGGAAATTGCATTTATTTTTCATTTGTTAGTAAAATACTTTTTTCATATTTTAATTGATTAAAGGCAAGTAAGTAATGTATGCAACTATTTCTAAGATCAGGCTTAAACATAATATTTGTCTGCAACTATTTCTTTTTCCTCAAGTTAATCTATTATTATGGTGCTGAATAGTTAGTGGTGTTTTCTACTAGAGAAATCTACAAATGAAAATAACGAGATGTCTTGAAAAGGCCCCTCTTATCCGCGTGTGAGGGTGCATTTTTCAGACTGAAAAGTTGATGTGTCTTATCTTTTGGAGTAACCTAAGATGTGAGAATCCCTTTAGGGCCCTATCAAGTATTCAAGATCCCATTCCGTCCGTAAGGCTTATGCGTACGGACTTAGACTGCAACCACGAGAATCTTATTTCTTTTGGCCTTTCCTTATTGGAGGATATGTATTCTTCCTAACCCCATGCGTTTTTCCTTAGACTCCAATCCATGGATCTAAAAATCGTATTTAATTTGTTAGACTTATCATTTTTCAATTATTTATGTTCATTTTTATTCTTAGAATTCTTTAAAATAACCTGTTGCATCCTCGTAAAATTTAATGGCAGTCACCAGATAGTTTTTCAAATACATATCACTTACGCTGAATATATGAGAGATTATACTTCAGTTTCATATGTAGCCAAATTGCTGCATGCTAATGAGCCCTTTAAATACAGTTTTAAGCATGCTTACTTATGTTAGAATTGGTATAATTTCCGGCGATTTGTTCGATAGTTCGCACTAGTAGTTAACAGATTCGGAATATGAGGGCATTGCTGTTCAAGCGCCGAAGTTTTCAGTCGGTGTGAGTCGCTGTTAGTTCCCAAAATCCACACCGCCGCTGTGACCCCGCGAAAATTTTGAAACGCTTCATAAAGGTCCACGTGGAATTCAAGTAACCAATCTCATTGTTGCCCTCGTTCATTATTAGGATTAATAAGAATTTGATATGTACATGATGATGCAAAGAGCTTAGAGAGTGATGAGTTCTAAAGACTTTTTAGGTTTATATCACTAACATTTTTTAAGCTGTGAACCGAGATCATAATTTTGAGGCATAAAATATATAAAATTTATTTATTTCCAAATTTGATGCGTATTAAAAATGAATTTTTTATAATTCACTTGTTTTCGTAGTGCTTTTTCTTTGTAAGCAATTGAATTAGCGAAGGTTTATAAGAAACAATTTACTTCCCTCAGTTCACACCAGCAGTTCCTATGGTTTACAGTTGCACCGAAAATTGAAGTATCTGAATGCTCGTGTTCTTTTAAACCTCAAAATAAATACCTGTAAAATAAGTCTCTATATATTTATTGGCAAAATTTCCTATCTAGGAATGCGAATAGGATGGTCACTTTTCGAACACAAACTTCCCGTCAAGATCTCCGGTGAGGTGCTGCCACCTGACGTCAAAACCCGGAACTCGTTTTCGGGGATTCTCACAAATACGAACGCAGGCTGGAAGGGGAGGGGAGGTTAGAGAATTTCCCTTCCCCTTCCATTCCCCACCCTACTCCCATAAGAACTCTACGCTTTCCCCACCCCAACATATCACTTCCCCTGTTCGCGACGCATCGTGGGGGAAGGCGGAGTTGGGTGCGGCAGGTCAGGGAGCGGGGGGAAAGGCGTCGTGCGGCGTCGGCCCTCTGGCGGGGGCTCTCGCCGTCACGACAATCGATATCTGCGTTGCGCAACTCACGGAGAAATCCCTCCCTGACCAGCCCCTATGAGGTCGGAGAGGGGGTAGGTCGGGACGAGAACGCTGGGGAGAAAACACAAGACCAGAGAATATCGATGCGATTGTAGTGGCGTCGCATAAATGTATCGCATCGAAAAGTTGAGCGATTAATAGCTCACGCTCATTTCATATTCTGCCTCATTTTATGTTTTTTGTTGTAAACTTGATCAATTTTTATTGCTTTGCATGCAATTGAATTGACCGTTATTAGGTTTAGTAAATCTATAAAAGCAAGGGAAATGAGCACTACGGCCTCTGTAGGTCACAAAAAAATTTAGCGGCAATTGGAGACACTCTTTAAACTGTTTGATGAAAATCTGTATTAATTTTTAGCGAGGTTAAAGAGTTTCGTGTGGCAATTTAAATCATTTTATGATAAATTGTAATCTAAGTGTTTCGTCCATCAATTTATAGGTAGTTAAATTGATTGCATTCGAATTCATATGTTGTAAAGTCATGTGATTAATTATTGGCGCATTTTGTTGAAGTTTTGAAATCAAAATACATGTAGATGGAGGAGGTTGAGGATGTGGCGGTGGATAAATATAAATATGGGTGGTCGGTGAAGGGTTTTCGGAGGCGAGAGGCCAGGAGATAAAGTGGTGGGGAGGAGATAGGGATAATGTGTCCAAGTCCTTCCAAATTTCCCTCAGAGGTGGACACAGTTGCCGCAGGCGGGCCAACGCCTGAGAAAGGGCGGGAACTTTCAAACGCGTCACTTACATCAGTCGCAAAAATGTGTTCAAAAGTTGTAGAAATAAACCCTGCTATTCCTATGTGATGAGTACTTGAATTGATTTGATCCGAGCATGAACATAAAGAAATGATTATCTTATACACATTTGTATCCATCCCGTCGTGGGCTAATATTAATGGAGTCTAAAAACCATTATCTTTTTATGATACTTCTATGAGTGCTAGATTTTGTGCTAGCTTCTGCATTTATGTACGCTGTATTTTTACTATTTGATTTATTAATATCTCTAACAACCACTGGCGTAATGAAATACTACGATAAATTAAAAAACTGGACGTATTTTAATTCACATGATCTCTGTATCCGGAACGATTATTAATATTTAAGAACAATCTTAATATTATATTCTGTTATCACTTAATAACGGAGAGCAGCGCGAAATTGAAGCACCCATTTTTTTTATAGATTTGTCATTGTTTTAAATTTTTTCCAATTTCGGCAGAAAGTATTTTTCGCCTTTCGTGCTATCTTTCTCAGAATTTTCTTATCCCATTTGAGACGCGAATGAGATATGGACGAAGGGAATGGCAGTCTAGCATAAAAGTTTATCTAATCTCCCGTTCGGTGGGAGGAAAGAAGAAAAAGAAAAGGGAGGGAAAATTTCCTAAGTAAGTAATACCCCCGGCCTTCAGGGTATCACGGAAAAAAATAAATAAAACATTAATCCGTGCCGACCCGCGTTTTCTAAGTGACGCAAAACATACGTCGACATCACCTCAGCTCCCCTCCCAAAAGCAAAACCTTTAGAGATTTATCCTGAATCATGGGGAGAGTTTTTAAGATTTGGACGGGCACGAAGGAGTTAAGGGAGATTGAAAGAGGAGCTTTTGGAGTTTGGATTTAGGCGAAGGAAGGTTGGCTCAAGTGAGAGAAGCTTCTAAACTTTGCGGTGGATTAGAATTTTGGACTTCAATCTTCTTCCTATTTTTTTTCTCTCTTGCTAAGCTTTAAAAAGGGTTTGAGCAAGATTGCTCCAAGTAGAAGTTTTTGAGTGGCCCTTTTAAGTAAGGTGTCGGGTTGAAAAATTCTCGGTACCTAAGACTTGTTTTAATTCGATAATACTTATGCGCGGAGAAAAGAAAATAAGGTCGCAATTAGCCGCGTCGATTCATTTGCAAAGCGTTTTCCTTTTTTTTTCAATACGAGGATGAAAAAAAATGAGCGCATCCTTTCGTTGACAACAACGAGGAATTAATCTGTTCTCTTTCCATCACGTATTAATGGAATATTTTAATATGTCAATGTTGGTTTATTTTTTTCTCCTATTCATTTCCTCCACGGTTTCTGCGTGAGAAATGAGTAAAATAAAACAAGTATTGTTTCAGCCTTGAGAAGGCTCACCGGCGAATTCCCAGTTTTTTGTCGCGCCCTCTGGAACGTGTCTTATCTGCCTGATCCCCTTCGCGGCAATTTTTCTCCGAGTAAAAAAATGTCCCCGGATGTTCGCGTTGCTGTAGGGGAGGGGGGAAGTGCAAAGGATAACTTTGCGCCGCATCGGTGGTAGTTAAAGAGAGGGCCGCATGTTTACGTCAGGCAAAACAAACACACAGTCATATGTTTCATTCGCGCGGAAATGTTTTTGGTGAGTGCGACAGTTGCGTGATTTTTTCTCCTTTCCACGCTAATCACACTGCTAATTCATCCCATGTTTGAACATAAAGACCTCATCAATCATTGCCTGTGTATTTTCAACGAAATGTGTCTAATAAGAGGTCGGCGAAAGGGGAATCATTTGAAAAGAATCGAAATGATTATAATATGACTGATTATGTGTGTAAGGACATGCGGGAATATGAGAAATTGTGCTTTTCTTGCCGAAAAATCGAGTATACCTTACCTCCCTCTTGACAAAAATATTTTACCGTCCTAAGTACGGAGAGAATTTCTTATGATATCAAGGCTTGTTCTTTAGCGATGTTTTTCTCAGGCAATTATGTCTCACGATGTTGAAGTTTTCATTATGATAGATTATACAAAGGTCTATATATTTGTTTTTTCAAGGATATTCAGTCTCGCAAAAATAGAATATTAGTGAGGTGTAGCTTGGGTTTTTCATTGGGAGAATGAGAAACGCACACGATCGTTTTTTTTTTCATTCCGCTGATGCAAAAAAGGGAGGTTCAGTTAGGCAGGCAGGCAGCCACACACTTCGCGGGGAGCCCGCATGCATCACGTGATGTCATCTCGAGGAGAGTCCCCGGAGAAGTTAACGGTGGCCCAACTTGAAGGATTTACGACGCCTAAATGTAACACGTGTTCGTAACTGACATAACTCCCGAGGAGAAAAAAAAATAACACTCAACCTTATCCCCCACCGGTGGAAGAAGAAGTTAGTGTTCGCGATGTCTCGGAAGATTAGAGATTAGTGCAAGGAGGGTTACGAGTCCGGGGAACGCAGGGAGGAGGGAATAATACCGTCTCGCGAGGCCCTCTGAGGAGAAAACTGAGCGAATCTTGCTAGAAGAGCAATGGTGGTAATCCGAAGTTGGCGCTCCTTGCGAAGGAGCAATGAGATGTACTTTAAGAAATGGAATATGGAGGCGTAAATGATATATCGCCGCGATAAATAAGATTGATCGCCCGCGATGGTTTTTTGTTTCCTCCGTCTCATCTCCCGGCATTCGAAGGAAGTGAGAAATATTAACTCACTCGTGGAGAAGAAATGAAAAAATAATAGCGTGCTCTGGAGAACTCCTGACTCATTAATCTAATGCGAGAGAGATATATATTTATTTTTTCTTCTTCCCGTCAAAGCTCCGCCTCTTATACGTACTCCGTGGACCTTTTTTTTCCTAAGGGTAGATAAGAGTTAGTAACGAATGAGACTTTTTGAGTTGTCGCTCACACACAAAAGAGGCTTCTTTTTCAGGAGCTAGTTTGAGAGGCTCCGTATCCCTGAGACGCATTCTATTTCTCTTTTGCCGCGGCGGGATTCTTACGGGGAATATCTCTCTCTCCCTCTTATTCCGCCGAAGGCAAACTGTTCCGAATCCTTCCTTTCGTCTTTGTCTTTCCGCGGCGAATATCACTTATTCATTTCGCACCTCCGTTAACAGGGGAGGCGAATTCTCTGGCTGGGAATGTCATCTTCCTCAATCTGGATGCATCCGCTTGGCGTCGTCTTTTAAGACACTCTCCGCGCCACCTTTCTTATGAGTGATCTTGCCGAGTGGTTGTGTGGAGCGATCTCTAGAATTCTCTCGTCGAAAAATATAAATAAAGCACACAGCTACGTACTCACTTCATCACCGTCATCCGCGTCTTACTTTTATTTCAGGAAAGTAAATATTTTTTGTTAGCTCACTACTACATAATCAAGTCATTTGATACTAATTTCTTCAATCATTTTCTTCTCCCATTTCGGTATTTATCGTCGTCAGGTTTTTACCATTCTTGAAGCTCAAAGAGGAAAAAAGGATGAGATACATAAAATCATTTCTTGCTCAGGGTGTTAAATTATTTGAATTAGTGGAAAATATTTGCTAGCGTATGATTTAGTACTTTTGGACATTTATGGCGGATATTATTAGTATTCCGTATTTTGATCAAAAGCATTGGTCTTTGTTGTGAGCGTAACCACAACTGAACGCACAATAAGTTACTTAAGATAGAAGTTTTTCATATTTTTATATTGGTTATTTAATATTACTATATTGTGCGCCAACTTAGTTTTTGCAGCAGTTTGTTTGCAACTTAGTTTACAAATATGTATTAGTCCATATAAAGTTGAAGCACTTGGGTTAAAATATTGGTACCTCAGCCAGGATTAAGTGGTACCATGTTATATCTAGATAATGACTTGAGTTAATCGTGAATTGAGTAACAAATGGTTATGTACCAAGATAATATTTACATATCGGAAACCTTTAAGTGAATTCGGTGATTTAAGGGTACTAAGATACTATTAAAAAATCAAATTTGAAATATTATTAAAAATGATTTTTTGAAAAGAGCTAGGAAAATAATGCCCTAAAAGTCTATACATAAAATTTGCGTGGAGCTACTTTCCTCACGCGAATGTTTGTCTAGGGGCCACCAACATGATGAATGTTATTCTTACGATTCCCTTTATTTTCGACTCCTCATTGCCATCGCTGCGGCTTTAATTCACGTGCTTTCGCGAGCTTTCAAAACGTATGTAAAGGCTGCTGCGGGTCGAGAACTTGCGTCTCGCTGCGGAGGAAGTGGTCTTCCTCCCGAGGATGAAAGCCAAGCGTAGCAACTCATTTGTTTCTAATCCAGTCACAAAGGGAAAACGAGAAAGGATGCAGAGCCGTGCCTTGGCCCCTTTGTTGCATTCCTCAGTCTCCTTATCCTTCGTCACCTCGTCCGACGTCTCCCACGCTCCAGCCTTCAGCGACGGCAAAGGAGGGAACTAAAGCTTCCCGCCATAATTATGGTCCCTCGTTAGCGCATCGTAATAGGCTTTTAGGAAAACTCAAGTTTCAACACCTGAACGTCTCTAATGCATTGCATTAAAGGGATTAAAGAGAAGAGCTTGAGCCTTTCGGGTAATTTCTGCGCGGTAATTCCAAAAATTCGCGGCGGATGAAAAAAAAGCCGGTAGTGTTTTCCTCTTTAATTAGTTTAGCACTTTTGACCCAGATTCCGGCGGTGGTTCGGGCAAAACGGATGTAAACTGAATTCAGCACAAAAATGAATCCTCTTTTAATAGTTTTTTTAAATCCTGAAAAGATATGGTGGCAATGTCTTTGATCATGTAAGAATATAATTTACTATTCATGCTATCATTTTTTCCCTGCATTCTTATTATCACTCGATATTAATCTTTAAACGTAATGGAATTGATGAGAATATTTTTTTTTAGATTCGAGGCATAATGTTGAACATTTTCTGCTGCTTATCTTCTGATTATTTTTTTTATTATTCAATTACGTTAAATACATATTTTAATTTTCTCAACTCGTGTATTAATTGGTAATTTATGTCGTAGAGGTTTTTTTTCTAGAATTAAATACTCTAATCTAGTCCTAGTTAGTCGCGAAATATATTTGTTTCACCCTTTCATAGACGCGAACCAAATTTTGCTAGCACACTCCTTTTGAGAACCAATCCCTTGACCTCACTCAATTAGTAGTCACCCACAAAATTTACCAGCTAAGGTCGCACTTAAACTCCGTGAAGTTGAAGCACAATTTCGCACATTTCTTTCGTCACCCAACCTTTTGTTCTCACCGAAAACTTTTGGTGACCTAAGGAAAAATGAAACGGAGCGGTAAGTTTAATTTTAGGTTTTATTTCGGAGTAACCTCTTTGACCAAATTATGAAAATTAGGGGAAAAATAAATTTAAAGGCCAAGCCTTGTTTTGTTTTTAAATCTCACCCGAAAAACAATGTGCCCACGCGAAAGTAGTAGTGAGTGGTGCCCAGCCACCTGAATTTTCCGGTCCCTGTCGTGTTCTCTGACGCGTCAAACGGGGCCCGCCCACCCCAGCATGCACCGCGGCCGTCTCCGGACAGAGAGAGAGAGAGGGAGCTCTCTCTTCGCCCGCGCTGTTGGAAATTTTCGGCGGAGGCGGCGTGGGAGACTCCCCGGGAAAGCTTTTATCACGCACGCGCTCACGAAAATTCACCCACCCCTTCCACTCCCAGTATGCGATAACACGGCTCCCCTCACCTCCTCTGGAGCATTCTGGAAATCCTAACCTCCCCCACCCCTTTGCCGGTCCTTAAACCCATCTCCCCCCACCCCTCTCTCCCAGCTTCCCTTCTCTACGGAAACAGGGACACCTCCTACCTCTTACCCCCTCCTTCCAGGTCCAACCCCCCCCCCCCTCCGTTTTTGGGGTAGGTCCTATTCCCCCACACCCTTTTCATGTTGGTCGTTCACCTCGCAGGGCCTCACACGCTTTTGGCCCCAAAAAACCACTTCGAAGCCTGCCGCACTTTTTTTCAACTCTCCCCACCCCCTTCTCGTGTTTCCCACTCCAGGGTTTTCACTCCCCACCCCACCTTTGACCTCACTTCCCTTCACTCCCGGAACACACACACGGCGATATATATATATCTATCTCTTCATCCCTCTCTTCCTCTCTTTATCTGTTGCGCTCTCCTGGCTACCACCACTTCGCGTTTGCGGTAGTTTTCGCTTATGGCCGTCATCAGGCTTCCCTTGGACCAAACCTTCCATCTGTATTGTCCCTCGCAGGAAGTACTCTGGAAATAAGCGGTTCCGGCATTTGTTTTCAAAACAAATCCTTTAATCTAATATTTTTTGTTGTAAATATATCTAGATCTATATTCATTTCTGTCACAGGATGATTCACGTCTAAAGGTTTTGAGAAAAAAGAGATTTTTAATGGAGTAGTGCCTACATTAACTACTTGGTACTTACATTATCATTATCAGGTAGTGAAAATGTACCACAAAATTTATTATTTTTTTAATAGAGTCATGTCTCAACATTTTACATTCATGGAAGATTTAAATCACAGTTTTTTATGGCGTGTGGTAAATTGAGGTCGTAAGTGAATTTCATTATTTGAAAGCTTTTTTACTATTGTTTTAGTTGCAATTACAAGTAGGCAATCATCAAGCACAGTATAATATTATTTGGTATTCCTTAAACCTACGGATTTTGGACAAGACTTCGTTTTTCTTCAACCTTGCGTGTAAAGCGGTCGAATATTCTTTTCCAATTCGGAAACTAATTAGAGATTAATTTTTCTCTCGTGTCATTTTTATTTCGCCTCTTTTATCTATTGTAAAGAGCAAGTTTATTTGTAATGGTGTCATTACCGCATTAGTTTCTCAATGCTAGTTCCTCAAAAAATATATTTAAGAGATCTCAATACTATAACGAACAGCGACTTCTGATTGCCAATGCATTACCCTCGGGTAATGGGTCAGACATGTATTACATCCACCTCGTTTACATCTCCGAATACATACTTGCGATTTCTGTCGGAAAATTTCGGGATTTAATCATCTTAAACAACAAAGAGGCTCCTCATCTACCTGACGTAATACAGTTATCTCGAAAAGGCGTAATGTCTCCGCCTAAAGGGGTAGTTTTGCGTTCTTCGAGTTTCATTTTTTTCGTCCTCTCCTCCGGCGGTTGCCATGGAGACTACCCCACCCCCGTCGTGATGTTTGGAAGATGCAGGTTGCGTCAGGGCAGGAAATGGGTCGCTCCTAGATACCGGGCGGGCTTCATTATGCTACTCCTTGTGAATATTTCCGAAGTAAGATATAATCCAATTGCCAATAATGGTGGCAGATGATAAATCCGCTACGAGTTTTTCGGTTGACATAACTATCTCCGAGGAGGAATGTTTGCTATTATCCCGAAATGAATTGAGATTTTTTTTCATATTTGTAGGCCTTGCTATTTCCGGTTTATCGCCATATTTTTTTTCCTGTAGATGGTTGCTCCAGACAACCGAAATTCTGTTTTCGGATATTTTAGTTCCTACAAATATTTTATATGCGAATATTTGATTTAAACTCTTTATGACTCTTTTTTGTGGTAATGTTTGGCGTTTAAACTGATTATCAAGGTCAATCAAATGTTGCGTAATGAAGTTGTGTTTTCCTTCAGGTTTGCCAAAGCTCGACTTGGCAAATTTAAAAAAAATATTTTTCATCGAAATCATAGATAATAGATTTTTTGATCCCAATAGAGAGCATTGCTGACTAAAGACAACTTTTGGTGCCTCAAATCCTCTAATATATTTCAGATTTTTGGATCTCTAACAAACATTAGCCATTCGCCTTAGGACACCATTGCACTCACCTACGCCTCCTGTACTACTTTCATTATCTTCTGATCGCCTCTCCTTTATTCTATTGCATTAGTACTTTTTCACAAAACCCGACTCCCAACGCAATTTCTCATTTCTTTCGTCGAGGATTTTATAACAGGCCGCCTGTGAGCTTACTCAGAGTTTTTCGAGAATATTTTTCACGCGAGGCACTGAAGTGGATACATTTCAATTCGTTGCCTCGTCCAGGGGAATTAGCCACATTTGTGCTCGTGTTATTTGGGTGATTTTCTTTTGTTATCCTCAGCTGTTGGGGCCGCGCGTGATTTTTTTCTCCTCTTCCCATCTCCGCGCATGCGCTAAAAGAGAGGACATTAGTTTTACATGCCAACGGATGCCGTTTCGCTTTTGTCTTTCTTTTTTTTCATTCCCTCTCTATCTCTTTCTCTCCCGCGGCTTAAATAAAGACATAACTCATGCGCGTCTCGCAATTAGGAGTGTTAACTATTAATGGCCCTGTAAAGGTGGAGGGAGCTGCACTGAGAGGATTTTCGGAAAAGCCAGGTGGATTAGGATAGATCTGGGAGGTGCCATCAAAATCATGCCGCATGATAATGTGGATTTTCATGCGCATTAAGCCTGGTATGTGTTTGTGGATACCTAAACACATATTTACAACAAGGGAGAGGAATAGGGAGTGAGTTTAATTGGTTTCCATGGAGGACAAGAATGAGTTTGGAAGATAGTTTTGTGAATGATGACCCCAGCGCTTATCTCCCAGGAAACACCCCTTGTGAGAAGAAAATGGCGGGTAAAAAGCTAGCACAACCCTTTCGGTCAAGAGGATAACGATGAGTTCTGTGCAGGTGAATTATAGCCGTTGAAGCAAACCACTTCATGCTTGCTATCCTGATTTATCAAATGCTTTTTTCAGTTTCGTGCCGATGGCTTCCACTAAAAAAAGCATTCATAAATGAAGGTGCTAATAGTTTCAACTCTGAGATGGAGAAAATTATCACCTAGTATTTGTGGCAGCCCATAGTTAAGGATTGTCTCATGGCAAGAGAGAATCCTTTTCACGGTTTAGAAGCCACTGATTTTCTGACCTCGAACAAATATAGCGGTATAATATAAAGATATGCACACCTCTACTATTCTGAAAATTGCACTGCATTGTTCTGGATTGTATTGTTCTGAAAATAATGGTTTTTTAGTCGTATTTTCATTATCCCGCTAAAACATTTCATTTTTAAGTTTTTGAATTTTCAATTATTAAAAAAAAGAACAAAACTTAAATTCACAAATTTTCTTTAAACACGTGGGTGTTGTGAAATTCGTGACTGGCAACAGAAGACATTTCTGATTTTGCGCTTTCATTATGATGGCCAAGGGTTGGGAGCCGTAGTCTCTTATCAGCTGAAATCTTTGCCGCGGTATTTGTGGCGCGCCGTTTTCAATTTCCAAAGCCGATTAAATCGAATACCTTCCCTACTCTTCCTCGTCTCTCTCGGAGAAAAACTCTCGCCGCGGAGCCGACACCCAAATATACTTTTCCTTCCCTTTTTGCGCTTCCAATAACTCCCTCCAAAACTTCTCCGCCTCGCTCCGTGTTTCCCGGACCGCCTACTTCCCCCTAATGGCGCTGCTGACGGTCATGCCTGAACGCGTGTCGGGGAGAACTTACAGCTACGGCATGTAGAAGTGTGGAGCCGTCTCCATGTAAAGCAGTCTTCAGTCATCATTGCAAACTTGAAAAGATTTGACAGTTCCTTCTTTAAAATTGAGTTTTCTCGCTGTTAGGAAGGGTATTATTTTGTATACTTCCACGGAAAAATTAACATCTTCGCTCTAGTCTACGTTTTCGTAAATTTATTGTCGCGATTTTATTTATTTTTATAAGTTCTACACGTCTTTCAACTTTGTGTTGGTGAAATGTTAAGCTCGGATCGTAAATTCAATCAATTTCTCGATTGTTTTGTTTTTTATTATCCTATTCTCCAAATCACCTCACGTACGCTGATTTTATATTATTTTCATCCCAAATTTTCGAATGAACGAAGATAATACTTCATTTTGAAACAAGGGTAATTGAATAAGAGCTAAAAAGATGGGAATGGCTTGTATCCATATTGGGGCGAGTTATTTTTTATTTCACTCTAACAGACGTCAAAAAAGCTGAAATAGCCTGAAAAATCTAGTGTGATTTCGCGGATGACAGCAATACGGGAGCCATTACATCTCTGCGTATGTATGAGTATGTGTGTGTGTTCGTGGTCCATCTCCATATCCCAGATGCCGGAAGTGGGTGCGGGGAGTTGCGCTTCTTTTGTTTTCTATTTTTTTTTAAAGCCCGGGAGATAGAGAGAGAGAGGGCTTTCGAAAATTACGCGCCCCACCCTCTCGTTCGGGCACCCAGACTGCACCCTCCTCCCGTCCTGTTTTTCCACTCCCCCGTGTTTCCTGGCCTCTTTTCCACTCCCCCGTGTTCTCCGGGGTGAGCTTCGACCCTTAATGCGTCCCACACCACAACGCCGCGTGTTCCAGGATCCTCTCCCGCAGGATCGTTACCTCTCTTCCCTGGATATCCCTCCCATTCCCTCCTCCCCCCCACCAAACCCCCGCCCTCCACCACCCGCGCTCCGTTCCCGGGGAAACTGGGTCAAAGAGTCCTGGGGGATACCGAGTCCCTCCTCCCATTCCCCGGGAATATGTCTCCTCTCCGCCAATCCGGGAGCGTTCCCGGCCGTTATGTTTTCATCCCGGTTTCCACCCCCTTCCCTTCCCCACCAGCTCCCACCCCCCCCCCTTTTTTACCCCGGAAGTGGGGCTCCGGCTAGATATATTGCGATGCATTCAGTGCGAAGAAAATCGATATCTTTTTAGTAATCCCGGGGAAATGTTTGGGTTACGTCAATGAAATGACGTGAAATACATGGAAAATCAACGGTAAAAAGATAACCTTTTAAATATTTTGACTCTGGTGCAGATGGATCATAAGTGTTCATTTGGAGACTTGGTAGTTTATTGAAAAAATCTATGTCTTTCGTTTATCGAGGTAGATGTTTGAGTCACGTCAATGAGATGACGTGAAGTTATCTGCGAAATTCATAGAAATCAATGGTAAAAAGATAGAATCTAAATATTTAAACTTAGAGCGGATTAATTCTTTATGTACACGAGGAAGCTCGGAAATTTCTGGCAAAATCGATATCTGAAAGTCGGCCTAGATGTGTTCATGAAAACACAGTTAGATAGTCATAAAATATCATGAAGTTCTTCATAATATCCACGGAATATCTATGACTACGAGGTATATAGAGCAAAGCATGAGAAATGCAGTAAAAATGCGAAATATGAATGAGCCAACAATTTATCATGCTTTTGGTATTATTCCAAAGAAATCGATACATTTTAATCATTCTGGATATGCTCGCAATGTGGATTTGTATCTTCCTAAATATTTCGTCGAGTTCTCTGTGGCGCATTGAATATTCATATTCATTAAGAATTAATGAGAGTCCCTTCCGTGCGATGTATTTGAAACCTTATATTGCCACCGTAATATATGCTTCAAAACAATAACATGCTGCCTTTGGTCAGTATGCATCGAATAATTTATCTTTTACATAATATATTAATGATTATGTTATTCCTATGAAACACTGTATAAGAATTTTTTATTTTTTTATTTAAGAGTGGAGCCTGATGAATTTTATATTATTTTGATCCTGTGTTCTTTGTCGTGTAATATGTAGTAATAGTGTGTAATTATAGAGTACTTTCTCCTTGAAATTCTACCTAAGTAAAAAATTAAAGTCCTTGATGTAGGACCTTGTAGGCGCAACAGTTAATTCTACTCATTAGCTTGTACAGAATATTATTAGCGAGTTTATATTGCATGAAGAGTTTGTTGAAGTAAAGGCTGAATCGCATATTGTACAAACTTAAATATTATACATTGCGCTATAACTGTATTATCTATGTGACGCATATTTTAAGAGAAATTTTATAACTTTAACGGCCGAGTCGATGTAAATGGTAACCGTTAGTTTACCAAGTGTTTACATTGCTTGGCACGTAGTTGTTATCCAGTATGCCATGATTATACATAACCAGGTAAAATATCGCGACTCACTTTTTTTTTGATTCGCTCAAAAGTCGGCCTCACGCATTTTTGAAGAGAGGGAACATTTGAGCATCACGTTGCGATGCTCGCAAGTCGAGTATCGCGCCGCCTCACCCGGAAGTGCTTTCATTTCCCTCCTCCCTCCCCTCCCACCGCGCCCTTTCCCGTGATGCACCGCGCGAGACGGTCTTCCCCACACCCCACTCGCCCTAATTTCTCGCGAACCCTTTCTCGAGTCCCTGGCCCCCAACTCTCCATTGCTTTCCCCACCCCACCCCACCCTCTCTCTGCACCCGAATAAATGCTCCAAGAGGAAGAACCACCACAGCCACACTCAGAATTCTCATCATCACTTGACATTTTCTGCCTTCCCTCTTATATCCTCTATCCATTATATCATCGCCTCTCCACCCACATTGTGATTCTAACATATCGATCCAAGGTTTTGCGCAAATAACATGAAAATCCCTCATTATAATTGCTTACTTTTCAGGAATAATGATAAAATGCTTCAGCAGGATCCAATTCAATATTATGACAGTACCTTCTATATCCCTATCTCAAATATTTCATTATCTCTCCACTTTTACGCAAATATTAGCATATTCAAGTGCTGGTTACCTCAAAATACGTTTTTTTATTTAAAAAAACCTAATTTTCTGCTATAAAAAGAAAATTTTCTTAAAAATAGAATTCATATATGCATATATCATATCACGATTCAAGTTTTGATAGTTGAGCATTGTAATCAGAATAGCCTCATAATCAATAATGAAGATAATATTTAGCCGTTGATGACTATATTTTTTACATACCATTATACCTTGTTGTAGTCAATTGATATCTATCGCTGATGACAAATAATTCTATGTATTTTCTTCTGGTCTATTCTCTATTGCTCGTGTTCTACTTTTTTTTTGCATTTGCTACCATGAGTTTTACGATCCATAATCAATTCAAACATCTACTATTAGGAGTGTCATTTCAAAGTCATTCCAAAATTTTTATATTTTTCGAATAGGTACAGATGGTAGTGAGAATCCCAGGCCGTTTATGCGTATTTTGAGTAATTTGGAATCGTTTGAGCACTATATCTCTTCAAGTGGTATTAAAAAATAAATTATATTCATTTAAAATATTTTTCGTCCGAATGGAAATTAAAAAAAAAAACAAGTAATTAGAGAGTTTTAGGTAGAGAATGGTTTTGCATAACTTCATTGCTTAGCGGATGCCATGTTATGTAAACACAGCTGCATTCGTTTCGCCCACAATCATATTTTCCGAAGAAAATATCACTGTTGTTTCGCTAAGGAGGTCTTCTGGAAAAAAAGAAATTGGCCCGAGTAATTTGAGAAACTTTAGGAGATCACATCTCAGGGAGTTTTCTAGTAATTTTCTCCCGGCAAAGGCCATCGTGAATGAAGGAGAAAGAAACTGAGAGCGACCCGCATTTCCTCTTGGAAAAAATTCGCCACTCGGAAAGGTATGCGCGCATATTTTTCGCTGCCTGTGGCTTGAAAACGAAACATACCTCCCGAAGCAGCGAGACCACTTCATCCCGGACGCTAAAACGGGAGAGGGGTAAGGTATCCAGGCGCTCTTGTTTTCTCCGGTTTCACGGCAGGAGGCAGCAGCGTAGAGGGCGTGAAACAAAAGAAACGCGATGCCTAAGTAACGCAGTCGGGCTCCAGAGGAGAGGAATAACCACCACAGAGGTAGTGGAAAGAGAAAGAAAAATTGTGGACGTTCAAGATCTCTTGGAGGGACACGAGAACTTGGGATTAGATTACTTTTTCGATACGGTTACATCGAAATTACGTCTGCTGGATCTTATTAATTTCTTTCGATATTCGGATCGATAATTGAAACCTACTCACAGGAAAATGCTATTTTTTTATTTTAAATTACACTTGGGTTTGCTTTAGTGAATAATGCTGCTGTCGTTTTGCTGGGAAATTAATCAGCAAATTCGGAGAGCAGAAAATTCCCAAGGGAGATGCAACCTTCAATCATCCTGATGCAGAGAAAGTCACATGACGATACATCGTTTATTACATTACTGACGGGGTATAGAACGATATCTGACTTTATAAAGGAATGTATCAGCAATCTTCAATCTACAAAAACAATACACATCTTACTGGTGCAATTTTTATTTCAAGTTACCAGATATGGTAGAACTAATAGCAAACAAAAATCTTCATCGTTGATTTGAATTGGTCCCGGACCCACACGATGAAAAGCCTGTTCTCAAGCATCTAAGCAAGCATGATCCCATGGCTTCATCGACTGCCGCTTCTCCGTCTCAGACTATCCTTTTCATATTCCATCGAAGACGAAAATAAAATGACAGAAATAATGAGAATCAGGCTGGAGACCATGCAAAATACGTAAGGCTTCTCGCTCGGAACCTTATGTTTGCAATCAAATGCCTGAAATATTTATTACCCGGAAGGTCGAAGGACGGGAGTGGAAGATTCTCAATCGATTCCGTGTTTCTCCTCGTCTTCTTTTTTTTTTGTCGTCGTTTTTTGGATGTGCGTCGCTTGGGTAAACTACTTCTCCGATAGGGAAGCCTCCGTCAGCGTATTATTTGCGTTTCCCCTGCATTGCTGACTTCGTTTCCTCACTCTGCTGGCTGCGACTTCATTCGCAGCTGTCAAAACTCCCTTGAGTGATCGCATGAAATAGAGGTTGGGGTAGCTGGTTTTCCGAGACATTCTTGAGCATTTGGAAGCTTAATGCTGAAGAAAACGAACTTCATTCCCTCTTATCTTAGCAATGAACTTAGATTTCAGTTTGCACATTTTTTAGCTTATTATTTCACTTGCTCTCTTACCTTTATTATATGTGGCCGGCAGAAGAAAGTATATAATTGCTGTAAGAGTGATTTTTGCGGATCCAAAGAAGAAATACATAAGAAAAAACGTTTTATTATGAAACTTTGCTAATTAATTTGGAATAATTTGTAATAAGTGTGCATATTTACTGATCATTCAGCTTTTTCTCCTGCTTTAGAAGTTTATCACAGGAAATAGATAAAAGAGAGCCTAAAAAGGATTTTTAACACATTTTTACAAATCTGAAAAATCATGAAAAATATTAATATTTTATTTCACGATGGGTAACAGGAAGAAAATAAAAAAATCAGATTATTTAATTTATCTTTATTGCTAATCATGGAAGTAGTGACAGATTCTTGAGTTATCCGTGATCATAAAATGGGAGAAGAATAATAAAAATTATCAGTATTGTTGTTCCTTATTACAATATCGCGAGGACATTTTCAGTTTAGCCAGGATATTTGATGGAGGGAATGAGATGAAAGGTGAGACACCATACTATTACATAACGGCATGATTCACGTTTTGCCAAATTAAACCGCTAGTAGTTAGACCGGAAAAAAAATCTGCGAGCCTAGCGCAGCAACCAGGGTACCTACAGATGAGGAGCATCATATCATGGGAGTGTGCTTCCTTCATATGTTCCTATAAGGGTTCCGTCGTGACCGCAGTCGCAATTTCGAAAGGCCTCTTATCAGAGCGACCGATGCGCGCGGAGTCATGGGGTTGGCATTGTCGGATGCCGGACCATTCCGCCTGATAGCGCGTGGAATGAGGGATTTGTAAGACCCTAGCCACCGCCCGGGAGAAGAACAAGACCTCGGGGACCCTTACCTCCAATTTCCCGTTCCTTGGATAACTAGAGGAGGGATGTTATGCATGTACTATGTACCCCCTCCCCTGAATCTAGTGCCAACCGACGTCCGCTAGCTATTCCCTTTGATGTCTAAGACTCCGTGCGTGGATGGGCTCGCTTGCTTGTGCGTTTGCTCGCTCGGACAAAGCCTCTGCGGACTCCTGGATGAGTTCTCGTCTGGACTTTTCCTCGTGTTGCTCCGGCGAGTTCGTGTCAAGCACGTTAGAAGAGGTGCTAGGACTAGGTACACACATACAATCTTCTTTCTTTCGGAGTACTTCATTCTTATACAATTTTACTCTCCTTTCCTTGATAATTTCTTATAAAATGCAGAATGTTTTACAAGATATAGTATGGGCTTGCGTATTGGTATATTTTGGATAAAAATTGTACTCTTGATGTTTTACTACGAAAACAATTCATGTAAAAATAATGGAGTGGTTAATTTTCTAAATATTGATGAGTTGGAAGAAAATATATTCATGTTTTCTAGTTAGTTAAATTATATTTTATAGATTTATGTGCTAGCTACTAAATGGCTAAGGTTAAATCAAAAAAATTGGGATAAATTGTATAATTAAAGCCATTTTCCTTATCAGCATCTCAAAGGCAATAGCTCAATTTTGTCAGGTCTGATCAGGATATTTATCAGTTTTAGCAATTTCACTATAATCTGGTTCAGAATCTCTCTGGTTCAGAATCAAATTACACTGATGATCTAGGCTCCAGATTGAAGAAATGATATTCAAAAATTTGAGTACATACTACGTGAGCAGATACAAAATATAAAGTTAGAGCACCATTAGAGTGTAAGAGGACCGTATATTTAGGAGTTAAGAGACGAATATCTGGTATATACCTCGTCATTTGATGGAAGCTTCAAGTCTTCAACTCGGTACTGTAACGAGCAACGTCCTCATTGTTTTCTTCTCCCTCCTTTGGGAGTAAATGTGTCCTAATAATATCCATAAGATGGAACAAGAAGCGCTTTACCTCCTACTTCCTCTTCTCATTCCGTTCATACATACGGTTATCCAAGTTTTCTCGGCTACTTGTTCTCCCTACGGTTATGTCACTCCGGACTATGTTCCCTGGTGATTACTATCACTAGGATTTTACTCTCGCGATCCATCAGGTTTTTTCTGTAAATAGATAGAAGCATATACAGGGTAGGGTCATAATAATAAGAGCTTAACCATAGTTCAGTTTCATAGTGCCTTAAAAGTCTTTTTTTTTACTGAATTGGTACACAAAAATGTTAGGACAATCTGAGCCCGTTTGCACCAGATGAGAACATAGAAATCATGCCAATAGCTTCAATGTATCCATGCTTTGAGCCCCTAGAACACTAATTGAACCTATTCATTATACAGTTTGCGAAAAATGTACACTTGTACCGTTATCGATTGTTTAAAATAATTACTTCAGCTAAGTAACACGCATAGGTCTCTCAGAAATTCTAAAATTACTTAGTTTTTCTTTAGAATTTACAATTCCTTTGTGATTTTATGAATCAGGCCTGAATTTACTTTCTTTGCCTTTTTTGTTTGTGTAGTCAATCTAGTAAGAGAATAGCCGAAGTCTTTTAAAGCTACCGCAAGAGTACCCAAACACGAAATCATGTCTGTCGGCTAATGAGAGATCTTATTGGCGACCGGTCACTTCACACTATTATTGATGCATGCATCATTCAGGCTGTGATATTATTAATGAAGTGTTAGAGTTGGATATTATTTGAAGTGATGTAAAAACTAATTGAATTTAATTTTATTTTTCCAATTTAAAATATGCCAAACATCACAAAATTTGAGGCCATATTCCTCAAAAATCGATCCATTCGTTCAAGTGCATTCGAGTGCATGCGAGGCTCATACCGCGAGCTTAATGCATTCACGCTGCACCTGTCTCGCTCCCGCGAAGGTCAAGACAGAAGAAACAAGACCACTTTCTCCATCGCTTGTGTAATGTCAAGCGAGAGACGGAGCCGAGACAAGGCGCCCTTGCACTCCAAACGACTCTTGTGTGTACACATGAATTAAAAAAATAAAACCCGTTTCATATCTCCCGACCACGTGGCGTGACGACTGCGCACCCTCGCTTGCGCAGGCACGCCTCGCGTACGTTGGCGGGACGATTCCGAGCGAGAGGGTAGGTCTCGCATGCGAGGCGTGGACGCGAGAGTGAGTCCAAGTCGTATACATCGATGTTTACGATCGCTCGGGGATGGGAAGTGTGTCCACGGCATTTTCGCTGCATTCATCAGCGCCTTGCTCTCATCCTCGCTACCCCTTCTTCCCGCAACTCCCCCTTTTAGCCTTCCAGGGCTGTGCAAAGGGGCAAGGGGAAGGCTTTTTCCTCTCCCCCGAGAGTCTATTCTGGTCGCCATGGTGTGACCCAGTTACTGGCACAAGCAGCGGAGAGGGATACATACCCTCCCTTTCTCAAACCCACCCCCTTTGGGCCGACCATCATAACTTTGGTAACATTCGAGGGTAACACCGTGCTTACGCCTGGTCTTTAACTAACTTAGAGGTCAAAAATGTATTAGAAAGAGTTTTTTTTACTTTAGCCAACCGAGAGGTTCAAGACAATGACATGGATAAGTTTCTTTTTTATTGTCGGAATATTTTATTAATGGTAGGAATATATAATGGATCACTTATCTAAATATATCTTCACATATATTTTTACAATGAAATGTGGCATAATTAAAATTCAAATGGTAGTGAAATTGGCTAATTAAATTACGAATCAAAAAAATTTAATCACATCAAACTTGTCCAACTTAGTATACACTACCAAAAATTTCTTTCAATTATCTATCGCTTGATAAGATGACATATTTTTATGTACTATGGAGGCAAATATATTATTAACTCCCTAATTTTACATAAAAGAAAATTCTCAAATGAATGCGCTTGATATTTATAATTAATTTAACGGGCCATTTCCTATTTTTGTTCATCAATGAGTAGATTCTATTTTCCAATGTAATATTTTATGGTGACAAAATATATTCATTTTTCAAAATATTTCAATAAACTTTAAACTACAATTAAAATCTGGTAGTTAGAAATAGTGATCCGTTTTAGAAAAACCCTTTAATGCGCTCAGCTGACTTCGCATGCTGAAAACGAATCATCAGTTTCCATTTCCTTTTAGGATTTCACTTTCGCTGCAAAGCGATGCAATGGCGGAAGGAGTGCATTAATGTAGGTACTCTCAATGCCGCGGGCACGGATACCAACACAAAAGGCCGCCTTGCAACACATGCAAGCCAGTTTACCAACACACATATGCAGGAATCCACGCCAGATCCACTTACGCCGCCCTCCACAGCCATGGTCGGCGCCACTGTAGTCCCCTCCCTCCGTTGCCCCATTTGACGCGGCCCCATACCACCGCCGCTTGAATATGGCGGCGGCGCGCCCGACGGTCGGCTTGGGTGTTGACGGGACATCGCGTGCCCGGCTCATCGCAAGTAGCGAATGAAAATGACCCACTTTTCAGAATAATTCGCCGCTCTTCTGTTTTTTTTTTCTTGCTCTTTCTCTCCCTCCGCCGCTATCTTTAAACCTCGCCCTCAAGACCGCAATAATGACCGCCTCCCTCCCCATCTCCCAACTTTCTTGCACTGCAATCAAGCTTCCCGGCGATTTTTTCAAGTGATTACTTGCCGCATGAAAACGTTTCCGTCGCTCTACATGCTTTAATGCAGCTTTTAAAGTCGAAAAGCTCTTTAAAACCGCATCAAATCGTGGGAAAATTGAAATTTGCAAAGGTAGCAGTGTTCTGGCATTTGATCCCAGAATCAAAGTGTTTTCGAGCTGTTTTAGAAGTTAAAAACTCTTGAAAACGACACTGATTGAAAAATTGGAAACATAAGCCTAATTGTACCAATATTAGATTCCTTGGCATTTTCTTCTGAATGTTCATACCAATTAGACAACCCTTATCATTACCATAAGTGCCATTGCTAAAAATATTGTAGAAATAGTATTAGCCAGACGTATTGTGTTATTCACATATTCAGACTAATACTAGTGGGTGAAATGAATATAGAACGACGAAATCTAAGGACTGCTGTGAAATTCTGCATAAATTTAGCTTAATAATAGGATAAATATTTAAAATTAAAAAAAAATGCATTCATTAGAAATTTTTCGAGGAAAGTGGAAAATTCTTTGATACGGAGAATAATTAAAGATTGACGACTTGATTCCAGGACATCAACATTTCGCTTCTTCTATGAAAATTAGAATGGGTGCCTGTAAATAGTGAATGGGTGTATTTAAAGTTATCTGCTTTTAGGTTCTTAAGAAAGAGTGTTTTCGATTGGTTGCGCGCTCTCGTTCTTTTCCCGCGCCCGCTAAAAGGCGCTCAAAGGGAGCGGAGGCGGATGTGAGGGAGTCCGTGGCCGTGGTGCTCAATTAACCGGTGAACGCAAAGTCGGATGTGGGTGCACGAATGCGTCATCGCAGCCGCATGCACTCACACATACTCTTACTTACCCTTTCCTCTTTGCGGGAGCAGCGAGTGAATGCGGTGCGGAGGGAAAAATGTAGCAACGTCGCATGATGAAAAAGTGGCAACGTCGCAGGTGCCAACCAGTACCCCTATGATTTTTATTTATCTGTCTCACTCCCTTTCGAATACTCATCTTTGAAACTCATCCATCCTTACTCAACGTTCTTTCTTTTCCTCATTTCTCTATTTGAATCTGTTGATTTATTCTTTCCTTTAAGTATGCCCCGTGTTGCGATATATTTGCAGTGCAAGATTCTGTGGATGTCTTGGGAGTTTTTATTGATGCTTTGTATTGACTAAAGCACATCTTTAGGTTCACTATAGGCTAAGAAGGTTATTGAAATTTTCCATATGTTCATAGCACTTTTTGTTGCTAATTTCTTGCGTTGGTCTCGAATGATCTCTCTTTTGATAAATAAATGGAGTAGAATAGATACTTTATGATTTATTGTGGTTATGCCATCGTGACATTAAAAATAAAGAGACATAAGTTTCTTTATCTCCGCATTCTAATAAAACTTACTGCTTTTTCTGCTGTTTTTTGCTTCATAATACCTGATATAAATATAGTTTACTCTCCTAATTAGGCTCGCGTATCATCACTATCATCGTTGAAATTTGCTAGGCTAATATTTCGATTTGGCACCTATAAAATATTCGTACCACCAATCCCATCGTGTTTATCTTTTTGGCTATTTCTTCATGGCCATTTTTTTGCATGTTTCCGTCTTCAACACTTGTTATTTTGACCGCGCTGCTATCAGCGATGAGACCGAAATATCGCCTTGGCACCGCGGGGATCAATTTGGTACCTAACACCAATCTCTTCCTGCCTTGCTCTTGGCGATTCACTCATGTATGTATATATGTACTTTCCGGCATGCTTCCCCTCGTCTCCTCCAACCAAGCAGATGTGAGTGTTGCATATTCTGCTCATCCGTTCCAAGTGAGTCAATGTCACTCTCTCGCCCCCTCTGCCAGTTAGAAGGTGGGGGTGTTAGCAACCAACCACCCCGCTTGCATTCCTTCGCAGAGTCGGAGGATGCGGACACTGAGCAGCCAGGACGAGCGACTCCTACTCGTCATCTCTACTCTGACAATGAACGCATAATTTTTAAAATTTTATTTATGTTTAAAATAACCCTTATTTCAAATATAAATTGGTAAGCATACAGCAATGATACCAATTTACGTGAACTTATAACAATCATAAATAAGGCGAAAAATCTAAATTCATTACAAATCAAACAGTAACGAAACAAAAAACTGATACGGTGGCCATATCCTCAGTATTTAGGATGTTATTTAGTTATTTTTCATCAAATAAGATGATGGCAATTCAGTAAAAATTTAAAAGATAAAGAAATGGGATTAATGTCAGTCGGGGGAGAATTTGTACGGACGGAAAGATGGTAGTAAAGAGAAAGCTTAATATCGCCCTCACAATTTAGGAAAGAGAGTTTTTAGCTTCTTGTAAATTAGAACAGAAGACGTTTACCACAAACAATTTTAATCAAACGACTGGTTTCAATATACTATCGTCACCTCAAGATAATTCTAAAACTTGAATTCACAAGATGTTACACGTCACATCGTATAGCAAAAAGACGTAGTTGGAGGATAAAATCCTGCTTGTTTTGTTCGCTCGTCGACGAAGGCAGTCGGGGAAGGCTTCACAATTCGTTGGCCTAGGAGGCAATTGACTGTATTGGCGAGCCAAGTGTGGCTCTATTGGCAGACGCGGGGGCGTTCCACAAACGAATTCTCCGCCGCGGCCTTGGAAAGTGCACCAGCGTCAAGTGCGACCTCCTCCTCTCATCCCATGATGGGCTGGCAATGTGCATAAGCGGCGGCAGTTATTGTCTCTGGGCCAAGGCTCCTTCTTCTAGAGGGGAAGAGTCAACAAGATAACGACGAACGCGATAACACGGAGTCGTTTGCCTCCTTGCTACGACAATAGTTGTATTTATCGAAGTCATCCAGTGTTTCTGTATAAATAAACCAATCATCTTATGAATTTCGATATCAACGAATCAACTAATAATTGTTCGATCAAATTGAAACCAGCTACAACAACGATATCAACAATGATTGATTGTTTTAGAATAATCTCTATGCTGGAAAATCTGCTTAGTTTAGAAACTTTTATATTCATAGTCATTATCGAAAACTATCGTTTAACATTTCTATCAGCTCCTCAATATATTTTCATTACTCTTATAAGAAGCCGTTAAATCGCCTTATTTTTAGAATAGATCTGTTTCTATATCGGTCAAAATATTTTTTAATGACAAATGACACTTAATGCTGCAGACACTGAGATATCTGGACACAATTAAGGAATAAATTATCTGTATTTTTTCTCAGCTCTTATTCCCCGAACGATGTGGATACGGTTGTTGTGGGATCAAATTTCTCGATCAATTTTGGGCATGTATAAACGCATGCTACCATTCTATTGTTATGGGGAACTGTGGGTAGGTGCTAAATATACATGTGATATTTTTTTCTCCCTGTAAAGTGCCGTACCTGGCAACTTTCCATCGATCCACGTCTTTTTAAATATAGCTCGATTGTGTTTTTATCGCAAAGTGCATTCCTGTGGCTTCAGCGTCCTTGTTTTGTTTTTTTTACGCCGTGTGACACAACTTTCATTCGTCTTCCGTGATGCATGCTTCGGTCCTAAGTGAAATACGAGCGTCTGAGCTCGGTCAAATGCTTCAATCAATTGATTGGCGGGAGGCCAAGTGGATTACGCAAGACGTTTTCCTTCCGCAGAGATCTTTCAATGCCTTTTCAACTTCCCTGCTGAGTTTCCCATGGGATGGAGAGCTCAAGTCTATAGCTTTAGTGAAGAATAGAGTGGCAAATTCATAAGTGTTCTGGAGGCTAATTATTTTGGAAAATTATTTGTAAAGCCTTCCTCCCTGAAGTGATTTAAACAACTTGTATAAGAGATACTTCATATCTTCTACGTGAAGTTTCGCATGCATGAATATTTTTTAGATATTGCAGGAAATCTTTGGTAAGTTGAGATGCATCAGGATATGAACATTCAGGAAAATTACATGAAGGATAGAAAATTAGCTGCATTACTATGATCAACGGAATCAGTACACACAATCATTGAAACTACAGAAAAATCTAGTCCAAGTGTGTGGCAAGTTGTGATTTAGTAGGCGAAAGGCATCATTATTGCAGAAACGTGGAAAATCACGATAACAGGAAAATGAAACCGGTGTACTTAATGGAATAAATAGAAAATTTGTAACAGATTATCGCATTAATTTTTTTAATGTTTTATTTTGCGGTTACCATAAAAATGTTAACAGGCTGGTTTTAGCAGTAATCCAGTTCATACATCCGTGAGTTCCCAACGCGGCCATTAATGGCGACAGCACTGTCGTCGCGATAATGCGACCTTTGTCATTCTCTAGGGGAAGGGGGAAGTTGGGATGGATGAGGTTTTAAAAATGGATTAACGGCTGCAAGCGGGGTTCAAGGATGCGCATTAGAAAAGGCACAATACGCACCGCGTGTAGCGAGACATCTAGCGGCTTCGCTTTAGTTATCATCTATCCATCCATCGACGCCGCTGGGCTGGCTTCTGTTGCTGCTTCCAATTCATGGCCGAGATACAATCATGTGGCCTTGCCGCGGTCCCTTTGGTGGAAGGGAGTCCATTACGCAATCACGCGAATCGTATCGGCATGCAAGGAGGACCAGCGAGTTGGACCCTGGTGGCCTGACCGTAAAAAACAAAAGACTTGCACTTCTTTTTGTTCTACGAAAGACTTAATTGGCTTAAGTTTAAAGTCAAAACCGTAGATATAACTAAAAATATATATTTTTCAGATCTCATTTTAATTTTTTACAATTATTCTCTCGATTCTTCCGTTTTTCTACAGAATTTGATACAGTGGTATCATTAGAGCTAATCTTCCGTTTATGCTAACCAAAGTTCTTTATCCTCATGCGTCAATCTTTTCCTTCACCGTATCTCTGATGGGATATTTTTCCTTGCAACGCGAATTTAATTCGATTGCTATATTTTAAAAATTTACATATTTCACCAAACCCTTTAGAAATGTTTTTATTATATTATCTCTTGTAACGTGTTGTCAGTGCATTGTGGTGATCATACCTAAGTTCAAAATGCTTCAATGAATCTAAGCATTTTCTATCAAAGGTCGTCTTATCATTTGTTTTTTTCGTGAATTCTTCGAGTTTACCTATTTTTATATGATTGCATGTTAACATGACGTGCTCTCGGAACTCTTGACTTGTCGGTGACGGGATTTAGCTGCTTCAGTTGTCGACTTGACAATGGCAAGAGTTCACCAATGACTGTCTCCGACGTCGCCGTACGCGTGGCCGTAATTGTTTATCATAATTTCACCCTTCGAATCGTTTTCTGTTTTTCCCTCGAGGGTCGGTTCCTCGGATGGATGCGTGCTCGCGGCAAAAACGAACGGATGGAACTCCCTCGTAAATCCTTCAAAATGTCACGCCGTTATAACATTCGGAAGCGCACGAGAGGCAGGCTTGAGAGATGTGGGTGGGGTGGGCGTTTGGGGGAAATAAATCCCAAGCCGATCCCTTGAATGACGTGTTCCCTCTTTCCCACCCCCCACACTCCCTCAGATGTATATGGAACCGCGGGCTGACCTACATTTTTACTCCTCTTATTTTTATTTCCATCCCCCCTTTTGTTTCCAAACTACTTTTTCCGCTTTTTGCGCCGTTTCCGTGGCGACGGTGGAGAGAGGGAGAGAGAGAGAGAGGGAGATAGAGAGGAGTGGGGGAGGGAGAGCTTGGGTTGCGAAGTTAAGATCGAAAAGGAACATGGCCGACATGCGCACGTTTCGTTTTTTGAAGTTTACGTCGTGGTTGGAATTGTACTTGTATTCTGGCGGTGCTATTTGTTGAGGCTGTTTGGTTAGAAGAGTTAGTGATGTATTCAGTCGGAACCGAAATTTTTATCCTTGGCAATAACAGCAACTTTTGTTCTCAACCCGGTGAATGACTGCCGACTGAGTTGTCGAAACGTCTCGAGATGTCTACGTTCATTCAGCAGCGAACAAGGATTGAGGTTCGATAGGGCTTCAACGAAGCAATGCAACGGAAAACCTGGGAATCACCTTTTCATATCTTTAATAAATGTAGCGGAATTTCAATTTGGATAATATTATGCATCACTTTTGATACTGCTATTACATCTCACATAAAAATTTTCAGCATTCAATTTTATCTTTAGATACTCCTTTATCGTTCATAGTATTCAAGGGACTAAATATGAGTGGATATGGTCGAGTTGATATTTTTCATGAGTAATGAGGAAAATTAACCAAATACTTTTAAATGTTAGCCCCAGAAATTGTTTAGAAAATAATTGTTTTTCGAATCAGCCTAACGCTAACGAATCTCTATAAAAGTACGAATAATGCTTGTGCCGCATCTGTACTTCGTGGGCTATTATTTTCACTGCAATTGATTGGTGCACGGTGAGTAATGTCCTTGAGGTACGCAGCAGCTCTTCTTCTTCGTCTTCGAGCGGGCACGTGAACGTAAGAAATATACATTCTCGTCCGCGGCATGCCCAAGGAAAAATGAAGGGCGTTCTCCTGGCCTACCCCAACTTCAAATTCATTGCTCTTCCGTCTCGGATCTGACCATAGCGCTGCGCCGCCGAATGGATTCCACATCAGGCCGCACGGTGGGCTATTATTTTCGCCGCGGCGGCGGAGGTCTCCCAATAGAGGCCGCTACTATAAGGGTATGATGTGTAGGCTCCACTCAATCACTCCACGGCCTGCCGCAGCTTTTCCCATCTTCGCAAATTTACAACGGATACGCATGGCCATTCCTCAACGTATCTGGGGTCGTGTTTTTCGTACCTTTTTTTTCTTGCCTTCCCGAAAGAATTCGTCATTCATCTCCCCTTGCGCGGCTGTGGGTCGGTTTGTGGCTCTCTCGAATATGAAGACGGGAGTCCCTCCTTTTTCTCTTAATGCTCTCGTGTGCTAGGATGAATATTCAGCGAAATTTCTTTACTGTTCCGATACAACTCGGAGGCTATCGCGCAAATGTTAGCTTAGCGAAAGGCATAAATAAAATGGCGTTCATGATACCAAATTTATCTAGTCAATCTGTTTTGGTGAATTAGAAAAAGCATCATACAGTTCCTATAATTAGAGGACGTTATGAGATCTGACAATATAGTGAGTGAAAATTTAAATGGAGGGTTTGTTAAAATTACAGATAAAATAGGAATATGAGCTGTGGATAATGATGGAAACTGCACGAAATATGATAATACTCCTTGATGAAGTTTGGATATCTATTTTGATTAAGCATATCCATGCGTGTGAGTGGGCAATATAAAATTAGGAAATGATTTGCGGATGATAACTTCAGTAAATTCCTGAAATCGCTACTCCCGCATTTGAAGAATGCTTTTATTTCTCAAAAATGAACCAATCAATTCTTTCAATGGTCCTTCCGCCATTTCGGGCGTTAATGTCTCCACGTGCCGCCCGCTTCATTGGTTTTCCCAGCGTGGTCCTGACCACCCTCATATCCACCCTCCGTCGCAATTCGCCGCAAATTCGTGAAGGCTGAGGGTCGAGTTTAGCGGTAGAGTTGCGGGGGAAAAATCACCAGTTCCCGCTTTCTGTCTAGCTCTCCAATGGGATAAAGTAGCGGAGTGCGGGGAGGTCGGAAAGAAAATAAAAAAAGAATGTGTAAAAAAAAAGTTCGCCACCCCTTATCCCCAATTTATCTGACAAACGACTTGGGTGAAGTAGGTCTGCCACCGGATAAATTTTTCAGCGCGACCCCCCTACGATGGATGGAAATAGATTCGAATACATTCATCTATCCCTCCCCTCCACCATTCCAACTCGCTATCCCGAATAAGTCACCTCAATTCCGGGATATGGCGCCTTTTTTCTCTTTTTTTCATACTTCGATTTTCGTTTGAATTTTATGCTTAATTTTTATTTTACGACCTCTGTCTCTCTCGCGCATTTCTCTAGCTTTTATTGACAGATTTTCAGAGAATCGTCATTCACTTTTTATTTCCCTTTTGTTTCCTCTATGGAGGACATATCTCATGCTTTAGTACGTGCTTCTTTATTATATAAATAAATGCCAATATATATAGAATCCAAATGGGGAACAAAGCGAGAATAAAACCTTATTTGGATCGCATCAAACCCTTACAGGTCGTGAATCGTAAAGCATATAGTTTAATTTACGGGAGTGCACATGCGAAATTGCCACTTGAGGTCGTCGGAAATAAATGGGCCCTTTATATTTTTTTACAAAGCAAATAAGATATGATTGTCGTATACCGGGTTCATGTAAATATCAGGTGTACCAACACTAACCTTTCATTTTTATAGCTCGAACCTTTTTTCCTTCCACGATGATAGCAGGTATCTTTGATTGATTCATCGATTTCCCGTGACGCTTATCCAAATTTTACAAAAATACGAAGAAAAAATAGCCGCACGAATTAGCTATGAACGTTACCATTATAGCCTGCAAGTTTATGCATATAGTCTATGCATGTATAGTACTAGTAAGAGCTGTATATCATGCATAGATGACTTTCTCTAATTTCGTTTTTGATGAAAATTTTTAAAACGACGGAGCCATGTCGAAGATATATTTTTTTTATCCACCAACGCAGTTAGATTCCCGGCTTGTTGCCTTGTAAGTGGTTAGCAAGAATTTTTCGACTGATTGGGTGCTCTGCTAATATATTTTTCCCGCATAGGTCTTACTTATTTTTCGATTTTCGTCCCAAAATTTTCCTCGGGTAGGAAAGAGTTCAAGCATCGAACTATCTTTTTTCTCTTTGCCTCTCGTTATCAACCTGGTAACTGGCATAATGGATGAGGAACTCCGCCCTGATAATGAGGAACAAGGGCGACATCTTTCCGCCGAAACTTCCCTCAGAAAAAAAAATTAGTCGAGTCCGCATAAAAACCGCGTGTCAACTTGGCATTTCCCATCGTGCATCGCTCCGACTACTTCTACGAACTCTCCCCACCCTCTTTTTCTAGACGTTAGTCAAGCAGCCTCTCTCTATCTGTTATTCTTGAGCACCGGAACGCGAACTTTGTTATGGTAATTCATATTCCGGGACATATGAAAATTCGGAACAAGAGCGCATCTTGGGAAAATCCTCTCTCCCCCTGAAACGCGACTGGCTCCTTCCGCCCCCGCATCGTCGTGTACCTACTCACTTATAATGAGACATTATGCTCGGCAGCAAATAGGGTGCCCCTAGGTGCATTAAGGAGTCGGGTTGCGGAAGAACCTAACCCACCTCGTCTAGCTTAATGGTTACCTACCTGCCTGATAGCATTTCTCCACCCGCTCCTCCCTCCTGTAACCACCAGATGTGCTGTGCCGCCGCGTAGCTTTTCATAAAAATTGCCCCCATTACTTTACGCGCCGCTCTAGGGAGGGGAGGGGGGAACTGCATAACACGTAGCTGTTTTGTCTCTCGCGAACTCTGCTTCTATTTGTAATTGTTTCGCTTCCAAAGGTTCCACCCTTTTTAACAATGCTGCGAGCCAACAATGGGAGTGGGATCGATGGTTACATGACCGCATTAAAGGTTATTGTATCGCTTCAAAAGAGCGTGGAAACATTTTGCTCCGCTGGGAAAAAAGCAAGGATAAAATTGGACGGTCAGATATTGTGGCTTAACTGGCTGTCGTTTAAAAACTCTGTCGTCGAATTTTAGCTCAATTTATTGCGTGCGTCATAGTCAATGTTGTTTTTGGCATGATAATCCTTCCCAAACGAGATGTTGTAAAGTTATCGCCGAGTTCAGGCTGAGTATTACGCCTGAAATATCCTGCTGAAATATTCATGGAGTCTCCACCATTCCCTCTCAGTTTCTACTTATCTTGAACTCTTCAATAAGGCAATAACTTCAAAATCAGTTTGCTATGAAATCGGTTTTTTCGAGCACTTACTTTATTTTACAAAACTGCGGTGATTTTTGTTCTTTTATCCGAAATGCTGGAGTTAACCAAATTATATGGTTGGTTGGACTGTAAATTTAAGAAATTGCCGAATATACTCGAAAGTTGAGGTTATTGTATCTATTCAGGCGTCAATTTGAATTATAATATTTGTAGCAATTCCTTGCTGGTTTTCGACACAGATGTGTAGTGTTTGCTGTTATCCCAACGTTGGTAACCTGAGGCTCAACATTCTGTCTTGCAATTTTATGTTTCTGAAATGTCCTCACTTCGAGGCTGAGTAAAATGTGGGTAAGGAAATCTGGTCAGGTGTCTTAATTTCGCAGAAATGATCTGCAAGTTTCTTTTTTTGCTGTTAAGGATAGCATATGATTGCCTCTATTCCCTCCGATCAAACTTATTCCACTTAACTTACGACGCGTTTGCTTTTCGAATAAAATTCTTCAGTAAACATCTCCGTGTCCGCAAGACCTCTCTATGTACCTACTCATCCTTTTCCTCATCCTCTCGCGAACCGCATATTCGATCAGAATCGCCTGATTAAGCAGCCGTGCGACATATCCCATGCACTCAGCATTAATTAATCGGGCGGTCAAAGGCGTCGCGCAAAGGCGGAGATTAGGGTGAGGCCTGTCAAAGGTCTCTCTCTATGCTATCAACTGCCTCTCATCTTGAGGGAGAGAACCTGCCTCAGAATGGATAGATTATATTTTCGCTAACACATTACTCCCACCTCAGGAGGGCCCTTTTATTAAATTAAAGACAACTCATCCTTTTCTTTACTAGGATGCTTTTCTCGAAAAAAAGCTTTTCTTTATATAATTTCTTCCTTATCTTGATTTTTTATTTTATTTTTACATCAACTCTAGCGTGTGCACAAAGGAAAGGATGTGAAATAATTATAATTTTGAGAATACTTTTATTTTCATTCCTTTTAAAATTAGCTCTCTCGGTACAGCGCTTAAAGATGCATTTCCTATGTGAGATATTGTAATTTAATGAACTATTTTCATAAAAATCCTTCGCCCTTTGTGACGCCATAGTTTATGATGCAATGAAGGTTCATTTTTGCTAAACATTTTTGTGTACTCATTTGGAAATTCTGTTATTTGAACTGTTGGTCTCAAAATCATTTCTATGTAAATGAACCGTTTCCAGGGATTTCAAGTTAATTATTACTTCAGTTTACTTATATTGATATAGGATACTTGAGATGAATTCGAAAAATACATCTGCATGCCAAGATTCCAGTATATAGTATGGAGGTTGTATGTCGTCTTCGGGATGTGTTTTGCATCAAACCTTTGTGGTGTCTATTCATCCGAAGACGGCAGCATCGTTGCACCCCGTTGTAGCCAGGCATCGCCAAGGACGTGGCGAGTGTCTTTATAATCGGCGCGTCGGGAACATTTGACTCGCCTTGGCTTACGATGCGCCCCCCGTCGCCGGGAGGTTTTTGGCACTCGAAAGCGCTCATAGCTTCCGTAGCACCATGATTCGAAATGCGTCACGCTCCTTTGTCTTCCACTGTTTTTTCCTTTTCTATCTTCTCCCTCTCTTTCTTTCAAGGACACTAATTACTTCTCGCTCTGTTTTTGTGCCAATTGCGTTAGCTAGCAAGGCGTTTCTGCCATTCTTAAAAAGCTGTTTGACTGACTGCTATGGCTAAGGTATTTTATTTGATATTTAAGATGCCATTTTTGTTAATCGTTATTGAATACTTATAAAGTAAGATGAGGAGATGCAGCGATCAAATTTTGTGTCCAATTTACCCTGCCTTTACAGCAGAAAATATATATTACAACCGGAATTCATTTTCTTCGAGAAGTTCTTCCATAATTTAATGCCACTAAAGAGCTTCAGGTTGAATTATTCGGTGCTGATTGTTTCTTCCTTCTCCGTATTCTATGGCATCCGGTTTGCAGGCAAAAGACGCCACCACCTGCTTCCCGTAGTGAATCGAGCATAATATGCGTGAACTTGAAGACGTATTGTCACAGCGATGTGCTCCGTGCCATGAAATCGCTCCGAAACCAGTTCGTGGGCCTTCGAAATGTCTTTGTCGAATCTTAGATCCAAAGCAAATCTACATTTTTATGGTTTAAGCACAGAAGCTGCTGTGTGAAGAACTTGCTTTTCCCATTCCGTGTTTTGTAGCGCTTCAAATTTGAAAATCACAATTATTTCCTCAACGTTGATACAAATAACGGTGACATCGAAATTTGGTTCAGGTTGTTTTTTGTTGTTGAACGAGCGATGTAAAAATCGTAATGCATTCTCATTACATAGTTCCAGAAGGCGTAAACGTCGGTTAAAGATTATCTAACATTCCAAAACTACACCCTGAAGAGTCCTCAAATACGTAGAAAGTTTATATCTATTTAAAGTGGGACACAGCCATCTCCGTTATGAAGGCCTGAGATCTTTTACCGCGGTATAACAATGGCCAACTTCATAACCTGTTTAACGAATCCTTGAAAATAATTTTTGAGGCGATAGAAGATTATGAGAGTTTAAAAAATAAAAATAAAACGTGTCATACGAATGAACTGCACGTTCTCCTCTCAAAGAGTGCTAATTTGGGTAACTCGGATCCCACCATCCTCATTTATGAGGCCGTCTTATTAAATTCTGAGTTCATGTTGCCGAGCTTTTGCAGTATGTACTATGCGTTCCACGTCATGCTTTGCCATTGATGATGGCGGGATAGGAATAGACTGCTGTTTTCATTTTTATCCTTGCCTGGAAGTTAAAAATCATTGAGAAAACTCACTTCGCAATGCGCTCACGTCTACACGGAGATGGGTTGGTAATTCAAGAGGTGTTTTTTTTATTCCTAAAGCGTTTTTAGGATCTCTGTACCATAAAAAGTTAAGCTCTTCTCTGTGCGCCGAAAGGAAATCATTTGATATTTTTACTTCGTTTATTTTACCTTTACGTTCCGCCAATGGAGAGAGAGAGAGAAGAGGGGAGGGTCCTCTCATCTTCTAAAATAATTGTACCTTTTTTCCCCTAGTATCCTCTCTCGAACTAACTCGGCTATGGGCCCCGACCGTCGTTACCTTAATTTACTGAAATAACAAAACAAAATAAAGAGACTCGCGCTAGAGCTCGGAGAGTCTTATCTAAATACTCCGGGTCTCCCCACTTAAAGGAAAATAAATGGAGGTAGAAAAAAAATAACTACTTACTCGAAATTTCAGCAGCAAGTGGCGGTCTTATTCTTCGCTTTCTGCATTCACGCGGGTTATCTTCGTGTAGTTTCCTCCCTCACGTCTCGTACTGCTTTAGGGCCGCTGACGGTCACAAAGCCCCCTGAGGTTATTTGGAAGAGGCAACGATACCCCCGGATTATTCTACTCTGTCAATGCCTAATTCTTGTTACGGAAATCGTCATCAAGCGTCGAGAGAAAAAGTCAAAGGCTATTTTTTTTAATAGCAAAAAAAACATCGATACTGAACAATTAGCGTGAGACTTAAGAAGCCGCACGTTGCCGTAGCGGATGTTAGAGTTAAGAATCTCTGAAATAAATACTTTAACCTCTGCTTAATAATGGAAAATTTATTATGCTTTTGCTCCTAAAGTTATATCTTGAGGATTTAGAGTGCTTGACTTGGGACTAAAACACAAGAATTATGTAGGGAAGTTGGAATACGTGTTCAGAATGCAGTTTACGTTTTCTTATTCCGCACCGTGATTTTCATCGAACTAACTCCAAATATTTACGGAAGTAATCGTGGAATCAAGCAAGGAGAGGTGTTTTATCACAACATAATTGCATGAATCGCTATTAAATATAAATATATTATCCATATTCAAATTTCAAATATAATATTACAAGGTGCCAGATAGGAAAAAATCCTTAAATTATTATTTTTTCTCTTGTTCACAGGAAAGACAACCTCAACAATCACTCGGAATCTCATCAGCCCGTCTTATAAATCCAAAATCCTGGTCTCACAACGGGTGACGTCATCGCTGTGGGAGATGGAGCAATTTGTGGCCCCAGACTTCTTACAGCGTCCGCTAGGCAACTGAGCGAAGGTCGCCTTAAAGAAGAATCGAAGATAAAGGAGAAGAAAGCGAAAGAGACGAAGAGAAGAGGAGGGTGAGACGGAAGAAGCGGACGGAAGAATTGAAAAAATAAGGTAAGTTTTTTTCCCCATCTTCGCAGTAAAAGGTATTTCAATCTAGTATACTACTTCGCACTCTATCGCGTAGGTTCAACATCACTTAATACAAATAATAAAAGACCATTGGAAACAGTACTTTTTCCTTGAAATACTTTCTCAATACGTCTTAAGTTTCTTCATTTTGGCCTATCGATTCTGTTCTTTCAAAGGATTCTCACCTCGACTGCTTTTTCATCCATTTTTTGACGTCGTGAAGGTAGTACAATTTAACTCGGTCCATTTTGACCATCGAGATTCGGTGGCTATAAGATAGCGCTGAATTCCAGCGAACTACTATTAAGCAGTCGACATTCCAATGCTCAAAATTCTACTTCACTGACCGAGTCCTCCTAAACTTTTCCCCACGGGGCCACGGCTAGATATGCTTATAACTTCCAAACCGAGGTAATTTATCCGGAGGAAATTAATTCACCTTACACGAGAACTGAATGATGACTTTATGCTCCGCCAATTCCACGATGCCGTATAAGTATCGAGCAAGATGAACGCTGCAATTACTCCCAAACCGTGCGCAATTAATCATTTTTTTCCCCACATCCTCATAACTCTCTACCGGAGAATCAATACCCACTGGTGCATCATAATGTCTTCCGCAAATCCACGCAGAAAATGTTTTTTCAAGTAGACTCCTCCTCATTTTCATAATGTATTCCTCTTCTTCCACGTGATTTCATTCCGCTTCCCCGTCTCTTTTGCGTGCGGAAAAGAAAGGAAGAGAGGAGGAAAAGAGAAATATAAAACACCTGATAGGCAAATAAATGGGAAAGATTGTCCAGTCAACTTCAAAATCGTTGATGGAACGGTCTTTCAGAAATACTCCCGTTTCGTGGAGAGAGGAAAAAAGATGACGAAAAGCACAGAGAGACCTATAGCTCTCGGCTGACGTCTTCCGTGACGAGATGGAAATAAATCTGACATTTTTCTTGCTTTTTTTATTTTTCCTAGAAAGACGTGACGTCTTCACGTGACCGCCCTACATATAAAAAAGATCATGCCCTTTGCTTGCCCCTTCAAGGAAGGATAAGGATATTAAAGGGATGGGAGTGGGAGGAGCCGGTTATGGTTTATTTTTCCTCTGTTCTCTTTCGGATTATGACGCATATTTTTCTCCTACTGTTTACTACCTTCTCATCGCAGAACTTGGTTGGAGCGTGCAACCGAAATCGTCACTGTTCTGCTTGTGGTGGATGAAATGATCCAATTCTATGTTATATGCCTCAATTTCCACCCTTCTCGGTTGGCACAGTGCTCATCCCATATTTTTTTATAACTGAATAGGTTTTACTCGAAAGGAAATTGTAGATACGTTGCCAACCTTGTTATTGGTAGCCTTCGCGCTTAGTGCCTGTATTCATGTTGATGAATAAAGCGTATGGTATCACAGGAAAAGTACCTACCCGTTAGTTTTCATTCAGATTTATTTTCTTACTGATAGTAACGATGTGTCCTTTTTCTGCCCTCAAATTATGACCTAAAGACTCTTTCAACAAGCGAATTCAGTACGATTTGAGATAGTTTCAACTGAAAGCACCGCACAGCGTATAACTCTTAGGTTATAGAAATCATTTTCATCAAGCAATTAACTTTATAAATAAATGGATTCCTACGCATAGTAGCTAGTGGTACTGTGAATGAATGTCTTGAAATAAGTGGAAAATATTTTTTAACGTGAAGTTTTCCGAATATAATGAGTGTAAATTCGACAATTAGAAAACATGGTGACTATTGATAACCAAATTATCCTCCTACTGGTGCCAATATTTCTTGTTTATGTCAAAATTGACATATATTTTTTTCACACGAATTAATTAGTTAGTCCCAATAACAGCGCCATTTATGTTGCTGCTTTCTTCTAATTAAATTTTAACCTCTGCTGAGGTAGTTAAATGAGATGCTGCATTCAGGTTACGAGATTATTATCTTAATGAAAATGCTAATTTTGCAGCGCTTTTATCGTACAGTACGACAGTGGGAGGGGATAAATGTCATTTTTTGCCGTAGAACTTGTTTTAACCTTGATAGCTGGAGATTATCTTCGTTTAAACGAAGCAAATTATTCAACGATTACAATTTAGATTAGTTTTAAGTTTAGTGCATTGGGGACTACGTTAAATGAAACATTTTAATGAAAATTCGTATTATACATTCTGATTTTTTTTCGTTTATCGCGCAACGTACGATATCTCTGGGTTTATCGAGATTTTATCGCTAATCTAAAATAGTAACTAGGGCGAAAAGCTCTGTTGGATTAGGAGGAAGGGGTGAAATGGGTTAATTGCCGTATTTATATCATCCCGCGTCATTACTACGTCATACGTACATATATGCGCTACTATCTCCGTCTTCGTTCTTCATTTCTCATGCAAATCCTTATCCCCTCGCTTTACTCCAAACTGTTTGCCTCCCATTACATGCGCCTCTCATCACGGGAGGATAAACAATTGAATCCGCCAAGCAAAGCCGACCTGCCTCACCAGGAGTCGGATGGGGCCGGAGGGATTTTGAGCAGTAATATGGGCCAATTGAGCGATTCGAGATAATTAACCGACAGGAATTCGATTGAGGCGCGCGTGTTGACATTTTGGTTTTACTTCCATCTCCCCGATGTTATGTTGCGACCCTATCCGCTCGACCCGTTCAAATTAGGCTGTTGGACACAATTAATCGAGATTATACCGAAAAAATAATCTTCTCCTCCGGCCTCTTCATTTTATTTTTTCTTGTATCAATTTTTTCCGCTAATCGTCGTACCCAATGCCGCAAGAATTTGTGGCCAATCAACTAAGTGCGCGTAGTTCTAGCTATTTTCGGTGGTGTATCGGTTGAAAACTGAAATGATGTACGTGCGCTAACGTACCGTAGTTCGTTAATAATGCCACAGAACTTGAATCTTTGCTAATGGAATATTTCTTAGATAGGGAATGCTAATTTGACACTCGATTTATCGGCGTGTCGGTGTGGTTTTTTCAGTGGTTTCATGTACACTACTAATGATGCAATTTGCATGTTTTCCGTAAACAAAAGAGCTGAGGATGAAACGAACTTGCTATTTCGAAAGGCCTATTTGAGCTGTTTGGCTCTCTGAAATGCACCCGCATAAAGTTGAGGATAATTTGAAGAAATGAAAGTACCACTCAAATAAAGTTCCTCGCCGTAAAAATGACGTATAAGCAAATTCACATAAAAAAGTGTAATAGAATTTGCTCTTCCGAAGCTGTTATTATCGATAAAATACGAAAAATAATTATTGCAAGAGTTAATTAAAGTTATGTAGCGATTTTTCTATATTAACCTGTCACATATTTTTTTAGCAAGACTACCAATAGTTGTCTCTCTGTCAGTGCTCCATATATTTCGCGGATGCATGTGCAGCTGCAATGCGCCATATCTTAAAGTCTCACAGTAAATAGGCATTATCATCAGCCTCCACACAGATTCCTCTCATCTTATATCCTTCTTATGGCACCCATATCTTTCTCTATCTCTTAAATTGCCATTAGCCTCATGCCAAAATCGCACGTTACGGGAAAGCGTATCGTATAATACATATTTCGAGGAATTTTCTGGGACGGTATTTTCTTTTATGACAGGATCATCTAAGCGAAAAAAAAATTTCTCCATGAGGAGGGGGGCATTCATCAGGTTATCCTTCCTTCCGAAGGAAAAGCTAAATTGCGTATGACGGTGGTGGGAGCGGGTAGGTGAGAGAACCTGGTTCTCGATAACGCCACAATGGAGCCACTGCCGTCACCTTAATGGATGCGTTTATTTTTCACCATCCACTCTCAACCCTATCCATATCGCTCCACCACGGTGTCCTTCTTACTCTCCCCCCAACGGCTTGGATGGATGCGTCGAAAAGAATTGAGACGTAAAAACATGCTAAAGGTGGGGGTGGGTGGACTCAGGGATTAAGAGGGCTTGGGATGTTTTATCGTCGCTGCGCCTCTGGTGGTGCAGTAGCGAACTATATGGGTTTGTGGTGGGTGGAGCAAGATGGCGGATTTTTTTATATCTCTTTCTCTCTCTCTTTATTTTCTTCCTTTCCCTCCGTTTCTTTCTTCCTCTATTCGCGGAAGGCGTCTCACGGGCTACGGTGACGTATCAAGACTTCCGGTCGAACCCCACACTCTTTCAGCGGGAATCTTTTCATGTTCTCACCACCGCGCTCGAATGCCTCCAGTGGTGCGTTTTGCGGAAACTTCGGGATAGCATTGGGTCCATTTCTCGACGTCCAAGCGATACGGGTCCAAATTCTAGATGTTGGGATTTCAATTCAAGGAGGGAAATTGGGTAGGATAAATTAGTCCATCTACATGAGGCGTGGACTGTAATCCTTCGTATTGTTACAATGTTCCTTTTGTGAATATTGTTTTCAGCGTCCCCTGATTGCATTTGAAACATCGACAATTATAGATTCCCATTCTTTTTCTTATTTATCCATTTTGTTTTTTTTTACCCTAAGTACTTACGTTTACCCTACAGTACATAGCTTTAACTATGCTCCACCTTTATTCGTCAATTTTTTTTTCAATCGAGAGAAAATAGTCTTGTAAACGCTATTAGTTCTTAAATGCATTTTAAATTACTTGTTACTCGAGTTTCTTGTGATGACCGAAACGCAAGAAATATGGTGCAAAACAATATTTTCGCGTTGTTCCATTAATAGATACAGCCTGTGTACAATGTCATTATAATTTTGTTCATTCTATCATCTTTGGTGGTATACTTATTCTTTATATTCATTGCTAAAACTGGGTTTCTGTTTTCCTAAAAGTATAGTTTTTCTCCATCTACTGTTGGAAGTTTTCCTGCTATTAGGAGCATGTTCTTGTCTTAGATATTTTTCTTCTACTACAAGTTGGTGTGTTGTTACTCTCAGTGAGTATATTCCGAGAATGTAAGGGACCCAGGCACCTCGCACTGCATTACGCGTTAGCCGAGCTTTGTCCAGTTTTCCTACCCACCGCTGTCATTAATCACTTTAAGTCATTTGCATTTTCGGTAAAAAAAAGACGAACAGGGATGTATGGTGTGATAAAGTGATTTGTTCTAGGAACTAGTGCCATTGCTTTTCTTTCCTTCCCGCACAATAGATGGACACTATTTAATCCATGGTTTTTCTTCCCGACTCCGCGGTGTTTCTTCGGAGTCAGTGACTAATGCCGGTACTCCGAATGGTTTTCCGTGTACTCCGCCCTTAATTGGACCTCTGGAGCGAGTTCCGCTGCGAAAAATACAAAACCCCTTTTCGGAGAGCCGAAATATTGCCTTGTCCACAGCGCGAGAAGGGCCGGGGAACCATGGGTAAGCCCTTAAAACGGATAAAAGGGGAGAAAAATTGATCCGAATCACGTCGGAAGCAGAAATGAATCATTGGCCCTGATTAACTGGCCTCGAATTTCTCGCTCGATCGGCCCGCGCCTTTGGCATTCTCAGCGATTCCCCGCGGAGCGTTCTTCTTTTGTTTCTTTTTTTTTGGCGGTTAGCTCCACGATCTTGTTTTCTCGAAATCCGAAGGGCGCAAAATTAGGGAAGAATATGACCATCCATTAATCCCAAGCGCTACCGCGTTAGGTCAAAACCTTTCATACGATCCTCAGTGGAAAACTTTTTGAGAGATGCGGGTAATAATTAAAGTAATGGACGAAATGATGACGGTGTTTGAAGGTTTTTATTTTTTACACCCATGAGAGATGGGTGCGAAGGAAACGAACGTATTAAATGTAAGGGTTGAGGTAGGCATTAAGATTCTGAAAGAGTTTGTTGGAAACTTTTGTGGAAAAAAAAGAAGAGAAAGGTTTTAGAGTCTCGCCGGAGTGAAATCAAGAAGCTTTGAGGAAACTGAGATGATAATTCACTCAAGAAGACCCGCGTGTCGCAAATGTGCGCCTGGTGTAAATGAATGGGCGATGTAATGGAGGAAGAAGTGAAAGAAGATAGTGCTCGATGATAAGGGAAAAATGAAATAAATATGGAAAGGGGAAAAGAAGATAAAGATGCTTTAGTTGAATAATAAAAGAGCAATAAATAAGAGTTCTAATTGAAGAGACCGCTCTAGAACGCGCTTGATACTAATTACATCCAATATTGCTTAGTCACGTATTAGGTCCATGTTTATTTGGTTAAACATATTATTCTAGTATCCAAACTTCCAGTTTCTCAGTGATAACGTGTTCATGATGTTATAACCCTCGCAATTCTTTGTTATTTTAATTAATCTATCACATTGAAAAATCCCAGTTTGGGGCAATATTTTTTTAAATTGCGAAAACTGTATCATGTCGATTTCTTTCTTCTCAGAAATTCTCATACATTATTATGAACCAGTCATCATCCGCCTTATTTAATGCCCCCAACCAAGGCTGTATTTGGTACTTTAATACTTTTGAAAATGCACAAGTGCAGCGTGTTTGATGCTCAATTCCGGCGTTAATGCATGGCAGCGTGCGATGGCCTTGTCTGGGCTTTCACATCTAGCAAAACCTGTCGCCTTCACTCCGAAAGTCTTTTTCCCGAAAGTTTTGTGCGTCTGTCGCGGCGAATATCCGTTGCCCCTTATTCCCCCGAGCAAATTCTTTGTCGTTTCCAGGGCATTATATTATTTTTTGCGCCACATTTTTCGCGTCAGGAGTGTTATCTTTTTTTCCCTTTAGTCTACCTTCTCCCTCCATTATCCCTAAGCACTCTCCCACCTATCCCTTCTATGTATCCTTCGCTTATCTCTCCCTTCCACCTTCACTATCTCTTCCTCTCCCTGACGAACAGTTCTCCTCTCACGGAAGGTGAGGGAGGGTGGGAAGAGACTTCGGACGCGCTCGGCTATTCTCGCCGAGTCGACCCGAGCGAGGTCAGGAGCCGAATAACCCAAGGGTGTCCTGGCCTGACACACTTCTCGCTTAGGGTGGGTTAGGGCGGTCTCCTCCTCACCCGGAAGTGGACCCTGCTGCTAGCGCCCCCTTCCCCCCCCTCCCCCCTAATTCTCCTCGCTGTATCCACTTCGCGAAACTGCGTCTTCTCTCACCTCTCTTCGCTTTCCGCGCGTCCGAGCGCCACTGGTGGTCCCAATCGGAGTTATTCACCGCCGATAGGGCGGGCGATATCTCTACAAGTTCCTTTTCCTTGCGTACTTTCGACTGCCGTATTGCGATGCGTCACTTCTGTTTCGAGTTGGAATATCAAGCATTCAATCACACAGACTCTTGTTAACCTGGGTAAAACATCTTTTTCTCACGTTCATCAACCGTAACTAACTCTAAAAAGAACTTGAAAATGAAGAGAAATCAAGTTTAAAAATGTAATTGAGGTTTAATCGTTAATGTGTGAAGATGAAATATAAAAGAGGAATTTTTAAAGGACAGTATTAATGGAATGGAACAAATTTCGTTCTACAAATATAAAAAATTTATCTCTAGCATAATTTAATTGGCTACCTAACCCATTTATTTTTTTTAATTTCCACTCCAAAGTTTGGTGAAAAATTCCTACTATCTATGGCGAATTAATTTGCACTTCTGTATTTCACGAAGTGGAAATGAATATTCAAAAACCAGCATCAACCGATCAATCCACTTCCAATGAAGCTATCAGTGTAACTTCGAATCGAATATCTAGGAAAATTGACGAAGAAAGATATTTTTAATTAGTATCACTTCTTAAAGTCCATTCGTTTGTATGTTAAACTCAACTGAAGAACCTGTTTTATCCACCCAAAATTTTATTGGTTCAGTCTTTTGGAAGTCTCTTCACGCAATGATGATCGGTGATAATTCAAATTAATTTTATTTTATCTCCGAAAAAAAATCAGACAAAATCAAAATTTTGAGACTAAAATTTCTCAGTCGTAAATTCATCATTTCCTTAGAAGTAAACCTATAAAAACATGCGACATTTAATGGGCAGTGGGATATTTCTCATTGTTTTTCAAAAATTAGATTGATTAGATACGGAATCGTATCCTAATTACGCCCAACGCTCCAATTTTCTCATCCGCGGCCGCGTCTACCTGGTTGCTCGGTGCCCGTGCTCGATTACGAAACCGTAGCTACGGTGGCGTCCCGATTCAGTGCACGCTCTTGTCGTATTTGCGTGCGCAAGCACGGCCACGTCTTGAAACGTCACCCCGGGACAAACTTAACGGCGACACGGATGAGATGTGAATCAATAGGAACAAGCTGTGACGGGGATAAATTATCCCAGGGCACGCCGTTATCACACAGGTGCTTTGGATAGGCGTGCAATCAGAAGTCAATCATCGGGTGCAATTTTTCATCGGATCATTCTCTCGCCGAAATGTGCTCGAGAAAAAAAATATGACTGGCGAGGGCTATGGAGGATAAAAGGAGTCTTTAAAAAAAAAAAATATATATATATATATAGGAGCTATTAATTTTGTGCACTTTGGGGATTCCAACACGATATTTTTCTTGTGAAAGACATTAAAGTGACGAAAGCGTTATTGATTTTTTCCCACCATGTCATAATTTTACTTGGACTCACACCCTTAGAAAAATTCAAACCTCCTTCTTTTACGTTGCAATAATCCGTGCTGAGCAATTTCTCGCGTTTTCGGAGACATGGCTATAAAAATACCTCAATATTGATTCTCGTTGACGGGTGCGATATATCTCTCTTCTATTGGCTGTTGCCCTATTTTTCGATAAATATAATTTGTGTGGTAAAATATTTTATCATTTTCTCTCGTCGCCTGTGTATCTGATTTACCTGCTGCGTTGTAGTTTACGAAACTTTTACCAATAAAAGCAGCCTACCTCTTTTGGTATATTTTCAATCCCTTCTATCAGAAGTCATTCTATCTAGTGACTCAAGCCATTATTTCCCTCTTTTGATAACCAATGTGTCTTTATTTAATCAGTAACCCTTTTTTCATATTCTCCGTTTGCCCAATATCCTTCTTCATCTAGATGTTCTTCAGTTGTAATATACCTATTTGTTCAAATACTTTGATGCGCTCACGAATGATTCACCTTCGACTTCAGGGACGAAAATCCTCCACTTTTTAAAACTCATTATTAAAAATATCCATAACATAAACGTTTCAATTTCCTTGGCTTAGTATTTTCATACTAGCCCACTCTAAAGAATCCTCGAGTATGCTTGCATACATCTCTCTCATGAATATGGGACTGCGGACCGGTTCTTAAGGCTTACTACCCTTGGCTGCGGCGTTACTCAAAGAAGTGATTTCCCTCAAGGAAGAGATGGGGGAAACCCTTATGGCAGGCAAGAGAATAAGCCTCTCCAGAATCCCATTTAAATTCCAATTTTTTTCCTCATAGTTTATGACAGAGTTCCACGTGCGTGATCCCTCCCTTAAACTTATTACTATTTTTTTTAATTGCACCATATTTTCTTCCTACGAAATCCTACTACCGTCTTTTTTTTATATATAAGGGGAACTTGTGTATCCTTTTTTTTGTTATATTGGAGGTTATAAGCCGAAATGCTTTTCCGATGCACGTATGCCTTATTTCCCCTAGTAGCCTCATAGAAAAGTTTCTATATGCCCTTATTACGCTTTCTTTAATGCCGCGAAATGTAGACCATGGCAATTTTACCGCGTAAAAATGGCCCATGTGGGAGTTGAGTACACGCATAAAATTTATAGCGCCATTTTTTATGGCTTATGTTGCGCGGATGTGAATTATACCGAGCAATTGACACGCGGGCTTTTCCGGATTCGGGTTATTTACGTATATACATATATATAAAAGTTTGTATGTATGTACAGAATTAAGACTTTTATGTTTTTTCCTTTTTATTTTGAGTTGATAAAGCATCACGCGTGCGTGATTCAAATATCATGATGCGACGGTTGGATTACAGAGCGCTGCAGGTGTGACGAATTTTATTTTTTGCCGCAAAGCAATCAAAAGGAATGGAGTAAACTGTTTTCATGTCCAATCCGCCGTTTTTCATTTAACGATTGATGGCATTATGCACTGAAGCATATGCGAAAGTTAGTGTCAAACCGAATGCGTTTCCCGAATCTGCTTGGACCTAGAGTTTTCAAAAGTACCAAGAAATTTTCCAAATGCACTTTGATAATGCAGTTTCCGCACCCACAGCCGTGGAACTCGTAAAAATAAAGCAGTCGGAGAACTGTTCAGCAAGTACCTATAAATCTTTTGAATTGGATTTTACAGCTCATGAGGAGGGTTAATATTTTTTGTCATTTTAATAGGTCTTTTGCATTCTTAATTGATTTTTCACTGTTCAACGAAGCAATTATGAATGAATTTCCAATGAATATTGAATATGATTAAGGGAAGATTCGACAGGCACACTGAGTGCTATATGAGATCGTCTTTCAATCTCACTCATAGTCCTCTGAAATATATACATATGAAATTCTAGAAGAAAAATTATTAGCGCATATAAGACTAGCTACATTTACTAAGAGTCTGTTGGCGTAATAGTTAAATTATTCGGCATGAAAATTAAGAACTACAAAATGATATTCCAGTTTCGGATACTTATCAAAAGAATTAATCCAAATGAATGGGAGATAAGGGAAGAATGAAGGAGATAAGAGAAAAAATGGCAGAATTTTTTCACCTCGAAGGATTTCGTCCTTTTTCTTATAAAAGAATCTCATTGGTGCATTTGTGGAGACGTTTCCTCGTTTTTTATACTCCTTTTTTGTGATCTTCGAGAAAGAAATGATTTTTTTGCCATCAGTTCCGACCCCCCTACTCCCAACGCCACCTAGACCTCCATTACTTCCAGAAACTTTGCCTTTCTCATCTCTTATTTCTTTTCTTTCCCCCTAGAGCGCGCCCCAATCAATTGAACAATCAATCAAGCGTGCAGTATGCTTCGCCCTAAAACTCTTTCCACCACACTTTGGCGCACTTCCTCTTTATTTTCCAATTCCATATCCGTCGGGCTGTCTGCTCGCTTCGATTATTTCATTTGTTTTGTGCCCCCACTCTCAACCCCCCCAAGCGAGAAACCCCGCCCACGCCTCTCCGTCTGCGTGGTCATTTTTCGTCATTCTCGCGTCAGCTGCCGCTACTACGTCTTTAGATCTCCCCATTTCTGTAGCCTGCTCCCCCAACGCTGCCCCGAATTATGTGGGGAGGAAAAAAGGAAAAAAGCTCGGTTTGAGGTGAAGGAGATTTTTCGCCCGCAAAGAGACCGTAATGTCGTTTTTCTCCTTTCCCCTCTAACCATTTCGCCGATTCAATTCTCTGCGGAAATGATTCTTGCGCTCACCTCTACACATTGAAAGTGTGGAGAGAGAGAAAAAAATCTGGAGGCTTTAAATGTCGTCAGGTATTACTCCCGAACCAAATCATCCTGCGGAAACTTATGATAACATGAATGGCGGGGGGAAAAAGTCTATATTTTTCCGCCTGAAGCATCTGCTATTCAACATCCCGTGTCACGAAGCTCATTTCCCTTGGCATGTGAGGTAGTTTCATCGTTCACGCGTGTGTACTTACCAATGAGATTCAAGATATGTGACAGGTGGTAGGAAAAGGCTGGGATTTCCTGAAGAACAAATAAAATTGGATAAAATGGCGTCGGAGATAGCGTAAACTAGACGAAGCTGTCAATAAAACGCCCGTTTCTTGCTAGAATGCGGGGTTATAAAGTTTTTATCCGAGAGCAAAGCCTCTCCAGTATGCAAAACCGTATCGGTACTCAAGACTTGGATGATGCTTAGCATATTCCCCTGCTTGCACCTGTGCCTCGACCCTGCTCCGCTCAATCAACGATAGTCTAGTATCTGATAAAAACACAGGACCGTTTTGGGAGGATATTGGATATAATATCGTTATTTTGAGAATTTTCTATAACTACCCCCATACTTAAACATAGGTGATACTAAATCATGTTTAAAAAAAATTAAGTAACGAACGTACCTACTGTCCTGTTCGTACGTAGGCAATAGTTTCAGGCGATTGCTTGAAGTTAAATTTATATCGACCGAAAAGTGATAAATTTGCCATCAAATTATCATAGCTATGATCCCAAGTTACCAGATTTAATTCTGATTTTACATTCTACACGCAAATGTAAATTTTGGTTGCCAATTCATACAGTTAAGTTTTGAAGCCAAACTTACCAAAGCTTCATGTTTAGCTCAAGGATATCAACCTTTTTTTAAAGTAAAATACCTCGTAATAATGTTTAATTCCACCGCTTATTATTAATTACATTACCTCCGAGCGTTTTTACGCACACCTTCACACCGCTCTTTCATCTAAATTAGATCATCATTAGAAATCATTTTACCTATGCGCACACCGCGCTGCGATTGTTACGCGTTGATTTCCTGGATGACGGCTCGGAGTGGCGCCACTTTCGCAAACCGACGCATCGCTGACGTTATAGGATTGACGTCCAAAGTCTCTCACTCCCACGACCTCTCACCCCTCCCCCTACATCTATCCATCCAGGCGCTTTTGAATGTTTGAATAGCGCGGCACGAGCGGGCGATGCTGTTGTTTTGTTTTCTATTTTTTTTTGCTCCGACGCGGCGGGGATCAGGTGTGCGGACATCATCCCCACTCCACTCCGCTAAGGCTTGATTTTTGGGTCAGGTGTGTGTCCGCGTCTGCGTTTTGTGTGTTTGATGTCCGACGTGCGAAGTTTTCATTGGCTCACTCGGAATGGCCGTTTGATTTATCTCCCGGTAGGGGGTTGCTCATTGACGCCTCCACCTAAAATCCCCCTTCCCTCTCTCCTTGTAGCAGAGGCTCGCTGTGTGCGATTTATTGACGGCAAAAGCATAAATATGCGATGCAATATCCCGTGGACCGTCCGCTCTTTTAAGCCCATGGGCTCCCGTAAGGGCTCGGATGTCCTTGTTCCCCTAATGGGATGTTCATCAAAGTTACTTCGGGGAAATCGTACGTACCCATGCATACCTGCACATATTCCGAGACTAATTTACTTTTCATTCCTTGCATCATTATCCTTATATCCTGTCATCCTGTAGAAAATTATATTCTGTTTTTCCCCTCTATCATCAATATTTTTGAATTTTCTTAATGCAGTTAATTAATTCTGACGACGCCCGCTGGAAGGCAGGCCAGCTGTTGTCCTCCAACAAAGAATCAACGCAGCAAGAACTCGAAGAGAAAACGGTGTCATAATTCGGTGTCATCATAAGAAAACGGGATTTCTGAAAACCTAAATACACAAATTTACTTAATAATTTATCTAACTGAGCATAGGTTTCGCAATCTTAATATATCTGTGCTAGGCCTTTGTAATGGTTTCTGCTATTTTTTACATCTATGCATTGCATTCTCACAATTATTTAAGAGTTGCTGTTTCATAGAAAGGCTCTTGATTAGTGAGGGAGGTAAAAAGATAGGAATTTAGGATATGGTCCCATTTGAAGTTTTTTTTAATCTTTTATTAGGGATCCCAGAGTCACTTACAAGAGATAAACTATTTTATTGAGTAATTGAAGCTGCAAAATTCCCCAAGACTGAAGATTTAGATAATATTTACGCGAATACGCAATTATTTTCTCCATGCCCTGTGGTCCTCTAAGGTGACCAATTATCGAAGGGGGTTTTAAATAGCATTTTACATGAAAGGGAAAGAGGTTTATGTAAAAATGAGCGGCGTATTTGTGGATGAGATAATCCCAGGTCATACTGATGACGTAATTATCACGCCAGATGATATCCACGAGCGATCCCTGTTTGCGTTCATTGTATCCAGCGAAAAAGAGGATTACCTCAGGCCTTCATCCACGAAGGATTACGTGAGGCAGTCATTCTGGCCTATTCCATTTTTCCCCCTAGATTGATCCATCCGGATCCTTTTTTTATTCTTCTCACACAGAGTACCGCCGCACGAGCCAATGGAAAGTATTCCGAAGTATTTACGGCAGAATTTCCGAGCCGAGCGTGCTTTCTGAGGAAGCGGTTACCCTTGCTCCAGTATCTCTTCGTCGGGATCTCTCGCTGTGTTTCGCTCCCAAGCTGCCGGAGATGGGGTGGAAAAAATGTATTTTCCAATCGCCCTATATCTATCCACTAAACCTTCTTCTTTGTTCTGAAAATCGATGGAAGAGGAGCAGAATTGGAGGGGGAGGTTTTCGAGTCTTTTTCGCCGTATCTTCCGGCCAGAGTCGCTCATAAAAAAAACTTCTCGTTCCCTCCCTGCAAGGGCGGGTCCAGGATTTTTTTCTGAGGGGGTGGCACAAGGTTCTGACAGGGAAACGATCGGTAAATCTTTCTTCTCTTGACTAGTGATCAAGACTTAAATGATTGAGGCTCTGTGATACAAAAAGCAAAATGAACGTAATGATAACCATATTTAAAATCTTGTTTATTTTTTTATTTTCTTGTCTATTCTAGCGAATGACCGATGATCGGCAAATGTTTCTTCTTGACTTGGACTCTAGGCATAGGCGAAATTAGGGGGACGGGGCACGTGACCCCCCTTCTCCCAGACGTTTGAAAAATAGACAAAATTTTTAATGCGGGCATCATTAAGTTCGTTTCCTTTTGTATATTTCGGTGCCTCAATCATTGATTTTACACTAATAACTTTCATATTAAAATAAAGAGAATATTTTGTGCGGTAATTTTTGTCCATATCTTGTTTTTAATCTCAAGAACGAGAAGATCATTTGCCTTTCAGACCTTGTGCCCGCCCCCCCTGAATTTCCCTATTCCTCCCTGTGTCCATTATTCCTCTCCTCCTCGTTTCTCCATCCTCTTCCTGGACCGCCTCTTTCCATCCCTCCCGTGGACCAACGGAGACTTCTCTCCGCCCCTCTTTTTTTTCTTCCTTTTTCCGCTGATGCGGTGTGGGCGGTACGTTAAGGGGACGCGCGGGGGTGAGCTTTAAGGCGCACGGAGTTGGGGAGGGGGTGGAAAATTTAGTGCCGGGAATCCGGGGTAGGAGGCAGCACTGCGCCTGGAAAAGTGGGTCACAGGAGAGAGCTTCGGGATAGGTCGATTCCGGGGGATTTTAAGGGCATGGATTTCACTCCCCCCTCCACCCCCCTACCCAGAATTCCAAGCTCCCCCTGTTATCCTCCCATTACATACATGGATCCTTATCCCTCCAACCCTATCCAGCCTCTCATACTCACGCGTCATTGCTTAGGGTATTTCATCTCCACCACTCCTCCTTCACATCCTTAATCCCTGGATTCATCCCGAAGACTTCCTACCCTTCCCATATCCTCTCATTTAGAGGCCCTATTGTGGCTGATTTTACATCTTCCACGTAGCTTACCCTAGCATCTCGCTCTTTGTTGTACACCAGAAGAATATCAACACTTCCTTTCTTATCAACGGTTTTTCGATGATGTTCCAATCTTTTCAATCATTTTTTGCTACATAAAGAGGCGAAAAAAAGTAATTTATTTGGTTCTGAAGTTTCTGCGTAGTGGATTATCAATCCAATCCTTGAAATTTGGTTCGACTTTTGAGATATTAGTTTCGCTATTTCTTCTAAGAGCATTGTGAAAGATTACTAATGTGCCATTGATGATACCAGAGAGAATTTCGTATTCTCAATGAATGGTTACGTTCCCACGCTCGGTTTGAGAAAGCGTTTCTTTTTTTCGTCTGTTTTGTCGTCTGACTGCTTGGAAAATGAGAACTGCCTTCCGATAACTGTTACAAGTTTTTTTTTGCTTGTGATTTTTATTTTTAACAGGACAGTTACAAGCTAACCAGTCTTCTACTTTAATTCATATCCCCATACTGCTCCCAAGTTCTTAATGTCATCACTTTTGTACACACACTGCGAACCTCCTTCGATCAAACTTATTCTCTCTCTAATCCTAAAAATTGCTCGTAATCCTCCTATTCTTTGCCTAATGGTCAGTGTTTTGGCTGAGGAAAATTTCAATCGAGGACTGAAAACTAAAATCTTTCTTGATATTTTTTTATACCAGGCGTAAACTTATTGGCGCAAAATGTTCAGAGGATGTCTGGGGAATATCCAGCCGGTCTCGTAAAAAAACGGCCCATTACTATAGTTTTAAGGGTGGCATTTATTGAGCATTATCATTATTTTGTACCACTTACACTATTCCGAGATCGTTTCAGTTGGCTAACGTTACCGTCGCCCATCGTTTTCATATTTTTTCCCATCCACTTTTCAATCCCGAGTTGACGCATTCATCAACGTTGGTGTTTGGAGCGACGCGTCCGAGCCAACACTTCGGAGGTGAGCGAGTGAGATTTTCCAGTCGTCTGAGGTTGCACTAATATCCCCGAGGATTGACGTGATAGACGTGAGCGAGATATCTCCTTTGACGTTTCTCGCCCGTGTATGTCAATGCTGAAATATTTGACGGTGTATAACGGAAGCTAAGACATGAGCGAACGTCCTAACTGCGTGGGCCAAACAATAATTGATACGTGACGGACGGATCCGGAAACATGTTGGTTCTCCGACAGTATTTTCTTTGAGTTAAAGTTTACTTATTACTATAATTACTGATTTAATTTAAAATATCCGCTTACAGCAATGTTGCCAATTTACATTGACCAAGTAATGTAGGATAAAAATTGTGTAAAACATAACAAATTAAATGGTGGATATTTGGTAGGAGAATGGATATAGAAGTAATGCTAGTGGTTTTGACATGAATGAGATGGAGCCAAATATTTTCACAATTTTAGTAATTAAAATCATCAATTCTTTGCCATAACTTAACTAATTATGTCGTCTGGTTTCCTCGAAGATTGGCCCTTTTTTAATATTATAACTAACAATAATTTTTTCAGCCAACGTTTCGCTTTTATCATAGCCACTATCAGAGTTTCTGAATTTTCTTTTTTTCTTCACCCTGTAAACAAATTGCTAGATTAACGTCTTTATTAACTGTAAATCATGTAACCTATCATCCGTAATATCGTTATTCCAGTGACCGTCAATCGAGATGTGAATCTCGTAAATTTGGCGTGTTATTTTAATTTTCCGTTTGAACTGTGTGACTGGCGACCTTTAAATGATATGAACGGTGTACTCGGAATCAATTTAATGAGTGGTCGTGATTTCTAAATTCCTCCGATTCTAGACAGAAAGGGTTGATGCTAAAAAATTTAAGCTATTCGAGAAATCGCAGCACTTGTGAGAACACCAGATGTAAGAGCATTCTTGTCTTTGTTGATCTTCTCTGGTTCAAAATCGCGAATACCATGATTGTTTGGTATTTTTTCTTGAAAAAACGGACTTCAGATGGGTGATTTCTAATACATACAACCTACAAAAGTCGTCTTTTCGACTTCGGACAAAGAAAAATACCTGCTTCTGTTTAAGGGAAAGCAATAGTTGGGCTAAAACGTTACAACGGTTGTTACAATAGTTGGGCTAAACGGTTCAACAAATCAAAAAGAATTCCGATTGGCAATGCGGTGAATCGCGATTCGTTCTACCTCATCCGCGCCGATCAGGTTGAAGGTTTAGATAAGGGAAAAGGGCTTCAAATAAAATAAAGCCAGAGACCATTCTTGTTTCCATTCTGATAATTTTCGTGCTGCAGCGGATTCCCTTATCTACTTCAGCACTTGCATCGAACAATTTTCAAAGGATTTGGCTGAAATTCCGTACCTCGGCCCTCGTTTTTCTTTCTCCACCTTAACGTTTCTTGAGCCTCTCGCATTGCTTTCATCACAGTTTTCAGAAGTTTTTCACGTTCCCCCTAGCGAAGCTTTTGTTCGCAGATCCAAAGATTTTTTCCGGTTCTATACTCTAAATATTTACGTATTCTCGTCAAAATTGAGTTATGAAATAAAATATCATGATCGCTACCTTTTTCATAAGCCGTAGCAAAATTATATATTCATCCCGGAAATTCTACCCAGAAACTTGAATGCGCAACACCTGTATTTATCTCATATTTTCTCCATGAGGTCTCTCATCGACCTTAATCTTATTTTTCATTAAACTCCTTTGTAACCACTCTTATCTCCACCTTAGAAACATTTTCTAACCACAAAATAGGAAAAGTTGAAGTAAGTCTTAGCTTCCTTGTTTCGATATTTTTCAAGCATAAGTTTATTCATTTGATCTTGAGGAAACTGTTTCAGATTTTAGCGGGGAATGTGAGGAAGTTAACGTTTTAATTTTTCTCTGTATAAGAAGCTCTATCAAGGTTCATTTTCATGCGATACCTGCAGGAGATTTGATCGCTTAGCGAGAAATGTTCTTGAGCAATATGTGTTTCGTAACTATTTTAATTATGCGTAGCTTTGGCATGGACAGCCGTGAAAAATGTATGAGTTCCTGCGAGAGTAGATAAATGAAAACGCTATTCCCTCTTCATGAAATAAGCGTGTTTAACGGGTTTATATTCAAAATATTGCTGTTGATATCCCACCTTGCACCTTATTTCCTTTTGATAGCTATTTAGGGATTCCTTTTCCTTACATTTTAGTAACATGTATCTCATAGTTTCATTACAACCTTCCTTGTGAAGATAAGTTTTATACCATTTTTATGACTAATGTCATTTTCTCGAGCTATTAACTATACTCGAAACGATTATTACACCGAACTTTTCTAAAATTAAATTATTTTATTTTTATATTATTATGCATGTAGATAATTTCGTAATAACTTTGTTGAAAGTGAAATATATAGTGGTATGGCTTAAATAAATAGTTTTTTCTACCTTTTTCAAGTGCTAGGCTTACAAAACGTAGTATCCAGCTGAAAGTTAATTTGCAATAGATAGAAAATGGATTATTTTGCGGAATTTTTATGTTTGAAGGTAATTTTTTGAGAGAGCCGTGTTTTCAGTTTCAGAGGTATGAAAAAGTTGGTTTTATCCTTACTTTTCACACCAATTCCTCAACTTTATTGTTATCCACTGAATTACAACAGTACTCTTTTCCTCTCAGTACGAAACTTGCCTCCGAATTTTCATCTTCCTTCATATTTCTATGACAGGTGTCCTATAACCTACTTGGTACTTGATCTCACAATGAGTTATGCCGTTGTCATCATCTTTTTCTCTCCTACCCAGGGGAGGGCTAATTAAATGCGTGCCTTGAATAGAGAAGTCTTGCTGGAAGCCTTATTCGCGTTGGTTGCTTCGCTAGAACTCACGGTTCAGCCTATTCACTCTCTTTGGGAGAAAATTTAAAATCAGACTCAGAGGATTCCCAGGCCATTATGACTGCTTTTCTCCTCCTCCTGATTCATCCGCGAAAATTGAGAGCTTGTATTGTGTTGTGCCTCATTGATTCGAATAACGTTTGAACCTTTCTACATCTTTGCCGTACCCTATGCGTTGACAATTATTGTCGCCCTTTGCCCTATGATTGTATTTTTGAATGCTCTGACTCTAGGTTTGTGTCAAATTCTCATCAGTCTTTGGTAATTTTAATTCTATGTTCTTTTGTTTATTTTGTATTTTCTTTTTTCTTTAATTTGTTCTTATTTCATAAATTGCTTCGCTTATAGCTGCACTGAAGGATTTTGAGCTAGGACATTTTCGTTCAGGGACTGGTTCGGAAACGTGTGAAAAATGATCCACGAAAATATGGAAATGATTAAGTTACCCCCAATATCGCGCCGTTTTTACGAGTCAAATTAATATTTCGCGAACTATCTTTTGTTTGCCTCAAAAGCAGAATTATCGTTTGGGAAAATAGGTAGCGAGCAATCGGAACGATGTTTTATTTTGCTCACGGACCTCGATTACGATTTTTTATTACATTCCCATCAAGAATTATGTTCACTCTAAAGGATACATTAATGCAAAATGCGTCCAGATAATAATGTGAATTTTGTGAGCCGCGCCGGAGATTGTTTAGCCCATACGTAATAGGGCCTTCCACTCTATACACGAGGATAAACTTACAAAATTGTGAAGGCGTCACGCTATCGCCAGAATATCTTCATCTCTGACCCAGTTTCTTATTTAGGAAGGAGTGGAAAAAATAATAATATTGCCTCCCAGGTCCCACCATTGCCTCCACTTCGCGGTTTTTGGGGGGTGCGCCTTCGTAATCTCTCGCGAATGTTATTCTCGTTCTACTTGTTTTCATCTTTTACGAGGCTTATTTTGCTCCCTTGGAGATACAAGAGTCTCCGGAACCGCTTAGAAAGGCACTGCCTAGAGGACTACATTGAGGAGGGTCCAGTTCGTCCCGCGGAAGCTTAGTTCCTTTTGAAACTTTTTAATTGTATATCAAAAATGTCCGCAATGTGGAGATTTGTGCTGTGAAATCTTTCTTCGATTAGCACATAATTTAGCCTAAGGCGTCTGTGCAATGGAAAAGATAATGAAAACGGAGTAGATAAATTCCTCTTATCACCACGTTTATAAGCCCCCTAAGAATAAATTACGCCTGTTATACTTATATGAACCATAAATATAGTATGTTCAGTTTTTTTTAATCCTATTTTTTCTTTATTTTATTTTAACCATTATTTTCCAAAACTGTATTTTATATTCAAATTACCGATTTTCCGTCTAATTAAGCTGGCGATTTGGACGAGAATAAGAAACAAATAACATTCAGCTCCTATTATTTCGTCATCAAAGCCTTCACAGCCTTTTCCGGTTATTTTGTGGCGTGCACTGAAAAGAGCAGATATTACACGGCCATTAATCTAGCATCGGTGACCCATAAATTTAAAATGAATTTCCTCCTTTGTGTATCGAGCCCGATTGTGAAATAGCCCTTGCTTTATTATCTCTTTTGCTGTGGATGAAGCCCTTCTTTATCCATTTTCTCCCCGAAAGAACATGACGGGAGATTATTCGACGAGGAAACCCTCTTATTTAATTCCTCTACTGTTTGCCGCTAGAGGTCACGCGGATACCCCAGATAATATTTCCCCGCGACTCATTAGGTAATTAAAAGGTTTGTTGTTTGGCTTTTTATTACCGCCCGCGTCTCTCTCATTTCTCTGGTTTGCGTCGTTTTCCGAGAAGTAGCTGGGGATGAGGTGTGGGAGGCTGGTGCGGTGTTGCCGGGGGAAGTGTTGGAGTAGGATGTAAAAGTTGCGGGTGGTTAGGGAGGAGAGCTGGGGTTGGTGGAAGGGACACTCGACCTACTTTCCGTGAGAATGTACGCTCTCCCCTTTCGCGATAGCTTTTTGGGATAGGTCAGGAGGGAGTGGGGGCGGATGGGGGAAAATGGGGCGGTCGAATGTGGCAAGGGAGAGGAAGTCAAATGGGACGACGGCGGGGGAGAGAAGTCGAATGACGCCGGGTGGGAGGTACCGTGACGTTAGAAGGAGGAAAAATAGGGCTACCAACTGCTGGAGAGTTTATTCCAGGAACTGCTCGAAACACACGAGTCAGTCGTTGCTGCGTCTTATTTAATTTTTTAACTTTCATCAAAAGTTAATCATTATAGTTTGCTTTTTTTATAGGATAGAATATTATCTTAATGTTTTTGAAGCAGAAATAGTTTTTGCTAAATATGATTCAACTTTAAGCTATTTTTTATGTTTAAAATGATGTTTCATTGATTAATATCACGACAATTCTGATATTTACCCTATGAGTCGTTTGTCCTATTATTGTTTCAGTAGTAGAACATTCAATTAAGTCAAGTTATGGGAAAGTTGTGATAATTTTTTCCAAAAATTTACTTACTCTGCTACTTCACTCTTTTTCTAGTACTACAAGCAAATAATTAGTGAATGGCATTACTCCTATTCAACAAAAATACGTGGCAGAACGATATTTCAACAATGAGAATTTCAAGAAATGGCGGAAAACTTTTATGCTTGTGGAGGCGGGAGATTTTCAAAAAATTCTCTCCAGTTCCGGGAAATTTCCGGACGAATTTCGGGAGAGTTGGCAACCCGTTGTGGAAAATGGAGTGGAGGGGGGGAGAGCATCCTGGGGAAGGGGAGAGTGGAGTGGGAGGTAAGAGAGTTTTCTCTCTCTCTCCCGTTCGATAAAGCCGCCCACCCGTCGACTAGTGTCCTTGCTTCCTTTTTTTCGCCATTCTCATTTTCTCCTCCTTCCCCTTAAAAAAAAGGGAGCCTTCCCACCGACTCCCTCTCAACCCTTTCTCTTCTCCCTACCCCTTTCCCCCAAATGCAGTCTAACACCCTGTCTCCACCCCCTCAAAAACTCTCCTCCGAAGAGAAGGGGAAAAATCTCTTTTTTTTTTTCAATTTTTTTATTTCGTTTTCACGCGCCCTGAGCGTGGTGGTGCGCGCGGCGGCCCTGTTACCTCTTCCCCTCCAATCCTGCCCCTCCCCCGTGGCGTCCTACCTCAAGGCTTTCTATGTTTGGGTCTCACATTATGGCGCCCAACCCTCTCGACTCTCTCGATGCGCTGCTGGCCTTTCTTCGTCGTTTCCTTTTGCCGCTCACGTGGCGTCGTGTTTTTTGGGGAACACTTTCAGAGGAGAAATATAGGGAGCCCGATCATCCGGCGTTGGGAAAAGGAATGCCTACGTCTTATTCTCTTTTTCTTTTGTGGCTTGTACTACGTTCAAACCGCCGAAAAGAAATGGTTGCGACCTCGATGATTGTTTCAAATAGATATCCATTACCTCGATAAATAAACAGAAATGCATTATGGATGAAAAACAATATGGTCGTTGACAATAATGCGGTATTCGCACACGTAGAGAATTCATTAAGAACCACGTGCTTCACTTTTCTCTTCCTTTCGTTTTTTTTCTAGCCCTTCCAATTCGGTTAAAACCTCCAAAAGGAAGTGGATTAAAACTTAATAATTGTTTCAGTAGAGTATTTTCCCATCACTATGAAGAATGATTGCATATGCGTAGGTGAGGAAAACGAAATGGACGTCCAAAACAATTTGAAAACCGCGGGCGAGGAATGTTAACAAAATGACGGAGAGAAATCGCATAAAGTCAATCTCATTAGCATCGGTAGCCATATGTATATATGTCTGGAGAAAAAAATAGTTATGCCTCAAAATTTTTGTCTAAAACATTGTTTTTTATATTTTTGGCAGTTTCTTCGAGTAAAATGAAAAGACTCGTTTTTTTATTTTATGATAGAATGGCAATTTTATAGGATAAGCGTAAATCCAATTTTCCAAAATTATTAGCACTTTTCAACATGCCTCATTTTGTTTATGCATGAAACTTCTCTGTATTCATCTCGCATTCCGGTTCAGTAGTTAGCCTTTACATCCTGAGTAAAGAAGGCCTTCTTCGTGCTGTATAGAGTTGGACGTCATATCTTTGATTTGAATGTGTTCCTTAGTCGACTATGGAGGAATTGATATTGCCAGGGTAAGTTAGCCAGTGGCCAATTGCCCCATTGGGAGAGTATTGAATGGTCGATTCTTTGAAATCGAAAGAGGTCTTCTCGGTAATGGCTAGTTCCCAGGAATTAAGACTCCGTTGATTAAGTGACCTGGTTCATCCAAGCTAATTCTGAGAATGAATTTTTATCTTCAAGCAAAGCTTTAGAGCTTTTCTGAATCTTTTATGGGCGCAGGAAATCGAACCGATTCAATTACAGAATTCCAACCATCGACCGCGATTTTCAATCGATTGTCGAATGTTATCGTAGTTCCCCGCCAATTTTTGTCGTCGTCTTTCGTTTGTCTTTTTCCTCGTGTGCGATGAGAATTTTTTTAAAGCGCAGTACCTCGGTTGAGGAATATCCATTTAAAAACTTATGATCACAGATTATGTTCTATTCTCTGATACTCGAGGGGTTATCACGTTAATGTGTCAGGTTGATGGTGCTCCCTTGTTGGGCTGCCGATGCATCTGGCTGCTTTCATAAGGCTATATCTGTGGCGGAGAAGCGTCTTAGCCGTAAATCCGCAACAACGGCATCGGTTTTATAATGTTGTAATCCGGGATTAGTGGGCGAAACGGCCTTTGAAAATTTCAGTCGAACCACGTTCCTCAAATCGAGCGAGAGATCTATGAAACGGCTTCCCCCATTACACCGCGAAGGAAATTGAACGTATAAAGTCAGTTTGAGATGATCTCCTCGCCAGCTCACCGCTTCATTGAACGATACTGTTCAAGGAGGAGAGGGGATCCCCATTCCCAGAAGCACCACTTTTACGCCGCACCATCCAGTGTTGAAGTTCCTTATCGTTCCCACCCCTCTATAACCCCGCCATAAGACAAAACTGCGAGGGTAATTTTTTTATTTTTTAAGGGGGAAGGGGGTAGGGTTCCCTCGCGGTTGGACCACATCCCCCCCACGACCCTTATTTAGCCCCGCGGTACCCTTCCCTTTTATCCCCGGCCTGGAAATAGGTCAGGCCCAAACACGGTGGTCAGCTGTGGCCTCCCTCTTGGGAGGTAACCCGCCCGCCAGCCCTTTTTGGTCCTTTTGCACCTCGTGGATATTTTTTTCTCCCTAACGTTTCGCAAAAGCCCTGATGGAAGATCTCCTATGATGGCCCCTCACTATTTCAACCTGCATGACTGACTGTGCGGCCATTCGCGTTGATTCTCCTGGGATTCGAGTTTGGGTGGGAAAAAATGGGTGTGCAAGTCGTCGCGTGAATGGTGGTCCATTTGATTCATCCGAACGGAAAGTATCGCGTGGAGAACAAGGTTATAGTACCTCAGTTATCATTGATTTGGGAACGTTCATTGTATGCTTAAAAAATAGTGAGCATGCACATTTTCAAACCTTTTCAATTTTCAGTTAAAGTTTATTAAGATCAATAAGTAGGTCCTCATTACAAATTTGCTTTAAAATAAGGACCATACAGCACTTTTTAGCATCATGTGATCTAATAGTTAACTGATTAGTTTAGTCTGGTCTTCTACTAGTTACGGATCTTATAATAACTACCTGAATGGTTCAAAGGTAAGAATATCTGCCATGTTCTGAGTGTAGGTATTAGTTTCTTCAAAGTATTTTAGTGAAATTAGTCATCGTGGAGGTCTACGCACTTTAATCAAGTCTTAATACTGGTCACTTATTATAAATCAGTGTTGGAAAATAATGTTATTTCAATTTATTTTGTCCTTTTTTTGATGACGTTTTTTTGACCTCAGTGATCTTTGTAGTAGAAAAATTTACCCCATTTGATATGACAACTTCGGTTAGAGTTTAGGAAAAGTATCTCAAGGCAAAAGATGATTTACATAAAATCCTGAATCAGTGATTCAAAGTCAATCAGGACGTAATTTGGGAATATTAAATAGGGACTTGAAAAGCATTCTTCGTCACCACTCGATTAATAAATCATAATTTTAAAAAACAAGACCTGTTATCGTCATTTGTTCATTTCCTAGTTAAGTTTTCCGATTCAGGACGCGAAAACGGAAGAAAAACTAACTGCGTTCAAGAGTCTCCTTAGCCGATCATAATTCTTTTCACGTTGAATCGATTAGTCCTTGAGTCGTTGGCTGCTGCATCTTTCTAAGTTTTTTTTTCTTTTACCCTATCGCTACTTTATCTTTTTTCTCTCTTCCCAGGACTAATGCAAGTGTTCGCGACCTTCGCAGAGTGAAAATTATCCCCTCGCCTCCCACCCATCAACAGTGTTTTTATTTTATAATTCTCTTTCCCGAAGCTTCCTTCTAATGTTTTCCCCTTTAACGTTAACGACGAGGATAAAAGACCGCTGCTGAGTCCTCCCTTCGCCTTACGAGATGGTGGTGTGAGGGAATTTCTTTCTGTTTTCTTTTATTTTCCATTTTTTCTAGGCAGTCGATTAGGCACTCGTTTGGCGACGAAGGAGATGGTGCTGCTTAGACAGCGTTTGCGGGGTTTTGGGGAAACAGAGAACCATTACGTCTTTCCTAAGCCGCTACTATCATCGCAAAGCTCTCTCCGATGCGTCCATCAGCAAGTTTCCGATTAGTGACTGACCCTGGGAAAAAATCACGTAAATAACGCATTCCCAAGAATTACATTCCATTCCTGATCAAAAAGATGCCGCCGTCATATTAATGTCTCTCTGTAGGAATGTGCTTCTAATCACTAGATCTTTCAATAGTAGATATTTTAAATTAATCAATTTGGTCTTATGTTTCTTATGTGCACCATAATACAGACGAATCAAATGCTATAGTAGGTCTTCTGTTGACTTGGAGAACGGTGTCATTCATCATTTCGAGGTCTTCAATCATGGCAAAAGATAATTAATTGAATGAAAGTACGTCTCTCCTGAAATATGTTTATTTTCTTCAATTACTTTGAATCGTGTACTCGATGGTAAGGATTTTATGACTCTCGCGGCTTTATTAGTCGTTGGGTTAAATTACAGGGTCTGTAATATTTGTATCTAATTTTGACTCGATAGAGGATGAACCATTACCTTCTCTTTTACTCACTGTGGAGGCGGAGACGCCGGACTGGCAATCAAAAAAGCGTGTGTACCCGAAAATGGAGCCCATTTCGCATGAATCGAATGAGACTTCCTAGGAAATACGATTACCATCGTAATGGTGGCATATCCTACTTGAGAATAGGCTATTTTTTTCTGATTATCTTTCATTTCCTGAGAATATTCGTGCTTTGGATATCGCCTATTCCTGTAATTTGGTGTACTTAAGCGATGCTCCAAATAGATCAGTCTGGTCTTTCGTAGAATTAAATGTCAATTAGCTTTAGTAGCATTAAAAAAACACGGTCTTCCGTTGGCCTTGTTAAGGTTCTCGTTTATTTTCAACCGAGGACAGCAGCGTCAATCTTCCACTTAGCATTCTTTTTGGCAGCCGTCAGGTGGCTCTGTAATATATTACGTCGTGATTCGTGGTTAGCATGTTTTGATGTCGTGACTTGATTCCATGCGAGGTTTAAAAATAAGACCAAGCGTTTTGGCGCCAGGTCGAGCTTGAAGAAATCATTGTCGTCTCCCCTTCAGCGTGTTAGAATGCTTTATAATCTTTTCCTGTGAGTCATATCTCTGCGATTGTTGCGATAGGTCCTTGGCTCTGTGTGCGCGTATAATCTTAACAGCAGCGTTTCCACGGAATCATTTCATCCATCTCTCCTCAGTAGGCTAGCAGTTTTTGTTAATGTTGCGTTCCTTTAATGCGTCCTCGATATGATGTTTCAATCCCATGGGAAATTTTTTCCGTCGTTTGTTGGAGGAAATGGTACAAAAACTACTAATGAGAAGCCCTCAATGATTGACGGAAACAAATTAGGCATTTTTTTCGCTGAGGAAGTTCCATAAGGGTCTCTGGAGAAATCCCCGTAGTCATAAATTCGGCTTCTGATATGCTGGGCCTAAATTGTTTTACAATTGAAAACTTGAACGAAATAAATAGTTTTTAATCTGATCGTCTTCAGCGTTTATGAACGTGAAAATTTAAAAAGAATGTTTTGCTGAAATTGTAAAATATTTTTTATGGGTATTAGCTTTGCCACACTAAATGATGCGTCTTTTAAATGATAGATCAATCAATGTTTCCTTATTGACCAAAATCATTAATGTTAAACTAATTTTCAAGGTAAAAACTACTATTTGCCTTTACTATTTTTCAGTAGCCTAATGTAAGTTTTTTCTCGAGCGTTTTTGTCGCTCTTTCGCACGCGGATTAATCTCGCCTTCTTGTGGAGAAGACTTCCTGTTCTTGAATTTTGTATCACTTCCGCCGATTTCCGCTGGGCTTTCCTTCAGGTGCGACTAATTTATCATCGGCTGAGAGAACAATTTGCCTAGGAAGTACGATGTAGGGATTCAATGTATGTTATCTGTTACCGCCGTGTTCCCCCTGATAGGAATCGATCGGTAAAAAGGCCAACTACGCTCAGAGCGTCGAGGGGACCACGGTGCACGCTTGAGGCACATATGAAACATTCATCAGCTTAGACACCCCTCGCTCCTTCCTTCCCCATACCCCCTCAACGACTCCGCGAGTTTTTCGGCGTCTTCCAGCTTGTACATTTTTTATCGAAAACATTCATTTCTACAACGCATACATTTGATCTCCATTGAACTACCGGGGCAGATATGAAAATCAGGTTTAAAACGAGTAGAATATATATCAATAATACTCTGGGAATCAACGTTGGAGCGAAAATAATTACAAAGAAGAACTTCGCTTAACAAAAAGTTTGCTTCAATTTTTTTCTAATTAAAAACGTGTCCAATTTTTTTCCTACGTATATTCATATTTTTACTCTTTCCAATATTATGTAAGCTGAAATAAATTATGTATAAAAGTGTTGACATTTTCGTGAGTAGCGACGAGAATACAGCGAGGAAAGCTCAAAGAAAATGATTTTTTAAGTCTAGCGTTTAAAGTACGTGGGTGTATATCAAATCACAAGGTAATTAATTCGTCGGCAGCTCTCTGCATTTATCGTTGAACTAGCTTTGATTCAGTGCTTAGCTCCAATTTTAAATATTTGAGGTTACTTTTTCAGTGAGTGAAAAAAATCGGTACAGTAAATAAACTTATCCTTATTACTTCTTATCTTCATTTTTACAATAAATGATATCACACCCCTGAATACAGGAGCGCATCAGGTTAAAGTGGATGTCATAATTGCCCAAATCCCATGAAAGCCTATCCATCGAATGAAAATATTCTTTTCTATTAGCTTTTTTTTCGATTCCGATATGTTAAATAAACGTATCCTTATTATTTCTTTGGTAATGATGCTTAATTCATAAATCGGTTTTATAATATTCTCAGTTTACAAGAAATAATTTCGCATCCTTGAATGGCGGTGCGAATCAGGGTAAAAGGGACGTCAAAATTGTTACCAATCCCGTGAAAGCCTTTTCATCCCTTCAATATTTCCCTGCGCCCCTATTTTTTCTTATTCCTCAGTTTTATTCCCACGCCATTTAACCCTCTCTCCATTTTACCCACCCCATTTGACCCGCCCCATTCTACAACCCCCCAGTGGCGCCATCTCGCCTCAAAAGTCCCAAGCGAAAGAGAAACGCGTTTCCACTTCGGCGCGCTCGACTCCGGGGGTGCTCCTGGCCTTCGACTGCAATAGACGGAAAGAATTCCATGAAGTAGAAGGAGGATGAAGGAGGAGGGGATACTGTAAGGGGGTCTTGGCGTGTTGGGTAAGGGTATTGAAGGCTGCATGAGGGAGGGGTGTGGGTAAAACCCCCTTCTTCTGTTGCCTCCAGCAAAGATATTGTGTCTTGCGAAGTAATATCGATTCGGCCAGCCTCTGCTGTGTGCTCACCACGGCTTTGGTACGTTCTAATTTTCCTCCCAAGCTGCCCCTCCGACTCCTGTTACTCCACTATTTCTCCCATGCCCTTCCACCAATATCTGTGTATCCTCACTCCTTTTCCACCCCTACTTCAAAGGAGGCCTACCCTTAACCCTCCTTCTCCGATGCAATATTTCGTAACTAGGTCACGGCATGAGTCTTTATCCCTTCGTCATCCATTTTTCTTATTAATCTCTGTCGGTAATTGTATAGTTTATGTCACGTGAGCCTTTGGGGAAGGAAAACGCTATAGCGTAGGCGGTCGATATTATTATCTTTTTCCTCGTCGCGGTACCTTCTCTCTAGGATGATTATTTTTCATTTTTGTGACGTGTGTCGAAACGGCTCTATCGATTGAAGGCTGTGTAATTGGTTCAAGAAGTAAGTTTTTTGCAACGTCACATTTGGTATGAAAAAGCAATCAAGTTTTTGCATCGTGAAATTCCTTTGGTGAAGAAATAAAACTTCGTCAGCTGTTAATATTAAAATATTCACTACATTCTACGGGATATAAAATCAAACCTTTAAAGTTTTTGACAAGTAGTTCTGTCCTGCAGTTTTCCTCGGGAAATAATTCCAAAACAATTTGCAAAATTTGTCTTTTCTGCTTGAAACACGAGCCTAAGGTGCAATTTCATGTACAGAGTTCTTTTAGAAGATATGAATATATTGTTTTTGTATTCCTAAAAACACCAATTTTTGCTATTATTTTACTTGGAATTTAAGATAATACATTCGACATCGATAGCATGTAGAGCCATTAATAATCGTGTCGTGGTTTCACTTGAAATCATTAAAAGCAGTAGACTTTTTCACCTGTTTTATTTGAATGTTTCTGAAGTTATGTCGTTATCTACCAAGAAAAATACATACTTTAAACTGGAATAGGAACCCAGACCTCTTCGACGTCGTACCTAACCAGTCGCGTAAAGTAGTTGAAATCTCCGCTTCAACAGAATAAGTCAGTATAAAAAATTTCTCTAGTTTAAAGTCATGATATTCTATTAAATTCTTTCTACTGTAAATAATCACTTCAATCTATTTGTCCTCTATATCTTCAAGGTTACATATTGTAACCCGTCGTGCACATCCTGCCCTTTAAATATCCATCATATATTTATTTGCTTTTTAGAATATCGATTGTTTACCGATACTCTTCCTCAGGTTTACGCCATCCATCCACCTTTATTTTTAACTATTGCAAAATGTGCACTCTTAAGATCCTAGTAGGTCCATGAGCTTAGCGTTGAGCTAGCGAAGCCTGCGGTCACACTTGAACAAAAATCTTCGACTAGTGATGCTACCCAGGAAAAGGAATTGTTTTTCCCTCCTTGATTGTGTAACAGCGTTTCTTATTTGGGGTCAGCCTTACCCACACCTATCCAAACCAACCTTCAATTGTCACGCATTCACACAATATGCTCTCCCTTTTCCTACCTTCCCGTCGCAGTGATATCTCGTCCAATTGGTTTAGTATGGGAGGAGCTCTACCCTCACCTATCCAAGCCAGCCTTCGGTAGTTAAACTCATACACATACGCCTTTTCTGTCTTCGTATCACCGGGATATCACGCACCCGTAGCGTAATTTAGGATGAGCTCTACCCTAACCTATCCAAACAAACCTGCTGTTATCATATAGTCATTCATAAACTCTTCCTATGTACACCCGACCGTAATGTCACCCAGCAATCGGCTCTGAAGCTGTCCACTCATGCTCCCTTTGAATTAAACACGACGACACGGGCGACAGAGGACGCTGCGAGCTCACATGGAGATTGCAGCTGGAACACGGCCAAGCCAGCCACTCTCACGTGAAAATGCACCGTGCTTCACACTTTTTTTAATCCTCCTTTTTCTTCTCTGATGCTCTTCCCTTATTCCACGGCCACTCTCTGTGTTTTTTTTCTCCTTTCTCCCGCTGATGTGGGGCAGAGACTAGAAGAGAAAAAGGCTTTCACTGGAATTGGATGAACTAGAAAGAAAATTTGAAGGAAAAAGATGCATTGAAGAGGATGGAATACTAATGGTGACGAATCATTCTTCCCCTCAAGAATGATGCATAACTGCTCTCCAGTGTTATTTACCCCGCTTGGCAGCGCGCGGACGATATTTATCAAGCAGTTACTCTTTATTGCGGTCGAAGTTTTTCATTTTAATTCCAGCATCTTCAAATTACAGCATTTTAAAATCAATTTATTAACTGGTTCTACCACGTGCTAAGGACGACCCGATAACAGTGCGATTCAAATGGGGTATTCTTTAACTTAATTTCACGCCTTTGAGCAGTAATAGGTTTCTTCTTTCTTAAAACTTAAGTTAGGATTGATTTTTGCTACATCTTAATTAAATATCCACGAGAAAAATCTTTCAAACTTGGCTTTTAATTTTTATAGTACTTTTAACCCTCTTCTATTACTTTTAGTAAGTATCTTAGTAAAAAGTCAAAGAATATTTCCTCTCTAATCCAATCATTAAGAAATAAATTAGTGGAATTTTATAATAAATCTGCAATTTTCATTTCGCATTCATTGAAGAGGTATGATTTTTATAAATATCACCTAATTTCACCACCTTGGTCCATTATTTTTGTGCTGTTGACATTTCTACTTAAAATTGCACTTGAGTTCGTTGTCCGTTTTGCAAGCATGTTTTTTACTGCGATTTTATTCCTTTGCTTTCGCATGGAAGTCTATATTTTCATCATAGCTATTCTCACAAGAGGTAGCGTATTTACTCTTGTAAAAGCAGTTGCAAAGCACTTAATACGATTCCCAAAGGCGAGGAAGGTATTCCGGGGAAAATATAACGAAACTGCCATTTTTTCATTAGACGGAGCAATGTTCTTTTTTTTTAATTCGCTCCGTGGGACGCGCAACCCGCTGTGAAGCAAGTGAAGCCATTGCGGAGTTCATTGAGAGGAAAAGGAAAGTCTACTAGTATCGTCTAGTACCTAATAGGCAAGTGGTGTTGGTCGCGTTATTAGGAAAGTGTGTCAAGGCCACTGGGGCAGCGATGTTGCGCTCGCGAAGACTTCAGCTCCTCCCTGTGAAGGATTACAGAAGTTTTTGAGTCTCGTAAAGAAGAGAAGAGAGACGACTCAAGATTTCGGAAAGAACTGCGCTCCGAGGCAATATGAGAGCGGTGACGCAAGTGAAGTTGTTTGCACGCGTTCTTAATGGACGCAATCGGGTGGAAAAATCCGCAAAGATTATGTGGGGTGGACAACTTCGCCATATTACTTCATACATGAATTCGTCTCGACTGACACCTTACGCAAACGTGTCCATGGAATTACTACAAATTAATATGAAATTTCAATTCAATCATAAAACTTTCTATTAAATATAGGAATAATTTCATAACTATTACAATATTTTTATCTTATTTAGCTATCAGTATGAATTTTATGATGACGCAAATTTTTCCACTTTAAACTGTAGTCATTATTACAGATCTTTCTCTAGTAATATTTGTGCAACGTAATATCTGCTAATGATTACCTGTAGGATTATCAAATACGACGAGAAATTTTCACTTAGGCATTTTCTTGATATTCAGATTTTTTCACATTATGAAATAGTTTTGGAATTGAAACCATTAGTTCCCTAAAATGTAATCATTATTATTTTTTAATTTTTGATTGCGGTCGCGCGTTTTATGATTTCGCCATTTATTTTGCTTATTTTCCTTTCATGATGTTGGTAGGCATATGTGATAGAAGTTATTTTGGCAGTGTAAGAATGAGCACTGGCCATTCTTATTTGTGATGCATCGTAATGATTTTGTCTTCCATTATATTGGTAATATTTTCCTTAAAAAACATTTGGATGAACAAAGATTTTTGATGATTTTTGATGCAAATTATACCCTATGTGAAAATTAACTCGCACCAGTGACTGCGTAAAAAAGTCACTTCTCTCTTGTTTGTCGTCCTTGGTTCTATTGTTGCTCTCTGTTTCCTCTCTCTTCATCTTGTGCATCCGTAACTGCGTGAAGACATCGCTTCTCTCTTGTTTGTTGTCCATGGTTCTAATGTTGTGTTTCTGTTTCTTTTCTTCCTCTCCTTCATAGGATCGCGAGATAGCTACGGCCCAACATGGAAGAGGGGCCGTGGGACGTGTCCAACATTCGGGAGGAGGAGTTCGAGCAGCACGTGGTGTACATCGTTCCGGACCAGCCGGTTCCCACCTCGTCGACGCCGTTCTCCGGGGCCTCTGGTCCCGGGGGCAGGCGACGCCACCGCCGCCGAAGACGGAGGCGGAGCACGGAGGGGCGGGAGAGCCCGAACGGCAGCAAGGGTGAAGGCGAGGTGGACGGAGGAGATGTGAAGGAGGCGGAGGGCGAGGAGGAAGATCTCGAAGACCTCGAGGTGGACGTGGGGCCCTTGGAAGACGAGGAGGAGGAGGAGGACGGGGTGCCCAGCAGGGCGGAGGCCTCGCTGCCCAGGAACCTCGTGCTCAGGCCCTCGCAGGCCCTCAGCGACGTAAGTGCCTCGCCATTATTCCGTCCTTCTACAACTAAAGACACGAGTACAAGAACCAGATGATAACCAAAAGAGGATCGGGTTGGTGTGGTGGCTAGTGTGTTGGCTTCCCACCCCGTGGGCTCGGGTTCGAATCCCGGCGGTGGCAGAGAATTTTCAGAGACCTGCTTCAATGTTGAGTAGAGGATGGAGGAGGAGTCGGATGGGACGTTAAGCCGTGGTCCCCTTGGCCCCTTTGGTTTAGAGAAGGCTAATGCTAACGCCAGGTTTCTCTCCACCCTTGCTTACCTACCCCTCCCTCATGGCGCAAATGACCTCATCAGTTGGTCGCTTCCCCAAATACCATACTACCATTATAAACCAAAACGTGAACCTTCGAGAAAAGTGAGGCAAAAATAATGGTTCTTGCACACGGAATGTAGAACGTAAGTTTTTTAATAATGTCTGCTAAATTTATTGTGATCTTTTAGTTGAACACTGACATTATACCTTCCTTCAAAAATTTAAGACATGAGTGCAAGAACCGGATAATAACCAAAAGGTGAAGCTTCGAGAAAAATTATACAAAAATAATGATTCTAGCAAACAGTGTGTGGAACGTACGTCTTCGTCTATTTCTGCTCAATTTGTTTGGAAGTTAATGTTGAAAATAACAATTTCTGCTTGTAATGGGGAGGAAGGGGTTCATTTTTTAGTAAAAAAAATAATATTGGTAAAAAATTGTGATCATCTGGTTTTGATAATCTTCTTCAAGGCCTTCAATTCAGCGTGACACTTTATAAATATACACAAATTTTGAAATTTAGGTGGTATTTTTTCATTTCCAGCCATGCGATGTTTTTACTGTCATAATGAAGTTACTCATTACAGATTCGTACGTCTTGATTATTTTAGTCCTCAAATTGCGTCAATGCTTTTTGCGCCATGTCGGAGGTCGATTCCGAAAAATTTACTTTGGTCACGTATTCTGCTGGTGACAATTCATATTTCCTGCGCGTAACAGTGTTCATCTCAAGGCTATTCACGGACTGCTCTATTTATTATAATTCCATTAATTTAAGGAAGTAGATGAGGACCCTCCGGGATAATTGAGCACCACACCTCCACTAAAGTAGAAGACCGCGCGAATCTATTATAAGAAGATAATATTTTGTCAAAAGTCACTTCGCCCCGGAGAAATAATGAGCGTTTAAAAGGGTGGTATTGGTGGAGCGTTTAGGGCAGTTTTGTTTCTGCTGTTAGCGGAGGGAAAAAGGAGAGAATCCAAGCTCTTCCACTTTACTCACCGTTTCTGTGTGTGTGTGTGTCTATGCTTTTTTTCATCTCTCCATAGAATCCATAAGTCGAAAAAAGTGGCGGAGTGAGTCCCAACGCCTGGAAACAATGGCGCCCAACCTCAAAACTCCCTCATCCCATTCCGAAAATCTCTCTCATTCTCTCGAAAAACGAGCCGGGATCCGAAATAAAAAATGAATTCAAGGGGTGAAAAAAAAATTAGGAGAAAAAAAAGTTAAAGACTGAAAAGCAAAAGCATTGAAAACGGTGCAGCATCTAAAAATGTAGGGAGAGGAAAAGCGAATCTTTTGTGCGCCCGGAATAAAAAAGAAGTACGTATGTACATTGATGTATATATGTACAGCGCGCTGACCTAAAAACTGCCTCCTTTTTGCGAGTGGGTGAAAGAGTATGGGACCCGCAAACAACTTTTGTGGTACTACGATCGGGATTTTTAAGCCAGGGACGCCTGAGAGAGTTTTTTCGGAGATACAGAGTCCCTTAGTCGGGATTTTTAGGGGTTAGAATTAAGCAAGATAGGGTTGGACGAAGGTGAAAAGGGGGCTGGCGATGGAATGTTTGAAGGGTATGAAGGGTGGATGGTCCACGAATGAAGACGACGATTGATAACTGAAGCATCTTCAGCCCAACCTTGGTGTTTTGTCTAACTGTGCGATAACTCCTCAGTTTCTTGCATCAATAATATTAGAACCAAAGAGATGAAGTTAGTCTCCAAACCTTCAATCAGCTGATTGAGTGAAGTTTATGCTAATGAAACTGTTGTCTTAAAATTTACAACCTCGCTTATTGAAAGTGAAACCTACCTTTTTTATACACTCTAAAGAGTGGAACATCACAGAACTGAATGAATTCCGTGAACACTCTTTATTTAATTATTTCCTGCAAAATATTGATTTTTAAAGTTTTTAAAATGGCGTTCATTGTAAATTTTGAATATATGTGGATACATTAACGATCGCTGTTAAAGATTTCGGCACAGAGGTTAGAAGCATTCATTCCTGCTATGTATGCTACCCGCTCTACATAGATGCTTAGCTTTTCACATAGCCAGAGGGATAAAATTTGCTCGAGCAATCTCGCGAATATCAACGAATTTGTTCAAAATTGGCTTGAAAAATTGAAAGCCACGCGAGTATCCTGTGATGTAGTACCACGATTAACAGATGCTTGCATTGTTGAAGCAACTACGTCTAGATATGAGATACCATAACCCCTTAGGAGTCCTAAAAATCTATTTTAAATTAATAGTTTTTTCTACTATTTCTGTTTCCTCGTATTAATGCATCTCGTTGTGTATCCTATCCTCTTACAATTAGAATTAGTGATTCATTTTCATCATCCTACTCTTCATTAGACGGCTACAGTTCCTTACTTTATTAAGTTTCCTTTTAAAACATTCGTCACCTCAATAATATGACCGTTCAATATCACCAGACTTATCCTAAATTTTGTTTCTCTACAGATTCAAGGAGTTTGGAGCACCAGCTACATCCCCAGAGGGACTCGTTTTGGACCCCTTGTTGGTGAAGTCTACACTAAGGATGGTGTCCCTAAGACTGCCAACAGGAAATATTTCTGGCGGGTAAGTCAATCTAATTTTCATATGTTTCTACATTCATCAAACTTAAATAACAACTCTTAGCGACTAGATATTCGTTTTTCGATGCGTTTCGTGATTCAATAGACATTGCTTGTATAACATTTTAATTTATGGTGCAATGTATTGCTTTTTACTAAATTTTGAATGCTTTTCAATGTTACAGGTATACAAAGACAACGAACTCTTTTACTACATCGACGGGTATGACGTTCGCAAGTCCAATTGGATGCGATATGTTAACCCGGCGTATTCCTCAGAATCTCAGAACCTCATCGCCTGTCAGTACAAGGTAAGAAGAACGATTTACTACATAATTTCTTATCATAAATGGTTTTACTATCAATGTAAATGTTTTCACGTTTCATTGGTCGAAATTCTTGCGCCGAATATGATGGACAAACACTATCGGCGAATTGACGATAATCAATTGATCAATCGGTGTTGTGTTCTTTTATTGCTACTCTTCGAGATTTGGAGGGAATTAATAGGATATACCACAAGTTTTTTTTTATATTCTCAATTTGATTTGCTTCCCAGTAATCTATTTTAAGATTTCGTAAGAGTTATTGTTCATAATCGCCTGCTATAATTTCCTGTACTTACTTTTCAGATGAACATTTACTTCTATACCATCCGACCCATACTGCCCAATCAGGAGTTACTCGTGTGGTACTGCAAGGAGTTTGCGCAAAGGCTCAACTACCCACTCACTGGCGAACTCATGCTGCAAAGAATACGTAAGTAGTTCCACGCAACTTTCTTAGAACTGCCGAGTAAAGTAATTCATTAAGGAAAATGCCTCTTTCTGTGTGAGAGTCTCGGAAATCAGCGTTTTCGACTTGAGGGAGAACTCATCTCCCTACTCGGTAAACTTGGGATCTGTGTAACATTTTGAATGCGTAATACTTTGCCTTGGACCTTAAAAGATTTTTATCAGCTCTAATGGAGAAGCCATTCGTTGTTTTTTGTTGCTTTTTATTTATTCCTTATAAATTCAAATGTGAATCAACGTATCTCTTCAAAATTATATAGTGACTTCATTTTGCATCGCAAGAGGATAGTATTTACCCAAAAAAATTAGTTAAAGCTGAATAATTTAGAAAGGTTGCTCATGGCTGGATTAAAGCTTCAACAAATACTAATTGAGCGGAAGTAATTCCTGCCTATATATATTTGAGCTCTTACGTTGATGAGGTAATTCCTATTTTTTATCGGTTATCACAAATAAAAAATGAGCGGAGTAGTCTTCTTAGAATTACGGACTACTCCTAAAGGTACAAATTCCAGTTTCTGAAAGACAATTATTACCCTTTTTCTAATTTAAGAATACAGTTTACATCAAGTTCACCACCGTGAACTTTTTCATTCAAAAGTAAAACAAAGTTTGCCTTGGTTGAGATACTACTCACCCACACACAATCAACCACACGGAAATACAACACCCAGTAAAGGATTAGTCACTGCTGTGAATACTCTTGTTTCAGCAAACCAACTCGGTAATTTGTATCGTACCTATGACCTGATGTCTAACACAACGGCCATTGCAAACTACTTTCTGTTACACTGTTGAGGACCTTTCCTGTTCAATGCAAAGTCCTCTCAGGTGATGCTTTAGGTTTCTCCGGAAAGCAGTCCCTTAAATTATTGAAATGAAAAAGCTAGTAGAATTCCACACTAAATGCTTATTGAACCACCATATTTTCTGCACAGTCTCGTTATCAAGGTAAAGTCTAAGGTACCTTTACCATCGGAGAGGACAAGGAACTGGTTGTAGGAAAGGGTTTTAGGGATTTAAGAGGGAGAATAGGAAATTTCCCTCCAACCCGTTTACCCCCTCCCTTGTCTTTCCTGATGGTATATATCCTGAGCCTTGAGAGCTCTATTTTATGTTCATATATTGTTCTTTGCTGCCACTTCTAAATGGGTCTGTGTGTTTCATTCTCTCTGCAGGTCTGCAAGTCCAGCAGCAGCAACAGCAACACATCCCGATGGCCATCGACGAGGTGGAGATGCGGGCGCCGGACAAGCGGAAGGATGACGAGGAGGAAGTGGAGGCGGCGTCTGCGGGGGCGGAGGAGGTGGAAGGCCTCTCTCGGCTGTCCCCGGGGGCGGAGAAGGGCGTGCCCTCCTCCACCTGCCTCCTACACTCCCCGCCCCCAGCCTCCTCCGCGCTCATCTCCTCGACGCACGGCGGCGGCCCCCCGGCCTCCCCGCCCCCGGCCGCGCAGGACCGCATCTCGTCATCTTGCCTCGCGTCCCCTCCGTCCTCCAAGGAGGGCTGCTCCCGGAGCGGCGGGGGCGGAGGCGTCGTGTCGCCGCCCCCAACCGCCGACGGATCGGTCCGCTCGGACGAGGGTTACCACAGCAATGGATACCACGACGACGCCGCCGCCTTCACGCCACCCGAGGACTCTAGCGACTCCGACTCGGACAACAACTACGTGCTCGACTTCAGGTGCGTCTTAAATTATATGCGTCTTCATCTGTTCATCTCAATGTAAAAACTGCGTTTTCTCCATTGATGGATGTGCTAATAAATGGAATAAAATTCGAAGCAGCAGCCATGAACACTTGAAAACTTCTCATCATGAATTCTTTCCAAGTGGACTTGTCCCGTTAAAAATATTATAGCTTTAATTTTGTAACCTCGCATTTTTATCGGTAAATCAATAAATTGCGTGAAAGCTTACAAAATATATGAAAATTTCGAACTAGATTCTTCTCGAATATTTTATCAAGTCATATGATCCATGTTAGCCAACGTTTCGTCATATTCCTTTTAAAGCATAGTCAAGGATGAGATATTATTGGAAAAGACTTTCCTAACTTCAGCCCTGACGATGCTAGAAAAGAATTTTAGTGGAACGTCGGTCAACATGGACCATCTGACCTAGTGCATTACCCGAGAAGAATTCATGCCAACCATTATTTCCTCACTTCGGATTTTACTTCGTTATAATTTCTAAACGTGATAAAAGTTATACTTATAAGGTAATTGGAGTTTTCATGATCCCTTCTCCGATTCTACAGTAAGAAGCAGCCGCCCGAGAGGCCTGGTGCGACCACCGCCGCCATGGTGGCCTCTGTGCCCGAGGAAATGGAGGAAGACGAGGAGGACGCCAGTGAAGCCGCCAAGAACGAGTACCGTAAGGTGAAGATCAAGATCTGCAAGGCATACCACTACAAGAGCAAGTCCTCGGCGGACGCGACCAGCGGGGGCAGCGCCCCAGGGGTCGTCGCGCCGACCGCCGCCCCAGCTGCCCAGGCGGAGGGCGGAGAAGGGGCAACCGCCCCCGGCCCCCTCCTGCTCCACCACCAGCTGCTCCACGGCAGCCCCCCGACCCTGCACCTCCACCACACCCATCTGCACCACCATCATCTTCTGCTCCCGCCTCCGGCATCCAACCCACCAACATCCACGGTCCCAGAGTCACCGCCGCCCCCGCACCAACAGCAGCAAGGGCTGGGGCGGGAGACGTCGCCCCCGAGGAGGGCCTCACCACCAACCACCACCATCCCGCCCCACCCGTCGCCGCCCCCGCAGCCCCCCGTGTTCCGCCCCTTCTCCGTCTCCAAGGGCGAATACATCAAGGCTGAGTTCGTGAAGAACGAGTACGCCGCCAAAGCGGAGGCTTACGCGGCCGAGATAGCCGAGGAGGAGAAGGCGGCGGGGAAGTTCCCGGGCGGCAACAGCATCCTGGAGAACATCCTGCTGCGCAAGAGGGACCAGCAGTCGCCCAAAAGCCCCCGGCCAAGGACCCCTCCGGCTCCCGCCAAGAGGCCCTCCGACTGTCCCGCCCCGACCTCACCCACCGAGATGGCCTACTCGTACAAGAAATCCCACCGCTACGTGGCGCTGCCCAGCCCCGATTCGAGCTCCAACTCGGTGGCCCAGGGCGGACGGGGGCAGTCGCCCCACAGACCGGCCGAGCCCCTGGAGGAGGAGAGGGCCCCGTCGCCCCAGAGGCCGCCCCAGCAACCCGCCCCCCTGCCCCCGGTCGTGGAACTCGCCTACCTCTCCTCCACCTCCCCAACAATCTTCTCGCACCACTTCGGCCCCTACGCCCCTCCGCCGCCGCCGCCTCCACCGCCCCCGCTGTACCACCACCTCCAGCATCACCACGTCCTCCACCACCAGCCCCCATCGCTCGTGCCCTACCACCACCAGCCCCCGCCGGTCCATCCTCCCCCGACCAGCTTCGCCTCCGTGGTCACGTCCGCCTCCCCCGTGAGGACGGCCGGGGACGGAGGCGGCTACGCCCCCGGCCCCCAGCCCCGCCACCACTCGGTCTCCTCCTCCTCCTCCGCCCCCTCCGCCGTCCCCGTCTCCTCCCCCCACTCGTCCAGCCCGCCTCCGCACTCGGTGCCGCTGTCCATCGGGGTCGCCAGCAACGGGGGGGACTCCGGCAGCATGTCCCCCGGGTCCCTGTCGCCGGCGCGGTCTCTCAGCCCGGGCGGCAGTTCGGGCGGCCGCGGGTACCGCTCGCTCCCGTACCCGCTGCGCAAGAAGGACGGCAAGATGCACTACGAGTGTAACGTGTGCTTCAAGACGTTTGGCCAGCTGTCCAACCTCAAGGTTCACCTGAGGACGCACTCCGGAGAGAGGCCCTTCCGATGTAACGTGTGCACCAAGAGCTTTACGCAGTTGGCGCACCTCCAGAAACACCACCTCGTGCACACGGGTGAGTTTGAGTGCGACAACAACGCTTGCATTCTCTTGTAATTTAATCATTACAACTGGGGATCGAGCATTACCACAACAACTGTGGGAAGTCCCCCTGAATGCGAACACGACCTAGCACTTGAGTGCGAGTGGTTAGTCATTTCTTGTAGCTGTCTTCTTGGCTTCTACTAGCCTAAGCACTCGTCGCTGATTGACGGAAACTCAAATTAAGCTCTAAGTATGATTATAGATTATCAAAAGCCCTTGCATGGCGCCTTATCAACTTTTTCTATTCAGAGAGGCTGAGAATATGTTAAGTAGCAGTCCACTCTCATGGTGAGCTAGAGTAGTTTACAAAAAATTAGCTTCCCAGCTTTGGAACATCTGTATTAATAATTAACCCTTACTCAACCCCATGTATTATTCCTCGAAATTTCTTTTATGAAAAGTCTTCTATTATGTTAAACATAAACAAAAACTTGGTTTTGAACTTATTTTTCCTTGCTAAAATTAATTTCTTATTCCTGGATATCTTATGTAACTGAATCTAAATGAATATTTGAAGAAATCTACCTTTAAAGGGATTTGTATCGGTCAAAAATAAGTTGAATAGCTAATGGTTCTGATTCCATTTATACTGTTTTCACATAATTATTTTGATCATTGCTTTCTGTCTTGTAGGTGAGAAACCACATCAGTGTGACATTTGCAAAAAGAGGTTTAGTAGTACTTCCAACCTGAAAACTCACTTGAGGCTACACTCTGGACAAAAACCTTATGCCTGTGACCTCTGCCCTGCCAAGTTCACGCAGTTTGTGCATCTAAAACTGCACAAAAGGCTGCACACGAATGAAAGGCCGTTTACCTGTCAAGGATGCCACAAGAAGTACATCAGCGCCAGCGGACTCAGGTGAGTCAAATGTCCTTAGGTTAATACATATTTAGGTTAAATTAACTTAATTAACTTTTATGAAAATTTGGAATATACCACTTCAAATACCTAGGAGAGGGTTTGACATTATTATGATGGAGAAAATTTGTTATTGATTCAGAACACACTGGAAGACAACTAGCTGTAAGCCAAACAACTTGGAGGAGGAGCTAGCGTTGGCAGCCGCAGCTGCGGCAGCTGCATCTGGCTCCCCAAATAGCCACCTCTACTACGAGTATGCATCGTCAGATGTCAGTGGAGGTCAGTATCATTCAGAAGATTGATTTTCATGTACCTGAGATCATCTACCCTCCCCATTTCATAATTGCTTTCCATCATCCTGTCCAATAGCCATAGAGAAAAAATCTAAGTGGATATGTTAATTTATCGAACAGTTCTTATCATTTGGTTCAGTATTTTCCACTCAATTTATGCCCAAATTATCAATTTTATATGATATTACACTTGCATAATTCTTAATGAGTATATAGTATGTTTTTTCAAACTAAATTAGTGACCATGAAAAACCTGTATAGTTTATATTCTACTTTCGTTTATACAAGTATAAAATCTCTTATTCAATCATTATTAAAGAAATCTTTCACGGTATTAATGTTCGGCCCATCAACTTGGCATTAGACTTGAATTAGATGAATAAATTTATAAAAATTTTCTCTCTTTTCCCATTCCCCTCTCAGGGAGTTTGGAGAAGGAGCTGACAGAGGGAGGTGACTCTCGGGACTCGTTTGAGGGCAACGCCCACCACCAGCTACCCCACCACCACCAGCAGAGGCACCAGCAGCCACACCACACTCTCCACCTGCACCACCCCCACCTCCAGCACCTGCCCTCTTCCTCCTCGTCCTCCTCCAACGCCTCCTCACCCACCTCCTCGTGCCACGGACCGGGAAGGGGCCCCCCTGACCAGCCACAGCCTTCCCGACCCTCCGTCATCGAGACCTCTCAGCCGCACGTCATTGAGTGCACCTGAGGTCCGATCGAGCGGCTTCCGCTCGGACTGAACCTATTGGGCAGGGCCCGCACGGGTGCCCTGTCCCCCCCCAGGCCCTTTCGCACCCCTGGCATCCGATTGGCGGCCTCCATCTTCTCCAACTCGTGGTGCCGACGGCTGCAGGAAAGGTGGCGACCGAGGAAGACGACGTCGATGATGGTCCGCGATAACCACCTCGAGAGGGCGCTGGCTCGCCTAGGGGGAGCCGGTGTCGTTGGCGTTCCTGCCATCGCGGCTGCCATTGGCTGCTATGGCAGCGCCGCGGCCACCATGGCCCAAGCCCGAACCAGTGACAAGTGAGAGGTGTGTGTTTTTCTATGACGCGACCATGCCAGGCGTGGACTGATGTATGTATGTAAAAAAGATATGTTTCAAGGGAAGCATTGAAACCCTTTTCCTTTGTGAAAGGAAGCTGGGGGACACTTTTTTGACAGTGGTGCTCAGAGGGTAGCAAGCATGCGCTCTGCCTTCAGAAGCGCGCTACTTGCATTCTCTTGTTTCAGCACTTGTTGAAATCATGCAGTGGACTGGGCATTTTTATCCCTACCCTCGTGTGAGAGTTTTTCCTAAAAGATTGACATTTTTTCCAACATCTCTTTTGGGCTCCACCCTTGTCCAGGGCATGGTTTGGACCCATTATGAGAGCAAAAGAAATGACTCTTGAAAGGAAAGGAAGAATCACTTGCAGGAATTCAATAAGAAACAGAGAATGGTCAAGAGGATCTCAAATTCAACTTTCGTCGAGGTATTGTACACCTTGGTGTAATAATTGGTAGATTACTGAGAGAGAGATGGACGCTCATTGTGTGACATTCGAAACTCGAGTGAGTCTGCCTAAAGCCCAGTAAAAGAACTCGTGAAATGAGTTGCCGAGAAATAATGGGATTATAGTATTCTCGGACAATGAAAGAATGCATGGAGGCAGTTTTTCTGTGTGTGTAAAGTTGAGCGTGTATATTTACTTTTTAGTGAGTCGGTGATCTTGGACACTATGTAATTATTTGCATCAACATAATATATTCGTAACATAATATATATATTTATGAACCTGCCTCTTTTTTTGTAAATATTTTGCACCAGTGAGATACAAACAAAATGGATTTTCAAAACTTTTTTTAGGAGGTAGTTGAAAACTGCAGTGGAAGCTATCTATTCTGGTAGTCTTGCAAAAATTAAGATATGGAATGATTGGCTGAAATTGCGAAAGTGATGGAGATTCGAAAGTGTGGTGCACCGTGCAATTTTTGAAAAGCCTAAGCGCCCAGTGTCAAACGACACTAATTAATACTAATATTAATCTCCCCCTCTCTATCTAAATATCTCTCTCTACCATGTGTAAAAAAAGTAAAGAATTGAGCATGATCCATGCATTTTTAAATTATCGTTTGGTAAATGATATTTTTTTGGGAGTTCCGCCATAGGGACTTTGTGCTCTGGACACATTTTTATTGGAAATGGTCTCAGGTTTTCACTGTCCACCACAAAATGGAGGAGGTGTCAGGCATCGTAGAAAGTAGTTTTCTCCTAGGGAAAAAATATATATATACACATATAAATGAAAACTTAGGGCCAATACATTTTTATTTTCCTAAACTTGAAGGGTCTAAATTCGGCCAGGAGACCGAAGCCTCGCCATGGAACTGTAGATAAAAGAAGAACCTCAGTCAAGTGCTGAGGTGGTGGGATTTCATGCGTAGCTTTAGGATGTGCATAGAAAGAGAGTATATATACATATTTAAATATATGGTGTGCTTGGGAAGGGATGAGATTTTTGCGTTTCCCTGGCCGGACTTTGCTGCTGACCCTCCGGATACAAAGCGGACATCACAAATGAACACACACTCTTTGAGTTTTTATTTTTCTCTGGCGATTTTTGCATTACACACAAAGACTCCAATCAGGTTTTGTACATACGTTTTTTAGAGTTATTTATTTTGTTTGCCTCTATGTGCGTGTCCGAGCGGTGCTAGTGTCTTAGCACGCTTTGCCACGGCCGCCCCTTGCAATAATAATGGGAGGGACGGCGTTTCTTCAGGTCATTTTAAGAGAAAAATAAGTAATAAATTGCGTAAGAGTGAGGGATGGGAAAGGGCATTTTTTTCGAAAACATGAAGCTCTTGATCACATTTTCTATATATGTAAGTACAGTAAAAAGCAGTGACATGATTCAAATAAATACTACGAGTACCATCCTGATCCGTGAGGAGAGCATGTACGTATACCTCATTCATTTAACTGCCGCCCCTGTAATTGAAAGTACATGAAAGCATTATATATACATAGCATATATACGGATATAAATATATTATTGAATGTATTATAGAATGCACCATCACCGCCATAATTGCTCCATGTCTCTGTCTGTCGTTGTGCTTCTTGCACCTCGTGTCGTCATCTATATATAAATATATATGTGTGTGTATTGTCATTTTTTTCGTCTGCAGTCGGCAAAATTTTTTGTCTATAGTCCATCTTGGGAGTGTAATTGATATTTATAAAAGGAACAGTCGTCATCACTGCCATCTTTTAATGTGAATGTATGTGGCGGTCACCGCTGTTTTACACATAGGAAGATTTTCTCTCTATATATATTCATAATATTACACTACTCTCCCCTCTATAACTCTCTCTCTCTCAAAATATAAATATGTATCTACAAATTTTAGGCGCATATGTAATTAAAAAAACAGAAAGCATTTTTTGAGTAGTGCGCTGAACGTAATAATTGCACAGAGTTTATAAAGCATTGAGGACATTTTTTCGGGATGAATTTGGAAAAGCATATTCTTTTTCTTTTGGAATATGAGCAGAAAAATTGTTGTGAGTGCGCCAGGACCTGTCCAAAATATCAGAAAGCATTGTATCGTTGTGGATAACCTCGCGATTCCCATTCGCCGATAATTTTGAAAATAAAATGAATAAACAGAATACTTAAATAAATAGGAGAATGAAAAAATTTTGAGAGCTAGCTCTGGAGAGGAATGTTTTAAGAATTTTCCTTTTGTCAACTCAAACAAGGGTGGACATGAGGATGGAGAGAAATCGCCACATTGGTCTTTGCTTTTATTTGTTTTAAATGCTGAGAGAGTGATTGTTAGCTAGAAATGGAAAATTTTTACGGGGAAAGGAAGGTGATAAGGTCGCATTTCCTGGATTAGCTTGGATTAATATTAGCTTGGATAGAGAGGACGCTATCCCACCGGAATCGGGAAAGTTGTGTGAAGTCGATGGGCAGTATATTTTTCAGTGAAGAGCAGGACGTGAAAGATTAGGTGGAAAAATATTTGGTTTGGACAAAGGGTGGAGGAAGGAGAGAAGGACATGTGTCGTGGTGTGCGAACGCTTTCAAATTTTTTTAAAACCCTGATAAAAATAATCAAATAAACCTCTGAGTTAGTAACGTGACTCCATCACAGTAGGGAGAGATGAGTTTCAATGGTCTAAAACTCAAGTAATAAAATTCACATTGTGCTAAAGTAGACTTTAAAATGAGAAATCGTGTGCATGTGTGCGGGAGTGAGCTGTTTTATGCATTAATTTTCTTCTCGAGTGTTCATCAAAGAGCGTTTTATTTTTCAAAGCTATATTGTATATTTAACAAAAACAAAAAACAATTAAATTGAGTCTTCTTTAACAGGACTTGAATGAAATAAATCTCAGGCATTGATGATGATCCATGATCCCCCTTTTTTCGGTATTTTATTGTGATAATAATAATATTAATAATAATGATGTGACATGCATATATATTCTACCGTTTTACTCCGATATTCGCACCCATCAAGACAAGAGAAAGCATACAAACAAACTACATACAAACAAAAAACCGGTTTACCTGATGACTACATCCCTCTATATTTTACCACCAAAGATTCCCTCGACAATCCTTGTGAAATAATAATATTCCTCCTGGGTTTTAAACTCCTGGCTCAGCAGTCCCCAGCCCATTTACAGGCAGCGCATAAAGAAATAGTGTGAGCCATTTTTACGACAGAGCACATTGCATTTTCCAATCCCACAAGCCCCCGCAGTCCATCCAAAAGGTCTCCAAAGCCCTTCCAACTGCAAGCTCAACATAGTGTTTATTTTTTCTCGGCAACCATCAGAAAGACAAACAAATCAAAACTGTGCAAAATATGTGAGGTTTTTTCAGGTGACCACAGCTCAATAGATTTATTGAACGCTTCTCATGATACAGAATGGCAGACTCATATACTTTGACTATTTAGCAATATTTGTACGTAGTGATGGTTCTCAAGAGGAGTTCTATGTTGGAAGGAGTTTGAGCCATGAGGGTGGTGTGGGTTTTGCAAATTTGGTTGGTTTAGTATGTACTGTGTACACATTGCATTCAGCAATTCCTTTTATTTTTTGTATTCATTCAAACTATGGGGTTCCTATATACAACAGACATAAATATATATTATGATATACCTTGCAACAGAGAACAATGATCTCATTTTTGAAGAAAAAATAAATAAGTATTTTTTCAGGGCCACTTCCTTTACCCTCTTCATTCAATTCTTCCAACAATAAGCCAATAGACACAAAAAAATAAGAACATCATTTTTTGGTATCTGTTTACGCTGTGAATGCATTTCCAATTTTAACGTTGTGAGAAGAGTAAGAAAACAATTTTTAAAAAGGTTCAAAAAAGAAAACTCGCGTACGCATATTTAAAATAAACTATCAACGAATGAATTGTTAACTTTAAGAAATAGAAAAATGAGAGAGCTTTGTGCCTTCACCTCGTTTTGTGGAATTGGTCGTTGCTGTGTGATTCATAATAATAACGATTTGATTCATCCTCGTTCTAAGTGTACAATTTTTGTGATTTCACATGGACATTATATATATACATATAAATATATTTATTTTTTAGATAGTGTTAGTAATTAGTAAAAAAAGTAATACTTAATACAATCACTACTGTTTGTTGTCCATATCCAATTTTGTTTATCGGCTTTGCATTATTTATTGTTGCTTGGCGACCAGGTGTCGCTTTCGCGTCGCTCATGTTGTAAATATTTATCTCCTACCACTTCCTCCATACCAACAAACTCTAAAAAAAATGGAAAATTTCTCCTTCGAGAAAATCAATACAATTTTGGTGTCAATTTTTAAAAATCTTTCCTATGTACTCCCCTCCAAGAAAATACCTTGTTATCTCTGTGTTTTTTTTAACTTATTGTTACTTTCATATTTTTTGTGGAGGCAAGTGAGTGCTTTGGGAAGATTGAGTCTCAAATGGTTTGTTTGGTGGTCATACGAGAGACAGAGCAGATATTAATGCAATGTAGTAATTTTTTAATGGTTTTTATATTGTCAACAAAGGGGACAGTCTTTCAGTTAACTGAAGTGTTGTAAATTTAGTGCTTCAGAGGTTAACATATTATTTGTGCTATGTATTATGAACTGCGCCAAATCATGTTTTGTTTCCTACTGTGAAGTCCCTTAACGAGAGCAATATATTTACCTAATCAAAGAACTCTGTCTCTCAAGATGAAGCTTTTTTGCAAAGCCTCTGAGTTCCATGACTGAAACCGTAATGGGAAATAAAATCTGTAATTAATTGAAAGTCTATCTCTTGCCTTATTGTCAGTTTGACTTCATGTGTAAGCAAAATGTGTAAATATATATATTTGCTTTAATGCCCTGTTAGTTAGACTGGCCTACTTGACTTATGAATTGGGTGTAAAATTAAATCAAAATTGCATCCTATTCTGATTGATTGTATAGTGACCATCCATGCATTACTGGTAAAATTTTGATCCAACACATTTGAGAATTTGTAAATCTGGGTTTTGACTGTTCTTGATATCCTATTTCAGAGATAAAGGAAGCTGATGACTTTATGAGTAAGGCATATATTTCTTTATTATGGTATTGCATAATCATAAATCATACATTCCCACGAAGCAATAAATGCTTTTCATTGTGAAATGGTTTAATTATTTTTTCAACCTCAAACCAAATTTACCCCTCGATCCTTGAAGAAATTGCTAGTAGTTGTAAATTTTGACACATGTGACGCTAGTCATGATCAGCGCCTCTAGTGTGGGAAATAATAACTTCTAGCACTCACTGATTCGTGCGCGAATCGCCACGCGAATTTCTGTTTACGAATGTTTTGAAAGTGAAACGGTGAAGTAGAAAGTGTAAGAAGGAATGGAAATCATTGAAATTATACAGGTATATAACGAAATGGGAGCAACCACTATTGAATGGAACTAACTAGTGCCCTCTTTCAAAGTAAATTTTTCTGGTAAATGGTCAAATAGTGGGCGGTACCTTTAATGGACTTAATATTTGCTCATGATTGTCGTCAAATGATTGAATTTTGAATGACTCACTACTAGATTCATTTGATTGTTCTTTCAATTTCTTTAGTGATAATTTTTGGATAATTTTTCAATGAATCCTTTAAATCTTTCAAATCCTCCCTTTCCTGTCGATTGGAAAGCAGGTAAAAGGATACCTACGTCAACTCGGTACGAAGGAGAAGAATTTATGGGCATGAGGTAAGTACAGAATTACTCAGTTAGTATGCACCTACCTTTCACGTTGCTCTTATTTCGGTCGTGGAAGTTCCACTAAATGTTCAACTCACCATACTACATACTACTATAGTGCTATTCTGAAGGCGCAAGCTTTACTAATGATATCTGTCCCTAGCGGCAAAAAAACATGATAATTCTTTTAAGCTAGACGGTGGCTCATGTTTTCCATCTCCCCATTTGTCTCTTTGACACTTTGCTGGACTTTGTTGATGCTGTCTTCAGCCTACAGTATTTTTCTCTGTTGTGTTAAATGATAATTGACAAGTTCTTTTCCTTGCTGTTGTACACCACTGTTTTTATGACTTGCAAACGGCTAACTTCACCGATGCACTCCGACGAGGCTGGCGCTTAGACTCTCCTTGGATTTAGACTGATATTTCATAGCCACTTTGAAGTCTCGCTCCTAATTTTTCTAAAGCTGTGTGATAAAGTTCACGTAATCATCTGTTAATCAACGTACGTTGACTTTACTCCCAGTTCCTCATCACCAAGACTAACATTATTTCACTTCAAATACAGTGTGTTCATAAAACTTTCAGCTATATAATCTTTATTATCAATTAACTTTTTGAGGATCTAGTTAAATGTTTGGCACAGAAAAAAGAGCTGGCAAGCTATTTACAGCCATCATCATACATGTCTTAGCCCAAATGTTCCATGTTTCTTGAACTGTTTCAGCTGGAACAATTGCCTCTTGAACAGATGTTGTCGATGTGGGGCAAATTATAGATCTTGCTCTATTCATAATAATAATGATATTTATTTCAACAGGTTACGAACTCTTCACAAATCTCATTGCGTTCAGGCAGAAACAAAGCATCACATGGAAATATACCAACCAATAAGTACAAAAATTATCTTAGTGAAAATTATAAATTATACATTAGAAAATTGGTCATGGTTTATGGTATGGGAAATTTAAAAACAAATATGTAAAGGAATAAAAATGTGATAGTGAATATCCAACTATTTTTAGGAAGAAGTAATCACTAAAATTTACTAGGAAGGAGATGTTTTGCTCATCTCATGAAATTTTGTCCTTTATCCCAATATTTTTTCTCTTGATAATGTATTTTTTTGTTGCTGTTAGCTACTTTTTTAACACTTTCCCAGGAGTCCAACTTTAATTTTAAATTTCCAAGTTTAGTAATTCCTCTAACCTTCAAATTAGGCAAACATAGGCAGCGAACCTATTCTCATAAGTATTAAATAATCATTTATTAGCATCATTTCCTCCTGAGCCAATTAGGAAATTCATAGCTCTGAGGGCAAAGGTGTATGGAATGCATTTTTGCTGGAGGGTCGGGCCAAGGTCAATTCAATGTCAGATGAAATAAATTTAAATGAACAAACCAAATGATATTTTATTTATTTTAAATAAATAGGTTGTTCACTGAAACCAGAAATCATAGTTATTACTTTTTATCTTCACCGCCATGAAAACAGTGCATGTAAGGCCTTTACAACGGAGGTGTTTAAGGAATATTAATGTAGGACGATCACAAACACCCATATCTTGTTAAATGGAAATTGGAAGCTGTGACATTATGAAAGGGCTTTATAATGGCAATGAAGAGACTTTGTGATTTCCACAGTTTATGTAACCCTTTCCAATTCCATTAATTTTCCGAATATCGTGCTCCTATTCTCTCTTTGTTTTTTTCTGTGGTTCTCTTTTAAATGGAAGGAAATGAAATGATATAATTTAATTTGTAATAATAATAATAATATTTATTCAACGGGATTACACCCTTTCTCCAGTTTACAGAAAGTTTTACAAAGAAAGAAAAAAAAATTAAAAGATGCATACATTAAATACATAAGCATACAAAGAACTTTTTATTTATTTAAAAATATATGAAATATAATAACGAAGTGTATATATATATATGTAACGGTATCACATTGTTACGTTATTTAATACATATTTCTTAAAACAAGTATAGGAAGAATGGAATAGATCGAAGTTATCACAATATAAGTTAATTTCAGCCATTGCTCTGAAAATAATCAAGTTTTTTGTATAATTGGATGGCTGAAAAGGAACACAGAAAGTAGATGGATTTCTCGTATGGATGCTTGGGATTCGGAGAGTTACTAAGGACAATAAATCAGGGGATTTAATCTTATTATTCACAATATTATTAAGGAAGAACATACCAACATGTCTTCTACGAAGTGAGAAAATGTAGAACCATGAAATAAAATGTGATTACAGATAAAACATGGAGAACACAGCTATCGATACTCGAATAAAATCATTTTAATCCTTCCAATGCATCATTTTTCATGAAATATGATTTATTTATGTATGCTATGTATGTTTCAACATTTTTAATCTTTCAAAATAATTACCGTATAAGCGCGTGTAAGAGGCGCACCTTTTTTCCCAAAAATTGTAGCCGAAAATGGGAGTGCGCCTCTTACACAAACTTCTTATCTTCCCCCCCTCCCCTACCCGGTCGCAAGTCCAAGGGGAACTGAGGGGCCTTGGTTTACAGCGTGAGTCAGTCATCTGAAACCCTGGGTCAAAATCAAGCGGCAGGTAGGGGAGTTTCTCCCTTAGTGACGTATATTTAAAATGCTCCTGTTTGAATATTTTGTAAGCATCGCGCCGTCACGTCGGTACCCCAGAGGTGAACATTGAAAAGATCGCGCGGGGTGATTCGCTCCGGAGCGCGCGCTAAATTTACTGCCACGAGTGGGCATCCCGCGGCATTTATACTGCATATAGTAATCTCTGATCAAACGTATAGAAACGCGTAGTTTTGAAGGACATACCTGATTCGTCAACATCTGTCTTGCCGAGCAATTTCCATTACGCTGAGCACCTGATTTTTCAAAAATTATCTTCAGACGCTAATATGAGGATTTTTGCAACTGAAAATTATATTGGTGTCAAAACCTGCGGTTTAAAAAATTCGAACGAGTGTGTTCATTGTTGGAATAGCGCTGAAGGAGAGGTCGAGGGGAAGGAGCGCGCTCCATATTTCAAGCTACGAGGCTATAAGCGAAGGAGCAAGGGAAGAATACGTCCGATCTTGCATGTTACGTAGTTGCCTTTAAAGTGAAGAGGCGAAGGCACAGCAATGTGATATGCGCAGTTTGCGTTGCCTGAAGTTTCCAGTCCATCTCGTCTTGTTTGAATGCGCTTATGCTAAGCTTGTTTCTTCCGAAATTGTGCTGTTAGGACTAATTTGAATATTAGTAGCCTTGTTTTAGCTATAAATCTTTGTGTCAATCAATTAGAGCTCAAAAAACTTAAATGCTGTCAGATATACGTCGCGTTAGGTCTAATTCTTTTTATAACCTCGTGCGTGTCATACAATTGCTGAAAGATATCGAGATATATATTTCGAGCTCAGAAGGTGACTCACCTAGCATTTGACCTCCAGAAACTCGGAGAATTGAACCTGGTAGACCGAAAAAGGTAGGTTGGTGAGATGGGGTAGGGATGAAACGCGTTTCCACTGATCCCCTGTGACTTGATAATTTCCTATTTTCCTATGGAGTCCCGGAAAGGAAAAAAACGGCCCCTTGCACACACACCGAATTTGGACGGCCGGTAAAATATCGGCCGATATTTTACCGGCGAAGCGATGCTTGCACACACGCCGGATTTTTACCGGTCAAACGATAAGTTGCTATGTTTTTGAGCCGGCGACGGCGATCCACAGTGACAATGGCCGGCAGCTAACCGGCATTTAGCCGGTGCCGGCGCGTGTTCGGTACTTGTGCAAGCTCCAATGCTCTCCCATTGTTCCCTATTGGAATGTGGACGGCCGATATTTTACCGGCCGTCCAAAATAGGTGTGTGTGCACGGGGCTTTAAATCTACGACGTGGTTATTATCCTAAGGCGCTGAGATTGCCCCGATTGTTGTCCAATCTCTTGGGAAAGCTCATGCCATTTGCCTGTCGTGTTTTGCCTCAAAATTTTCCACGGCTGCAATTCTATTGCAATACTCCTGCGAGAGCTGTAAACAAAATTGTTCGTGAGTAGGACAAGCAACGTAGAGCGATGACGTATGCGAAGAGAGGATCGGAACTCTTTCTACGCCCTCTTATGCCGCTATTACCGCCGCAGTTATCAAAATTTCCTCTTTCAAATAGTACTGAAAGAGGAAATTTCGATAACTGTCGAAATTCCAGGCATACGCCTGCAACACCGCGCGATAGGATAAAAAAAAATACAGTAAATTTTTTTTTTATAGCTTCCTTCCTCAAAATAGGGGTGCGCCTCTTACACGTGTGCGCCTCTTACACAAGCTTATACGGTATATTGTTCCTCTAAATAGTTTTAAAATTATGAAAATGTGATGACGAGATACACTCGTCATTGCGCGGTTTGGCATCAAAAGTTCAGGACGACCTAGACTCGTCATTACAGCACAAGGGGTTAACACAGAGCAAAGTATGTACTTTAACTAGGGGAGAGGGTCAGCATAAACTTGTTCTTCCACCCCTTACTCCTCCCTGCTCAACCAATTTCAGTCCCTAAATCCCCCCCTCCCATAGTATAAATAAACTTGTCTCCTCCATTTTTTTCAATGTTCATGGAGATGGCTTGACAGCGGACACTGGTCATTCTGTTTTAAAACAACTGTCACAAAGTGTCTTCATGTTGGAATAACTAAAGGGCTGCGATCGTCAAATTCAACTGCAATTGTGAGAGGCACGGATAATTTACACTATCCAGCAGCAAACATAGGGAACTAAGTTAACCTGGTTGCTTTTTGTTTGTGTAGAGAGAGCAAAAATATAAAGTGTGTTCCTGCCAAGCCATGAAAGTGCTTGTATTTCATTGATTCCCTGTTGCAAAAGTGTGTTTCTGGAAGTTAATAAGTATGTTTTTTCCCATAAAATAATCACTGCTGACACTTCATTACTGCCCATGCTATGGATAGGGGCAACCTGCCCAGACCGACTAGCAGTGGTGCCGACTCCATGGGGCCTGAGGGGGCCCGAGCCCCCCCAAAAATTCGTTACAGATGTGAGGAAAAAATGTGTCAGGCTTGTCAATTTTCCCCGGAGTATCCGGATATCGAGATTCGAGTGATCAGGGTTCTAATGTTAATCATATGACTGTCATAAATGCTTAAAAAACTTAAAATTCACTACTTATAAAATTTACCGGGGCAAGGTCCCCGGTTTGGGCCCCCCCCAATATTTTTTGTTAGTCGGCACCCCTGCCGACTAGTACAGAATAATTATAACTTCACCGTACAAGCAGTTCTCAATGCAGAGAGAATATGTAGTTCAAATCGATCCTCAAATGTCAGATCCCTCATTACCTCATCCCTCAATTCATTGAGGATAGGAAGAGGACTCGAAGAGGATAGGAAAGACACTGCATATTCTGGAAATAATCATTATGTGAATTATTAGATGATCAGTCAAATTAAAAAGAATAGTAACAGTAAACCCTAATATACTGCCTGAATCCTAACTTATAATTTTACTTACGGCATTTTGAGACAAGGCTTCTGTCTAATTCACTTTCCCTCGAACGTGCTGTACCCTCAGTATTTAGTGTATCAAAATCTTTCTGTATAAATGCAAAGAATATAGGTATAGTCCATGTGATAGAGAAGATAGCCCTTATTAGGCTGTAATTTTCTCCAAAATGGCACTGGTAAGGCCGTAATGAAACTATGTTTTAATATTTCATTTAAATTTACTCCATTTCTTCAGTTAAATGGAATGGAACATAATTTGACAGTATTGGAATTAGCAGTGCTCATCAGCTGAACCTTGTTGAGCTATTGTGCGTGATTGACTTTCGAAGGAATACTGTTATAAAGTTATCAAGGATTCATAAAATATGTAAAAAATACGTAGAGGCCTTGTGGCTACAACAGTGTTCCTGGATGCATCTCCTTCATCCAAAGAGTTTAACAATCGCTGTTTCTGCTGGGATCAGCGTCTTCTTCTCATGTGTCGCAAGTCGCAATTTTCAGTCCGTTAGGCATGGTTATCTTAAGATTTAGACAGTAATCCTACTTGCATCCACACAATTTAGAGCACATAGAATGTTTGAAAAATGAGGTGTAATCTGAGAGATCATATGGGTGCAGTAATACTTTACCAATTTTTATGTCAATGAACCCCAAAGCAAAACATACACAGACAATGGATATGAACAGAAAATAAAGTGAATATGAAAATAGAGTGTAAAAAATTTATTTTACCAGCATATGATTAAAATATATATATTTCAATAATTAACTTTGATAAGATAAAAATAAATCGATTTAACATTCCGTTATTAGGAACATATTTACGTCAGTTTGTTGGCGCAGTGATGTCAATGCAAAATTAGCAGTGCCCGAACGTTCTTTCCTCATTAACTTTTTTAGAAGTGAAATACATATTACTCAGTGTTTTTTTACAAGTTATTATTTACATTTTATTACAATTTTTTTGTTTTGGTTATGAATGTGTATATGTATTACAAGTTTTGAGGCAACAAAATTGATAAAAGGGAGGTTTTGGGGGATAAACCCCCCCCAGAGCTCAGAAAATTTTTTAAGTTTAATCCATTTTACTTAATTGGATTAGTATTACTTATAGATTAGCGTTAGGATTAATCAAATATCGATCAGAAAGCTGTCCAACTCACCATTTGGAACCATAAATCTTAAAATTTTTCTGGAGGAGGGCCCCCGCAACTTCTGCTTATCATGGCGGGTATGCAATACCCCCACACCCTTAACCCGTCCTTCTCCTCTCCATCCACTTCACCTTCTCCATTCTCCTCCACTTGCATATCTGGAATGCCTCCAGTCTTCTCCCATCCTCTCAGTACAGCTTCCAATCTTCCACACTGTAAAGAGTTTGACTCCAGATTGGACTTTTCACTAGCTTCTTATTAATACTCTTACATATCCTCTCATTGACACTTTCATGTCCATAATTGCTTCCAGGGGCGGATCCAGGATTTCTTTCTGGGGGGGGGGGGGGGGGGCACAAGCAAGGCCGTATCCAGGATTTTGTTCTGGGGGGGGGCCAAGGATACCTTGTAATACGAAACGAACGCAATGATAATGGGACCGTATTAACACTAGGAGGACGGGAGTTTCGCGCTACCTAGAAGGACGGCTAGGGGTCATTTGACCCCTAAAATGTATTTTGGAATAAAACGGCTAATTTTCAACCAATTTTCAGTTTAATCGCACTAATTGTTGAATCAGTTCATTAAAAACACTATTTAACATTATTAAATATTATTTCCATCGTCAAAAGTTAATAACAATTATTTTAAAGAATCATGAATTAAACCGTATGTAGTAGTCGATTGTAAATAAAATAATGAAAATACATACACGCAATACAAAAGTTGTTTTAAATGTTTAAAAAATAGGGGTACTGGGTTTACAAAATTTGCATAAAAATATTTAAAACTTATTACCTTGTTGTAAATCTCAGACAGAATAGATTTCCACAAAATATTTTTTGCGCTGAATGCGTTCATTGGACGATTTATTCATCTACATCTAAATCTACCCACTAACCCGCAAGCCGCTTAAAAGCGTGTGGCAGGGGGTGTTAGGACACCAGCCATTTGCACATGAAAAGGAATTTGGAAAATGGAAAGGAAATTGGTGCAATGATTCAATTTGATGGTATTTGGCACCTTTTTCTTTTTTGTGCCCGTGGAGCTATGGCTGTTGGATTTTGAGACGTGTAAATAAATTGATATATGCTATGCATCATATCTACTCCCGCTTTGTTTTTATTATAAAATAGGATGGTCTCTGGTATTCTTTTATTCGTTTCGGAAATAGTGTCGTCTGAGATCATGCTGCTGAGTGAAGGTACATTATTGTTCTAGTTTGCCTGATTCTACGTAAGAGTATGGGCTAAGGTATTTTTTAACACTCGCGTTGAAAGGATTTCATGGCTATTTTAGGGGTCATTGATATTTGTGCGTCACGCCTGTTTTTTTCAGATCATCCATGCAAGAGAAGTTTTTCATTTTTTTATGACTTCATGCCAGCTGGATGGATGGAAAATAATTGTTACAAGTTACATTTATTCCTGAATTCCTGTATGTTACGGTCACTTTAGTAACTATTTATTTCCCCAACGCTTGATTTGATGGCCAATCAACATCTTTGCCACAATATGGAAATTCATTTAGGCTGTATTTTCATTTCACATCTGTCAAAACCCAGTACTCGATTCCAAATTTGTCTGGTTTATTTGGAATTTACCTCATAAAAGGACAGCTGCATTTTGTTGGATAGAGCTGTGCATTTGCTGTCACGCCAAAGTCGCCATCGGATTCACTATCTTGGACTTCGTCGCTTCCATCACCTGTAGATGTAGATGGATTGGTCAGAATGTCCTTGAACTGATGTTTACGATTCACTTCCAGACTGATCTTCAAGATTCCCTACAGGTACATAGGTATTTGATTCGCGACAATTCTCTTCTCTTGATATATTTCTCGGCTTCTTAGTTTCTTCCTCAACTCACCACTGATATGCATGAAAAAAAATCTACAAACGAGAGCGCATTATGATAGAATCTTCTCTAATTGCATTGGAGGTATAGAGAGCTGGAGAGCATTAGAAATTCATGCAAAAGGACAAAATTTTCAGAAGTAACGCTATTTGCCGTTCGAAAGGCAGGGACTCAACCGCCAACTGTATCCTGATTTGTATCTTCCAGGAACTTGCAGTAATGCTTCTTCTTCGACCTACGTGCGGATTCCAAGGGTAAGATTTAGAGTAGAATTTTACAGTCCACCCAATTCCTCCGCTCTCTCAAAAAGAGACAGGATTTTTCCCCAGGACGCAGCGTGCAGTCAACCTGCCCCAAACCCCGACGGGGTCAGGCGGCACAAATGCTGGACACACGGCAAAGGGGCTATGTCGAGTGACAAAGTCGTCAGGCCAGAAAAATGAAAGTTATTCGTACACTTGATGAGTCGATATTGAAAATAATGTCTCTAAGAGCTCTGAATCTTGGACGACGGAAAACAATTCTTGGGGTACATGACGATTTTCTGGTGTGGGTAATACAATAATCATTGAACAATAAATAAACAAAATAAAAATATCATAATTACATGAATTTACGCAATGAAAAGGGTTTTATTTCCCTTAGCTTCCCAAAAAATATCGAAAGATTGTGCACAACAAGTCACTATGCCTAGGTTTTCGAATACAGATAGGCCCTTTGGACAAAACTGGCATTCAAAATGAAGCAAATCATCTACCACACTAGCCTCTTGCTGATTATATGATATACATGGCACTAAAGTGCCTACGGGCAAAAAAAATAGCGCGAAAACCAGTTGTGGGTCAAATGACCCCTAGCCGTCCTTCTAGGTATAACACGTCATAAAAATTTAAAACAAAACATTAATGTTGAATTTTTACTAATTCATCAAAATATAGACCTAAATGAACAAAGTCAAAAAATTTCAAAATTTAAAAAAATATTTTAATAAGAGAAAAATAAATTTGAATTCTGAAAATGGGTCAAATGACCCCTACCGTCCTTCTAGTGTTAAAAATCTTGCATATTTTTTATGGGTCTGGGGGGGCATGTGCCCCCGTGCCCTCCCCCCCTTCATCCACCTATGATTGCTTCCATTACCTAGGTAATTCTCTCCCTAATATCCTTACGGCTGTATCAATTTTTCTTCTATCTTCAGTCCTAATAGATGAACTGCCATGCCTCAAGTCTTTTCCTATACTCTTCCATCAGCCGTAAGGATCCCAGCCACTGGAGATCAATGGTCTTCAACTCGTGGCCCCGGCCCATATGCAACCCACTGGCTAATTTCTTGTGGCCCCGAGAGGCTAAAGAAAATACTGTGTCGTGCCTCAGAATATAAAATATGTATCGACACACTCATCAAAAATCGCATTGATTGATTGAACTTTTTAACCAATTAAGATTATTACTCTGTGAAATTATAAGTATGTGTTTTCTATTTTATTGACGTGGTGGTAAAGTGACATGGATCTGTGGCTGTTGCATTAAAAAGGGTTGAAGACCACTGCTGTAAAGTGCTTGCCTGGTGTGCGGGTTGCCTGTACTGAAAATTTTTTCAATTCCCTTCCCATTTCCACATATGGGAAAATCATAAATTTTGATACATAAGCTATAAATCTAGTTTGCATTATGCCAAAATTATTTTTTTTTGTGTTTTTTTTTCTAAACAGCCATTGTTATTGTGGATTGGTCTCTGTAGGCATTTTTTTCTGGAATGGGCCTGCTTTTTTGAAAAAAATAAATAAACTTAGGGCATTGGCGGTAGTAGTTAATATTATCCAATTTTGAGAAACTTTCACATCAGGGACCCTGATCAGTCCACAACTTTTAATAGTTTATTGAAAGTCAGAGGATAAGTGGCTGTGGGCTGCATGTCTCCTAAGAGGATGTACAAGAAATGGTTTGTTACAAGGGAATACATAAATTTATGAGCAGGGGGTAAGGTCTCCAAAGACCCTTTTTTACCATTCCAGGCAAAGACCCTTCTGGCTATGTGCCTGGCTTCAGTTGCTCTAGTTGAGGTCATTCAATGGACAACATACCTATAAGGTCACTTAACATGTTTTTAGTTCTTTCTGGAGGCCACAATAGAATTATCATCAAGATCACGTGCCATTTTACAAGTCTTATATCTTCCTGCAATACTTTACTTATAACTGCTGCATTTATATTTACCTTTTTTGTGAGTTATTTTGCATACAAAATTACCTTGCTTGTACTTTTATTTGAGGTTTGCCAACAATTTTTAGATGATTCAAGCAAAGTCACCCCCTCACCAACCTTAATTAAGGTTGGTGAGGGGGTGACTTTGCTTGTGACACCAACCTTAATTAATTAAGGTTGGTGAGGGGGTGATATATCTTAAGATATTGATGTTTTAATGGTAAACATAATGATGAAAGAGAAAATAACAAATATTGAGGCAGGAATGGTATCTATCCCTAAAAAAATCTTACTTAGGCTTAAAGTTATGTGCAGCTTTCAAGGTTTTGCTGGCAATACTGAGTCTTATGAATTCATTACTAAGTATTGGCACAGTGAATTGAGAGTGAGACACAGTAAGATTTGGAATAAAGTTTGGAAGAGTAGCCTTATGAAGAGGGCAGTAGCTTTAACAGAAATTCTTCTCAGAAGTGTGGTTTTCAATAAGAGGCATTTGTGATCAGGGGCGCAGCCAGGAATTAAGTCTGGGGGGGTTAAGGTGCAACTAATACCGGGGTTTGGGGGGGTATGGAATATCCACCAGGATAAGCGGTAGGTGCGAGATTAATAAGTTGCAGAATTTTAAGATAAACGGTTCAAAATAGTGAGTTTTACGGCTTTTTGAGGGATGTTTTATTAATCCTTACACTATTCTATTAGTAATATCAATCCAATTAAGTAAAATGGATTAAACTTAAATATTTCTCAGAGCTCTGGGGGGGGGGGTAATAACCACCAAAACACCCCCCTCGCTGTGCCACTGTTTGTGATAATATATATAGTTCTTAAAACCTTTCTGAGAAAAATCATGGCTGCCCTTCTTGAGGTTTTTATGAGTTAACAGAAACTTTAAAAGCAAGAAGCAATGTAGGTTGGATGAAACACTGTCAGGCTTCCATCCGGATTAGACTTGGCTCCATGCTGCGTTTTCAACAGCTGACTCTGCTATCACTTTCAGGGACTGAGAGCCTGAACAAATTTTGGCTGGACTTGCACAGCTTAGGCTGGTCAAGAAGTGGCCTTGTGATTGATTGATTTTTTCTATGCCCTTCTCACATGTTTTGCAATAGGGTAGTTTCCTTAATCAAAGCAAATGAAAGGTATTGATTGTGATTCGTTACCCACCATTAGTATATTCATAATATACAAATTATGTAGTTTTAGAAATACCGGTTTAGACGAAAGACAATGGTCAATTTTAACCTCATTTGAAAAAAGCCAGATTGGTGCCCATGCGATTCCACTCCACGTGACGTCACAGGGACCTAGTTTCTACACGAGAGGATAGGAGTTTTACATCGTCTGAGATTACGAATGCATGCATGAGTCACAGAGCTCAGGGAAACATCTCTTAATAATCACTTATTAAAACTGCCTAAGGTCGGAAAGTTTCCTTTGTTTGATAAGGTATTAATAATCCTTATTTAAGCCAAGTGCTACCAGCTAGCAGGGTACTCTGCTACCTGCTAGCATCCTGCATCATATCAGTGTTCAAAGCCTCACCCCAAGGTCACCTCACTTGCGGCAGCGGGAACCAGAACGACATCACATGGAGTTTTCCCATCATTCATACTTAGCGGTCGCATTATCGCGCGCTTGAAAATTTTCACTTTTCATTTAATCGCAAAAAATAGATATCGTCATTTAAAAATTTAAAAGCGTGAAATTCGTACTCCAGGAGTAATAATCTTTTGATTTAGGCAATAACAAAATAATGGGAAACCACCCTATTGTGTCCACATCATGAATATTACAAAAGAGGATCCTCAAGTCAGCCTCTAAATGTGCTGTCATTCACCGCACATCTAAATGGGTTTACTAAAGTCCCCCCTCGCAATGCTGTCAGACCAAATGATCCGAGTTTCACGGTGAAATAAGGTATAATTAGGGGTGATAACCGATATTTTTATGCATAATGATGTGATCTATCAAATCCATGCCTATTCAATGTTATTCCTGGCAATCAAAAACATTATGCTGAAAATATTGGGAAAAAGTGTATCGCATTGCACTCATCACCTCGCTGTGGAAATTTTTGAAAACCAATTAAAATGTGACCAAAGTGGAAACAGAAATCATCAGTCTATGGGTTGGAATTGGGCCTCAGCTATGCAATCCCCTTGGTCCTCATACTGCTGAGTTGAAAACCAATGTCGCAGTCCATTCTCTTCTCCTCCTATATGTTGGCAATAGCTTCTTTTATGATGCGGTCCCAATAACCAGTGGACTGCCTTTGAAGTTTGATTCTGTCCAAGTGGGCTTTGTGGCTGTGAAGAAAGCTGTGCTTAGGTTGTTTTAGTAGAGTAAAGCGTCCATGTTCTTTGAGTCTTGTCTCATTTTTATTGCCTATTCCTCCCTCATATGTCTTGGCACATTAACACATAATTCTTCATGATTTGGAATCTGGTGGATGGATGGAGTCTATCCGAGGTATCTTGAGAATTCTTGAAATTTTGCCAAATATAGTTGAGATACCCCAGATTGCATGCCCTAGCAGCTGGTTACTCTTAGATCTTTGGTTCTTTTGAGGGTTATCTCTTATGGAACCTTTTTTAATGTATGATTTATTCTGAGTTTAGAATATCCATTCTGTTGTCTTCTGCTGTTTAAGTTTCTGGATTAAGTTTTCTTAGTAGGAAATTGTTTTTGCTTGAAGTATCAAGGTAGAGAGGACAGCTTTTTTATGAAGGATGGTGGTGCCTGATTCAGGTTCAGTGTGGTCTCAGTGGGCTTCTTGTGCAAAGTGTAGCCCAGTTTTCCATCACTTTTCCAACAGATCAAAATATCCTAGAAAGACAGTCGACCCTCAGTCTCCTTTTCCATAGTATATTTAACTCGAATGCTTGGAGTTGGTGTGATGTGTTGCCAGGGCTTTCCCTTTGAATTCTTCCATGAAAAGGTTGTCCAATAGACATGAAACCATGGGAACACCTTCTGTCTGTCCATGGAATGTACCATTGTGGATGAAATACGTTGATTCCAAAACATGTAGCAATAGGTCCATCATAAACACCAATCATATAACAAAGGAAACGGATGCGGATAAACTAGGTAATTAGGTGACCCCCTCCTTTGCCAACCTGAGTTTTCCAGGTTTGACAGAATCAATAAATTAAGTAGGATATTTTGGCAAACGGATAGGCGTGGGAATTCGTTTTACCCATGAACAATAGAGGACTTAAATGAATGCTAGGAGGAACTTTTTGTGAGCATTTCCATTTTATTTGTTAACGGCTGATGTCCTAACACCCCTGCCAGATGCCCATTGAGGCGACTTGCAGGGTAGTTTGTATGTAAATGTAGATACAACTCACAAGGGGAGTGCCAGGGTTGGGAAATGAAGTCCGGAGAGGGAAGGCGCATGTATGCAGCACTATCCCATAGTGTTACAATGCCCCAGAGATAAGACTATAAGGCCAGCCATTCATGAGAAAACGCTCCGAAAGTTTCAGTCCTACAGTATATAATACCATGCGTCTGCTCTCTCAACCAAATGGCAAGGTGGCTGAGGTAGTTAGCTGGCAGGAATAGTAAGCGGAAGGTTTTGTATACTAATCCTCTACCTGACTTTTTTTCATAATTCCGATTTTTCAGATCCTTGTTCATTTCATTGATCAATGCGTTAATTGAATATAATGACACTCTTATATGCAGCAGGGGCTAAGCTAGGAATTAATGCTGGGGGGTGGGGGGGGGTTGGTGCAACTAATACCGTGGTGTGTGGGGGTATGGAATACCCACAAGGATAACCGGTTGGTGCGAGATTAATAAATTGCGAAATTTTAAGATAAATGGTTCTAAATGGTGAGTTTTACAGCTTTCTGAGGGGTATTATATTAAACCTTACACTATTCTATTAGTAATACCAATCCAATTAAGTAAAATGGATTAAGCTTAAAAATTTCTCTGAGCTCTGGGGGGGGGGGTTTATCCCTCAAAATCCCCCCCTTGCTGCGCCACTGATATGCAGTATTGTTAACCATTCGTGCATCGTATTTTCAAAGTACCTATTTGCTTTTCCTTACTGAAAAATAAAATGACATTCAAATTGAAAACTTTCATTCTTTCAACTTTTCCAACCAAATTATTTCCTTCAAATATTTGTTTGTATTGTATTTTGAAAACTGTGTGCATGGGAGATTACTATTCATAATGTGAAGACTATGAATAACAATATGTTTATTTGCTGGATTCCAAAATTACACAAGAGCCAGAATGACATTTGTTATAAAAACACTCGAAACAAAAGATGTTTGAACAATTTGTGCATCATATAAATGAATATTTTTTACACGGGCAGCAATTTTTTTAAGGAAATTTGTCGAGAAGCAGACCTCGTTAACATTTCTATAGATGCGTCTTTCTGTGGAAGTTTCGATGCAAACCATGCATGGACCATTTAGTTAAAAAATGGAGATGATAACTGTTGGTGAACGATTGAGTGAATTTCAGTACATACAATTTTCTCATGAATTAATCCCTCATCCTTGTTCAATTAACAAGGTATGGTATGGTATTTGGAGGAGGCGACCGACAGCTGAGGTCATTTGCGCCATGAGGGAAGGGTATGGAAGAAAGGGTGGAGAGAAACATGGCATTGGCATTAGCCTGCTCTTAACGAAAGGCACCAAGGGGTTTACAGCTTAACGTCCCATCCGCCGGATGGAGTGTTGCACTTGAAATGTCCTCCACACAACACTCAAGCAGGGATCGGGTAATCACTGAAAATTCTCTGCCACTGCCGGGATTTGAACCCGAGCCCGCCGGGTGGGAAGCCAACACTCTAGCCACCACACCAACCCGAACCCCTTCAATGAACAATAACAATTAATAACATTAACAATTAATTTAATTGTTAATGATATTGCTAATACAAAGAATCTTACATTCAATTAACGTGTTGAACAATGAAATGAACGAGGATCTGAAAAATCGGAATAGGGTGGTTTCCTATTATTTTTTTATTGCCTAAATCGAAAGATTATTACTCCTGGAGTACGTATTTCACGCTTTTAGATTTTTAAATGACGATATCTATTTTTCGCGATTAAATGAAAAGTGAAAATTTTCAAGCGCGCGAAAACGCGACGCTTAAGTATGAATGTCGGGAAGTCTCTCAGCGTGACGTATTTCTGGTTCCCCCTCCCGCCCTGTGAGGTGACCTTGAGGCGAGGCTTAGCGCTGATACGACGCAGGCTGCTAGCTGCTAGCCTAGTACCCTGCTGGCTGGTAGCTCTTGGCTTAAATAAGGATTATTAATAACTTATCAAACGAGGAAAACTTTCCGACCTTAGCCAGTTTTATTAAGTGATTGTTAAGACATGTTTCCCTGAGCTCTGCGCCTCATGCATGCAATGGTAACCTCAGACGACGTATAACTCCTATCTTCTCGTATAGAAACTAGGTCCCTGTGACGTCACGTGGAGTGGCATCGCATGGGCGCCAATCTGGCCCTTTTCAAATGAGGATAAAAATGGACCATTGCCATTCGTTTAACCCGGTATTTCTAAAACAAAATAATTTGTATATTATGAATACACTAATGGTGGGTAACGAATCGCAATCAATGCCTTTCGTTTTCTTTGATGAAGGAAACCACCCAATTATGAAAAAAAGTGGGGTTAAGGATTCGATCACGAAACCTTCAGCTTACTATTCCTGCCAGCTAACTTACCTCTAACAGCCAGCTTACCTCTACCAATACGCCATTTGGTTGAGAGAGCGGGCACATGGTATTATTTTATACTGTAGGACTGAAACTTATGGAGCGTTTTCTCGTGAATGGCTGGCCTTCTATGTCTGGGGCATTGTAACGCGATGAGGTAGTGCTGCATACACGTGCCGTCCCTCTCAAACTTCATTTCCCAACCCTGGCACTCCCCTTGTCAGACCAAAACTTGTTAAGGCACTCTTGCTCCCTGAGCAGAGTGAGCCATGAAAGGTTATCTGAATCCAAGTGTAACCCACATGGAAGCAGAATGATGATTTTATCCAACTTACTCCCCAGGATAACCTGAAGTCTTTTAAGGAACAATAAAAGTTGATCCATCAGAAAAATGAAAGCTAGTATCATCGAGATTTTTGATGTGGCTGTTTTGTACTTTGGAAAATCCCTCTGCTAGTTAACAACTGTGATGCAGAAGCAGCTGATTAAAAAAATTCTTTGTTTTACTATTTATAGCTATACTTCATGTGAAGAGAACCCAAGTGTACAGTGTACATGTTTGCATAGGGAGCGTAGATGAGATGCATTTTTATTGGATTTGGTGTAATAAAACTATGCAGACAAATTTGATAGTTCGGGACACTTTTTCGTATGTGCTATATTGTAGTTTTGCTTAAAATCATATTTATACATTTTTATAGAAAACTTTCCGATCATACAAGTTTATAGCTAAGCCCCTTTTTACACATGAAGTCAGTTACTCCCTAAATCCACCCAATTGTTTGGCTTTACACTTTATATTTTTTACTGAGGACCCCATTTCATGACATATTTTAAGTTTCTTATGTTTAGTTGTACTTGTGCAGTGTGGCTAGTTAGAAATGAGACACTGGTGGTACAGGGCTGACTCCTCATGAAATTTTTTTATGTTTTTATCAATTTGTTTCCCATAAAAACTCATCAACTGTTTACTTGATGGAAGATGAAATGAGTTTAAACAGTACCCATTGTCTCAGCCTGAGCGGGGAACCCTCTAATTTGCATGAGGGTAATACTTCCTCAAACCGTTTCTCAAAACATGGGGGGTATCATTCATGAGTATTACCCTCTGGCTTTTGGGGAAGCTTCACATTTTTAGGTATTGAATGATTCATCTGTCTCTTATGCATGATTAATCCTAGTGATAATTGAAACAGCATTAGTATTTTTCCACACTTTTTTATTTTTTCTCATGGAGAAAGAATAAAAATTGGACTTTCACTAAGTCAACTCATCAACAATCAGTTTGATGATCACTCCTATTTTCTTAAGAATTCCAGTTAGCTTTACCACTTAACTCTCGTCATCGTTGTCTTTGGTCAAAAATCGTAGGATTTGTTTGATGTAACTCTCCTCTCAATGCTCATATCTTCTTCTTTCAGCTCATTTTTTCGTTGTGATATTTCAATCCTACCTCTGACACAGTTGTGAAATAAACATTAAAAGGTGTGGAAAAAAATTCTCCCTGGAATCAAAACACAGAACTTTGGCTTTATTAGAACCGTGATCTGTAGTATACAGTGGAACCTCGTTAAAGCGAGTACGGGCTATAGCGACACCCCCGCTATAACGAGAGATAGCCGATGCACCCTCAATTGACCCTATAATAAGCGTGTTAAAAAAAATTCGTTTTTACGAGACCCTTTTGGTGTTGGCTCTCGCCATAGCGAGGGTTTCACCGCCGGAAGACTTTCATCAAGACTCCTTAACCTCTGTAATTGCTAGCGATCTGTTAGAAATGAAGTTGATGGAGTGCTCAATCTCAAATTTATGTGGTGAAATGTCGTTCGATAAATAAGTAGTTAATTTTGGTGAAAATATTGTGGAATTAGCATTCGCGAATGCTTCATCTTCTTTTGTTCCTCGGGCGGCCGAAAGCAGTCGGCAGCATACCCGCACGTTCGTGAGTTGCGTGAATAGAAAGCATTTGATGGCAGGCAGTCACCATGGCCAAAAAAACGCCAAACACGTCTAAGCGAGAAAATAAAAATAAAGGAGTAATATGAGAGTGTCGAAATTAATTGATCTTCCTATTCGCTCTGAAAATTAAAAAAAAAAAGCGCCCAAGGAATGCAGACGATGAAGAGTTATAAGGAGATTTGTTCGGGTGGTTTTGCCCATTCAAATCTGCGGGAACTTCAGAGAAAGAGGCTACGCCCAAGCCTAAAGCGGATTATTTCAAGGATAGATTGCGAATCGAGAATTTTAAGAGTGCGGAAGGTTGATTATACTAATGCGAAGCACCAAAGCCTTATCTCCCCTCATAATTGCTGGTGATGCCTGCGGTGTAAACCCGAAGTCGAGGAAGAAAGGACTCCGATCATCAGTATCTTTAGAAGTATTCCCCGCGTCATATAACATAGACGAAACAGAACTTTTTTTTACATACAACTCCCCGAAAAAACCCTTGCAGTATGAGGTATTTCTTGCAATGATGCCTCTAAAGGTAGGTAGTGCGCCTTAGCGATGATGTAGGATCTACGAAGCAATGATACTCAGCGTGAATTGTCCGGATGGACGTATTTATTCTCCGTTGCGGATTTACAAGGGTGAACTATTCGCGTCAGTGGTCGGAGTCGTACTGGCGCTCTCTTTTGTCACGTGGGTAGCCGAGCATCCCCTGGTGGCCGCTGGAAGAACTCACAGAACAACTAACTCTCGTTTGCAGTGCCGTGGTAAACTCGGTGTGTTATTTAAAATACGTCGCGTGCGTAACACTCAAAAAGAAACTTTTTTTCAACAACGGCAATTTTAATCACATCATTTTTCAAGCTTAGCAAACTTTTTACCGTAGATTATGAAGATATTACATTATCTGATAGAAAAAAGTCTTCCAAGGCGGCAGCGTTATACAACCTTCCACCGTTTTCGCCTGTAGAAACAAATGTAATGCGTTATTTCACTTCACTGCCGCTTAACGTACAGAAACAATAAACATACACCAATGGAAACATTTGAGGCATTAAATAACCGCGATACTGTTTCATCAGTTAATTTTTGAATTTTCAGTGGAAAATACCAAAATAATAGAATGATCACGTAAATGAACTAATTAAGTGCATAGAAAAATGGCTTCGTCGGTTGTGAATTGGCATAATGATTGACGAAACAATGCTTTCCATGATTTTTATTCAGTGCGGCGCTTATAAATTGTTTGAATAGTTAGTCGTTATTTGAGTAAGGAAATTTAGTGATGCAAAAATAACATCGCCTTTCGTCTGGATTTATGCTTACGTTTATCGAATAGATGTTTATCTGTCGCCAAACCATTCCTGTTCCTGTATATCTGTTCGCAACAGGTATATTGGCTATTATTTGCTAAACCTCCGGTAAAGCGACAATTCGCTATAGCGAGTGTTTATTAGTGCACCGTGGGGTGTCGTTATATCGAGGTTGCACTGTACTTAGGAACGAAGGAACTTGGATAGCAGAGTAGTCTGTGCAGTGGTCCAAAAGCCAAAGGTTCATAGTTCAATTCATTTTCCTATGGTGTTTGTTAATTACATAATGGTAATTTTTTCATGATAGCTAATATTTATCTCCTATTTTTTCTTATTGATAACTTATCCAACATAAATCATTTAAATTCACTCCATCTAACTCTTTTTCACATTCTGCAGAGCCAGCTTCTCATTACACATCCTGGTTACTTTCTAAGTGCATAGGCCTTGGAGGAATAATCATTTGCTTTGGCTGGTATACGAACCTTGATCCCATGAACTCATGCCGGGAGCTATACCAATTTAGCTACCAAAACATTATCCTTCTTTGCAGAGTGTCCATTACAGTCAAGGCAAATGATTTTTCCTCTGTGTAGTTTTCATATTTTATCGGGCCCTACACATTCCCTTCAAAATAAGGTAAAGAGTGAATTTAAGTATGCCAGGACATGCAATGAAGCCCTTTACCCCTCTGCAACTTCACAAACAACCACTTGCATAAGTCTATGTAAGTAAATCTTATTCAATAATTTAGATTATTCAAACCATGGAATAAAAATGTTCAAACTAAACCAAAAAGGGAGCAGTTTGAAATCGCCATCCTCCAAGTATCTTGATAGTGATGTAATTCCTTTAGATCCAAAATCACAACTCATTAAAAGATCATTTGGTAGATGGAAAGGAAAGATGAAAATAACTTCCCCATTCAGCCTTTCTCTTGTAATTTGAAAGTAGGAAAACTTGACAGTTTGCTGCCTCCTTTGTATGAATTGGTGACATCATAATAGTTCTGGTTGATTTACTCATTCAGTGGCTCATTGAAGGAAGGAATTACTCACAAGAGTGTAGCCAAGAATGTACTAGAGGCCTGTAAGCGAACATAAAACCAAAATTCTCCCCGTTCAGGCTCCTTAGCCATCTGACTCCAAGTTCGGAGGTGACCAACCATGGCCGTTTGCCCTGCATTCATATTTCTAGCTGATGCTTGCCTCTCTGCATGAACCAACTCAAACAAATCCTTCATAAAGAAGCATGCGGGCAGCATCGGATATGAGGACCTGTGATGTGGTTTTCTCTAGAGTGAATGCTATTCTGCCTGTGGACTGCTCAGTGATCACGTGGCCTCAGTTTGCTGCCATTTGGTCTCTAAGGCAGTCGTAGACCTTTGGAAATATTTGTGAAATACAGTAGCAAACATTCAGGAGTCTCTCTTTATCTCTTGCGCACTCTCACAGAGGCGACCCTGAAATCATTTTAGCAACCACTTGCAGATCCTTACAACAAACCATGCAACGCTGTGGAGGAGCTCTGACCCACTCAGTCTGGGTTCAGAACATCTTCAACTTATCTGTGGAAGAGTTAAGGCCTTAGATTTTTCATCTCCAATTGCTCAGGAATTAGGCAACAAATCGATAACTGGTAAAATATGGTGCTCTTAATTTTTCAAGCTCTATCATTATCAACAATCATTGAAAATTGGTAAATGAGCCAATTACCATGTTAGGAGGTGAACAAGTTTGTGAAGAAAGTTGCTGGCGTCTCCCATTTCCTTTCATTTTACAATAGGGTGGTTTCCTATTATTTTTTTATTGCCTATATCAGAAGATTATTACTCCTGGAGTACGTATTTCACGCTTTTAGATTTTTAAATGACGATATCTATTTTTCGCGATTAAATGAAAAGTAAAAATTTTCAAGCGCGCGAAAACGCGACGGGTAAGGAAATCTCTCCGTGTGACGTATTTCTGGTTCCCCCTCCCGCCTTGTGATGTGACCTTGATCGAGGCTCTGAGCGCTGATAGGACGCAGGATGCTAGAGGGTAGCTGAGTACCTTGCTGTCTGGTAGCGCTTGGCTTAAAAAAGGCTTATTAATACCTTATCAAACGAAGAAAACTTTCCGACCTTAGCCAGTTTTAATAGGTGATTATTAAGACATGTTTCCCTGAGCTCTGCGCCTCATGAATGCATTGGTAATCTCAGACGATGTATAACTCCTATCTTCTCCTATAGAAACTAGGTCCCTGTGACGTCACGTGGAGTGGCATCGCATGGGCGCCAATCTGGCCCTTTTCAAATGAGGATAAAAATGGACCATTTCCATTCGTCTAAATCAGTATTTCTAAAACGAAATAATTTGTATATTATGAATACAGTAATTGTGGATAACAAATCGCAATCAATGCCTTTCGGTTTCTTTGATGAAGGAAACTACCCTATTCTCTTATTTGCTGGGTCCAAATAAATGGATGGCATTGAAAGAGCGGAGCTTGGCCTACCCTATTGCCATGGGGCCACAATTTCCCACCCTCTTGCCCTGGCCAGTCCCACCTTGCAATAGGGTGGTTTCCTATCATTTTTTTATTGCCTAAATTGAAAGATTATTAATCCTGGAGTACATATTTCATGCTTTTACATTTTTAAATGACGATATCTATTTGTTGCGATTAAATGAAAATTTTCAAGTGCGCAAAAATGCGACGGCTAAGTACGAATGCCGGGAAAAGTCCGTGTGACATCTGGCTGCTGCTGGGCTAACACCTGCGTCTCGTCCAAGAGAAATTTTATCATCGAATACTAATTCGGGAGGCTATTGAGATTGAGAAATGCCCCCAGAATTTTAACAGAGTTGATAGCATTAAACTCAGCCAGACCTGGAAAACAATCTTTTGAAAGAGAAAACGGCAAATATGTTACCAACAAGGTTATTCACTGGATACGAAGAAGAGTCCACTCGCCGCTCAAGGACAGGTCTGAGAGTTCTGCTGACATCAGCGCCGCTCTCCTCCCCCACTACTCCGGTAGATGGGGAAGGTCGGACGAGTATATTAATTGACAACCGATTCCGTATTTTCATTCATTGCCTGATGTTGCGCTCTGTAAAGGACACGAAAGCTTGCACGACAAAGCACAACACGCAGCTGCTCCCAAAAGCCGTTAGCAATGATGCCTCTTGCTGCAAAAGCCTTCGTTCCATGATATCTCTAATAGTGTCAGAGAATAGTCTGGGACAAATAAGTCCCTATGGACGGTAAGGATAAAATTCATTCAGGATAAGAAAATCATAAGTATGTGCTGATTATTGTGTGTTTTATTACTATCTATTGGGCCCATGAATATTTTTAAAGGTATTTTTTAAATCTTATTTAAAATCTTAAAATTCCATGCATATGATAACGCATGGCATGTCCATAAATTAGGTAATAAAAATAATAATTAAACAAATATAGCAGAATATTTTTCACTTTTTTCAGATCATCTATCAATGTCGATCATAATAAATCTGTATTGCATATTGTTTCAACTACTATTATTAAGACACATACTTTATCCATAAAAAATTAATAACAAACAACTATGTCAAAAAATGCAAGATACAACGTGTAATTCTTTTCGTGTGACTGAAGTCCTACGAACGGTGATAACAATGTTTACTGTTGTGAAACACAAATGAACCTGGTATATTCCACACATATTAGTTGTTCAGTTTTCAATTTCATTGTTTGTACATTCAGCGCACCTCTTCCATCTAGGCATTTTCAGTAACCTCTGTTCAGGCTATGGTGCTAGCATGCTGTTCCTAATACTACAGACAGGATCAACTAAAACACCTCTCTTCATATTGGAATAGTGTCTGATAAGGAACCTCGCTAAGACTTACTTGTATTGGAGAGGCGAAGTGGCCTTATGCTCAGGATTCATGCAATCATATAGCTTTGTGCATAAATATTATTATTTACAGTAATACCCAACATATCAAAAATATTCGCTAGTGGAAATTAATCTTTGCCTTTCTGTCAATTTATTATGTGATTTTTTTCTTTGGTCCATTAGATCCACCCTACCCATAAACTTGTTATAAGCTATCTCTAGACAAAGAATTTGGATCTTTTCTGGGTTATTTTGTTTCCTCCTGTACACAGTGTTCCACTGAAATCAGTGGCTGAACTTGAAAAGCTTGTTCATAATCGAACAGACTTCTGGGAAGCATTTTTTTATTGTTTTCAAATCGCAAAGGGTTGCTGAAAATTTGAAAATGCCTTCCAGTTGTTATATTGTCAATTATTGGTAATATGCGGCACTTGCATGTCAGAATCAGAAGACCAATAGTCTCTAAAACTGGAAACCAAATGAGTTGATAACTCATCACAAAATTCTTCCCCCAATACACACAAAAAAGCGTACTAATATCGGCAGTCTTTTCAATTGGCTGACCATAGCACCAACACTCATTCCAAAATGTATGAACAACATTTTAAATAAAGGGAATTCGCTCATTTTGCTGCTCTCAGTACCAAACCACAGTAAAAAGAACCAGCAGAGGCAATTGGGTTGCATGGAGTTCTGCACTGAAGTGAATCATTATACAAGGGGATGAATAAGAGTCGAGGACCCTGAGCACCCCACACAAGTGGAAGGAGAGTTCTTACCATGGAAGGAAGGGGTTGTCGGTGCCGCCAAAGCAATATGTTGTGCCTTTTCTTCAGTGGAACCTCAAGCCCCTTTTTACTTCATACCTGTCTTCCCCCCCCCCCTTTTTCTCGCTCCTCATACCATACCTATTATGCTGTTTGGTCATGAGTATCTTTGCCAATCTATGTCACAGCACATCAAAGGTGAGGAAGAAGCATGTCATTCATTGCCTGCCTTCTAGATGGAGACCACAGCCACAACCTTGAGGGTCTCTACCCCCTGAAATTAGAAAATTTATTTAGGGATGTTTTTAGAAAAGCATAGGTTTTTAGGTTTTGATGAACTGGTCACTCTTATCGTTCAACAAAGTGAACTCACATGAAAAAATAGGGGCATCTTTCCAAACTACTGCCAAAGAGATTAGCGTGTTTTTGGGGATGAAATTAGTAATGAGGTATCATATATGTGGTTCCGAGTTTTAGGAACTTTTGGTCCTCTGATCCTGACGTACAAGTGACAATAATTGACAATATATGTCTCGAAGGAGTTTTGAGATCATTAGGAATGCTTGGTGTTTTGAAAATAATAAAGAAATACTTGTAGGGCTGGAGTGTTGCAGAAGGGTTGTACCACGGAGGATAGTTGGGTTCAGCAGCATCCAGTCGGTTTAGCATATGTAAATTTTCCCCAGGGGCAGTGTCCAGTAAATCTATATACACCAAGAGATAATACACGGCATAAAATACATAAAGGCATTTTCCCTTCTGCCAGGAAATATGTATCATGCCGAGAGCAGGTTATAATACAGCATGCAAGCGACAGACAGAATACTGAAAACAGTACCTCCCAGTTGGGACACAGGAGGCAACCTTCCATTTCCAGAACAGTCACAAAGCAAAAATTAAAACCCATCTCCATGTAGGGTAGGTATTGCATTCAACCTAAGTTACCATTTCTGCAGTGCTAATATCGGTTGCCATTCCATTACGAGTCATTTAATGTGAAAGAATACCATGGTATGGAATTGCAATTCTTGCTCCGTTATGTTCCATAGGGACATATTTGTCTTATGACATAAAAACACTAATTTTGTCAAAACTAAAATACAACTGCAAATTTTTTTGCTCTAACTCCAAAGGTTAGATATAAATAAAGGATAAACCGAAAGTTCTGTTATAATTGACCTACTGATTGATTTGTTATAAAATATCAAATTTTTGCTTTGTAAACAGCATTTAAAGTGAGAGTTATTAGCAATGTGGAAATAACATTAACTAAAGGATATCGCTAAAAGAATTTAAAACTAGAAGCCAATAGCCTATTCTTCAATAGAACCCGTTCTTACAGTCATAGACCTTCTCATTTAACTTTGAGATATTTTCAAAAATTTGGGACATATATGTCCCTTGGGTGTTAAAAGGTTAAGTCTCTTCTTCTCACGTTCAGGTATCCTGGGAGGCTTTGGGGGCTTCTGGCACAGCTGATAAGGGAGTTTATGTTCCGAGGTTGTGTGTGGCTCAGGGACGTGACTTTGTAAGTGAGTGTGTGTGAGCCCTCTGGAGAAATAGTTATTTCTCAGAAGTGTGTTAGTGGCATTTCAGTAATTACTTCTCTGATTCCACAGAATCTGAAAACTGGGCATAAAACCCATTAGTAGATACTACTTAGTTGAATTTGTGTTTTTCATGCTCACTTATTTCCCAGTTTTTGACAATAGGGTAGTTTCCTTCATAAAAAAAAAACGAAAGGCATTGATTGTGATTCGTTATCCACCATTAGTGTATTCATAATATCCAAAGTATTTGTTTTTAGAAATCCCAGTTTAGACGAATGGCAAGGGTCAATTTTATCCTCATTTGAAAAAGCCCAGATTGGCACCCATGCGATGCCACTCCACGTGACGTCACAGAGACCTAGTTTCTATACGAGTAGATAGGAGTTTTACATCGTCTGAGATTACCAATCCATGCATGTGGCACAGAGCTCAGGGAAACATCTCTTAATAATCACCTATTAAAACTACCTAAGATCGGAAAGTTTTCTTCATTTGATAAGGTATTAATAATACTTATTTAAGCCAAGCGCTACCAGCTGGCATGGTACTCTGCTACCTGCTAGCATCCTGTGTCGTATCAGCGCTCAGAGCCTCGCCCCAAGGTCACCTCACTTGTGGCAGCAGGAACCAGAACGTCGTAACACGGAGAATTCCCGGCATTCATACTTAACCGTCACGTTTTCGCAAGCTTGAAAATTTTCACTTTTCATTTAATTGCGAAAAATAGATATCGTCATTCGAAAATCTAAAAGCGTGAAATACGTACTCCAGGAGTAATAATCTTTCGATTTAGGCAACAAAAAAACAATAGGAAATCACCCTATTAGAGTCATAGGAGCTTTTAACTTTTAGGGCTAATTGTTTGAGAACCTAGGAAAGTTAACAAAATCAGATTTGAGGCATATATAAGATGTGGGTACATAGGAAAATGGAGGTTAAAGTGGACTGTAGGGAGAGGAATGATGATTTGCTAGACATGATGTGTGAGGAAAAGAACCTTATAGATGATATACAGAGGAAATAGAAGGTTTGAATGGAGTGAGTCCTGAGTGGGGAGGGAAATTTGAAAACAATGTTAGAGCGAAGAAAGTTAGATTGATTAGGGAGGGGAAAGAGAAGGATAGGATCTGGATCCATAAAAAACTGATAATAAATGCTAGAGATATTATCCAAAAAAGCCATGCTTGCTGGTAAATTACATTGACATTTAATCTAGAGGTACAAAAATTTTTGAGGCCCATTGAGGAAACGTGACATCATAATTTAAGTCAACATGGAAATTTCTGTTAGAATGACATATTTTTGGCCGTGATATACATTAGTTTCTGTTAATTATATTTTTGACTTCTTATTTTTAATTTTAATACCTAAAACTAAGTGTGCCTCAGATAATTTTTTACAGTTTTTATTATGACTAAAAGAAATTGATTAAAATTACCTAAAATGTGGGGTATTCTAATTCAGACGAAATATTTAATAATAATAATAATAAATTTATTAACCTTCAATTTTACAAGGCAAGTCAATAGTAGTGATCGAGTACATTAAAGGTAATAGTCAAGTACATAAAGTCAGTAAAGGATATATACAAGTCAGTACACTATGCTGTACACCAAGGCACAATATACATTACAATCAAAATACAATATTACATTATAAAATTGACATCCTACAAATATTTGTATTCGAAATCCTGTGGTTTATAATTATACCTATAATGTGAAGGCATTTTTGTCATTTATAAATTCATTTAGTGAATAAAAAGCCTTTTTACAAAGAATTTGTTTAATCACAGAAGAGAATTTCTTATTATCTTTCATTGTTTTCATTGTGTCTGGTACCTTATTGAAATACTGAATTCCTGTGTAAAGTACACTTTTTTCATAAAATGCTTTTTTGTGGAATATACTATTAAAATTATTAGGATGTCTGGTTTGGTATTTGTGACAACTCAAATGTGGTGTGTACAAATGAGGGTTATTTTTAACAAATATAATTATGTTAAGTATGTAAATACAGGGAAGAGTTAGAATTCTATCTTTGATGAAATAATTTTTGCAAGATTCACATGACTTCAGGTCATTTAGGACCCGTATAGCTCTTTTCTGGATCCTGAATAATCTCTCTATATACACCATTGAGGCTTGTCCCCAGTATATAATGCCATATTGTAGTAGGCTGTACATGTTAGCATGATATAATGTTAATGCTGCTGTCTTAGAACAGGTTTCCATGATTATTCTCATAGCAAATACAGTTTTATTCATTTTATTGCAAATATGTATTATTAATGTGGCTACTCCAGTTTAGGTTAGTATCTATATTTAAGCCTAAAAACTTGAGACTGTCAACATTGATGTATGGTAAACTATTATTGAGCCTCACAATATTTTCTTTTTGTTTCAAGGAATTAGACACGGAATAATATAATAACTGGGTTTTGTTGTCATTAATTATTAAGTCATTTGTTAGAAACCAGTTTTTGGCTTTGCTTATGGTTTCCAAGACTTCATCTGTTGCCTGATTAATGTTTGTAGCATATATTCTCATTGAGGTGTCATCGGCATACATGGTGGATGGCGTAGTATTCATGTAGTCAAAAAAATCATTAGTATAAATTAGGTACAGTAGTGGTCCTAGAATGGATCCTTGAGGGATGCCCTCGGTTAAGTCTTTAGCCGATGAGATAGCCATACCGTGTGAGGTAGTTATTTGTACGTATTGTTTTCTTGCTTCCATATAAGATGCGAGCAGTTCATATGTTTTTCCTCTTATGCCTAAGTACTTGATCTTATTTAGTAAGAGTTTGTGATTGACGCAATCGAAAGCCTTAGTGAGGTCAAGGAATGAGCTTATGGCTATTTTGTCATTGTTTAGTTGATCATTTATCTCCTGTAAGACTTCGTACATAGCTGTTATTGTTGATTTATTTTTTCGATAGCCATGTTGGTTTTCAGAAAGTAGTGAATATTTCTCTAAAAAAATGAATTAATCTTTTATGAATGATTTTTTCAAGTATTTTGGTAATTATTGGCAGAAGTGAAATAGGCCGATAAGTATTTATATCTTTGGTGTTTCCTTTTTTATGTATTGGAATAATTTTGCAAATTTTTAATTTTTTTGGAAAAATACCATTTTCATAACATTTATTGAATATGTGCGTTAAGGGTTTGGCTATTTTTTTTGCTACCACCTTTACTATTTTTGAATTGATACCATATATATCATTACTTTGAGAGTTCTTTAAATTGTTTATAATGCTAAGTACTTCTTTTTCTGTACCTGTACCATTTAAGTACCTGTTCCAAAGCATTGTGTATTTACTGATTTTTTTAAAATATTAATGATCAAAAAAAGATAGAAAATCTGTACTATGTCAGTATGTATAGATATATCATGAGAAAATATTTTAATGTGAACTAACACTGATTGTTGTGGGGAAAGAGATCATTTTCTCTTTGCAAAGAAATTGGTGAATATTTGATTCGGTGAAGTTGCATCAAAGAGTGCTAAAGATAGTTTGCAAAGTTGAAAGTAAGTTATGTTTTCTTTGGATTTGTACATGGCTCATTCATAAAGTAAGGGCTATTTGGTCACAAGAAAAAATATACTCATATGAAACACATTTTATTGGCACTTTTAGTTGGCTACAAACCTACTTCACTTCTCTACATAAATGCCGTTCACTTTTAAGCATTTTTCATACTGTTGTACCAGCTTCTTCAACCCCTCTGCATTGAAGCTCACCACCAAAGAGTTAAACCAATTTGAATAAGCCACAGCCTCACACTGCTGTCAAAACCAATAGGAAAATTCAAGATTTTCGTTGGGAACTCTTTTACCACCCACTGTACAGTCCTGACATTGTACCTACACCTTCCTCTTCTCACACTTGAAACAGTGGCACAGTGGACAACATTTCAAAACCAAAGAGGAACTTAATGGCACTGACAATAGGGCGGTTTCCTATTATTTTTTATTGCCTTAATCGAAAGATTATTACTCCTGGAGTACGCATTTCACGCTCTTAGATTTTCGAATGACGATATCTATTTTTCGCTATTAAACGAAAAGTGAAAATTTTCAAGTGCGCGAATACGTGACGGCTAAGTAGGAATGATGGGAAAAGTTCGTGTGACGTATTTCTGGTTCCCGCTGCCACCCTGTGAGGTGACCTTGAGGCAAGGCTTGAGTGCTGATACGACGCAGGCTGCTAGCAGGTAGCGCTTGGATTAAATATGGATTATTGCTACCTTATCAAACGAAGGAAACTCTCCGACCTTAGACAATTTTAATTAGAGATTATGAAGAGATGTTTCCCTGAGCTCTGTGACTTATGCATGCATTGGTAATCTCAGACGATGTAAAACTCCTATCCTCTCATGTAGAAACTAGGTCCCTGTGACGTCACGTGGAGTGGAATCGCATGGGCGCCAATCTGGCCTTTTTCAAATGAGGTTAAAATTGACCATTAACATTCATCTAAACTGGGATTTCTAAAACCAAATAATTTGTATATTATGAATACACTAATGGTGGGTAACGAATCGCAATCAATGCCTTTCATTTTCTTTGATGAAGGTACAACTCACAGGCGGCGAGCTTCTATGCAGAGGGGTTAAAGAAGCTGGTGCAGTGGAACGAAAAATGCTTGGAAGTGAACGGCGATTATGTAGAGAAGTGAAGTAGGTTTATAGGTAACTAAAAGTGCCAATAAAATGTGTTTTGTATGAATATATGTTTTCCTGTGACCAAACGGCCCTTACTTTATGAATATTCCTTGTATTATGGTGTGTGTTATATTTTTGAAGTAACCACTGACTAGATAGTGGTGATCCTTTGACCTGTCCAGGAAAAATATTTCTGCAATAAAATTCAAAATAAATCCAATGTCTGATTAAAATTATGCTTCAGATGTTTATAAAATCCTATTGTGTTCCAGTCAACAATTTTTCACTCAAGAGTATTGTATTTATTTTATCAGCATAATATTTGAAATGTCTTAGGAAAAATTTGCTCTTAATTACTCCTCCCTCTCAATTAGTCAGCTGGGAATTTAGTGGGGGCAACCAACCCCCTCCCCTCAGTGTAATTTCTGGAAAAATTGAAAATGTTGTTATTTTTTAAGGTGGCTCTCCAATGAGAAGTTTTAATTTCAGTGGCTTAACAAGCATAGTTTAAAAATAATTGATCTATATACATATACATACATATCACGGTCATACCCAGGATTATAACTAGGGGGGGGGGGGGCAAGCCATGGTCTAGGGAGGGGGCAAGCTATGGTCTAGGGGGGGAGGGCAAGCCAGGTTGTGGCATTAGTTTATGAGATTATTTCCTTGAAAAACTAGTTTAATACATCCCCTCATCCCCCCCCATAGTTATGCCACTGGTTCTGAGGGTCACAATGCTCCATGCTTGGTAGAATTTTTACTGCCACATCAAAACGTGGAATGTCAGACAAGACAATGGAATCGAAATGTCTTGCACTCTTGACTCAAGTAAGATTCAAAAACACAAAAGAACAGAATTCCAGGTGACATCTACTTCCAGGGGTGCAGCTAGGAATTAAGGCTAGGGGGAGTTTCAGGCGCAACTAATTCTGGGGGGCCTGGGGGTATTGCATACCCACCAGGGTAAGCTGGAGGTGCAGGGGCCCTCCTCCAATATAATTTAAGATAAATGGTTCAAAATGGTGAGTTTTACAGCCTTCTGAGGGATATTTTATTAATCCTTACACCATTCTACAAGTGATATTAATGCAATTAGGTAAAATAGATTAAAATTAAAAATTTCTCTGAGCTCTGGGGGGGGGGGGGGTTATATCCCCCAAACCCCCCCCCCCCTCGCTGTGCCACTGTCTACCTCTATTTAGGAGGTTGAAGAAGTAGCTTGGCTAGCATTGAATAAACTTAAAATTTTACACACAATGTGTGTTAACTAACCTATTCCTTGTCATTGTAAATACGTATATATAATATTATTTAAAAGTATTGAAGTAATTCTGGGTGTTTTAAGATTCTTATCCATAGCAGTAATCATGTAAGATTAAACTGTGGAATTTTGTAAAATTTCTCTGGAAAACCAGGAATAATGCATGAATTTTTCTGCTTTCATTGGCTGGACACTCTGTGTTAAGGATGTAAAAAAAGAAGGAATGCATCATTATTACAAGGTTATCAGATAGGAATAGGGAATGGAGTAATGCAGTGGCGTAACTAGGAATATGCTTTGGGGGAGGGGGGGTGATGAGAGGGGATGGGGAAGGGCGACCACCCATCCACCTTTTGGGAAAATTTTAGAAAAATGACATGCCTGCAAATACATTTTACATAATTTTAGCACTTAAAATTTAGGTTTCATTAAAAAGTTACGTTAAAATTTACTGTAAGTCAAAACTAGACAATAGTTTTTAATATTATTTTTATTTCTCCGAGGCTTTGGCGGGGGGGGGATCTATCCCCCTCATCCCCTCTCTCATGGTTACGCTACTGGAGTAATGAATGCATCAATCCCATGTAAAGACTGTTGACTTACGATGGTGGTGATGATTCTCTTCCCCCCCCTCTCCCCACTTATCCAACACTCACAATTACATGGTTTTTACCATTCCCTTTCTGTTAAGTACTCACTCCATCTAGACCAGTGTTTCACAAACTTTTTCCAGCCACCGCCCCCTTGGATCCATAAACCTATACTCAACGCCCCCCTAATCCGTATCTTTAAAATAATTATGAGAATCATATACTAATTAACCAAATGAGGAAAATTGTAATAATTAAATTAAAAACAATGTCTAATTGAATGACTAATAAATAATTTAGTTCTCTGTGTCGTGAAGTTGTACCAACGATAGACCAAATGAAAATAAACCCTTTCAAACATTCCCCTTGTGCAAGAAAGGCTTGGAAATAATTTTCATCAGTTCTTACTTTAAAATGTAAGAAAAGACATGGTTTAAATTATTTTCATATGCGGGAAACAAAGTAAACTTTAGAAGCGAAGCTTGAAAACGAAGACAAAAGGAAGGTTACGGAACCTTCGCATTTGTCACATTGTCAGGACCCTCCGGCACCCCCCTGCCGCCCCCTTGGCACTTTTCGCCCCCATAGACTACAGCAACGCCCCCCACGGGGCGGTAGCGCCCACTTTGGGAACCACTGATATAGACCCTCCGCCACCTATATATATCTCCTTTAGAAGATTCCTCTCTTTGCCCACAAGGGCCATCTCTTAATTGTTCCTCTCCACCCACTTCACCTTCTCCATTCTTATCCACATCTCAAACACCTCCTGTCTGATCTTGTCCTCCTTCCTAAGTACCCACGTTTCCATACTGTAAAGGGCTACTCTCCAAGTATCACTCTTCACTGCCTTTATACTTCTTTACTTAGCCCTGAAGGTGGGAGCTCACTCGGTTCCCGAAAAATTGGCAGCAATGTCAACCATTACTTGGTGGGAGTTTATAGTAGCCTTCCAATATATGTATGTCTTCACATAACAATCATTGTTAGAGATACGTGAAAATAGCACTTTAATTTTTTAATAGCAGTGGATAGCAGTTTGTAGCATCAATTTTTTTCTTTATTTTCATAATATAGCACAGTTATTTGAAAAAATACGGAATTTTTAATAATTATGGGCTATGACATTAGTAAATTTTGGAATAAGATATAAAGTGAACAATTAAACATGATATTAGTAGCCTGAATATAATCTACATTAGTTGAACATCAACATTCACCAAGTTTCAAAACTTTCTTCCTTCAACGGGTTGCGTCTGTCAGTCACAACTAGATTGTACTGGCTGAAAAACCTCTCTGCATCCACGATACTAACTGGTGTCCAGATTATGCGGAGTACAGCATTACCAAACTCAGTTTTCTCTATGCAGATGGGATGAAATATTTGCTTAACATCGCAGAAGCTACCAGGATTCTCCCTCAAACTCTCTAGTAGCAGCCGATGAAAATACATGTAACCCATCTATGAAGCAGTAAGGCCCAACGTCCAGTGGCGCAGCCGGAGGCGGGCTGGGCTCTAAATTTTTGAATTTTGCCATCAAAAGTCAAATTTGCTGTTGAAATATCATAAAAGTCCTATCGTTTAGCCTATGTTGCATTTTTTCAAGTGTATCGCATCAATATTGCATTTATTGCATATGCGATTTACATATGTCACCAAGTAGCGTAGCCAGGAATTCCGTTCAGGGGTGGTCCAAAACCAGGGGGGGGGGGGAATTTTTGAAAAACAGGGTACTAAGTAATGGGTTTTTAACTAATTTTAACACTTTTCATAATCGAAAAAACTTCATTTATTAAAGAAATATTTTGTAAATTCATGATTTTTCAATATTTTGTTTTCTTTTATGAAGGAAAATAATTGTGTTTGTATATTTTGGGGGGGTGTCCGGACCCACCCCCTGGCTATACCACTGCGTATCACTAATCATCGTACATGACAGTCCGATCATTTATTCTTTCATGTTCATGCATAAATGCAATTCTCTTCCTGACAAATGTCCTCACTGCAGTTACTGTTTTCCCCTAAAGTACTGTTCTAATAGTTGAACTGCCCCCCTACTCTAATGCATACTCATCTGCTTGTATGTAACTATTTCAGTGGTCAATAATTTCTACCACAAGTGGTAGCCAAAAATGCTACATAGTATTTAGGACTGAATAACATCCTGGAAATCAAAGTGAGTGCACTGCGTTACATTTATTCCCAATATTTAAAATACTATATTTTACTTTGCTAGGAATAGCACTAAAAAGTTATGAATTTGATATATCATATCATTGCAAAAATTAATTTGGATAAGAACCCTAACAATAGCTTATTGCTATGTGGAAGGGCATATCTAGGATTTTTTTTGGGGGGCACACAAGTCTTACAGGCAAACGGTCTTCTCATATTTGAGATTGAAAAAAACATATAATAATTACTGAGCGAAAATATTATCTTTATTTTAACATGAAAAATATTAATATGACATTAATGGTTGAGGCTTTGAAATACACAAAGCAAAACGAACGTAACCGTATTAAAAATCTTGTGTGTTATTTAAGCGTCTGAGTGAGGAAAGTGCCCTTGTGCCATCCCCTTATACCGGCCTATGTACCCTTACTAAAGAGACTGTTTTCCTCTAATGCACTGTCCTAATAGTTGAACTGCTCCACCCCATAAGAATAGTTAGTCAAAAATGCTAGAATATAGGACTGGATAACATGGAAATCAAAGGGAGTGCACAGCGTTACATTTATTCCCATTATTTAGAATACAATATTTTAAATTGCAAAGAATAGCACTGAAGAGTAATTAATTTGATGTATCACATTATCACAAATATTAATTCGGTTAGCAACCCTAAAAATAGCTTATTACTCCGTGTAATTCGGATCACTGAGAGTTTCA